>NC_047527.1:60905834-61512620 GCF_012275295.1 Melopsittacus undulatus
GAAAATTCTGCTTAAAATTTTACAGAAACAGCCCAACAAATGCTGCTTTCCCTTGATCCCTGATACCTTGTGGAACACCAGTTCTTTGATGCAGGCAGCATTATCCCCCTGAGAGCTATTGCTGGACTGAAAACCAATAGGTCAAATAGTATCTATGAATGGCTAAACCTTGGCTAATGCCAAATTCTTGACACAATTCCATTCAGACTCATGAAAGATGCTATCTCTCCAAACCCTCCCTGGCCTTCTCCCACTGAGGAAGTAGAGCCTGGCCTTGCAGCAGAGTTGTCATGAAAACACAAGAAGGTTTTGATGGAGAGAAGGGAAGTGCCAGTTTGCATCCTATTACAGAAATACCTGTCTTTGCAGGTTTAGCAAGAGGAGTGACATATGTCTGCATTATTTATGCTTGTATTTTGAAGTAAATAAATACTGCATTCACTCAGAATAGGAATATGTACTTTTTAGCATACAACTATGCTGCAGGAAAAAATGAAAACTGCATAGGAGAATGACAATTCCTTCAGATACTAATTACTACAGTGCAATTCTTCTCACTTAATTTCTGATACTAAGTTAAAATGTATTCCAGATTTGCTGGAAAAAAACCCTCATATATTTCACATATTTTGACATCAATTTACACGTAGCTGTTTTACTAGGTAAGAGATGCAGTAAAATCTCTCAGAATGACTAGCACCCTACTTTCTAAGGGACCAGTCAATTAAAAACTTGCTGGCTGCCAAAGTTGTTTTTAACACTTGCGCTGCTCCTCTGACACTGGGATAAATAAACCTCCCAAGCCAACTTAACAGTTTCTTGGTTGTTCCCTCAGCATACCAAACTTGATGCTGAAGCTTAAAACCAAAGGTCCAACAGACTTTTTTCTTAAACCTACTCTGAAAGACACCCCAGCTTCAACATGCAAGAAATTTACTGGGAGGCCCAAGTAACACATTGTCTGTCACTGCATCAAGTTTAAATTTCCTCCTTTTCCTCTGTTCTAATGGGGTTTTACAGCACAGACTGTATATGCATTTCTGCAGTTCAGTGATGCATCTTTATAAGAAATTAACAGTTACTCCTAACTTCTGAGCTCTTGCAGAAAAGTTTTCTGCTGAGCCATCTGCTGCCTCTGCGTTGACCAGCTACATGTAAAGAAAGCCACCTATTTGGGAATACATGGTCCAAACCATAGCAAAAAGAAGACAGCTCTGGACTTTGTTATTTGCTCTATGGGTGTGTGTGATGGTGCTATATGCTTGTGAGCATGCTGAAGTAAAGAAAGTAAAAAGAGGCTGCAGAAACGTTAAAAACATCCCCTGTGGGAAAACAATTTTCACTCTCAAGACTGTAGCTGAAACCATTCCACCTGACTGCACAAGCTGCCCTGCATTCGGCATGGTTTTACAGAGCTGGCCACTTGGTTATCGTGCTACTGATCCACAATGAAGAGCTGAAACAAAGCCCACATGGTGGCCTACCATTGCAGAGGAATGCAGCAGTGTAGGCCTGCCTCACAACCTCTCTCTCTTGTTTTCCAGAACTTCTGGCATTGCTTCCATTTGCTGAGGGTTACAAAGGAGAGTACAGAAAACAAAAAGGCCTGTGGTTAAAACCAGTGGGACTTGCTATGGCAGAAATTTGGAATCTATGAGAAGCATGTGGCAACTCTCCATACAGCCTGCAGAGAGTTTTTTAAGAACTCAACCAAAGAATTTTATCCACCCACCAGTTTCAAAGAAAAACGTTCCTTTGTGTGACTAGAACATACAGGTTTGTTTTAATCTGGAGGATCTCACGAGGGATCCACCCACAGCAAAGTGAGCTGGGGCATCGTTTGGAACGAACAATTTCATGTACTTAAAGAGGAAAATCTTTATCACCTGGTTGATCCATGAACATTTGCCTTTAAAAATAGTGCAGCTGACTGTTATTAAACAAAGAGTGCCTGATTCTTCTTCTTTTCTCCCAAATTTAAGCCCAAATTATCCTTAGGTTGCAAAGCTGGTACATATCCTGCCCCCTCCCAAAGTAACAGCACAACAGAATGACTAGTGCTTACAGCAGATTTCACCACTTCCACCATCTTGCATTTTCCACATCAGTTAGGTTTTTCTGAAAAATAATCTATTCCTGTCAGTGCAACAGAATATGCAATATTACAGTAAAGATTTCTTTCGTAACACCATAGAGAAAGAGAGCCTTAAAAACAGCAGAAAAAGAAATGATGGTGAAATAACTGAGGTGAAGGCAGCGGCTGAACCAAAGGCAGTTGCTAAGAGCTGATAAGCAGCACATAAAACTCAACTGTAGGGTATTTTCTGTTAAAACCCATCACTTAGCCTCTCCAAAAGGATTCTTGAGAACACTGCTGTTTTTCCTTGACCAGGGCTTAAGTGTATGATGGTAGTTTATTATTTACAAAGTATAAGCTGCAGAGTAAAATACAGTTAATCAAATACACTAACCTTAAGAAACATACATTGTGACCACAGGGAAGCTACATTACAGCAAACCCTCATTTATATGAACTTCATTTTAGCCCTACAGAATACTGTTCATGTGTGTTAATTTTTCCCAAGGTAACCACTTACACCTACCCCCAACAAAACACTTCAGAGTAATGAATACAGACTGAAGTACTGTATATGACTTCATATGTTAAGAGAGACTATGAATGCCTGTAACTCCCCCCCAAAAAATGCACTGATTCAATGCTTTGGGGACATCAAAGTTTGATTTCCAAGATAGCTGTGACAGACCAGGGAAAAAGTAAATTAAACAAATGTAGCAGGCCTAGAGAGAGCAGCACACAGTGCAGGCTAGGTATTTGGTAGCTGTTAATTACCTGAGGACACTGTAATCAATACGCTTGAAATTTTCATGCATCCTTAAGGTGCAAATTGCTGTATCTCTGGCTTTTCCTGTTAATGTGTCCTGAATTTAAGTTTTAATAGCCCAGCTGATCTCAGAGTCACTGTCATTATAGAATTTGCAATGTAGGGAGTTAATTTGATAGCTTTTCAGCAGAACTTTTCTTCCCAGAAAATTCCAAGATCCACTACAGTCCTAAAACAACACATCTGGAGTACAAAGTATATATGTGCTAACATTTCTAAAAATACCTGGGCACAAATAAACCATTTGTATACCATTTGCCACTGTCCTGCACTCTTCCACATGCTTTACAAAGCTGAAGATCTGGCTCTACAGAAGCTGACAAAAAAATACTCAAAGAAAGCTTGAAAGGAGCTGTAAGGATGCTCAAAGCTGCCTGAACTGCAGATCTCTGCAGTCAGTTCAAGGCCACAGCTATTAAGACACTTCATCTGTCTGACGTTGTCTTCACTTCAGAATTAATTTTCACCTTACATTTCTCTCATGCCAATATACTCCAGACCAACATGGATGAATATAAAGGTCACAGGCTGTCACAGATTAATCCTTCTAATAAGCATACAACAGTCTTCAGTACAGCAGTTGATTTAATTTACCTCACTTCTTTTGCCTTAGCTTACTGTTTTGTCTAAAACTTGTAAACCACAATTTTTAAAACCAGCTTCCTATTGCTGAATTCCTACATATAAACACACACACAAGGAAAATTTCCTTTAGCAAATTAAACCTCTCCAACCTGCAACAAGTGCTAAAGGTGTCAACTGTCAACTTCAGTCTTAGTCCTGTAATTCCCCACCCTACGCTATACCCATGCATGTTATAGCAATGAATGTACAGAGACCAGTTTATATATACACACATTACAACAGACTGAGGCAAGTTTACCATCGAAAAAAGCATTTACTGTGCTTACCACCATGTTTACTATGGTAAGTGGCAGTGATGGTAGTGTTAATTAGCATTCCCATCAATGCAGCCAGAAGAATCTGCCAATGAAAACAAAACTCCTGGTGGAATTATTACAGCATATCCATAGGGAACCAGTTTGTTTAAGTCAATGCGATATTAGAAGAAAAAAATCTGAATCCTGTAGTAGATACAGGATTCTTTGTCAGCAAAAGCAACACATCCAGGGAGCACAACAAACCCTGTGGCACTGCAGAAATACCAGTCTCTATGAAGAACTAAGAGAACTTCTGCAACTAACCTCCTTAATTAAAGACGTATATATCTAGTCATTCCACTGGATTCTACCTGACATACAGTACGCTCTTAATCAGAAAAAAAAAAAATACAGGAAATAATTAGGAAACCCCAAAGCTGTTAAAGTAAAATTAAACATACAACAAAGGTCTATTTCTGCCTCTGAGCTAACCATCTGTCAGAACAGCCTTTTAGATTCCTGCTCTTAGCACCTAACCTCAGCTATTCTAGGTCTTGAGAAATTCCATCCCACTCTCCATCATGACAAACCACATTATATAGTTCTAAATACATAATAAACCTGCTCTCATCTAGACTAGGCCACATTAGACATATTTTCTGTGCACCAACAAATCACTGAGATTAGATTATAAATAATAAGACACTTGTGAGCTGTACCATAGTTCTAAATGTGACTCAATGCTATATGAAGAACAATGGTGACAAACTGTATAAAACCGTGGCAGTGATCGATGGTACTTTACACAATATCTGCTTTTCAGTAGCAGCAATCTAAGAGTGAAAAACTGCTTGCACAGTACCAAGCCTTGTACCAGTTCGTGGGAGTTACTGCTATTAAAAAGAGAAGAAAGAAAAATGAATTCACAAACTTTATTTTGCTGTTTGAGTATGTATAAAGTCACTTTTTTATGAGATGAAGAAAAACCACTCAGTAAAGAGAGCTATTAGTTCTGAAGACTAAAATGATAGCATGATTGAGCTACACATGACCTGAAATATTTTAACAGGCAAGAAATGCTATAAGCATGATTTTCCAAGTGCAATTTGAGTATGTTTCAATCCACCCAGCAAGTAGGAGAATGAGTAAACCCACCACTTCTAGAATAATTTACTAAGAGCCTGAGAGCAATTCAATAGTTTGCACCAGAAGGAATATCACAGGACAGGACTTGTAGACGAAAGTCATTCCTGGCTATCCCAAGTGAAGACACAACCCCAGGAAGGCAGGTAATACCGTGCCTGCCTTTTGCTGGCAGAGACTGCTCCACTCACACCCCAGGTCAGAAGAAGCCATGTCACAGCCCCCAACACCATGCTCATCTCAGCCAACAAACCTGGCTGATGCCTGGAATGGGCTTGGTGCTGCACTAACCTGGGATTCGCAACCTCCAGCAGGAAACTCTTCAGGTGCAGCAGACCTGTGCCCACCTGCCACAGGCTGAACAATCAGTAGCTCTAAACCATGTGCCATTTGAACTCCCACAACAAGAAAGGTACTTGAGTTCATGCCTGTGTATGCAGGAGCGCTATGAGAATGCCATGGTGCCTCGCTGAAATAAACACAGACATCAACTCTGCCTCCATCTTCTCAGCAGGAAGTTTTGTTTTTCTACCTCCTAGGAAGCTGTGCAGACAACTCATGAAAGGTAAACAGTGCTCCCTAGACAGAAAATATCTGTGTTAACCTTATCTCTGAAAATAAAAGGTCATTCATTTCCCATGTAAATGCTTTAACAACATCTCCATAGCCACAAATTACGACTGTTTGGCAAAATACGAAGTCTTTTCTACTCACAGTCTGCACTATCCCAAAAAGTAATTTAGCATCCTTTTGAAATACCTAAATTACGCAATCTATTTATAATTTTAAACCTATTTATAACCCTTGCAATCCAGTTCAGTTCTCAATTTAGGATGTAGTCCATTGCAGGGAATCACAGACTGTGGTTATCCTGAAAACCCAGGATGACCAGTGCAGCCCACTAAGGGCTAGACTGCAGTCTGTAGAAGCCAAATGTGCTGCAGGACGTAGCAGGATATCTCTAGATTTGTGCTCACGGCTTACTGAGGGCCTCTTCTTTCCCCCCCACCAAAAGCCTGAACTACTGGAATCAAGAGAGAATGGTATAATAAGAGGCAATAAAAAAAATCTGAAAAATTAAAAGAAGAGCTGCCCCTGGTCCTGGTCCTGCTCTGCTCCCCTTGTCTGGGTGCCTGAGGTGCCTGCCCTGCCTGCCTTGCTGTCACCCTGGGCACTGGGCAGACCTCTCTCTGCTGCTCCCTGACAGCCTGAAGCATCAAAACGCAAAAAGCAGATGCATTCAAGTCCTTATTTATTCTCTCTGGTCTTCAAAAAACACTTGAAAGAAAATTAACCCACGCTCAATCTGATGAGTGTAAGAAAACCATAAGGCTCCACCTTGTTTCCATCTGCAATGCCAATGTGCAAACTGCCTCAGTATACACTGAATTATCCTACCCACCTCAGTAAAACAAAATGCTGAGAGAAGGGGTTAAAACTCAGGGATAACCCTTCCAGCAGCAAAGCCCACTGAGGATAAGCATTGCCTGAGAAATAAAAAGCAACAACCCAAGACACATTTTATAGTAAAAAAAAAAAAAAAGAAGGGAAAATAAGGAATTAGGACAAAACCTTGCACTTGTAAAAGTCTCCGGCTCTGCTTCCTTGCCTTTCAGAAAGTGACATAAAGAGGTAATCACTGAAAAAAACAAATCCCCTCCTCCCTACCTGCATCTCCTCCTGACAGTTTTATGATGTTCAATAAGATAGGTCTATCAAGTAACAAAGAAAACAGGCGGGAAGTAGTATTTGAAACAGAAGTACACCCACCCCATTTTTGAATTCCCTATTTTCTATTCCAAAAAGGAAAATATTTTTCTTACACCTGAAAGCAATAAAATTAAGGCCCTTATTCTTTGCAGTTAGCTGACACAATTTGGTTGAAATCAGCAGTTGTCAAATTATCCTACACTTCTACTGATGGTACAAGAAGTGTGCTGTAATCCATACAGAAAATAAGAAAAAACAGGATAAATTGATTTGGAGCTGTATAAATGCCATTATAAACTTGGAGCCGGATAAATACCACTGTCTGGACATTTACTCCATTTCATATAAATCTCATTTATGAGTTGCTGCAGGTTGACTAGATGATTGCAAGTTGAAGTCATGCTGGTTACATTGTTTTTCATTGCCAGGTCTGCCACACATAATGAAAGGCTTCAAGCTTCCTGAATACAGTAAAAGTGAACTGAAAGGGTAGTTCACATTTACCAAGTGCGCACTTTGTGCAGTCATTGGAATTTTATAGGGTTAGCTAAGTGCCATCTACCATCACCACCACTAACAGCAGAAAAACTGCATCATCTTCAGCCACTCTGCTGCTTGCACTGCAGTAGAGGTCTGCTAATTTTCCTTTAGTTTATTTTGTCTGGTATTTAAGTCACCAAGAACCACTTGTGCTCATGTGAGTGGCAGGATCCACAACATCCAGCCCAGTTCACAGGCGCTTTAACATCACTGCATAGATGTACAACCTCGTACATCCAAGATGTATCATGGATATAGCCACGAATCTCAGTTCTCTTGAGCCATGCTGTGAAAAACACATTTGCACTTGTAGAGCTGTAAGTTAGCCTAGAGATCAGACCTATTTTATGGTACAAAAGTATTACGTTTTGTAAGCAGAAGCCTTTTGCCACCACTATCGTGCATATACACATACACAAATTTGATGTAATTAGCCAGTGCCAGCGTACCTGCTGCCTGAATAAACACAATTCCCTTAATAAACATAAACCCCAACCAAACAGATAAAGGTCAGCAAAAGGCAAGGGTGGATGTAATCCAGTGCAGGCACACCACATCCTTGAGGAATGCATCAGGTTACCTTCTGCCAGTGAAGCTTCTCATAGTGGGTATATACAGCAGCATCTGCACAAACATGAGCATTAATAACTGAGGAGTACCAGCAAGCATTAAGCCTCCAGAAGGGTTAGCTAACTTAGTTCAAATATACCTTGGATGAAGAAAAGGAATCAAAATGAGTAAAAAAAGAAATACATTTTAAAGGGTGATTGCAAGAAGACATTTATTCAAAGAGACTGTCTTTTCATGATTTGTAACACCAACTCAAATACAGCAAGAGGCTCTGCTTCTGAGAACCATTAACACTCAATGAATACAACGGCACTTGAATGCTGACTGGAGAGATGCCAGTGATGCCAACGATACCCCAGAAGCAGCTACAGCAACTTCTTTTCCTCCTTTACAGAAATACTGTTTGCCCTACAGGATATGTAAAAAGTTTTATAAAATAACTGAATGAAATATTTTTACCTCTGACCCCAGCATACATGTCAGGGACTATGTGTTTCATCTCTCTTACAGTAATTACACAGTATCATGATTCAGAACTAAGCTGATCTATGCTTGGGAAACATTCATGTTGTCCAAGAATTCCAAAGTCTTTTCTGCACATATCTCATACAAATTAAAAAAAAATTATCAAGGGTAATAATCACTGAAAATCTCTAAAGAATTAGGAGGCCAATGGCCTGGCTGTAGAATAACAGTCTGTCCTTTTGTTTGTTCACACTGGGTGTATACGGGTTACATAGCTGTGCCTGTGCTACGTGGCAGGTAGTGAATTCTGACATCCTGTGTCACCCAACCCACACATTAAGGTTTCTTTTATGTGGCAACATGGATACAGAGGTGTGGAACAGGGGAATGAAGGGACTGCATGCAGACAAATACAAATAGGGAGAAGCAGGCCCCAGCCCCAAGAGGGAACTGGAAAATGTTCCTGGGGTTCTGCAGTTCAGAGGGATCCTTTTATACCTCATTATTCCTCAACTTCAAAGGGAGGGAGAAACACTTCTTTGTTTTAATGGTGCACATATAAAATAAATCATTCACTGAGAAAGAATTTCAAAGTACAGAAAGAAATCTTTAGATTCCAGGATCAGTTATGTGCTTGATCAGCCAACTTTTCTATCCTACTTGGGATGTGAACACTCTGGTATTGTATCTGTCCAAAGCAGAGAAATGAGCCAAGTACTCAAGCTTTCCACCCATGACTGTGGCCAGTATGAGACACACGCCTTGAATTTCAGACCAAGACCCAGCAGTACAAGAAGGAAACATCCCATTCTCATATAAGCTGAAATCTTCTCTCCATATCTATAAGAATTCTTCTGCTTCCCTTCTCTTCTTGCCCCATGCAGGCATAATAAATCAACTGCTATGTCTCTTCTTTCAGCATACAATAGGATATATTCACCCAGAGCAATATAGAAATGAGTGGTCTCCAAAAGTGAAATTAAATATTTGTATTGTGTAGTTACTGCCCTAAAAGACCTCCCTCTTTGGAGGGGGCTTTTGCATGTCTCTTGTCAAATTGCTTTTTAAGGCAAACATTGATAACTGTTGGCAAGCAAACTTTCAGCCTTGTGACTAGTATGGCCAGGTTGTTTTGGCAGTGAAGTTTAATGGAAATCAAAAGCAAACAAGCCAGATATATAACCACTCTACCCTGGAAATAGGCTTTGTTTGAAATGGGTTGTGTATGGAGAAGCTGGCAATAAAGCAGCAGCTGTCAAGTTCTGCTGTTGAACTATTATTGCTAACTTAAGCAACCCTTCCAAACAGACTGGAAAGTGCTGAAGGAAAAATAAGAAAAAAGCAACCCAGTAGTGGCAAAAGATCAAATGAGCCCTTAGCCAAGTGAAACTGCATGTTACAGACAGCTGCTGTTTAAGGGTCTATGCCCATTTAACCATCTTACTTGGCTGTCCCCAGTATCTTTCTTAAGTCATACAGAGCTAGGGACTCTACTACCAGCAAAACTGGAAACGTGTTGTCAGTATTTCACCTGTCAGATTAGAGCTCATATGGAGTCTGGCATCAGTTATTTTAACCTTCAAGTTTTCCAAAGAAAACCCTGTACAAACTCAAATGTCAATGGTTATTTCACATCTCCAGGTTTCCAGAACATGGTATTGACATAGTGATCATTACTAATGCTTGCATGGTCTGGATTTTTTCTAGTCCTTCCCTTCCATTTACAATTTTCTCCTTTGAGACCAATCTGTGAACGTGCAAATGCTTTAGGATATATTAAAGAGCTCACCTCTGTGGCTCTGTTGTCTTTGTTATTTATAACACTGACAGGTCATGATCTTTCTGATATTTTTCCCAGAATATTTAAAAATTCCCTTTGGGTATTTCAGAAAATCCATCCACAACATAAAAAATGCCTACTTAACAACTTTACATCTGCTTTTTATTTTGTACAAGTTTCATTCTCTAGCAGATAGGGTAATGAGCTGTCGATTTATCATACATTTTCATATGGCTTTGGGGTTTTTTTTTTATGTTTTAAATCTGAAGCAAGATACTAACACACAGGACTCAAAATGATTAAGGAAAAAAGGATAAATTCAGACAATAAAACTTCTTGTCTATGTGCTAAAATATTCTCGCAGCAGGACACAAAGAAAACTGGCCGTGGCAAATACCCTCTGCAAGGTAAAACAGAATCAGAACAATTTTCCCATCTCTTCCTTGGGACCACAGTTATGGAGCACTTTGTTGCTAATTAAATAACCACTTGCTTTTGGATTTAATGTAAGATGTGTTTACTCCACCAGGAGAAAATAAGATTGTGAAAGGATAAATGTATATGGCTTTTACTCTGCAAGGATCATAAAGCACAGCTTGCCAATATGCTCTTCAGCATGTGATTAGTAAACCCATTAACAGTGGTGCAAAACTTACTTTGTAGTCTCTAAAATTTCTCTGGGTCAAAACCTGAAAATTCAGTGTCCAAGGCACCCACAGGTGTAGGGCTATAACTTGAATAAATATAACACTGATGGAAAGAAAATATGACAATGCATAAAGAATATCAAATCAAGTATCAAATTTACACACTCCCATTGCCAGCCTCTGGCACTCCTACAATGCAAACTCTAAAAAATTGTTTCCCAAAGCTTGCAGCCAATGATCATGGTCTGTTCTACTGGGATAAGCCTGAAGAAGGAGAATATTACCAGGCTGTCCTACAACATCAATGGTATTGTCTGTGTGAATGGTTCCTGTTAAAGACAACTTTGTTAGTGATCTGCTTTAAAGTAAAGCAGGGTTTTATTTCAAAACTTTAAAGCTGGGTAGAGTCATCCCAAAGAGAGCACAGTAAAATCTTGAATTCTCTCAAATGGTGCCTCAAACTGAGAATGCAGAGAGCATAATTATTTGCAAGGCAAAAACAAGTGTAAAAATATCTTAAGCTCAAAGCCACCTCTACCTACCTGACATCAGGTACTTATAATATAAAAATCGGTTTAGCCTTCATTGTAACCCATAATAAACTACTAAACTTCCACTGCAAGTGACTCTGCTTTGATAAAACCTAGACTTCAGTTTTCTTTTTAAACAAAGTAACACAGGAAATTCACAGCAATTACTTTTCTACGAAGAAATGTTTAATATTTATGCAGTTGAACAAAGCTCTTGTTAAATGAAGTGGCTCTTTAGAGTGCAGGCTACAAATGTCTCCATCTATTTCATACCAATGAAGCTGGAAGCACCTGTCAGCCCGATTTGGCTGGATTTAACAGGACTAAGGGACTCTGAAGTGCAGCAGGACATAATACAGAATAAAGCAGACAGCATATGATATTGGATTTTTCTGACCTAGTAAGGGCAAAAGTATAGGTGACAAACAAGATGCTTTACAACTAAGAGAGCAAAAATGTCTCTCAAAGTAGTAGCATTAGTAGGAAGAGCTAGCAAGGACAGATTCCAGACACAACAATAGGTCATATTTGTAATCTGACACTAAGACTGAAATTTATTTCCTTTCCTAAAAGGTTCAGACAAACCTGAAGTATAGACAAAAGGTATAAATACAAAAGTAAAAACGTGGTTTTTGGTCTGAAGGTAGTAAACTGGCAGCATCAATCTAATCAGCAGGGAGAAAGGGGGCGGGGGAGGCAGTAAAACTCTTAACGAAAGGAGTACCAATATGAAGTTGAGGCCCATTTCAGTGGCTGAGAATTAACAGTTTTGTTAAGGTTATACTCTTTTTTAAAAAAAGATTTTAATAGGGTGTGGACAGTGGACAAAAAAATCCAAAACAAGGTAAGCACCTGATCTGAATTTTGAATGAATGCAATTTACCATCTTCTACTTCCATTATCAAGAAAGAAAATGACTAGGCAACATGAACATCTAAAACCACAGAATAAACTTACGTTTATATATTCTGCTACAGAATAGTAGTGGAATACTACTGCCTAAGTGTGCAACACTTATGCATCACAGAAATAAATGTTTGTACACACATACACAACATCAGGAAATCTTGGCATTTTTCTTAGTTTTCAGATTAAAAAAATGAATAAAATAAATTCAAAACCAGTGTGAACTGATGCACTTAACAGCTTTAGAAAATCTTAGGTTAGCCAATTCCTTTGCCTTTCAAACACATACATTCAACCACCATACATTCGCTAAAAGGTTTATTGCATGCTTAAGAGATTGATAGCAAGACAGTACAACTTTCATAAAGCTTCAGCTTTTCAGGGATGCCATGTGTTTGCTAAAACCATGTAATAATAGTTCTGTTAATAACCACAAAACCAAAATAACTTTCATCTTATTAGCAGTGACTGCAGTGGCCCAATCATTGTAAGTAAAAATCTGTGCACTGCAATGTACCAGGGACTTTTTGGTTTATGAAACCTACTTCATGATGCAAATCCTTCAGTGGCATTCTTATAGAAGTATCTCTTTTTCTCACTGGCATAATTTTACTTAAAAATTGCTGCTATCTAAGCAACTACAAATAAAGCCTGTCTGTCTAGTAAGCAGATTAGAGATTTAGTGCTCTAGTATTTGTAAAACAAATGGACCATTCAGTGATGACAGTATTTAAGTTCTGGAAAGTGCGACCAACTTGTAACAGCATTTACCTGGAGTCGTACTTATCATTTATTTTGCTCTTTGGAAAGATAGTTTCTTTCACTCAGTGTATCTTAGGCCTCAAATCTGGTTAAATACTGACTACAATGACTTTCATCAGAAGAACAGTATAATCTGCTAGAAGAAACTCTTCAGAGGAACATTCTTTTTCAAGGACACCGTCTTGCAGAAGATGTCTCAAATCTTGACCTGAATCTGTTATTACAGCAGAAGGGCCACAATGGCCATGAGCAGTGCTATTAACCTATGTCATCTCACCAATATTTACCTGTGCAAGGCTGGAATATTCACTAGCACATGCCTTGCAGTGTCTCACACACTGCATATATCCTGTCAGCTTACTACAACTAAGGAAGGCATTTGTCTCTTTAAAAATCAAAAAAGAAAAATCTAAGTAACTTTTCATTTGACCTTTAACATATGAACCTTTTTTTTCCTTTTTCTGATGTTAGGGATACAAGAAGAGAGATGGACTAGCTAATACTCTGTAGTATGACTGCAGTAACAACCAGATTAATTATCAAGAAGCTCATTAGGAGAACCTGGAGTGTTTGTGGGTAGAGTAGCTGCTAGAAAGCAGCTGAGGAAGATTTGACTCCTGTCAGTAAAGGAGGATCATCAGAAGGAGGAGAAAGTAATGAAGAAATGGAAGGAACTAACCAGATGGATGGATGCAAATGCAACTAAAGAAGGGAAGAAGAGCATAGGGGAAAGTCTGGTGGCAAGCCAAAAGTGGACAATAGCAATAAAATAGCATAGTCACACACTGGTAATAAGTCACAATAAGCAGGAAAAACACTAGGCTGGAGAAATGACCCAGAACATAAGAAAAGCACAGTCAGTGGTGGTACACCTTCTTTTTACACCAGGAGGATTTTTAAACTGATGAATGCAAAGCAGGCAGGCAAGAAGAGGGACTGAAAAAAACCAAGCACCAGGCAGGTAACCTTATTTACAAAAAATCTATGTGAGAATATGCAAATAATCTTGTATTTATGCAGCAGCCTATTCCACTAATACCAGAGACCTGGCAACAGATCGCGCTGCATTCCTTGACTGCTGAAGTGTTTTAATTTGAGAATGTTAACAACAAGGTAACATACAAACTCTGATTTCCCTCCTCAGAAAGCATGGCAACCAGAGATCCTATTGTGCTTTGTTGCTGCATAATTGTTAAAGAAATGCTTTCCGATGCCCTGTGAGAGGGGGTACTATCTCGAAAGCTCAAAGGGATTGTTCATTTGATCACTAAGCACAGTATTATTCTAACCACTCATGCATGCAGAGAATGCCTCTATTCTTATGTTCCCCTGAGAGTTGAGATCATCTGAGATATGTTGGCTATCACATATAAAGGCTGAGGTAGAACTGCTGGCAGGACGTTTTAAGGGAAGGATTTTCACAAACGTGGCATTTCTCCTCCATGTTTTTGGACAACAGTTGAATTTGCTGACCACCCGGCTAATTTTGAACATGCAAATATAAAAGCAAATCTTTACAAGCTTTACAAATCTTTACAAGCAATCTTAAGAATGGTAAAAGGTACAGAAGTATTTCTAATTTCAGACTCGTGTCTCTTCCCCAAAGCTGAAAGTGAATTTGACCCAAGACTCTTGACACAAGCAAATATTAACACAAAATCAGAAAAAAAACCAAACCAAACAAACAAAACCACAACACCCCCAAATAACAAACCCACCAAAGCAGACCCACTCCAACAAACAAGGAAAACCCCTACACTCACCCCCCCACCAAAGACAATGTAATTAGTAAAGAGCAAAGTTACTCGATGCTGTTCTGTCCTACCATCTCCTAAGAATATGTATGAGTCTTTATTTCTGACCTCTTGTTTTACAACATTCGAATCACTCAGATATTCTTGTGATGCACTTTAATGATTCTTCAGTTGTCTAGTTGAAAACATTATTTTTCCGACCAGTAATCTTAAAAACAAAATGCCCCGCCTCTTACCCATACATATATTAATTAAAAACAAAAAATCACCTCTAATTCATGCCACTGTAGCACAAGTAGCATATAGGCAAGAACTCAAATCAGTATTATGTCCTAAAATCTACAGAAGACTAATGCACTTTTCCAGCTTATGCTTGAAAGAGACAAGGAAATTGTCTATGCATTTCTACAGTGTGCACATTACTATTCTCTGAATTAACACAATAATCACACAGACTTACTACGAATTAAAGATGCATGTACAGCCCACAAAAGGACATAAATAAGTCGTATTAATTCCTCCTCTTAATCTGAGGTCTACAGTTTTTCTTCCCTTCTATGGAAAAGACGGCTTATTAGCATGATTCCTTATTTCTGTGTGTGAATAATATCCTTAAAATAAATGCACAATTGTAACCATGATTTTTTTAAGGAGGTCTGAAGGATTCTAAATCCCTACACTTCATAGAAATAAAATGCAATTTTCAGAAAGATGTGACCTCATTAAAAGTTCTACCACCAAGAAATGTTAGGATGTTCACTTAGCTGAAAATGTCATCATTTTGCCCAGATATTTTTAATTCTAACATTGTAAGTAAAAAACCCACAAAAATTACACCTTCACACATTCTGAGAACCCTGAAATCAACCTCCTTTTTAATCTCTATTTAAAAAAACAAAACCACCTAAGTGAAACCATCATAAGGGATGAAATATTTCTGTACTTCCCTAGTGAAATCTCTTAAATTATAGGGGTTATATTTTTATTTAAATCAGACTATGTGAGTTATGAATCTGGCCCTTAAAATAGAAGTCTTTATGCTGCAGTGCTGCATCACAATGATATCAATATAAGCAGACTACCATAGGTGGTGGAGAAAATGCTCTGATTTTTAAATAGGGATATTTAAATAGCTATTTCCAACTAGCTTATATTCAGCCTTTTCCCACATTTTATTCCTGATAAACAACATTATCATTATATTCCAAATAACATAACGAGTGGACTAGAAAAGTCAGGTATTTGAGGTCAGGAGTTATGATGACTAACCAAAGCACTGTGCAATTTTGAGTAACATGCTGATTTTAAGACATTCGATTCTGTCTTCTTGTGAAGGCAGCAATTTTTCTTATTTTCCTTCTACTGGAATCTTGAAAATAACTTGGAAGAACATTAAGACTCAGGAATCCTATAACAGTTACCATAACTTTAAGTAAAGCTAAAAAGGGTCCTTTTTTTACATGAGAACTGAGAAAAATGCACTAGAAAAGGTCCCATATTTTCACTGCAGGAGACACTTGTATCCAGCGCATATGTTAAACAAAAAAAACCCCAAAGATGGGTGGGAGGAGTGTAACTCAGAAACTAGGATGACATTTGTCACCCCTTATAATTATTTAGGGGTGAAAGAAAATTTACAGGTCCATATAAAAAGACTGTTGATTAGAAGAGCTCGAAAAAGAAATAATTTAAATGCTTGCCTTCACGGAGCAATCACTGGCAGAGCTGTATTGGTACAGGTATGACATTTCAGCCCTCTGTCCAGAACAGAAATGTTATGCAGAGATGGTGCTAATGAAGCACCCATCTACATAGAATAATTGTGGTACTGTGATTCTGATACTGAGTTTTCCCAAGCAGAACAGGCTTTAACATAAAATTGCAGTTTATCTGCAAAAACTAGAGTGATATGGCTCTTGTTAGAGAGCAACAAAATGCCTGGTGCAAAAGTAGTCTGACTGGAAGTACTTTGAGAAACAGGAATGAGATGTAATGGGTGCAGAGAAACTTTGTTACAGTATTCCCATTCTGTTTATACATCAATAGTTCTTAATCAGGTGCTTTTGCAGTATGAATAGTAACTCAAATAATGCTGGAAATGAGCCTGTATTTGGATTATGGTACTTCAGTAATAGAGGAGAAAATCTCATATGCTCCATGAAAAATAATTACAACAGTTAAAAAGGAAAAATAGAATCCCAAGCACATAAGCATTTAAAAGTCTCACCTCCTGGACTTCTCAATTCCAAAAACACCTGTTAATTAAATTCAATCCCACTTATCACTTCAACTCGCATCCTGAAAACAGGCCACATAATACAAGTTATTACAATCAGGTGAGCACTGATTCTGGTACAGAAGCCAGATTTATTGTTGCTGGCATATGGAAGCGGAGGTTAACAGCTCTCTGCTGGAGCCCAGAATGGAATTCACTGCGGAAAAAGGGGAAACCAGTTATTTTTCCCAATCTTCTGATTCTCACCTTAAACTCAGACCCATCAAAATATCTATGTCAAAATCTGGATAGTGTTTCAAAGTGTAAAAGCACATTACTAATTCTGCTGAAACCTAAGGAAGTTCCTCTGTTAGTTCCATTTATCACTGTCACTTTGTAAGCTGTGCAGTTCAAACTGATGTTGGCCAGACACTTACCCCTTACAGCAAGGGCAGAGTAATTTGGTGGAAAAAGAAGAAGAAAGCTTTAATTTTTCAAGGGTCTTGATATTTTTTGGTTGAGGGTTTTCTTTCAGCATGGATCTTGAAACTAATTTGATTACAGGCCTTTGTAACAAAATTATGTATTTTGAAACAGAACAGTAAAATTATTTAAAGAAATTTTGGAAAATAAACTGGAATAAGTAAACTTTCAGAATTTAATGCCAAGTAAGAGATTCAGACTGAAATTAGGCTTGTTGTATAATAGGCATCCACACAGCTTCAGTTTTCCATTTCATCCTATTTTGTAATAGATTTCCTGTGTTGACAAATGTAGAGGATACTACAGCCATAAAATCTGGAGACCAAACAAGAGCTTCTTGTGGCCATTTTAAAGGATGCCCAGTTTATATACAAGACTAAAGATGACACACAAAATAAGGGACAAGAAAGAAAGTCAGAAGTTCAGAGAATAACACCACCGATCTGGCAAAGAGTCTTGTTCATGCCATAACCTTACCTTACAAAAATGAAATATTGCAACATTTTAGATGTGATCAATAGGTGGAGCAAAAGGAGGCAAAAACATATGTCTAGAACTAATCCTGCCTGAAAAGGCTTCGCAAATAATTTGCTCTGCTCATGACAGTGAATGTCAGAACTGCATTTTGCATTTAAAACTAAGCCCTTCAGCTCAAGGATAAAATTCTCTACCTCTCCATTTGATTCTGCATTACAAGACATCTACAGACAAGAAAATGGAAATGCTTCAGACAGTTTCTGCCTGAAGCTGCCTCAGTGGCGTGTGGGATGCCTGATGCAAAAGATAGCTTCCTCAAGCCTGTGAGCTGAGCCAAGGACTTCCTGTACCACAGACCTAAGATCAGCATCTTTCTTGATGGGAAACTTGGGCATCACATAGCTCTGTTGAAATCAGTAAAGCTACTGTGCTGAAAAAATAGGAGATACTGTGTAGATAAATCAAGGCAAGTAGAGTCACCACATCCTGATAAACATTCAGGGAAGGCCACATATTTCAAGGAAGAAATACATTGTTACGTGTTATGTATATATTTATAGGCATCAATATTTTCATCTAGTCTCCACTGAATTTAGTGAAACCCAGTCTATTTACGGTAATGTTGCGTGGAGGCTTAGTTAAGTGTCTAAAACCCACCACTTTTGTTTTGAGAGTGTAGTCAATCACTTTTCCACAAGAAAAGGTTGAACAGAAAAACTTATTATAGATCTTTCAGAACAGAAATGAGAACTCTAGTGAATTTCTTTTATCTGTAGCCCATTTCTATTGAAATCACTTGAGATAAAGAGATTTGGAAGTATTTTTGCAACAGCATCCATAGATATGTTTGTTTAAACACTGAGTTAAGCCTTTAAAATGATTTCTGCTGCAAACCTCCTTGTCAGCACTACCAGGGACATTGATAGCTTTCCATGGTTAATATTGTGCACAGCAGAAATTTTAAGTTGCTACAGCAAGGATCAAAAAGGAAAAAAGATAGAAAGAAATCACAGTGAATGACAGCTAATAGAAATCACTGAGACTAATTTAAAACTCCTGTTTTGATGGAGATATTTCACATCCAGTAGAAAAATGGTTTGTTCTAATTAAGTGGGAATATTAAAAGGCCTAGACAAAGCCAAGCTTTTCATTGGCAACAGGGAAGGGAACCATAGGGAAGGCTTTAAAGAGGGAGCCTGCTCTGAACAGCACTGAAAATAAAGAGCAGCATTATCATGGCTGTTCTCTGCTCCTCGCAAGGCTTGTAAGCGACTGCAGTCTTGTCGCCACCAGGATGTTTTTGTACAAGTACCAGTGTGCGCACACCAGTAAATACTAGTCCTTTTCACTTCTATTTTCCTCATCAAAAATAGATATCTCAGATGGGAATTTCTGTTCTGTGCCTCCTTGGTAGCACTTAAAGAGACACTGTCACACCCATAAAACTGAACTATTGCACAAACTATGTATTTGAAGGAGCTAAGCCAAACCACCGTCGGCCTTCTTGAACAAGTATGTAACAGAAAGCCATACCATCAAGTGTGGCTTGGATTTGCTGCATGACATGGTACTGAAGCCCTAGAGTTTCACAGAGCTCCAGGGTGCAGAGATGGGAGTGCCAAAGGGAAGCTGACAGATGCCAAGTCCTGCAAATTTTCACTCACTCATTCAAAAGCTCTGAATTCCTTCTTGCACCACCATTAGATTAATTTTCAGTCTTCAGGACACAGTTGCAAAAGTCATTTGTGCTGAAGCACAATTTAGATTAAATTAGCATAGAAATAAAAATATTTTATCAGGGTCACCACCAGAACAGCATGTGTGGTGTTTGCCATATGCTGACATTCTCTGCTTTCATAACCCTTTCACGGTGCACTTAGTGCTTGGCTCTCTCTTTCCAGAGATACACCCATCACATACCTAGTCTGGTATTTTTGCAGAACTGCTGCTGGACAAGAGGATGCAACTACAATGACTTTCTTGCCACCTTTTCACACTCTTCAGACAACAACTGGAACATAAGAAGATCCACAGCTCTTTTCATAATCCAGCCCAGCCATTTAATGCTGAAAGACAGGCTGATTGATTTTTGATTTTTAAGCTCTTCATAGTTCTGCCAAAGTAAACAGAACTATGTAGAGTACTGCTGATGAATGACGCTAAAATGGGGCCATACATGGGAAATACAACTAAGAAATCCAAGCCAGAATTTCTTAAGCCAATCTGATTCTGACAAGGAATTCAAATTTCACCTGATTGGTAGCATATTGGACAGTAAGCACCAACTTAATACTGACTCACTGTGTTTATAAGGGCAAGGCTTTTACCTCTGTATCCCCTTTTCTTCCTGGTTCCTGTCTTCTGCATTCAGGTAAGTAAAAATCTGGGTTAGGATCTCTCTCTCATGATGTGTGATATAAGCAACTGAATGGAGACCGGTAGGCAATCAGAGGTAATCACAGGGGTTACACCATCAGCAGAGGGCTTCTTTTTAGCCAGGATAATTGACCACTGAGGAGAATCCATTGGATTTATACAATTCCTTCAATAGGATATTATTCTGGCTGAAATCATGCACTGCAGATTTGGTCCAGGAATTACCCAAATTCTATAATTCTGATTATGCAGAAAGCCAAAGTAGGTGATTTTCACTTTTTTTTTTTCCTTTTAAGCCACAAAAGGCTTATCAATCTCAGCTGGCATTTCTGTATTCTCCTAATAGCTTGCACAAAACCTCATTCTGGTTCTTTTCTAGCCAATGCATTAAGAAGTGAGTCACATCGTAATAAAACTTTAATGACAACATCTGTTTCAGCAAACATGACAGAAGAATTGTTGGCCCATGGAGGACTATTCTGCTTCTTCACTCAAACCAGAGTTAAGCATTTATGCAGTCTTAGCAAAACTGGAAATAGGGCAACAGTAACAGATACTTTCCCCAAAATAAAGATCTTTCAGAACCACTTCTAACTAATTTACAGGCAAGATCCTGCCTTAGCCAAACTGGGTGGTACATAAAAATCAGTGACAAGAGTAAGGACTCTGTTTCTTCTGTGCAAACAGAATATTCCCTTGGGCTACAGCCTGCTAACAGGACAAAGATGACAAAATAAGCTGGGAAAGGAGTAACTTGTTTTCATGGCTAGCTAATTAGCTGAAAACTAATATCACCACCCAGCAACATGTGACATTAGACCACCCTTAGCCATCCTCACTTTTACAATCAGCTACAATGTGTGCTTTGGATAACAGTAGGATGGCAAATGCCTATTGTGTTCCCCCATTCTCCCACACTGACTGACTCTTACTGAATAAACAAGGAGAATAAGAAATCAGCAGATCCTGTACACTGTATGGCAAGCATTAAAATAATGAATAAGTAATTTCTTACACTGCTACTGTGCTGATTAATTACAGCAAGCACAGGCCCCCAGCCCTGCCCTGCTAAAAATGCAGCAGGCAGCACATGATCAGGTTCATGTCTATGCTAACAAATCTATTTACAACTCTAGCCCCTATGGAAAAAGGAAAACCCAAACCTCTGTTATGCACACAGCTTGCCTGTGGTACAGACAAGAAAAAGAAAAATTATACCACATCAGACTTTTAAAATGCTCTGAAGTGCTTGTGCACTGATTTTGTGGCAAACATTAGTGTCATGCTAAAAGTAATCTTAAAAGCTGAGATGCTATGGTAAAGCAGTACACTAAATATAATGGCATATAAGGAAGATGAAAGGAATATATAAGGAAGATACAAGTTCTTTACTGCGAGGGTGGTGAGGCAGTGGAGTGGGTTGCCCAAGGAAGTCGTGCATGCTCCATCCCTGGCAGTGCTCAAGGCCAGGTTGGATGAAGCCTTGGGTGATATGGTTTAGTGTGAGGTGTCCCTGCCCATGGCAGGGGGTTGGAACTAGATGATCGTGAGGTCCTTTCCAACCCTAACTATTCTATGATTCTATATCAACTAGGTGGATGTCCAAGAACTACTGCTACTGTTTAAAGCACCAGATAGCTGCCAGGGAAAAAAAAAAAAAAAAAAAAAAGTTATTGCTATTGTTTAAGAAAATCCATAAAAATGAGCCATAATCAAAGAAACCACAGAATTAACATTAAGGAAAAAAAGCTAATATCTCTATGTCAGAAAAAGCTTCAGACCCTAAAATAACAAAAAATCCCACCACTAGGCCAACTGCTGCCTCTGAAATTCTGTGGGTCTCAGTTCTCCAGACTTCGGCTTATCTTGTCCCTGTGTAAAATACATATTGTTTGGAAAAAGCATTTTATGATAAAACACATGAAAAAGCAAAAGCTATGAGCAGTACATCTGAGATCCGACAACTGCAAAAAAAATGTCAAGCATTTTTTAATTAAAATGTAAATATATTCTTCCCATCTCAAAAAGCTAATCCAGTCTTGTTGTCATTTTGATAAACCGGTGGTCTCTGCCTCGAGCAGACAGGCTGCTTGCAGGAAATTGGGAAAAGGAGACGGTGAAAGAAAGTGGAAATATGTTAACAGTTAGAATTGTTACTTAGCTTATCATGAAAAATTACAGGAGGCTAAATTCCCCCATTTACTTTTCATGCAAGAGGGAATAACCACACTGTGGTAATAACATTCATTTTAGGACAATTTGCTGTCTCACCAGATTCATTATTTCGTGTAAATTTGCCATTATTTTGCATTAAAGTAATAGCTTGTATTCCACAATCGATTGTGTTTACAAGGAGAGAAGCCTCCCAGTAAGGTCACTGAACTGCAGTAACCCTCAGCTTTTAGCAAGATCCTGACTGAACCCCATCATCTCCTGATAAAGGCATTGCATAGCTAAAAGCCGCTAAATGCCTTCCAGCTCCTTCTTTCCTATTCTGCCTCCACCCTTTTCTAAACACAAATCAAAAAGAAAAAAATTGATGAAGAGTGAAATCCATACAGACATAACACACAGTGACACATATTCCTATGTCAATTTGTGAGAGATCAACACTGCCTATTATTTCTGGAGAATGGGTTCATATAACATCATTAAATCCCCAACTGAACAAAAAACTCCAAGAACTGGTAAACAATACATAGCATCCAAAAATTCCTAGGTGTGGACAATGGGACTGCAGCAACTGCAGCTAACCTTTCCTTACCATGTTAAGGGAGGCCAACAGTGAGCATGACTACGTTTGTCAAACTATTACAGACTGAAATCTCATGGAGACAGTAGTTCTTCAACCTGTGTGGGATTATAAAACTATCCACAGGACATTCTGCACAGCACACAGCAGCAGGCGTCAGCATAAGTAATGAATCAGGGTGAGGCAGGGCTGCTGTCAAATTGTGCTGAATACAGAGTTTCTAGTTACATCTCTTAGCTCTGCACACAAAAAGATACCTCCTGATGTACCTAGTGCTGCAATTAGAAACAGCAGAATAATGGACTGACGGATGGTGATGCATTGCATCGCTTTGTCACACATAGCTTACTTCTTGCCCAAGTGAAAGAAAAGAAAAACCTCCACAATTCTGATATTTTTCTCTTTCCTCTATAAGAAAGATTCACTTTCCCTTTTATATAAAAAACAAAAAAACCCCAAACCCCAAACAAAAAAAAACCACCCCCAAAAATCCCAAAACACAAACAAAACCCACCAAACCCAAAAAACAACAACGAAACTCAACACCACACAGTACAGCTCCAGCCACACAGCATGTATCACTGGAAGGCATTAAGCCATGAAGAACCATAGCCACATCCACAGATACAATTCAGACCTGAGCTACTAAATAGATATATAACTTTCCTGCTTGAGAAGATCATAACTTACTGTATCTTGAAAAGTTAGTACACTTTGATTTTGAATCGCTATCAAAAAAGGAAATATGCTTATTCAACCCCATCGGGGCGGTGGGGGGGGAATATCAATAAAAATCTGCATTTATCCTTTTTCCAAGTTCATGCAATATGGGACCAAAGGAAGGTACAATCCTCCCAGCAGTCAGGAGGACAGGAATTTTGCCGCCCTGCTTGTGCCTCACAGATGTAGAGCAGCGACAGATCTAATAAACTTCTGGAAATAATCGCTGGAAGTAACACCAGCAGCCACCTCCTGATCCATTTCTTTAAACACATAGCACTTTACTCAGCAATTGTCTTCTCTCACTTGACTGAGATGTCATTCATGATCCTTTTCTGACTACATACTGGTTGCAACAGAGACCGTGTTGACTACGTGCAAGTTCAACAGAAGTTTGTAGCAAGCAAGATATTCTAGTTCCACATCACAGATGCATATTCAGTACATATCAGACAACAGAACTCTGTTGGGTGTCACAAGAAAATCCTTTCAAAAGACAAACAAAACTAACTCTTGTTAATTCAGAAATTAATAGTTACAAATACCATTACTGTGCAGACTAGAGTTCTCTCTCATATTGTTACCCTTCTGCTCCATTTATCCACTCTATTCTCTTGTATAAAAGTTCATGACCTTTGAGAATTACCTCTCTGAAACACAAGGCATACCTGATTTGTTTGTTTCATAAAGCCGCTGGTACAACTTGGCTTCACTGTTCATAAGGATATTTCAGCTATACTGTTTTTACTATTCAGTGTGAAAATAAACACAAATGCAAAAAGACCCTCCAGAATGGTAATTCTCAAACCCAAATCATATGAAGAGGAAAAGTAAGACACTAATGTTCACTCACCAGTGGCCCTCCACAGTAGTAGATCAGTCTTTGCTTCTGTATACAAAGAATGCTGTTAGGATCTATCAGACTTGAAAGAGATATCCATGCTTCGCTCCTTAGCACAGTAACATTTTCTATCAATAAGAACATACTTGCCTGCAAACCTGTACCCAGCTGACAGGGTAGGGTGACACCACACTTACTCTGAGAGCAAGTATTTCTAAAATAAAAAAATATGGTGTATTCAAATAGCATGGGTTCCTCAGATACCTTCTGTATAACACCCTCGGATACCTTCTGTGTAACAATCTAAACCAACTGCACCTATTCCATGCTGTTTACAGTACAGTAAGTTTCCTTGTCCTAAAGGATCATACTGTAACCTGGTCCAAGACAATACACTAACCTTAGAGAGCAAAATAAGAGATTTCTGTCTCCTTTGCTGAAGAGCCTTTGCCCTGGCAGCCCAGGCACTCCAGTGGCTGCGGGGACTGGCAGCTGCTGCCACCGGGTGGCTCAGGAAAGAGGGACAGCCAAGGCTATCAGAGGGTTAGCCCCCACCAAGCACCCACTGCACGCTCATGCACCAGGACAGAAAGGGCAGGCAGCAATCAAGGGGTGCTGTCGCCTGCTCTGAAGGGGGCTCAGTGGCTACATCAGGCAGCAGTTAACTTCTCTGCTGCCTTTGCTAACCTTTCTTCAGGGGGTGGCATTGTCCAGAGAAAGCTGGGGAGAGTGATCTCTGTGAAAGAGAAGACAAGAGTTCTGTGTGAGCAGGGAAGGCTGTGCTGCACCAGCTCAGAGACTGAAGGCTATTTAAAATTCTTCAGAAGAGGGATCTGAGTGGAAGCTGGAGCTATAAATTAACCAAGTGCTGGTGCATTCTTGATGCTCGTTATAATTAGCATCAATGTGGAAAAGAAAGAAAAAAGAAATGACAGATAGCTTGACATAGATCAAGCCAGAGAAAGAATAACTGAACAGGGTCTGCAACCTAATCATTTAAGTCACAGGAGAAAAAATAACTCACCTATGGAAAACTGATTTCTCCCCTGAGATGGATTTAAACATCTTAAGAAATTGCCCAGAACTGCAGGGAAAGGTAAGTATTTACAACAGTGCAATTCTCAGACTTATAAAACTTGTGTCTGTCAAAATTTTTTCCCTGACTCTGAGGGAGTCTCACGCTGAAGTAGTTTCATTTGCACCTTCAATCCACTTTGATTTCCTCACTTGGGCAGGGTGAAAAGAAGATTACAGACTCCATCTGAACTGTATTTTCTCCTTCCCCCCCCTTCCAATTTTGATATAACCTTAAAAACAAACTTTCAGTTGTAACATGGTAAAAGGGTTGATATAACCTTGGGTTTGGATTTGGAAAGACATTTTCCTCCTTGTGGTGCCAAGTTATCAAATGTTGATCATTGGCTTATCTTGGATAAAAAGTACAGTTCACAGATGTGGAACACGGAAATATTTAGCAATCTGTTAGTAAATCATTAGCTTTAAAGAACAGATAGTACACTGTATGTTGACCTTAAATCATAAAAGAATTTGTAGTGAGGATATGGATCACAGGATGGTGAGTTTAAGCCTACCAACAGTTAACTTCATGGTTTATCATTTCCATTTTTAAGTTTACAGTCCCCAGATAGACCACAGGATTGACTTATCCACTGGTTTAGCTCACTGGTAGATGGGACTAGTGATCAGAATATACAGAAGATTTAAAAGCCTTCTTTGGCCTCCGCTGTGCTTGGAGAGAGGCAGATGAAGATCTTGCTTTGCTGTCTCCATCCTTCCCACAGAAAGAAAACCAGAGATATGAGTTGAGAAAGATTAATTTGAGATGCACATTACACAGTGCCACAGGGCTCTATAACCAGTAACACCGGATCTACTGTGAGGAAATGAGGTAATAGCTTCACCACTGAATTAATAAAGTTGAAAACGAGTTCTTAAGTCCACTTATGGATTCTTCAGACACTGGCATTCTATGATCAGTGTTGGAAGCATTCATCCCAGGGATACAGACTCATATGCCAATCACACTACATTATCTCATTGAGGAAAGCTGATTTTAAACAAAACCATTTTAAACGGTCACAGAATTGTTTCCATGTAGAGTAATAAAGACTTAATTATTCATTCTTTTTGTCCTTCAAAAGAGAAAAATTCCTTACTATATTAAAAATATTTGACTCATCCAAAAGTTTTCAAGCTAGTCAGACTTAATAAAATCCACATGACTTCTGCAGATCTTGAGTTTCCACTCCAGAACATAATGGAGCTAAATATTACACCCACTGATAATCTTCCAGCCTTGCCTTCACCTCTTCTGCATTAATGCTAGACTACTGCTTTTTTATTGAAGTCCTATTAGCATAAAATCAACATAAATTTGAAATAATAAGGTTTCCCTGCCTCTTTTCCAAATCTTAATGCAGAAGAAAAGGCAAAACCAGTTTTGAGATCAAATAATAAAACTACCAGCAAAACCTACAGGGGGAGCAGAGAGGGATTCGCTGAAAACTACCAAGAGGACCTCATCTAAAAATCTAGGCCTCCAAGTATCCTCAAAGGTCACCACAAGCTGGACTACATTACATCAGTTTAGCCAGTTACTTATCTAACCTGTTTTTAAAGGCCTACAATAATAAATCTCCACACTTTCCAAATGATCCCACTGCTTTAACATTTCTTTTAGGATTTTCCTTCCCAGCATTTATTCAAATCTTTTTTTTCTACAAGTGAATTTAAAGAACTGCCTGCTTGTTTTATCCATCATGGACAGAGAAAAGTTTATTTTCCCTCTTCACAAATCTTTAATTTTGTTGAACACTTGGATCCAGCCTTTCTTCTCATGGTAATGAATGGCAAATCTTTCTACATATATTATTAGTTTCAGATCTTTGGTCCCTCTGTATTTTCTACTTAGCCCTTTTCCCCACCTTTTCAGGTCTCTGTAGAACTGTACAGTCCACACTCAAATGCTGTACACAAACATTAAGTAGATCACAGGGATTTTGTGGGAATTCTCTTTTCTCAACTTACAGATCAGATAATGTTTTCTAGCTGAGTTAACTCACCAAAGACTTCGTTATCCTCTGAAAACTGCTGCGTTAGTCTGGCTGCTTTTGGACTCTCTTTAGCTGCTTCCTCCACTTTGGTTTCGGCATTCTGTAAAGCAAACGTTGTTTCAGATTAGGTCTTTTACAGTTATCAACAGAAATATTTTTCAAACTTCTTAAATATGCACACATTACGTTCTTCACAAATACAGAATCATTAACACAGAGGGTCTTGGTATCTTTACTACCTATATGTAGTTTTACAAAATACTGAGGGAAAATACTTTCAGAGACACAGTTGTGGGGGTTTGGTTTTTGGTTTTGTGTTTTTTTGAGTCTGTTTAACTAGAGGACATAAAATTGAGGGTTAGAGAAGACATCTAAGAGAGATCTTAAAAACCATGACAGACTTGTAAGTTTCCACCTTTCCTCCTCATATTTCGTTTTCTTTCTATTGACATCTTCCATTGTTGACTTAGTGAAACAAGAGATCAGGAGACATTGCACAAATATTTCTCCTTGCAGAGCAAAGGTAAGTGAGCTAGAGAGAGCTTATAGGAGCAGCCATCTTAAAGTCTTTAAACAACTCATGCACTAAACTGTTTAAAGCACAATTACTTATCTGTTTCTGAAACAAATCTGTCAGTTAGTTACCTAGTGTTAGACTGGGTCAAAACATAATGCAACAGTTTCAGCACTTAAATTGACAAAAGTCAAAGCATTTCTTTCTTTAGCTAGAAAAAACTGAAGAAAATATAACCTGTGAAACACTGAATTTTCAATATTTATATCGTTAAAAAAGAAAAAATAACTCATGTTTTACTTTGGTACTCAAGAGAAATGCATATGAAAGCTTTCAGCAATGCAGACGGTAAACTGCATACGCAGTCAACTACTGAGCAATGGATATGAACTGGCTGATGCATTAAATATTACTGGAAAGGACTACAGGTTGAGGAAGGAAAAAAGACAAATGTAGTATGCCTATGCTTTTTAGAGGACAGATACTGCTCTATTCAAGTACACAATTCTTCAGAGGATTTTGTGTGGAATTCTGGAGAAATCACTTTCGTACAATTTAAAAATTCTGACTTAGTTTAGAAAATGCTGCTATACAATATGTCCATCAAAACTACTGGTTCTGCCCTCAGAAACATAGCAGCATACTTCCAAACCATAAGCTGCCTCTTATTTCCCCTTACTAATACCAGATATAAGACGACAGGTAGATTAAGTCTGTCAACCTCCCTATAGAACACAGGAGTACAAACTTAGGGCATGTAAACTCAAGAGACTTTTAAGCAAGGCAGCAAGCTTTGTCAGGAAAAAATGAAAGAAAAACCTAGGAAGCCTACTGGTGTCACACAACAGCAAACAAGAATTGGAGAAAGAAAACAGAACAGGAAAGGAGAAACTGTGCTTCAGAGGAAGAAACACCTGTGTAAGAGAAAGGATTCTGCTGTTCCTCATGCTTTTGGGTAAAAGCTGAAAATCTGTGAACTGCTGCAAGGCATCAAGTGCAGTAGCAACAAAAAACTACCCAACAGATACTCAGTGGTGTCTATGAAATGAGTTGTCATTCCAAGCTCTTACTAGAGAGATGTCTGCATTTCTTACTTTAAAAATGCAGTTGGCAGTGTCAAGGAAATTAGAAAGACTGAACCATAAGAGATATTGTTTTGAGTTAAATCACTGGGAAGAACTACACAGCAGCTGTGCTGTCTGCTCCCCAGATAAGACACAGTGTTAGTGTTGACAGGTATCAGCTCCAAGACATCGACAGGAAAGTTGTGTGATACATCAGCCTAAAGCGAGACAGTGCATGGCTGGATGTAAATCCGCTTGGCATGGCTTCTCACAAAATACAAACTTTAAAAGATTTCTTTTGCTTTATTATTTGCACTAAAAAATTAACATGACACATTGTAACTGGCATTCCTAATACTCGTATTACCAAAAACAATACGAGAAAAATCACTGTAAAAGAACAATCAATGGTCCAGATGTTCTAAAACTAATACTAATACTACAAAACAGCATTTTAAAAGACAAGATTTAGCCTGTTGCTTAATTATTTTTTCCAGTGCCCTAAAAATTCTTATGTGTCTCTTTCCTTGCAATAAATTAACAGAAAATGTGAAAACACATTACCCTTTCACTGCCTGAGCTGTGCCAGGAGGGATTCTTCACCTACAGTTATAAAGTGCTTATGGTTGGTTATAAAATAAAAGTGGCTTGTACACAACATAGTAAATGCAATTCTGTCTAGCTCTTACTTTCAGGCTGTGCACTCGGAGCAATTCTGGAAGTGATGGGCAAAATAGGTTTATTTTATAGTATCAGTTCCCCAGAACTACAAATTACACCTGATTTTAGCAGGAAATATATATTACTTAGACCTAAATACACAAAACCTCTCTCTCTCTCTCTCCAGAAAGCATCTCCTCAACCACCACAAAAATAAGCATTAAACTGGAACTCAAGCAGCTATTTCACCAAGAAAACACAAGACTTGGAAATGGAAAGTTGTACTCTGGGGTATCCAAGCCAGCTTTTTAACTATCTTGCAATTTTTGCATATTAGTAAGGAAGAGCTTGTTTCTTCTCCTTTAACCACAAAGCTTTTACTCTATGACTTCAGAAAAGTTAAAACTGCTCAAAGTGTTATATCTAAAAAGAGAATTAAAGAAATCCAGTGTGAAGCAGAGATTCGTATTGTCTGTGCTCTCATTCCTGCCCTTTACAATCTACTCTGTTTTCTTATTATGTAGCTAGAATGTTTAGCTCTATCCCAGTGGCACAAATGAAAACAGACTGCAGTTGCAATTTCCTTCCCCCTACCCCCTGAAGAGTTGTAGCACAGCCATTTTTCCAGCTCGTTCTCTCATTCTCATTCACTCCTGTCCATTGCACATTACCTTCCCTGCACTTAAGTCTTCAACATCTAGCAGAAACAGAGGGGACAGAGGGTGACGGACACACACACGTGGTAAAATACTTTATTCTTCCTCTGTGCTACATCTAGGAAATTAAGATTAAAAAAAACAGATGCCACCTCAAAAGACAGACAAGAGTTTCTAGTGGATAAAATCAGATTTGACTGGCAATAAATGTCCATTTTGGAATAACAGGAAAAGGGTAAATTGCTGCAGGCAACAGCAATCTTGATAATCTAAACTGTATCCACAGCAGTAGATCATGCAACAGCAGACCTGGATGAAGAACTCTGGAAAACATTCCTCACCTTCCACTTCTGCACCGATATTCACCTAAATTCTATCATGCAAGGCTACCTTTCATCTAATATTCACAAAATGTGTGTATGATGTTCAAGTTACAGTATACCTTCAGGACATTATATATGTTACCTCTTCTCAAATCTAACTGATCTTCCACAAAGTTCCAGAGGGGATAAAATATACTCTTTCAAAAATGTGACAGTAACATGATTGAGAGCCATGTATCAGTAAGTCTGCCAAATAAATGCATAAGTGTTTTTCTAAATACCAAATACTGCTTCAATTGGCAGGACAGGCTGTAAGTCATTCTTAACAATGTCCATTTTCTTTGTCACTTTTGTATTCTGCATCCACAAATTAAGCACCTACAACGTTGTTTTCATGAAAACTGGAGATGTTCCTTGCTGTTTTCTTCTCATAGACCTCCATCAGCTTCAAAGTTTTTATCTCTTGTTCACTGTGAGGAATTTTACACACACAGCTTAACTCAATCAAACAGATGAAATGCTGTGGACAACCCTTATTAGCAGCAAGAATTCTTGGAATGGCAGTCGACCCTCTTCAGGTGAGCAGATATCTCTCATACCTGCATTACTATGTTCAAACATCTTTCTAAACTCGTTAACTCTTCTTAACTGGATATTTTCCAAGCCTATTGATACAGAAACCCATACACATGCTAGCAAGCACCAGGCTTCTTGCACAGAACACAAATGCCAAATTTTAACAATGCCATACCGGCTAATTCCTACTCCCAGGCAAGACTATTGCCATCGTTCAGAATAGGGTTATGCCAGACTGAAGCTGGGCTCATGTTATCTCTATCTACAGCTTCAAGTTCTTGAAAAGGCTATGTTAGTTCATTCTTTAGTCCCTATCGGTTATGAAAAGGATTTAAATTTTTCCATCAATTTTCAGACAAATAAAATAAGTCTTTTAAAAAGCAAGCTAATCACAAACATTATATCTGTTTCTCAGGTATACCTCACATTCTCAGTTTAATTTTCACTTATATAGATTCAGCTTCTAAAATGCAACACTCAAAATACCTTCCACTCCGTAACTTCTGTATAGAGTAATTATTCTTCTGTTCCTGTCCATGTGTCAAAATTTTACCTAAGGCAAAGAATGGCTAAAAAAAAATAAATGATAGAGTGACAGAAAGAGTTTCCCAAGGACAGTTTTCTGCTCCTCTCAGCTTCAATGGTACAGTTGCTGCTAATGTCACTGACAGAATTTCAAAAGAAGTTTCAAACAAAAGGATCTCATCACTAACCCCCAAGGCAGGCAAAGGTCCTTTGAAAAATGGTTGGGATGCCTCAAACACAACATCCAGGTCTTTGAAGAAAATCATTCAATCTATTTTAAAACCTTAAGACACTGAGGAATTGAAGTAAAAAAGCACTGAATTCCAACTCAAAAATTTGCTACATTCCCCATTATCAGTTCCACATTATTTTGTTACACGCTTCTCTCCATTTATGAAAGGCATTTTAAAACTGCTTTTGTTTGTGGAGAAGTTCTTACATACTGGGTTAATACACAGGACATTTTGCCTTTATAACAATTCTGTTTCATTTGGAGAAAAGATTTCTGAACACAGTGGGGTTTACATGTTTTATAACTGAACTAAAATCTCAGCTCAGAATGTAACATAAAGATAAGCAATGGTTCCGCCATACGCCACTAAACAGCTTTTACTAGTCCATATGGTACTACCACAATGCTGAGGACAGAGGTTCAAGCATACAACAGGTAGGAAATAAGAGAGCAGACTTTGGCCTCTTCAGGAACCTGCTTAGCAAGGTTCCATGGGATACAGTCCTAGAGGGCAGGGGGCCCAAGACTCTTAGATGGTATTCAAGGATAACCTGCTACAAGCTCAGGAGTGTCACATCCCAACTAGAAGGAAGTGCAGCAGGAGGGTCAGGAGACCTCCTTGGATGGATAAGGAGCTGCTGAGAAAAATTCACAGGAAAAAAGAGGCTTATAAAAAGTGGAAACAAGGACAGGCGGATTGGGATGAATATAGGAATGTTGTCTAGGAAGTTAGGGACCGGGTTAGGAAAGCTAAGGCCCAGTTAGAGCTAAACTTGGCAAGGGATGTTAAAGATAACAGGAAGGGATTTTATAGGTATGTAGGGGCTAAAAAACAGACTAGGGACAACGTAGGCCCCCTCTGGAAGCTTTCGGGAGAACTGGCTACACAGGACTTGGAGAAGGCTGAGGTTCTGAATGACTTCTTTGCCTCGGTCTTCACTGGCAAAGGCTCTGATCACACCACCCAAGTCTTGGAAGGCGCACACAGGGACTGTGAAAATCTAGACCTTGGGCCCACTACAGGACAGGATCGGGTTCGAGACCATCTTAAGAACCTGAACATACACAAGTCCATGGGACCTGATGAAATCCATCCGTGGGTCCTGAAGGAGCTGGCGAATGAAGTTGCAAAGCCACTGGCCGTCATATTTGAAAAATCATGGCAGACAGTTGAAGTTCCCGACAACTGGAAAAGGGAAATATAACCCCCATTTTCAAGAAGGGGAAAATGGATGACCCAGGGAATTACAGACCAGTCAGTCTCACCTCTGTGCCTGGCAAAATCTGGGAGCAGATTCTCCTGGAAGCCATGCTAGAGCACATGAAAAACAACAAGGTGCTTGGGGACAGCCAGCATGGCTTTACTAGGGGGAAATCCTGCCTGACCAATTTAGTCGCCTTCTATGATAGGGCTAGAGAACTGATGGACAGGGGTAGAGCAGCTGATGTCTACCTGGACTTGTGCAAAGCGTTCGACACTGTCCCACACGACATCCTTGTCTCTAAATTGGAGAGACATCAATTTGATAGATGGACGACTCGGTGAATAAAGAACTGGCTGGATGGTCGTACTCAAAGAGTTGTGATCAATGACTCAATGTCTAGCTGGAGACCAGTAACGAGTGGTGTCCCTCAGGGATTGGTGTTGGGACCAGTCTTGTTCAACATCTTTGTCGCTGATATGGACAGTGGGATTGAGTGCACCCTCAGCAAGTTTGCTGATGACACCAAGCTGTGTGGTTCCGTTGATACACTGGAGGGAAGGAATGCCATCCAGAGGGACCTTGACATGCTTGTGAGGTGGGCTGATGCCAACCTCATGAAGTTTAACCATGCCAAGTGCAAGGTCCTACACCTGGGTCAGAGCAATCCCAGGCACAGCTACAGGTTGGACAAAAAGGAAATTCAGAGCAGCCCTGCGGAAAAGGACTTGGAGGTGTTGGTTGATGAGAAAATGAACATGTGCCAGCTTCAGTGTGTGCTTATAGCCCAGGAAGCCAACCGTATTCTGGGCTGCATCAAAAGAAGTGTGACCAGCAGGTCAAAAGAGCTGATCCTGCCCCTTTACTCTGCTCTTGTGAGACTTCACTTGGAGTATTGTGTGCAGTTCTGGTGTCCTCAACATAAAAAGGACATGGAACTGTTGGAACACGTTCAGAGGAGGGCCACGAGGATGATCAGGGGACTGGAGCACCTCCCATATGAAGACAGGCTGAGAAAGTTGGGGCTGTTCAGCCTGGAGAAGAGAAGGCTGCATGGAGACCTCATAGCAGCCTTTCAGTATCTGAAGGGGGCCTACAGGGATGCTGGGGAGGGACTATTCATTAGGGACTGTAGTGATAGGACAAGGGGTAATGGGTTAAAACTTAAACAGCAGAGGTTTAGACTGGATATAAGGAAGAAATTCTTTCCTGTTAGGGTGGTGAGGTACTGGAATGGGTTGCCCAGGGAGGTTGTGAATGCTCCATCCCTGGCAGTGTTCAAGGCCAGGTTGGATGAAGCCTTGAGTGACATGGTTTAGTGTGAGGTGTCCCTGCCCATGGCAGGGGGGTTAGAACTAAATGATCTTAAGGTCCTTTTCAACCCTAACTATTCTATGTTTCTGTGATTCTATTACTGTGTCCGTATCACTGGCAGAGGTTAATTACATTTGGGAGTAAGGTGCCAAAATGACAGAGTTAATTTGGGAAACAAAACAAAATAAAATCCAAGACAGACAACCATGTGTAAGAATCAAAAATCATGTACTGAAGAAAAACCCCAAACAAATCAACAAATCCCAAACTCATGTACCCTACACATAGGGGCAGAGAGAGAGGAAGAGCCATGTGAGTGAGCCGTTACTCTGCTGGTACTCTTAGGACACTGCCAGAATCTTGAATTCTCTTAAAACAGCAAAGAATTTGCAAAACAAGACAAGACGCAAAAATATGCTGCAGGTCGATGTTTTAAACTTGAAGCTAGAATCCTGTCATGTGCTGTTCACTCTGTTCACATTAATCCTGAAACTGTACAGAAGAAACCTGAATATGAATCACATAAAACTCAGACAAGTATGGACAGAGCTATATGACTTGTTATTTCCGCTACCAATATCCCACCCTACAGAGCACAGCAACCACCACATCAGCTGTACAAAGCAGGGCAGCAGCACACGCAATATAAATCTGTGAAGATCAATGTAAGGATCTAAAATCTCACTTGGGAACACAGTGAGTTTTGACAGCCTTCGGAACACTTGACCTGAAACTAATGTTATTAAAGCACATGTGCTCCCTCCTTTAACCCCAGAGAGTTCTACAGTGCCACTGCAAACAGCATCTGACAGGCACATTGTTGGATGCAACTCTTGCCCTCATGAATCAAACAGGAACTGTGACAACACATGATGAGCAAAACCAAATATAGGCCCTTTGGACATCAATATCAAATCTCTTTTACAGAAGGCATGGAAGTAGATTTTCAGTATAGCCTGAAGAGTGATAGCTATCAATAGTGGTGCTTTCACAGTTTGCTCATCACCTTTAAGATATCTAGACTGTTTGCTAATTTACTTTCCTTTGAGCACTCATTTAGCCACATGCTGAACAAGTATAAACATTTCACTCTCTTTTTTTTTTTTTTTTTAAGAAAAGGATGTGGTTTAAGTAATAAAAACAACACTGATGCTGCAGCCTTGAATCTCAGTGCATTTCCTTAAGGGCTTCATAAATAGATTGAATAATGGCAGTACCCAATCCCAGCAGACTAGCAATTTTTAAATGCATCACCTGAGGTCTTTCTGAAGGGGTAATGAGTGTATAAAAGCAATCCTACTTCCTTCTGCCAATGAAACCATGCTATATTCTAGCATAGTGATAAAATCTGGAAAGAATTCATATAGATATCTGATACACCAGAAAAAGATAAAAAAGGTCATCTAAACATACGAATACTTGATCTATACTGAGACACCGCAAAAACTAGCAACTAGTTACAGAATAATGGAAAAAAGGGGGAAAATGGGGGAAAAAACATAACTGTGACCATTAAAAAAAGTGAAAAATAATCTACTGGTCAGGGAGAGAGGATTGCAAATATCTTTTAGGCAAAAATTCCTTGTACATTAAACTTCTAATATCACAGGTTTGAGTTTGTTTTGAATTAATTTAAATGAATAAAATGCAAAACACTTGCCACTGCTCAAATAACTAGAGATCCTCAGCCATGAATCCTCCTGGGTGGCCTATAAAGTACTGTGTGGCAGTAAATCTGTTGATTTACCCCTTGTTGATTTTAACCATGGAAAGAGAGGTAAATGAGATGGCAGCTCTCTATGGGGAGCACAATGCAATGGTACAGCATGGCACTCAGCAGCACTACAAACATGCCTCAAAGCAATGCAGTGAGGATTTCTGCAGGGCGCACAGCCCCATGTGTACACTTCTACAAACCAGCACTGAACAGCAAAACAAGCAAAGGCACTGAGAGAGAGCACTTCCAACACTTCCCTGTGGGCAACATAGAAATAGCTGGCCACAATGGACCATGTTTTGGAGACTTCACCATTCCAAACCATGACCCAGTGCAGAAGTTACCTGATGTCGTGATACACAGAAGAGAGACTACAGTCCTTTCCCAGACTCCCACCAACCACTGGCTGTATGATGTTGCATATGCCTGCTGCTTATAGAGGCTTACAAACAAACAAAATCACACAGACCCATACTCCCCTAATCCCCCCACAAAACCACAAAAAACAACCAAACAAAAAAACCCCAACCAAACAAAAAAATCCCACCAAGCAATGTCTAAATCTGCTTCATCACATCAAAGGATGCCTGCAGTGGCCCAGGAACAGAAAGATATTTAGTGTCTTAGAGTAAAACCCCTAAATATTCAGTTAAATGGTTTTGGTGGGTTTTTTTTCATTCCATTACCTAGAAGGTAATGAATGAAATATGTTATAAAATGAAAATTACTACAGAACATCTCAGAAGTATTCACTGGAAAATGTCATGCCTAAGAATGATACAAAACCATTAGAAATAAACCAGTCTGCCACTTTACCAGCAACCAGACATCTTTTCTGGGGCCACTGCTGTGAAAACCTTCTGGCTTTTTCAGTACTCCAAGTGACAATGGACAGGTATTTTTGACAAAAACCCAACACAGCTGACATCCTGCTTCTGTAGCCAGCATTACCTTTGTTAAGAGAAAACAGGTAAGGTTTCCCTTCCCAATATAAATTGTTGACCCTGCAGGCCTGTAGAAGCAAACTGGAACTCACATGACTGTGTGGGCTACAAAGAAGCTGAAGCACAAGTGGGACAAGAAAATGCCCAGAGAAGGGACTCAGGATGTGACGTGACAGCTCTGCCCAGCTCCCCCGCAGCAAACCAGACTGCAGGGAGGGCAGAATTTCACTTCTGGTATTTTATTCTTAATTCCATCACATGCAAAAATGAGTCCTTCAGCGTGCAAAAATAAATACACCAGCATATATGACTGGACTGTTTCTACAGGTGGCTGAAAACTGACTTTTCTTAATAATGGAAGTATTTTTTGGGGCTTGCTCTATGCTAAAAGAGTACCACAAAAAAAAATGCTAAAAAGGGTAGACAATTTTAAGGGACTTTCTCACCATTCTACTCCCAGTCATGCCTTAAGCTAATACAAATTCCCTTTTTGTTTAATGAGTAGGAAACACACCCTGAACAGATTGCCACTGCACACCAAGCATGGACTTTCAACTTCCTGCATTTAATTTAATTTTCACTTCCAAGGTTTTAGCTCATGAGGAAACAAAGCTCAGAAGCTGCTATGTAAAAGCACTTTTATTTCCAAAATTACACCCCTGCAACTCCCTGAAATCTACCAAAATACTTAAAGCACTTAAAAAGCAAAATTCACACTTGCCAAGAATTAAAAGATTAAATTTAACACAGAGCAGTTAATTTTAGAGGAGAATTTTTCCAACATACTGATTCAAAAGGAAGACCATTTTCACTGCTTTAGATCACTTGGCAGTCTCTAACCTTGTGAAGTGTATTTCCAGGCCAAAGCTAAGAAAAAATTTACACACAAGTTGCCCAGTATTAAAATATATTACATTTACCTGCAAGACCTGTAGGCTCAAAGGAAATTTTGACCACAGTGCTGACCAATGCATTTGTTTCTGTACCATTATATGAGAAAATTATCAAACTATTCTGAAATCTTGTACAAAATTAGCTTGTTTTTTTTTTTTGGGGGGGGGGGGGGGTTTGACAAAAATGTCTTTGTCTTTGAAAAGCAGCAAGGTATTTTAACCCAGACATTTGAGCTCCTCATTAACACGCACCCCCCATGGCATCAGCCTTGCCTCATACCCTAAGCATCTGTCCTCCCCCTTCACCATCCCCTCAAGCTTGGCTGCTCCCAACACTTGCTGGGCCCTCAGGGAGCTAGATGATGGCTAGGAGAGGGGCTACAAATAATCTTTCTTAACAATGGGAGGGGAGAGAGGGAGAGAACTGAACCAGATCGGCTCTCAGATCCAATCCACCACAGTCTCCCCCCAGTTTTAATGGGAGAAATAAGGTTTGCTATGTAACATCTGCTTGAAGGAGAAGTTGCCACAAACTCACCACCAGTCATGAAGCATGAAACTTTCATATAAATACTCCCATTTATCCACCCAAGACAGAAGAAAACTTCTGTCTATGTAACTGAATGATAAGAGCATTACTGCATCAATGTATTAAACAGACCAATATTAAATTGACTTGGCCAGGTAGATCCAGTCTCTTCTGCATAATTCTCAATACCCAAAGAGGGTTTACAACAAACGTGGTTGTAAACGCCAAATGCCTGTTGTCAACATCATTTGTGCAACCAGTTGTTGACCTCCATGATCCATCCACTTCTCAAGCCCTACACCCCTACTGAGAGGATCAAGGAGAAAACCCTTGGCCTCTATGGCCTTGTTCCTCAGCCCCTGAGCCATATAACCATGCTTGATACGCATGTTATGTAAGTTTTTAGAACAGTGTTAAGCCCCCTCAACGCACTTAAAAAACAGAAGTTCCCTCCCTGCTCATACCTCACCAAAGACATTAAAAGAAGGTTCTTAGAAACATTAGTCCCCTTTGCAAATCTTGAACAAAGCCAGATTAAAAAAAAATAAACTATCGAGCTCTCCCACTTTTCTAACAACTAAATATGTTTGGTTTAAAGAACTTAGATTTAAACCCATTCATCATGAATTATTTCTTAAAAGGAGATATACAGGCAGACTGTACTCCAAAATAACAGCCAGCATAAATAGATTTTTAGGATAATTATGTCAGCAAATACATATCTTCACTGTGTTTTTCTTTGACAAAGAAGCAAAGTCAGAGATTTATGGCAGCAGTTACATGAATACAGTACTGCAAAAAATTACACAGGAAAGCCATAACCTAAAGTACCATCTTTCCCTGCCCCAGAAAAGCAGAAAGCTGCAACTCAGTAAAATGAAGTGTTTCACCAGTAACGGCTCCTGCAAAACATGTTCGTACTTTTGTAGCATGAAATATTTCCCCCTCCTTCAAAGAAATCCAGCAAATACAGACTCAATTATATTTCTCTGGAACTATTAAGCCACATTTTCAAATACATAATTTTATTATGACTTTGCCCATTTACTCTCAGCAACTTCAATTCTCACACAAGACAATTAGAAGGAAGCAACAGAAAACTCCACACTAAATTTTGTAATGAAAATCACAGCAGGAACAATACCTTTTCAGAAAGCCACAATAACATCCCAGGGATTTGTTCACTTCTTGACCAACAATGGGCTGAAATTTGGATGACTTTCAGCAGGCTACTGTAAGTCTCACAAGTATAATGCAAATGCTGATAGTAGATAGTCATCAATGACACATAAAGAAAAAAATTACTTACTAGAGCATAAATACCTCAAACATACAGAAATACCTTCATGCTTAGAATAAAAGGTCATCCTAGACCTTTTTTTTAAGAAAGCAGTTTCAGAACACTTCTTATAATCAACTCGTGATTTTGCTCAAGGCATTTGAAGAGAACCACAAGGACCCTTTTCTCACCATGGTTACCTTACCAACTACAAAATGCAAAATCTAAAGAGAAGATTTAACCGATTTCTGCAATATTCTAGCTGTCAGTCATTCTTCAAGAAACTGTCTAAACTGAACGACAAGGACTATATAAAATATACAATAAATAACACAAGCCAATATACCAAATTAACACTACAACAATACAAGTCAGGAGAATCTCAAAAAGCTATCGAAAATAATGCACTCAAATAAGGAAAAAATTCCACAGCAATGGCTTTAAAACAGATAGAAACTGCTCCCATTCACCTTTTGCTTTGACTTCTGCATCTGTTATCAAGAACGGACTAGCAGACCCTTACTGGGATGATCATTTCCCTTTCATAATGATCATACGCAGTAAACGAGATCATGGTTCTTTATTAGCATTTTCAGAGAGAAGGCAATTTAAAAGTCATTAGGAAGCCAATTCCTCTTCAGACATCATATAGACTCTCTCCAGTCTTCAGCAAGTACCCATTCAGTACGCACACAGATCACGCACTATGCAAGAATTCTATGGAGACAGGAAATCTGCCATTACATAAAAATTGGTATTTTCTTCTTTGATGGCTTCTCCAAAACCAATTTTGTGGCACTGCTAATAGTGAGAACTGCAATTCCAAAGACTCCAAGCAAGAGGCTCTCACCATTAAAGTCTGCTATTTTTTCACAAAGGTGAATGCCTTCAAAGCAAAATTTGTCAGCCACCTTTGTGTAACAGGCATTATGTTGATGATCTGCATAAAAAACAGATACTTCTTCTCATTATTTTGCTCCTTATTCTGTTATTTTGTTTTCTAAAAGCAAAACAAGTGAACAATGCTTTCCTCCATGCTTTAAGCCAACACAGAGGCACTCTCACAAAAACTGCTGTGTGGAGCCACAATTGCAGCAATATGATCAGAAGAAAAATGGACCATTGTAACACATGTACAAAGCTTGCTAGCTGAAAGACTAACCTGTGTGATCAGTGGCTGAACTTTCCCATCTCAGAAGGGAATAACAAAGTCTCAGAGGCAAAACATCTTGGAATAAATTATATAAATACAGTTGTTTACCCAAACATGTACAGAAAGATGACATTTTAATTGTTTATTTTCAGGCAACTGTTCAGTCTGTGTTTAAAATGTTGAAATTGGCGTTCAAAGTGTACTGACCACTGTGAAGGGGAAAACAGTATCAACAGAAAAAACCCAAACCCTGAAAAGTCACTGTTGTTAATGAATGGCAGAGGCTGATTTCATTAGTTGTCCTTATAATTGGTAAATGAAGGTCCCCTAAAGCGAGAAGGAAGCTACAAGAAAACAGAGGATGCACTGTTTCATTCAGTAGTTTGAGAATATTTATGCAACTGGGAGATAAATGCACGTCAATAATCACATATTTTAAACCCAATGACAGCACCTGATCTCACTGGGGCTTCTAATCCTTGTAAGGGCCATCATTCAGAGCCTGACCTCACCAAGTTCTGGCTACCAACCAGGCCACGAGGTGGTTTGTTATATCAGTTCCAAAGGCACCTTGAGATTTTGGTGCCCTCCTCTGGAAGCACACTTACACTCCATAATGCAGCCCAAGTTGTAGTATGCAGATATGGATACTTACATCTGCTTAATTGCAATCTGATTAACGTTTATCCAAATGTTGGTAAAGTGATGTGGCTAGTTTCTAACATCTCTTGGTGATTTCACAGGCAACTAGCATAGGTAAAATGCTGCATTTTTTCTTCATATATCAAGAACGTAAAACATTGCTTTCAGGAATAGTCACCTATTCCTGAAACTATTAGCTATTGTTCTTTAACAACTGTTCTTTACCACAACAAGCTAGTGGTAAGACAAACCTTGAAATAATGAGGAAATGACTCACTGGGATCTCACGCTTAGTGCTTCTTCAGTCCCAGGTGACACCTAATTCATCAGCAAATGCAAACACTATTATTCACCTGGAAATAGGGGAGGTTTTCCTGTAGAAATAATTGCTTCCATTTACATACACCAGGGTAAAAAAAAAAAAAAAGAAAAAAAAATAAAGTAAAAGACTGTGATCACAAAGCATTTAGCAAAAGTGTCTTCAGTCATCCAATATGATACCTGTTCTGTAATATAAATACTTCATGGCTGTTCTCATACCTTTTGAAAAGCATGAACAGATAATCTATCACTGATGTCATCTGCACCATAAAGAATCCTGCTCTCCAGGAGCACTTTTTGTTTTGTTGTTGTATTTAAAACAGAACAGTTCAGAGGGAGAGTATTGTTTTAAACAATATAAAGTCAAACAAAGAAACCTAACCTGAGAAAGACCATCCTCTCCACTACCAACATAAGTAAGTATCAAAAGTGATGACAATGAAAGACTCATGTGCATGCACAGATGGAAGGAGTGGTAATACCGGAACTACAAACTGTGAGCAGCCACCTTATCACACAGTGAGCCACAAGCAAACAGAAACTGACATTTAAAAAGATGATTTAGTTTAGCAGAGGTTGATTCATCGCTGTGGTTCTAGTAAAAACCCTGCACACCTTCAGGAAAAGAAATGTATCATGGCAGAGACAAAGACTTCCCTGTATCATGTTGAAATCTGGGAGTCATAGGTTTAAAAAAAAAAAAACAAAAACTGATTTAAATAAGTGCTACTTCTCCACCATCCAGTCATCATCTGTGCAAGCCCCAAGCTCTGTAGGGAAGAATGAAGCATTACCAGCAAGCTTTTCTATTCATTGTCTGGGTCTGTCTCAAACTTCAGGCAGGAAAGAAGGTTCTTGTCTTCTTCAGCTTCCACATTTTCCTTCAGTGCCTAACTTTTAGAACTTTTGTCTTTTTATCTATTTAAAAACAAACAAACCCCCACAAAACCAACCCCCTAAAAAAGCCAACCAGCCAACCAACCACCTTAACATAGCCAGCCTTTCTCCTGTGACCCTTCCACACTACCTCTGTACTGTTGTTGAGTTACCATACACAGGCTGGCATTAATTTGCCAGGTCTTTGTGAATCTGTGACCAGTGTCCATCTTTCTAGCTAGATTTCAAGCAAGGATCATTATCCAACTAGAAAGTGCATTTCACGCCTCTTCCCTCTTCCTCTTTTATTTTTATCTTGAAAGAAAAAGGCTTCATCTCCAGTCAATTATCCCAAAGTGCAATACTTCTTTGAAGTATAAAAGACTATTGAAAGTAAGGTACATTCTGTGCTCAGAAGAAACCTCTGAGTCTACAGTGTAGGAGTGATAATCCATTGGCAAAGTGAGAGATATACTTAATATATGGCATGTCGAGTGTTTACCCATTTTTATCTTTTTATTAAAGGCAGATGACCTAACAGTTTTAACAGAAATGGTTCACCATGGAGAGAAAGTGAATGGGAACAGCCTACACGGATTTACCAAGTACAAATGGTATATGAACAACCTGATAGCCTCCAGTGATGAAATGACTGGTTCTGTGTAGGAGGGGAGAAGCATAATGTCATATCCCCTGTCTTTAGCATGGTCTGTGACACAGCCTGCCTCAGTCTGCCACTCTACCCCTACAGTCAAACTGAGAAGAGAAAGTTTGGGTAGATGGAATAAAAGGGGGTGGGTGACTGCTTGGACCACGTGGCTCAGAGGATTGTGATCAACAGCACAAAGTCCAACTGGCAGTCAGGCAGTAGCTGTACCCCTTAGGAATCAACACTAAGGCAAATATAATTTCATGTCTTATTAAAGACCCAAGTAATAACAGAGTGGGTGACTGGTCAGTATGTACACTGAAAAGCAGAGCTGCTATTCAGAGAGAACTTGACAGGCTACAGAAATAAACTGACAAGAATCTCATGAAGTTCAATAAAGGGAAAGCCATGCATCTGAAATGGGATAACCCCATTCACTTGGTTTCTCTGGGAGCCAACTGGCCAAAAGTGGCTTTGCAGAAAAGGGTTCACTTTTGCATCCATGTTAATTAATATAAATGATTGTTTACAGGTGTTTGGAAATTATAAGCAGCCCCTGAAGTATATGGGAAAGGCAGGCACTAATAGCAAAAAGCTTAAGCCCATTTCTCCTGAACTTGGAGATTTGAGAGAAAAAAGACACACATAAGTCCTTATGGAGCAACAAGAAAAAGGCTTGGAAGAACAGATATGTACTTATTTTTTGTGCTAACAATTTTTCTCTCCTTGTTCTGCTTTGCTTCTCCTATGGACAAAGACACTTTGCTTGGAGTCAAAGAGATGACAGCTTCCTAAGGTAAAAGCTGTGGCTAACACACCAGTTTAAAACCATTTGAACAGTCACAGATGGTCACAGAGAGTTACAGAAAAACAGGGGCCTGAGTAACAAAGAACTCAGGACCAGTTTCTTCCCAGAGGAAAAGGTTTCTGTTTTCAAAACCAAAATGGGTGGACTGTATGAGAGACTATAAAAAACCCTCCGATACTACGCTGTCTCAAACAGAGACAAAAATGCAGTCAGACAGTACTTCAGATTTATAACCCATCTAAAATGTCAAGAGACTTTACAATGCCAGGAACAAAAGAAATCAGCATACACAGCTTTTCCAGCTTTGGTTTTGGTTTGGGTTTTTGTAAACCATCCATAACAGGAAAAAAGAAAAAAATTAAAAATCAATTGCCATGAGTGAACAGATGAAGTGAATTTTGCAAAGTTGACAAGTTACAATATTATTTACATGACAGTGGCAATGTTGGCTACTGAAGAGCACAGGTAGATAATATAAGGTCAACTCCCACCCGCGTTTGTCAGTGATTAAGAAATAACATTCTTGGATTCAGCTAAAGCAATGTTATAAAAATCCAAGAAACTAACAACTAAATATGCCTGATAAATATTTATGCCACTCTAAAGAATGACTGTGGTTACTTATCAAATTTATTTTGAACATCTTTTACGTACACTGACACAATTAATAAAAGAAACTCACTAAGTTCTACATAGTCCATGATAAGCAAATCATACAGCCTAATAAGCTCATGTTACTTTCCACTGAAATAATTACTGATATACACCCATCTTTCAAGTATTTACAGACAAAAAGCAGCTTTATAACAGAGAAATGAGTTAAACCCTGCACAACTTGTGACAGCCCATTTTCATCACATACAAAGGTCTCCAGCTCAAACCATGCATGTTATACTAGGCTTAATTTAAAGGAAACTCCATCTCAAGGCTAGGCACATGACCTTTCCAAAGTAACATTCCTTGAAAAGGAATCCTTAGGAAAAGAACAAAACCCAAAAAACAAACCAAAACAATAAAAATCATCCCTTTATAACCTCTGTGCAAAATTAGAAGTAAGCACAGTTACTAGAGAAGACACAGCTCAAGGCAAACTTCTCCTTGTATTATCAACACCCAAATCAACCCCCATGTCACAACAGTCTTTGTTTGCCATTCAGCTTCCTCCCCCGGAAGGAAGATACACATCTTTTCATCTACTGTTAGATACAGCTATAAATACTAATACACATGCAAACACATTAAGGTCCATAATTATGGTGTGGTATGGAGAGGATGAGGTAGAAGGGAAAAACTGGGTTTCATCTGCCATCCACAAGATCAGGCTGCAGAGAGATTCCAGCTCTTCAAACTACTCATATTTTTCCCAAGGTTTTGCTCACACATAGCCCACAACAAATCCCATTACATTCATGTGCAAAATCTATGTTAATGCACTACATGGCTGGCAGTGTTAAGTGCACAGGCATCATGCAGTTAAAGGCTGCATTTCCCTCAGCAACTGTTACTTAGTAACCCCTCTGCACATAAATAGAATTTTACATTACTGCATATGTGTTGTGAAGGCTAAAATCCATGCCTCAATTCTGTAGGCAAGCAGGAACTAAAGGAGTCACACAGGAAACCGTATATCAAACTTGCACCAGCTAACATTCAACTGCTTCTCTAGGCAGAGAATTTAACCAGAGATGGAAAAACTGTGCATGAACAAGGAGGCATTTCCTCTACTTTTCTCTTGCTAGTATTTTATCATAAAAAAGGAGCACCTACAACTTCAAAGGCGGCTATCTCGGACAGGCTTTCTGGTATTATCCATATACTGTGGAGTGGAGACTTCAGACATAAGGACAACAGACTTTGCAAAGCTCTTCACCTTCTCCTCTAGAGGTAGTATAATCCACTAGCTATGTAACTTCTACGTAGAATTAGCACTGCCAAAGCCACTGTCAAAACATTACTTTAAAAAGCCATGCAAAACAGATCCAGGGCTGGCTGAAGATAACAGGTGGAGTATGATGGATGCACAACACCACCACAGCACACCACCGCCGCTGCCACCACCACCACCACCAGAATAACAACAAATAATAAATAAAATCAATCCATTCTAAATACAAAAACTTACATAGCTGTTTTATATTAATTCATATATTTGATGATTCCCATATACAGGCTACTTAAATTAACTGACAGCCCATGCAAGCTGCTTGAGTAATTATCAACATGGAACTTCAGAATCACTTTAGATCAAGAGCCTGCCTTTTTAGGATTGAGCAAAATAAGTGGCCTGCTGGAAACACCTAGGCATCTTTTAAATTCAATTCCCTACCACTGCAAAGGAAATATCATTATTCTGGTTTGTCCCATTCCAAAGTTTTAACTCCTAAAATGATTTACTGTAACAGAAGTGGATTGCCTTAACACAAAAGCAACTGAGTTACCTATATTGCATTTCATGAACAAATACATTCATATGAAGTGGTTACACAGTTGCAGTTATTACACCAAGTGACTAAGTACGAGCATGTAGATAAGCAAACACACTTCATCGGTAATGCTATTAGCCAGTTTACAACCTCTTGCAGTCCAGCACATCTCCTTAAATGCAGCATTCAAATAATAATTTCCCATCTCCTTCTAACAATGAAAAATAATTACCTGAAAAAAGGATTGCAGAGACTCTAGCAAACCAAATTACTCTTCCTCTCAAAATTCCTCACCCATAAGTCTTGTCCTATAATAGGCAACTCAACAGATACAGAAGTTCTCCTTGCAAAATCCCAGAAAATCAATCCTTCAGACTATGGGTTCCTACTTTAAGTTTTTCTTTTCATCAGAACCATACCTCAGTACTAATGATGTTGTAACAAGATGCCCTAACTCAGACCAAGAAGCCTTTACTCCTGTTAAGCATCAGGCAATTTTTCTTTTCAGAATCAGCTAGGAACCATTTAAAGGTTCGAAACTAACCACACTATATATTATGACAAAAAGAAGTCCAGATGTTCAGAGATGTCCCTGAAGCCCTGATTTTCTTAAAGCCACAAGACCCAAGTTGCCAGCACAGCAGCCTAATGAAGAACTGAGCAAGAGACCTGGCCAAATCTAACTCGGTGATTGGGGCAATTAACTGGCCATCTGGCTCTCTGCAGGAAGAAAGCAGCTCTGCACCTGCTCTGCCAGCCCACACTTCCTAGCCTAATTGGTTAAAGCAAGCTGATCAGGGCAAAAACCAGAATGACTTGTCAACTGCTGAGACCAGAGCTCAGAAGCTGGGATCAAAGCCAAGGCCCCCTGCTCCTGGTGGAGCCATCTCCCTTGTGGGTCACATCTAGACACATTCAGGGGGTCTCCTGTCCCTTACCCACAAGCAGCAGGAGGCTGAATTGGAATTGATCAATGATAAGTAATTTAGTTGATGCAAAGTCTGTGTGTCAAGCCCCATAAGCTTCCAAAACGCCACAAACCTTTTATTCTCCCATAATCAGGTGACTCAACAGCTGCAACACGGTGTTATTACAGCATTAACTGCATTATAAACTCTTTCTGCAAAATCTCAGAGTAGCATCTGATGCCTGAAAGATCTCAGCATTCTTTTTCAAAGGCAGATGTAGCATGCATTCCACTGGCTGTTCATGTAGTTGGAACTAAAGGTCACTGGCCAGAACACTGAGACAATCTGTTATTAGACCCCAGGGCTTCCCATCCCACCTGAACGCATCCAGTGACAGGGACCTTCGGACTTCCTTTCCCCAGATCTTCGTAATTTTTTCTATTTTTAGATGGTTTTATTGATCCTTTATAGGGCACATATAGCATAGCATAACAGGATAATGATAAAATAATAAAGAACAGTGCTAGAGGAAAAGGCTGCAACAGGCAGAAGAGGTACATTGAAGAAATTACAGAATGGAGTTGCTTCCTCTCCTCCTGAGAGGACTGAAGGGAAGTAAAACACAAGCATTGAAGTCAAAACAAGAGGAAAAAGAATTAAATAGGTATTCCATCTATTTTTTCTAGTTACAAATACCTTTACATATAAAGCAAGAAATTAGCTGAATGTAAAAAAAAAAATTATTAAGAATTATATTTTTTAAAAAAACTAAGTTGCAGGAAAAAAGCAATTTGTCAAGTAAATGAACCTGCAAGTATCCTAAAGCTAAATGTTCCAGTCCACATTGTTAATGAAAAAGGAAAAAAGGGAAATCAAGGCCTCTGCTCATGTAGTGCTAGTCCTCCTGGTCCATGTGGTACCTTCAGGTACTCAAGAAAGGAAAGAACATATGGGATACCCTGAAAGAGATGGAGAAAAGTGTGACCCAAGCTTATCTGGTGCAATGGGGTCACCTAGGTTCCCTGGGCCACCTGGTTCTGCTAGGTTTCCTGGACAGCCTGCCTACTCAGGCATACAGGGGGATCCAGGAGAAAAAGGCCCCCCAGGTCCTCCGGGAGCAGTTGAAACTCCACTGCTTTCTATAAAAGGTCCACAAGGAGATCCTGGATTTCTGGGTCTTGCTGGTGAGGGTTAGTTGGACCTCCTGGAGCTCAGCTCTTCAAAGATAAAGGGGCAGCAAGAAGGGGGCCTGATGGCATTGTCAACAGCTACAAATAAACATGCTTCATCATTTAAGCAAATCTGAATCTCCAAAAACAGATCTGAGTCCAAAAGAAAGTGAGGATTAGCACCACACTATAGGAATGAACCTCTTTGCATCAGCAAGCATCCTGCAGCATAAAGAAGTTATTTCTTTCAGCAGAGAAAACTAAGTTTTATTCTTATTATGTACAGCTTGTGATCTCAAATCTCATCTCATGTAACTAAGCTCCAGAAGGAACATCAATCATCCCAAACACAGAGTTTTCTGTGTAGCAGTGCACCAAAGACAAAGCAGTTGTTCCTTTATGCAGTGGGTTTTACCTGCTGTGAGCTTTGAAGCCTTTCCTAGAACATTATGATATATTTATCTATATTAGTACTTTAGATTTGTTAAGTATATTGAAAACATATTTAGCTTTTTTAATCAACACATAGTGTAAGTATTGAAATATCTTTAATATACTTCATGAGATATAAACATTCCTCAACTGTTACAGGCACCGACTTAAGATTCTCAGTCTCACATTCACCAACCTCTCATCTGCCAAGTCTCTGAAAAACAGGATTGTCTGGAATTTCAGACACTGGGTTTAAAAAAACATAAAAAAAGAAAGACTCTGATTATTCAGGCTTTATCACTGCACACCATAAGGCCAGTTTCATCGGCAGTAGAAAGCTCTGCCTCAACATTAAGAAAACATTTAGCCTGTAGCTCAGAGGGAAGACAGCCAGACTCCCCAGGGTGGAAGGCTACTGGTCTTGCCTTTTGAAACTCATACAGTGAGTGCATTTGCTGCCCTATAGGGATATATAACAGAGTATCTACACTTGAAAATACGTTTCCATTTATATATACTTTTAAATATACAGGAGAAATTTTTTATATATGGACACATGCACAGATACATACACAGGCACACAAGGAACTGAGATGGGATTTAGAGTTTTTGCACACAATTTCACTTCACACTGAAAAATTTCAGCCACGTTTCTCCAAAAGAACTCAACAGCAATTCTCTGTTTTCTGCATAAAACAAATCCTTATAGGTACAAGGTAGAAAAGCAAGAAAGCAACACAACTTTATGACAAACCATTATATAAATATTTATGATAGTTGGTCATAAAAGTAACAGAAGATGGTTTTGATTTTCAGCTTTCAAGTATCTGCAATGGCAGTACTGGATTGTTTTATAAAGCAATGTAGTGTTGTAGGCTGCGATAGCTGCTGAAAGTCATATGTCTAAATGGAGAGAGAGAGCTGGCTGTAGAGAAAATTTTTCAAGTGAAGTTCTGTTGTCAAAAAAGTGCAAATTTTCTCTTTTCTTCTACAGTGTTCCCATCTTCCTGACCAGACTGCCTGTTAGCTGCCTATCTCTTCACTGCTTCTGAGCAAGCAACTGAACTGTCAGCTCTTAAGTATTGTTTCCAATGCCTCAGAAAAATCAAAACATGGCACTGAATTTAGACAGCATCAGAGATGGAAATGCTGGCAGAAAGTAGTGTGCAGGAAGAAAGCAGGTGTAAGAAGCAGTAGAAGGAAGATAAAGGAAGCAGCTAGATGTGCAAGTCAGTTATGACCACAAAACGAAACAACAACAAAAAATAAATCACTCAGATCTCAACATAACACGCTTGGATAGTGCCTTGCAACTGAGATGCTTCTAGTAGATTGGGATTTGTACAACTCATCTGAAAACCTCAGCACTACCAGACAGTGCATCCAATCCCAAAGCTCTTACATAGAATGGGAATGACGAAGGACTCCAAAATTAGGTCTTTTCTGTGGCTTTCAAGCTGCACAGGGTTCATGAGCAAGCCTAGAAGCCCTTATGCCTCACATAAGTTCATCTTTCAGTTCCAGCTAAGTCCAGATACACCAACATAGATGGCACTCTGTGCCACTGTGACAAAGCCACAAGATTTCCATTATTGCCTCTTCCTGATTATAACTAACACTCAGAAGTCCCCCCAGGGAGAAATGGCATGTATTTTGTGGCCTCCAGCTCTAGGCAAATCTTGATATTTTCATGGCCACATCCACGGGATGCTACACTGAAAGATCAGATTGTTTTTAAGAGTGAATCTTATCTCAGTAATCAAAAATAAAGTCACGTTTCTCTGCTTAAAAGTTTTTCAATTTCCTTTTGCAAAAAACTTTTTTTTCTCTTCAGTAAATGCTACCTAAATATCTCCATCAACTTAAAGCAGAGGGCATGAGAAAGTTAAGTAAAAAGGAAAAAAACATTCCACAACATTTTAGTTCGAAGTGGAAAAATCAGTTTATGAACTGCAGCCACAGAGGAGGTAAATTTACTCAGTGTTTAAATAACTGCAATTAAGAAATTCACCTTCAGCTTCTGAAGTGCAAAGGAAGCAATTGTTAAAGTGACACTTGGTTTGTAGAAGCCCTGTATCTTTTTCCTTCAGACGTCCATTTCACAGCTGCTGAATTCAGAAATGAGAACAAAATTCAACTCGCCTTAGTAGTATGGAGCTCTTTCCTCATGGCAGAACATCTTGCATCAGGTCTGAGCAGAGCTGGGGCATTGGTTTTGTACCAATGCCCAGTGTAAAACCATATCTTACAACTAGTTACACTGACGTAGCTGCACAGTCAGTTACACTACCAGAAATGCAAATGTGTGAAACAGAAGAAAAACAAAACATTGCTCCAGCACTACTCTTCCCAGCTGCTGCCCAGGAGCATCACAGACAACAGAACTAGCATTACTGGAAAAGGATGAGGACAAACTTCAAAATGCACTTTTTCAGAGGTTTAATACTTCAGGTGCTAGAGGAGAGATTTACCAGTCACTGTCTCAGATACTGGAGATTCTGCTGTGGTTTGGCCCTGGGTACCTGTAGGTAAAGTTTGTCAATCTCTAACAAAGAGAATACACTTGCCCACAACCCATTTTATAGCTATACCTGCATTCTAAGGTAATACATGACTGCAAAAGTTTTTTTCAGGCTCTTCTCAAACATAACAAATTCTAGTTTGTAACTTTGACCTATCTCACCCAATTTCAGAGCAGGTGGTAGAATATCGTTACATACTGGTCTATGGCCACTACAACATGAGAGGTACAAAAATGTTACGTGACAAAGGAAGATACTGTCCTTTTTCAGGCTCTCCACATCACTTACTGCTTCCTCAAGATTAAAAGTATAAACAACTTTGTTTTTCTGGTGTGAAGATGCTAAAGCACTGACCAACATGTTCCCAGGCTGAAGTATGGTCTGACTATTAAGTCATCTCAGCAACTGTAACAGTTCAGAGTTCACAAAGAATGGGTGGTGTATTACACCTCTTTTCTTCCAACTCATATCCAGTTTAAGTGGTACTGTCATTAAACTTATTTCACAGTACGTTTATCTAGTCCTGTATCAAAGCTATCGAGAAGGGAACTATAGGAAACTATACCACAATAGCATGGCATCTGAAGCACAAGACCTTAAAAAGTACAGAGTGTACTTCCCTCTTTTTCTAGTCAGTTCTGCAGAATGAGCGTGGGAGAACAAAGCCTAAGACCCTACCTCCTCCCCAGCCAAAACCACAGTGACTGCACCTCTTCCTTTTCCACTCATGCAAGCTCAACCAGCTTGAGACCTAAACCAAGAAACACTGTTACATGTGTGCAGAACAGAAAAACATGCTCTCTACTTATGAAGGTAATGGTTATGCAAAATATTTATTCACATTTTAACTGAAACATGGATCTAGTGACATACTTCCAAGATTATACAATTTAGGCAACTCTTTAAACACTAGTAGCAGGTGTCGTGGCAGTGATCAGAACTTGCTCCTCACTTGCATCTGCCTTGTGTTTGACCTTTAGGTCTTCCACCAACTGCTCTGCACAGCAGAGCACTGCATCAGCAGTGGCTTTCACATACACGCAGCAAAGGAAAATGTGGAAGTGTAGAAGTATCAGCTCTGATCCAGGGACAGTTTCTGTTCCACACAGGCTTACAATGAGGTTACTGTACTTTAGACATTAGAAACAAAATATTATAACTAGAACTGACCCTATTAAATTCAGTGCCTGAAGAATTTAATGAATGGTCAAGTATTCAAACACATGACTTTAATTTAGACACAAACTGTTCCCTTTAACTTTAGAGTAGAGCTGCTTGCCTACTTAAACTTAGACTTGCTATACCATGCTGAATGATGGTCTTCAGGTTAATTTTTGAGGACAGATGTCATAACTATTGCATACTTTGCATTCTCAGACATTTCAACAGAAAAGTAATTTCCGTTTCGCTATGATATCATCTTTCTACCTGAAGCACATTAGGGTTGAAAGGCTCCACCTGAAGACTCCAAGCACTAGTACTAATACAGAATGATACTGCATCTGTTCCAACAAACAATCCAGTTAGACAGTACTAAAATTAAGAAATAAAACAGAAAGAGAGAGCAAGCACAAAACAATATGCCCAAGGCCAACCGTCCGTCAACAGCAGAATTTAACTAAAGATACATATGCCAAATTGAACTAGTCTTGCTTAACCTGATGGCCCAGAACTTCCCTTCACACCCTGGAAGAGGGATTTGCCTCTTCCAAAAGCTGTACTTCCTTGTACCAGACACTGGATTAATCAGGAACTGGTTAAGAGAATTTCTACAGGGTACAACCTGTAAAACTGATTGGTGAAAATGTCCATCAAATCTCACAACAAACATTGGCAGTCTTAAACCTTAAAAGTACTTCTCTCTTTCTGCTTTGCTTTCAAAAAGGTATTGGTTTGAGAGGGAGTGTTATAATCAATATATCAAATCACAAAGAATATGCCCCTATAGCCTCTGTGCTCTTCATTGCTTTACAGCAACTCTGAGAACACACAGCTGTACTAGCAAATAAAAACTGTGTTATACAGCTTTGATAGGGTGAAAGAGTGGAAAGGCTGCACTCTGATTAATTTATGTATGGTAGTGAGACTATTTATTTAAACATAATAAAAAAAAAAATCAAATGCCATGTTTGGTTTTTATTTTTTTACTTTTTACAGAAAAGCACACCCCAGATTTCAAAATCCACATAATCTGTATGTTACATATCTTTCAACCTGTAAGTATTAAAAAATAAAGTTCTGTGTTACAAAAGTAACACTTCAGAGCAATTAACAAAGCAAATAAAATCACTTCATCTGTTGTGTTTTTTCCTTTCTTGATACTTTATGATACATATCAAAAGGAAGCACCTGTAAAAACCACACATATGGTTCAGGTCTGTAAGCAACCTCAACCATGAGAGGTAGAGCACCAGATGAGATTAGTGTGAAAACTCTTGGCTTGCAGATCATTGAGCATCTATGAAGTGAACAATACAACAACTGTGCCAGCCATCTTCAAAATTTCAATTCTCTCTCATCAGTGAGTCAGAAAACTTTTTGCCACCGCTACCAGGAGTAATTCTGTCCAGGGTGAAAATTCCTTAACATTAGCAAAATAATGGGGGAAAAAAGAGGAGAGAAAACAGCATCTCCTCAGAAGCAGCACAGAAACCTTCTGATTTATTCATAAATGCTTACTCTAGCTATTTACCTTAAACTAATTATGCTCAGTTCTCCTTAAAACACTGAGAACCTGTCAGTTTATTATCAGATCAACAACTGCAAAACACAGTACCAAATGGACAATTAAAGACAAATTTTTTCGTAAGTTTACTACATAGCAAGACTCAGTCACTGTTAACTGACAGCTTTCAGTTCAAACAAAACATTAAATTGTAGCCTGAGTGTCTTATGATCACTACATCTGTTTTCAGTTTTGGCCTGTGAGAAAGCAATATACTGTGGCAATTGCATTTCCCGAAGTTTTCAATTAGGTACCAGAGGTAGCAACTGGATTTTATTCCCTGGTTCCTTGGTGGTTATTTTCAGCACACCCCAAGTACGTTAAGGTCATGAAATAAGTAGTTGATTCAGTATTTCCAATAATCTAAAATGTTCCAGGCCTGTGTAAGTTTCTTGAGCAATCCCTTGGCATGGCATGACCATGGATTTTGATCTTTTATTATAGGTCACAAGCTTGGGTTTCAGCTCCCCACAGTACTCTGACCTGAGACACATGAAAACCAGGCTCCAAGGACTTGGTGCATTTGATAGTTGCTGTGGAATAGATGGAACAATGCCAGAAACCTTCCTTCCAACCCCATCATCCCAAACAATCAATGAAGTTAAGGGCCACTTCTGACAGGTACCAAGAAGGCTCAAAGATTTTGGGATGACAATGTATGTGCTGTACAGAATTCTCAGAGACAATAAAAATGGAGAGCAGCAGACAACTGTGCTGTTGTAATACTTAAAATCAGCATTAGTAATTACAAAAGAGCACATGGCACCTTGTAGCTTAATGATGCTAAATTTACACAGAACAACTACCACTCCCCCCCCCCCAAAAAAAAAAAAGACCAATAAAACTTTAGTCCATCTACTCCATCTGTTCCTCTACATTTAACTGTCAGAGAACTGTTAAGTGTTCTGAGAACTTTAAGAAACCCAAGGCATGAAGGACAGCCCATTCTTTTCATTATTGTTGCTCTCAGATACATTTATTTCAGTTCAAACCCAAGTATTGACACTAACAAACTTAAACAAAATAAATACTTGCACATTTACTAATGCATTAAATAGACTGCAAAGTCTATTATAATTCAAACTAAAAAAAAAAGAAGATAAATTGCTGGGTTCATTGAATAGTTTTTGTGCATCTTACAAAACCATCAAACTATTAAAAAAATGCAGATTCATTAAATACAAGAGAAAAATCCAACTGAAATGAGATTGAGGATGCTATTGTTCTGCATAAAACATGAGAGTTTTGTAAATAGTTTTACATTATTTAGGTCGAATAGACCAACTGCTTTTCAAAGCATTCAATTAATTTCACAGTACCTCATTATTTATTAAATAATCGCTGTAACTTAGCACACTTACAAATCAAAAAAAGGACAATATTTTGAAAGAAGTATCACAGCATAAGAAACCATTTTTTGTCTTCTGCAAATTTCTCAATTTGAAAGCATCTTGGTGTCATGTTAGACATTTGATGAAATAATTAGTTTCCAGATCATTATTTCTAAGTTTGTAATTCAAGTACTCACATTTGCTCAAAAAAAAAACCAAAGCCAGATGCCAACTAAAAAAAAGCCAAAACCAAAACCAAACAAAAAACAACAAACTAAAACCAATCCATAGTAATTGCTGTATCACAGGACACTTAATGAACAACCAAGAATTATGACTGCTACAGTTTGGCAACAGTCTCTCTAATGTCACATGAAACAGCTGCCTGGAGAACTTCCCTATCAGTTCAGGAGCCAGTACGCATCTGAGACGCAAATTTGACATCACATGTTAAAAGAAGCAGCCTAAAACAATGTTGTTCTTTGGTACTCTATTTTTGGGAAAGGAAATACAGTTAAGAGCCTGAAGTTAAAAGTAACAAATTTCATAACGACCCATAATGAGATGGTAGCTTCTTTCATTGAAGTTCTATTGCTAAGAGCAAGGAGAGGCATTTCCACTGTAGTCTCTGTGAGCCTTCACCAACTGTTTCCCATACCATTCTAGAAGCCTGGTGGGAAAATACTTCTAATTTAGAGCTATATTGAATAACAACAAGAAAAAAAACCAAGAAGCTATTTTAACCAAAAAAGAAATAAGACAAAAAAAAAGAAAAAGGAAAAAAGAAAAAAGTATGACATGGTTATTACTTTCACTAAGAACTTCAATGCTGCCTGTAAGAACTAAATCCAGACTGACGTTACGTGAAATGCATAGCAGCACCTTAACCATGTATTTCCTGATTTTAAATGTGTGGCCTTATTTCTTGTGACATGACTACTGTCTTACGTGCATAAAGGGAAATTTTGTAAAACACTGCCTATTTTAAAGTTCAGGGGTTTGGTGGTTTAGGGTTTTGTTACTCTAGAAGGATGAGTGAGGGACAGAAAATATTAATATAGAAATAAGTTCCCCCTTCAAAAATATTTCAGGTAAATGAACATTATTTTGATTGGAGAATCAAGTATTCACCATTAACTAATTAGGAAAAGAAGGAATTGAAAAAAACTGCTGCAATCCATTTCCTTGTAGATGTGTCTCACACACTAAGTGCAACACTCACAGCCTCAGTTGTGACTCTTGCTCACAACTGCTTGCACTTATGGTATAGGCTCGTTCAGTTGGAAGAATCTCTTCCTTTTTGAGGCCTCGTGTGCCCCATATCTCACTCACCTGCCATCCAGATGCATCAGACACAAGTAATCTCAGAGCAGGAAAAAAGTTATGATTTTCTAGCCAAATGTCTTCAAAAACTAAAGAAGGAGATATATGGCACAAAACAGTCCATTGAGTTCCATAACCTGCAGTATCGCCCACCCTTAGTCAGAAAGGATCAAAATAGTTGGCTAAATACGTCTGTTTGATGCATTTGACTTTGCTGGATCTGCACAACACTTTTCTAGAGGGGAAGCCTACAAAACTGATCATTACAAGACCATAACTTGGGACTCCCAATTTTCTTTGTTCTGGAACTGAAACTTTGGGCTACAAAACTACTTTGGAAAATACTGCACAAACACAAACCAAAACCATACGTAGCCAGTTGTCTTCATTTCCTCCTAGTTTTGCCCTATTCCTTCCAGCTTGCTTATGTATCTTCCTGAAGGAGATGGAAGTACTATCAACTGTATGAATTCTAGTTTGTATACCTTTTGGGGATAGTTGCTTATCTGCCACAGCAATACAAACTACCCACATTCCTCCAGACAAAGCACAGAACTACCTGTTTACAACATCTGTCCAATGCAAAAGGCAACAGCTTTATACAGTGTGGGCTCAGATTGTAAACTATTATTTTTGGGTGGGGATGGGTGGAGGGAAGTTAGCAATAGCTAACAACAAGAAGCAGCTTTTTGTATACACGTACATATACACACATAAAGATGTCTTTTTTTTAAGATACGTGTGAATTCTTTTCCAGTACATTGTAGACAACAAATAAACAAGATATTATCACAAGGCAAAGAATATCACACTATGTGCAAAATACACAACAGTGTCAGCAGAGCCTAAGAAAACAAGTACTAACTTTTAATTAACATTTTAACATTTTGTCTCTTTTTTTTCTGGGGAGGAAATTTTTAAAGCTGTATCTCCATAGACTGAGAATCTTTTCCTTTAGAATTCTCTTACGTGCTTCTCTCATTTTATGTGTCTCTATATAGCTTCCTTCCTACAAATAAAGCCAATGACTGCCCAAACGAAAAGCTGTCAACACATAGAACACAATTAGATCACTGGCTCTTGAAAAAATTTCAACAATATCACGCTTCTAAGGTTCATTTAATTCATTCCTACCATAACTGAGAAACATTTCTTCCAACACAGGAAAACAACAAAAAAAGATGGTCATTTTATAGCGACAACTCCAAAACAGTAATGGTGAAAGTGATCTGGTAAATACACTGCTGTACTAAAAAAACATTGTATTTCATAGCACACATGTCTAAAGTGGCCTTGCCTCTTCAGTTTTCTGCACTTACCTTGGTTGACTTGTCAGCACTATGTTCTCGTTTTCCTACATGGTTCCCCATGATGGATCACCAGAACTTCAAATTCTGAAAAGATAAAACCAGTACAGCATTTTTGAAACCAATACATTTGTACTGAAATACAAATTACTTTTTCATCTGACACAGAACAAAGATATTGTTCCCATAAAATAAGCATTTTTACAGTCCAAGATTAAGAGCTATGGAAGATCTGAAGGGGAAAAAAAAAAAAAAAGCTTATCTGGTCTATTTTGCAAATCTAAATAGCAGAAAGCTTTCCTTCTTTGAAAACAAAACAACAAAAAGCCCCACATATACAGAGCAGGAAAAATAAAGCATTTATTGTGAAACCTACACATAAACCAAGACCAGATTAGACATTAGGTAGAGGCCATGTCTTCTGATATTATGTTTATAATAACAAGACAGTACAATATGTATCGAAAGATCTGTAACTATGAACTCCCCAAAAAGATCAAATTCTTTCACATTTGCCATTATATAAACAGCAGTTACTGCAAGAAAGCACCACACTAAACTGCTAACAATTTGCTGTGGAGGTGAGAATGGATATGTTCCTTACAGCCCACACTTTTCCTGACAAGTAAGAAAGGAATGCCAGCTCTTTCTTTGAATTTTCTGGCTCATCTTGTTGTAGCTCAGCCTTAACAGAGTTTATGTAGGTTAAACCACAACACTTGAATTTCAGCTTTTTAGAGTATATGCGTGGTTCCTCTACATATTTCTTCTCATAGAAGCATGTGTTTGTAGAGGTTCTTATATACTGCTGCTGTTTTCAGCCAACCTGAATGCAGTGCAAGGTCACATTTGAAGTCCTGAAACTTAAAACTCTATGCAAAAGATGCAACTCAAGTGGACTTTTTCCTCTCAGAATTCTGAACTTGCAATAATAAAGTTCAGTTTCTTCTGCTAACAGTAACAGTTCATTATTTTCATTTTCAAGAAGGGGAAAATGGATGACCTGGGGAATTACAGACCAGTCAGTCTCACCTCTGTGCCTGGCAAAATCTGGGAGCAGATTCTCCTGGAAGGCATGCTAGGGCACATGAAAAACAACAAGGTGCTTGGGGACAGCCAGCATGGCTTCACTAAGGGGAAATCCTGCCTGACCAATTTGGTGGCCTTCTATGATGGGGCTACAGAACTGATGGACAGGGGTGGAGCAGTTGGTGTCATCTACCTGGACTTGTGCAAAGCGTTCAACACTGTCCCACATGACAACCTTGTCTCTAAATTGAAGTGACATCAATTTGATAGATGGACGACTCGGTGAATAAAGAACTGGCTGGATGGGCGCACTCAAAGAGTTGTGATCAATGACTCAATGTCTGGCTGGAGACCAGTAACAAGTGGTGTCCCTCAGGGATCGGTGTTGGGACTGGTCTTGTTTAGTATCTTTGTCGCTGACATGGGCAATGGAGTTGAGTGTGCCCTCAACAAGTTTGCCAATGACACCAAGCTGTGTGGTTCGGTTGATACGCTGGAGGGAAGGAATGCCATCCAGAGGGACCTTGACATGCTTGTGAGGTGGGCTGATGCCAACCTCATGAAGTTTAACCATGACAAGTGCAAGGTCCTACACCTGGGTTGGAGCAATCCCAGGCACAGCTACAGGATGGGCAAAAAGGAAATTCATGGTAGTCCTGCAGAGAAGGACTTGGGGGTGCTGGTTGATGAGAAAATGAACATGAGCCAGCTTCAGTGTGCACTCACAGCTCCAGAAAGCCAACCGTATTCCTGGGCTGCATCAAGAGGAGCTGTGACCAGCAGGTCAAAGGAGGTAATCCTGCCCCTCTACTCTGCTCTCGTGAGACCTCACTTGGAGTATTGTGTGCAGTTCTGGTGTCCTCAACATAAAAAGGACATGGAACTGTTGGAACAAGTCCAGAGGAAGGCCACGAGGATGATCAGGGGACTGGAGCACCTCCCATATGAAGACAGGCTGAGAAAGTTGGAGCTGTTCAGCCTGGAGAAGAGAAGGCTGCGTGGAGACCTCATAGCAGCCTTCCAGTATCTGAAGGAGGCCTACAGGGGTGCTGAGGAGGGACTATTCATTAGGGACTGTAGTGATAGGACAAGGGGTAACGCACTGAAACTTAAACAGCAGAGGTTTAGATTGGTATAAGGAAGAAATTCTTTCCTGTTAGGGTGGTGAGGTACTGGAATGGGTTGCCCAGGGAGGTAGTGAATGCTCCATCCCTGGCGGTGTTCAAGACCAGGTTGGATGAAGCCTTGGGTGATATGGTTTAGTGTGAGGTGTCCCTGCCCATGGCAGGGGGGTTGGAACTAGATGATCTTGAGGTCCTTTCCAATCCTAACTATTCTATGATTCTATGATTATTCTGCAATAAGCAGAGCTATATACCATAAAACCTTATCAGCAGAAATCCTGGCACAAGGCTCTCGTTACCAGAGGGTTTTTATTTCCAGTGTGATCTTATGAAAAGGCTTGGGAGAAAAGGACAACAAGGCCTTTGCTATGATAGAAAATACATGAATTAAAACAATAGGCTATTAACCAGTTACACGCTGTAGAACATACAAGTACAGTTACAACCCTCACTACAAACACTGATTTGTGTACCAGAGCACTCTAAAGAAACTGATTACTTCCAACTTTCCATCACAGAGCATGTACTTTATCAATAGCAATCTTGTCCTGTATCCTGCCACTTTCGAAGAGATGGATATATTTATTTCCCCCTCCTGTGCTAATAAATTTTCAAATTAGTTACGTTCTGCAGTGCTCATTTGACTATTTGCTGAATTCCATTTGCTCTAAAATCTAAATGCCACATATTGCTGTATCTGATTAAATAATTCATCACAAATACCCACTTCAAAAGTCTCACAAGGGAAAAATTACAGAACATCCAAACGCAGTAAATGTAGGCAAGGTAGAGTTTATTAGCAAATTGGAAACAGACTTTTAGTTTTAAACAGCACAATGTAATCCATAAAACATTAAAAGAAAAAGCCCTAGCCTTTCAAATTGTGAAACCAGCAGAACAAATTCACTTTCTTTAGTGAAATAATGAACATTTCCAAGGAAAAATACAAAAATTCATACATACTGGGTTTCAGAGCTGAACTATCTCAAACTGGCCTTTACCCTACAAGTTAAGAGCAGCAGCTCAATCTCGTCATTTACTTCACAACGTAAAGAAAATATAGTGGAATACAAAACTGTAAGAAATGTCTGCAGTGGAATATAAAGGCATAATGTTCTAAGTGTTAACCTTCCAGTCCTTTATCAAAAGATTAACTGAACTTGATGTGTAACATACATATGTTTAGGTAAACAGATTATGGAGTCAAGACAGTACTTGCAAACCGGAACTGTGACCAGCATCCTCCTGACTCCCCTTAGTCTCCCTGGTGTCTTTGGAGTAATGCTCCAGGAATGACCACCCTGTCCCATGAAACACTGAGCACTGCTGGGTTCTAGTCCTGCAATGCCAAGTTAGAAAAAGATGGCAGATGCAGATGAGCTGTACTGTGAAACTAAGCCAGATAAATATTTAAAAATCATTTGTTGGCCAGCGAAAAGAAAGGCAATAAAAACTTCCATGCTGCCACACCACAGATACCTGAAAATGATAAGGTCAGTTTTCTGCTCAAGAGTCTGCCCAAAGCAAGCAAACAGAACTAAAACCAAACAAATGGGAAGTGTAGGAAACATCTGATCAATGTTCCCCCTGATTCCCATGTGCATAATTCCTTCAGCAAGATGCTAAAAATTACACACAGAAAGGAATGAAAGAGAAAAAAAAAGGCTTGGAGAAATGAAAATGCATAGTGCAATTAGAAGTTTGGGAGTGTGTTTCAAGAGTACACCTACATCTGGGTTGAGTGTTACATTTCTCTATAGGAACAGACTTAAAATCTGAAAACTAACAACATTAGTGAAGTTTGTAAATTTGCACTTCTGCTTCCTTTATTGTTTTGAATGCATGTGGTCTAAATTCACGAGATCAACCCCTTCTTATTCTCATCCAACATCCAGAAACTAACACTAATGCAATTAGATTTTACTTCATCCTTTCTATGCATAAAAAAATGCAGATGTTGAAACTCAAGATAAGTTAGCTAAATGAATTTATAGCAATACCTAGTGTAAAGAAGAGGCTACTTTTTAGCCAAAAGGCTAAAGCAACTAAATGGGTAGCAAGAGAATCCTAGAAGTTACAGAATTCTTCACACTACCTATTAAATGGAGAAAACTCTTAAGTAATCCTTTGGGGGAAAAAAAAAGGCTTCCAAAAAACCTGACATGAATTAGGAAAGGAATTATATAGCTCCAACTGTTCTGTATTTATCTGATCAGGAAGCAAAACCATACATACATACACGCCTTGTAAACATGAAAATCATTTACAGCAATGAAAAGACCTAATTTTTCAATTTAGCCTCAAGCAGAAGTCTGCTTTACTTGGTTAAAAACTGAGTACATCAGTAGTTTTCACTTCAGGATACAAGTACACCCTGAAGCGTTAAGACTTGAACACTGATTTTGGTTCTTACTGTTGGGAGGAGACACTGCACAGTTTCTACCTGTGCTAATCTTTATGCAAGGAGTTGAGTCACTGATTTCAGTAGGATTACTCATTCTACGATCTTCGTAGGAACTTGCAGATAATTATTTAAAAAAAAAAATCGAAGCTGGAACAAGATTTGTGTTTTCTTTTTAGTCACCTTCATAACACACAGGGTGCCAGACTAAGCAGCTCTGTAGAAAGGAAAGAAGCAGCTTCCTGCCCTTACTAACAGATGCCTGTCAACTGATCAACATTCTTGTTTGCAGAGGAATCTGTACGTGCTTTAGCACTGACAAACAGCCACAGGACAGTCATGAAGCTCCAGAACAATGCAAAACCAGAAGTCCTGTAGAAATGCAGTAACCTTCTTTGAATCTACCATGAATCACATCTAACAATAAGCTGCCAAAATAGGCCTGAGCACGAGACTGAGTTTATGACTGCAACAGCATTTGCCCGAAACCTTCCTGGTGAAACCCTGCAAGTTTCGTAATTCCCGTGAGATGAAAGATTTTGCATGAGTTTCAGTCACAAAATGAAGAGGGGACACTGCAGACCTGCAGCAATCAGAGTACCTCACCAGCTCCCTGATTAAAACTCACCATCGAGCCTGTGTGTTTCAGCACACTAAAACAGAGGCTCGGGAAAAAACAGGCCATGTGAGCAAACTGGTTCAATATGACTAAAAGTTCAAAACATTTCAGCTACTCAACAAATCTTTTGGGTGCAGTGAGTGAATTACAGCAGGAAGCCGTGAACTGTTGCTGCAGACGCTGCCAGCAGAGTCACCCAGCCACCTCAGCACTACGCCACAATCACGTACTGAGCTCTGCTGCCAAGATCCAGGCACTTCCCCATCAATGACTGATACAAAAATAACTCCAGCTATCCAGCCTGCCTCCAGTAATTCCAAAACCAGCCCTGGGATTTTGCCTGGGGTAATAAAATAAAGTGTCTCCTCCCATCAATTTACCTTCTTACGGAGTCAGTCTAACAGGTAACCTGATGGAAGCCTACGCCGAGTGGCTTTCCTGCTCTCCTCATGATAGGAAGACATATTCCACCTAGCAACAGCTACAGAAATGCAACTGCCTTACCCACTGCCTTACCTAAGAAGAGAAAGTTCTCCTCCCTCTCTGCCAAATACAAAACAAAAAGAAAAATGAAACAGATACAAAGAATGATGAGAAAACTGATGGATGAAACCTATAAAAATACACGTATGTTGGAATCACGTAACTTATTTCTCTTCATCTGAACAGTTGATTAAAAACAGAGGCTTAGGTATCACATATCATCATACCACATTTTTTTTAGCCCATTCTAGTCTGCCTATTAAAATTAAATGGGTATTTGAAGTTAAGAAGAGGTTCTAATGATCCTCCCATACAAATACACTGATAAAGAACTTTAAGTTATGATTTAGAATTTTCACTGAAAGGCAGAAAAATGCTTCTCTAAACTTTCTGAAAGTACCAAGAAATGCAATGGTTATCACTTTCTGCAGGCTATGCTGTTTAAAGTGCAAAACAGCATTTTCTTACTCATGGGAACCTGAGAAAAGTTCACTCCCTGTGAACATCAGACTCCCTTTAGAATGATCTTCCCCTGTAATAGCTCATAGAACATTGTAGGTTTTGTCTATACTAAATACAAATTATAAACTTTAGTTCAGGAGCTGGATTACAGTGACAGGTCTCCAACTGTAATTCAAGAGTTACAAGAGGCTATAAGCCAATGTATCTGGAGCACCTTTATTGAACATTAATGGTCACTTCATATTAAACTACATAAACTACTAAATATAAATCACAGGATGCTGCAAATGGTCTGTTAAATATGATCCTTGAAGAGTAATTTAGTTACATAAAATAAGGGTTCAATCTTACGTCTTCCCACACACTTAACTATGACTCAACAGAATTACACATAATAATAAAGGTATGCAAGTACTTACATATTTACAAGTATCAGAACATAATTATTACCTTGTCTAGGAATACGTATGCACCACAGACTGATGTTGTCGGATAATAGTGCAGAGCTACAACTCTAGATACATTTAGCAAGTGCTCCTTGCCTTACTCATGCATGGGAAGGGAACCATAGAATATAAAAATATCTGAGGCATTTACTTAAAATTCCTGCTAAATAAGTGACTCTTCTCATCCACGTAAATATCATACTTCACTTAGTATATCCAGATCTTATTAGACAAAATAAGAAAGGTGTAATTACTTTTAGGAAATGTGCAAGATCTCTCTGACTTCAGTAGCCCTTCTAATGTATATTCTTAATTACAAACCCAGCAAAACAACATGCAAAAGATTTTTTCTTTTACTGTCAGGTCCTGGTTATGCAGCTTCCTAGGAAGCAATCACTATATTTCCAGCTCTGGCTGCCAGCTAGATGGAAAACTTTTGAGTGGGAATTTTTGGACGCTCCTTCGTCCCTCTTTTGAAACAAATCGAGACACTCAGTATGCCTCATCTGTCCCTTTGGAATTCCCTCATCATGGTAACCTAGTACTGCAATGCACCAAGAAAGAAAACTTCCAGCAGGCACAGGTGAGTGTGACCTGCAGGTAATTCCATCAGCAGCCAGAGTCAGCTGCTTCAGACTCAGATGTGAGCAACTACATAACAGAAATAACCTGCTCCACAGGCAAACTTCTTCCTAGGAATCCTACCCTCTTAATTCAAGTGTTAAATTATTTCACAAAATATAGTGCCTTATATCCCTTACAAGTTTCACTGTTATTTAATGCAGATTTAGTTTTTCATTATCTGTGAAGGTGAGCAATCCTTGCTAGATCAAACCTTATTTAACTTTTGACTTTCACAATGATATTTCTCTGAGGAACCCTTCCTGAAAGAAAAAGACATTATTCCAGGCACATTTCTATAATGAATTATTAAAACCAGTGCTGACCATAATATTTAAATGAGAGAAGTCACCAGGAGCTTAGTGCCAAAAGGTGTATTTAATCTTGTTTGTACAGTGCCTTGCATACGAGAGTCCTGCTCTTCCTGGCCTATTTAGACATTAACATTAATTTCCATGCTTATATACAACTGCAAGTTCCTTAGCACCACCCCTCAGGGTGACAGGCCAAGTTCTGCAATGCTGTTTATCTGAGAAAGTACTCCCCAGTGTATTGAGCACAGTTGCTCAATAATTGACACACTCCTTGCATATTATTGCAAAGGACACCAAAATTATTTCTTTTTCACTACAATTTTGTGCAAACAGTACAACAGAGAAGGGCTACACCACTGAGATAAAATATACTCTGGGAAAGGATGCTTTGCAAGGCAAGTTATTTCCTAAAATTACCATAGGGTAAGCATAACAGGACCCAATGTTTAACATCTTTTCTGACTGCTTTGATCACTGTTGTCTTCTGTTGATTGCCAAGAAGAAGGATATTGCATATTATTTTTTGAAAAGCACATGATTTTCAGGAATCTCACCTCAGTATAGCCAAGGATATTTCAAACTTCATTAGAGACAACAGTCTGTAAAAAAATATACTGAAATTGCTACACCACATATTATTTTCTGTAGTTTACGTTTCCCTTGCTTTTCTCCTCTTTCTTCCTTTAACCCACTCCACTCTCTGCTGTAACACCATCAATATCATCCACCCATTAAGATACAATTTTAAAACAAATTGTCTTAATAGGGCTTTTCACCTTCCCTTCATGAAGGGAAAAATGCTCACATAACATCACTTAGCACACTGATAGCTATACTCTGCCAGTGATTATAAAACAGATTTATATAGGATTAGCTACATGTTTACTCTCTGTCTTCAAAACACTGTTAGTGGAGCCCTGGGAACTGTATGTCAATCCATTTGCAGGATCATAAGGAAATTCCCTTAATCACCTCCACTTTAAAGGAGAGGACAGTGCATCTGACTGAGGAGGTAGGTACCAGCCCAAAGACCTGGGGCAAGGTACAGGATCCCAGCACATCCACATTATTCCTTCTGGCTGCTACACTTTCACCGCAGCACCTGCACCTCAGGGGCTTGACAAAACATGGATCTCCTCACTGCCCTCCATGCCTGTGCCAAGATATATATGTCTCACAGCTATTCCCGGTCCAGAGAACAGAGTACAGCACGCATGCCTAACACATGCATCCCTTCAACATATACCAAAAAGGAAATGTTGCCCTCCTATGAAATTAAGATTAATTTGGCTATTTTTATCTCAGTCATTAATATCAATGGGTTCATTTAATTTGTTACATAGTGTCTTTTATATACACCACCACAACAAAACAGGCTGATTTCCCCTCGACTCACACACACACTGAAGGACTGCATAGGTCTTGCATGGCATACAAAACCTAGGACCAAGGACCAATTTTTCCCAACCCCCTATAAAGGATCAGACACATAATCATGGGTGATTTTTTTCCAGCACCTGTGTGATACAAAGTAATTTGACATTGACATTGCATAAATTCTCTAAGGGAAAAAAAAAGAAAAAAAGGAAAAAAGAGAAAGCTATAGAGAGAATAGCTAACAACGGAAACACAACCTCATTCTATAAATTGTAAAGATATGCAGTAGACTCTTATGACCATCACTTTCCATTATCATTGCTTCTAAAGTACCGTATTTCCTTTAGCAGTACACCTCTGCAGCTGTGGACTTCACCTCTCAGCCTCAATGAGTCAACAACTAAAAGGTATACACTTGTCCTGAATGCTAAAATATTTGTTAAAAAGATAAACCAGCAAACAAGAATATACGAGTGCAGTATTAACCAATAAAATGAAAAAAAAAAAAGAATTAAATTCAAATCACAGAATATTTCAGGCCAAAGTAATAATCTTACCAGTACCAGCAAGGGCACAATCAAGACACTGTACAGACAAGTATCATCATTTGTTACTTGGAGATGTTCAGGTTTTGAGATTAAGGTACTCTGAAATCAGACAAGACCTAACACCTGTTTTCCCATAAAAATAAAAATATACCATGTGAACAAAACCAACATATATTTAAAGACTCACGTTTTTTCCTGTTCTCAGCTCAGAAAAACAAGTTCTCTCCAAATGGTGAACGGTATGTTCTCCCTCTTAAAGTGAGGTAGGCCACCTAGGCTTCTCGTGAACAGAGCCACTTTGATGATCACTGTTTCATTAACACACTGTAGAGACTGATGACAAAATGCACACCTGCAGTTCTAAAAGCATATGAATCAAAGGCACTGTATGCTGGCTCTTCTCATATTCAACTGACTGACAGATGGGACAAGAAGATGATTCACCCTCTCCAGACACCGTTAACTTAACTGTGAGAAAACACTGAACCACTAAATCCTTCTCAATTAAATACCTCAATGAAAATTTAAAAGTAAATAAATAAATAGGAAAAAGCCTCTCTTTCTGCCCTTTCCCCCTCTCTGTTCTGACTTCACATGTAATCTACCTATACTGTAAATGTACCAACCAAGAGATAGATTTCCTGTACACGCTCCTTTGTCACATTGACATAAATACTGATATTACAAAAAAGATGCAACTTTCACTGTACTCCAAGTTGACGCCCTCTTGGCTCAAACTAGTATTGTGAAGTCATGTCCCTTCCCACAAACACACTGCCAAGGAAACACAAACACCAATCATCCTGTTCTGACATGAAAAAAATGCACCCTTAACTATATACTTACATTTCTCACTTTTTGTGCATTATGTTTCTCATTTCTTTCTTCCTTTCCTTTTACTATTTTGATTTCCTGAGAGTTCATGCATGAGAATATGTTCTAAAAGCAATTTCCAAAGCAATTTGATGGAGACTTAGTCTTTGGTATTTTCATTTGTGAGTCTGCTTAAGACATATAACAAGGTTTGAGGTTCACGTGACAGCTTCCCAACAGATAACTATCATCCGCAGCCCACTAGCACAAACACAAATAATACAGTTCTGTGGCTTGAAATGGTTTCCTATGCAAGTTGCAAGTGACACCTCATCAAACTTTAGGATTTGTAAATTTTTCTGCTTCTAAATCAATAAATTTAAGACCAAAGTGATTTACAAAGCAGTAGAGAAATATTTTTTTCTGTGCTTGTGAATGCTTACATGGGAACACAGATACTATCACATCCGTTTGGGATTTTCTCTGGAAATGATAAAATGGTTTGCTTTCCCTTCCAAACAGAGAATGTAAAATTACTTTTTGCTAAGGATAATTGTGTGCCTGAGAAACAAATAAATAAATCTATCTCCTTTTCAAATTGAATTTTAATCCAGGCATTTTGGGCTTTAGTTGTTTATGTCAGAGGCTCAGCACATTACAGTCACTAAGCTGTGAGTTGCTGCACTTGGAATTTTAAATAGTTAATGAGTAACAGCAGCAACTCTGGCACTGAAATCTGCATGAGAAACCACTTAAGTTTTTACATCATCCCAATATAATTATTGCACTTTTATGCTTCTTCAAATATGACTTCAAGTACTCATGCCTCATACCTAGCATTGCCTTATTTTATCTAAATCTTAAATTTCATGTACTAATGTTGCTTTCCAACCCTTTAACTAGGTGACATACAAAGATAGTACAGAAATAGTCACTACCAAATTACTATCAAAGACAAGAACGACAGGCACAGGGCAAAATTTCTATTTGAACATGAGAATGTTTAAGTGTACACAATCATTCCCCCTTCTTCATTAAAAAGAAAACAGACTGCTTATTTCATGTTAAAAGGAGACAAAAAGACCATGACATGCCAAACACTCATTTCTTCAGCATAGTTTTCCAATACAGATCACTATTTACATCAAATTCAGCGCACAAAAAAATAAAAAGGTAACAAAATCTGCCACCACATCAAAACAATGGCATAAGAAAACGTGTTTTAGTAAGGAAATTAGCAGTGTATTCCCTTTCAAAGATGCTTGCAAAAATATACCTCAGATCTACTATATGGTTCAAAGTTAAGAAGCTTATACATAATATTCATAGCTCCCATTATAAGAATGTCTTGTTCTTGAACAAGCTGCACTTGTAAACTATTCTACTTTGTTAACTGAATGTTTTCAAAAGAAGAAAACATTTCAAATACCATTATTAAATCTTGACAGGCTCCACAGCCTTCAAGCAAGAGAAAAAAGCAGGGGGGGTCTCATTCCAGACAGTATGGAAAGACAACAAAGAAGTTACTTCCCTAAAGGTCTTGCAACATAAGTATACAAAACACGAGTAGGACATAAACCTTTCTCCCATATTAGAGATATAGAACACAGGCAGAGATAAGGGCATTACATGAAAAATTACTTACGACCCACTTGAGCAGCTTAGGGAGACATTAGAAACTTAAATCCAGATCTGTAATTCCAAAACCTCATTCTCAGCTACTACATAATGCTGGGGGTTATAATCACAACAGATACATCCTTTCTTATTTTCCAAGTGCTTCATAGACTTCAAGTTCTGCAATCAGTCATAAGGAAACAACACTCCAACCATGATGACACAGCCAAGCAGTTTCACATTTTACACCAGAATCCCATCAATGTACAATGAAGTTATTTCTCTGCCATCCTAGGTCTTAATTCAGCAGACTGTCTCAAACCCTGAAAATGCTAACTGTCAGACTCACACTTATCACAAGACAGAGTGGAAACCACTGTAATACTCCCCTCCCTGCCTTTTTTTTTCTTTACAACAGCTATAGCAGGAGGTCACCCACACCATTAGATAATAAGCTTGTGATTAACACGCACAGGATGTGGGAAACCAGGAATCATTTTAGAAGATACTGAGGGGAAAGATCAGTCTGTCTGACTTGATCACAGGGTAACTGAATCACCAATGTGATCTGGCAGGGGAAAATTTAAAACACCAGACAGACACACAGACCTACCTGATACCATGAAGGGATATTTCCAGTCAAGATAGGGAAGAAGTCATGTCATCATACAAGCCACTATCATAACCTCAGCTGAATACAAGGTACAATTCTGGTCAGCCATATGTAACAACATGAATTTTTTACTAGAACAGATGCGAAGACTATGAAAGCAGTCACAGCCTGTTACACAGGGAAAAGATTAAAAGCCTATGACATGTCACGATGAAGTAAAGCAAAGGTAAATGAGTGCTAGAAGAGGACAAAACACATGCTGCCAACATATAAATCTAAGCTGAGCATCAGGGTGTTTCTAAATATCAGAAGAGCAGGGCTCTGGAAGAATCAGAGAGTAGAAAACCTAGTCATGTTCAAAACAGAAAGCAAGAGTCTGACCACTCTATTTCAGAGACTGTGTGAATGGAGTGGTTCTTGCCCTAGAAGAACAGCCCAAAATGACACAGGTGACTCTTTTTGCCTGAGGATATTCTAGTCCACAGTTCTAGACAGTGTACCTGGGGCATTGCAGGGTAGAGGGAGGAGCAGACAGGGACTACCTTTTGCTGAACCTGTTCACATACTGACAACTGGCTTTTTAAAAAAGGTAAAATAATCAAAACTCCAGACAAAATAAAAATCACAAACTCAGCAGCATCCTGGAAAGGGGGAGCAAAAATGAAAAGTGCTAGCTTTTAGCCAGCTGGGTTTCACTGGGGTACAGGATCCTGGACAACTAGACTTTATTCCCCACTCTGAGTTTATTGATGAATTCCTGCTCATCCATTTTATCCTGTAAGTGATCAGTATAAATACAGGAAAACTGTAACTCTCTCTGCACAGACGCACCTACTGAAGAAAGGGACCATCACTCCTGCCCTACAGCCTCTACCTCTTCCTTTGCAGCCTGCTCCTTAAAGTGAGAAATGCAGGTCTGAACCCCTTGGGGAAGAAACAGAGCTGATCTCCATGCCAAACACAGCATAGCAGTCTTGGCTAACCAGCTCTTCAGCAAGTCTGTGGGTATCTCCCCTCAGGAAAGGGTTGCGAGACACATGCAATGCTTATCTCTGGCCCTCACAGCTCCTGCAACAGGATCAGCTGCGTAACATGCTTTGTTTGGACAGATACTGACTTTAAGGAGCCTTCCACTCAGCTTGTTGGCTATGTTGGATAATAATCTGAGACATTTAATTCTCAGCACAAAACAGACTGGGTGCTTTATACAAGGCTCTTCAAAACACTCTAAACCTCATTTCCCAAATCATTTACAAAATGACTAGTCTTTTCATTAACACTCCTCCAAGATTATATTCCAAAAGAGTCCCTAAAAAACCTTGCTCAAGCACACTGTGGTAAACAACTTCACCATGAGAAGCCAGTAACAAATATTTCTATGGTCAATGACTTAAACTTTGTATCACATATATATAACAAACTCTCAGCAACAGACATTTCAAACCTGTGTGTATCATATAATTGATTCAATTGCTCAAGGTGCCTCTCATCCCAATCCCTAAAAGAGTTTAAAACTTTGAGAAAATAAGATACCTTGTTGCTGGTTTAGCTGAATTCCTTACTTTTGAGCCCCAAACACTATCAACTCTTAATTCACATTTAGCATTCTCAAGCAACAACATCTCACAGCAATAAAAGTACAGTCATGAATACAGGTTACTTTCTGAAGTACAAATTACACCATAACTGAATAAAAAACCCCTGCCATTTAACACTTAGATATCTACAAGTGAAAACAACAGGTCTTTTATTTCATGTAGCACCTTGCTTGAATCAGCTTTTATTGAGATTATATGGGATCAATCAGTTTGCAAGCAACTAAATTATACTGAGAGCTTTTAACTGTTCTGTAGCTCTTTTTTTTTTTTAAGTGGAAATCCAGCTGTTCTAGGTTAGCGGTTTTGATCAGTTTGAGATACTGTAACTGGAGCCTTTCACTCCCAAATAAACTGATGATGACCCATTTAAAGTGCCAGGCCTTTATGCCAACACTGCCAAGCTGTGGTCCCTAATCTAATTAGTAAATCCGTTTCCAGTTTGGTATTATATTATTATTATATGTGAATATACAAAACAAAAACAAAGCAATGCTACTAGGGGGAAAAAAAACCATAAAATATTCCCCCATTTATTATCCTGAAGCACACAATATTCACTGAGAAAAAAAACCCTGATCAAAAACACAGCCACACTCCTAAACCACAGGCTTCATTGTAACTGGCAAAGATGTTTAAAAACATAAGCTAAAAGCACTGCAGACTTTGTATGTTACATGAAAAGCAGTTACCAACAGAACAGTTTTTTTCTTTGTCTTGTTTGTGTTTTGGTTTTTGCTTTTGTTTTATCGTAACTACATGTAATCATTTTATTAGTTTGGATATGTCAGAGTTGACTTGTATTGACTCTTAAATTCAATTAGTAATGCTCATAAATTTCCCTTGTGGTGCCAGCTGTATCATATTCTTAAGCACTTAAAATTACACTATACATGGATTGTCTGCTAAAATGGAGATTTGCAAGTGATACCACAAATGCTCATTCAAAGGCCACAAGTGGAAAGGGTATAAGCAGAGAATAACACAATCAGATGCAAAGTGATACACAGGTTGGTAAAAGAATAGCAGAAACAAGGGTGCCTAAAGATTTTGGCACCAATTACTATTTTTCTCATTTTGCGTCATAACACTCCTGCAATACCGGTTTCTTGCTCATCACTTGTTTACCCCCTTGCACACTGCAGCCTGCCCTTACACAAACACAATCCAGAATATATAATTTTTCACAAAGGAGACAGTTTTTCATACCTTATATTATAAATAAGGTATTGCAAGCAGAAGGAAATCTCTCTTCACCAGAAACATGCTATGGATGTCCCATAGCAATGCTGCTCGTCTGAACTCTAATTTCATGTCTCCGTATCCCCTGAACATTTTTATTTTCCCTTTCATGTGAACTGGTACCACTTTTGTCACTTGCCTATTTCAGTTCCTTTGTTATGAATTTCTGCTAAGACAGAAATCACGAGAAACTCTTTGATGAGGAGCTGGACTTGCTCTTTCTGACAGGAGCTGAAGTGAAATAATTTAAGTGTATCTTTTAGTTTCATCTAATAACAGCTAAATTTTCAGGAACTTTAGTGATACCAGACCTCAAAAATTGGTATTCTATATAAAGCTGGACCATTAAATCATAAACCATTATTATAAAAAAATGGTGTCATAAGAGAGGCAAATTTTAGTTACAAAAAAGATGAAAGTCTGTTCAGTAATTTCAAAGTTCTTGACCAAATACAAGAAAGAACCATTTCAAACATTTCTGAATTGCAGCAACCTTTAAATAGAGAATACTCAAAATGCTTAAAACAGTAAATGACAGGCAACTTATTCAACTGACACTACAGGAGGAATTTTTATACAAACAGAATGTAATTACAAGCTGGAATTGAATCAACTGCCTCCCTCAAAAGAAAATTTTGAGGGAGTCACTGCCTCCCTCAAAAAGAAAATCATCACATGATGATTCAATCCCATAAAAAGATATATGCAGAATAAAAAATTTATCTATTTATTATCTATTTAAAATAAGTGTGACAATAAACATTAAAGTCTTAAAATAATCTTGCATTCATTTGGTCTTACTTACTTGGGTGGCCTTTTCTTACACAATCAAGCTCACTGAAGCCAATCACTTTGTTTTCCATCAGGAAGACACTGCAAAAGCAGCTTTCATACTTGCGTGTGCCATTATCATTGCTGTAATGCAAGCCTCATTATGAAGTTATTTAATTGCTCTCTTTCCAAAGCTGTGGATTTTTCTCCCAGGTTAAAGTACAGAGCTGGCTGATTGTGAAATACCTTTAACCATTTGGTCATCTTCAAATGTAATATTCTACCAATGTCATATCTGCATGTTACTTTTTTATTTGCAGGCATCAATTTACTGAACTGAACAGAAGGAAAATACAATTTTACATTTCACAAATAGTTAAAGCATAAAAACAGATTCCCAAAATGTAAGACATTGACATTAGATATAAAAGTAAGAACTTATGCGTCTGAAACTTACTATGGAGGTACTATTTACTATTTACCTTTTAGCATCTGAATTTTTCCCTGAATGCATTTTTCAGTCTCAAATTAAAAAAAAATCGTCAATATAATTTTGGGGTACATGTAAGATTGAGTTAAAATACTGAGAATGATTTGCAATCTACTGTATTAAAGTCTTGCTGCAATTAAACACTATTGGAAGCATTAAAATCATGAGTTAATTACACATGCCATTCAAAACATTATGAAAGCTGTACTTCTGATTCATTCACTGCAGAGAAGATTGTTACTAGAACATTTCTAAACTGGAAAATGTAACTCTTACAATTAGTTCCACTACTGGTCCTGGATAAATGTTTCATTAAACATATTTGCAACCTTACTCCCAAGACGTTTTTCAGATCCTAAATAATTATGCAATGAATAAAAACTAATACCTAAGCCATAATGTATTAGTTCTGTACAGGAAACTAAGGACAATTATCATCACATGACAAAATTATTTTGATACATGATGGACTACACAGAGTACTCATTGTTCGTCAGTAACAGAAAAAGTCTGAAACTTAAACATCTGAACCAGTAAGGCATATAGTGCAAATTACAAGACCAAAGAAACACTAAGTCCTCCGCTAACTCATTGCGAACTTGGTGCTCAGCACCATATACTCAGGTTAAATTTATTTGCTTCTTATCACATGCAAATCAAGCAAGTCTCAGCTTTACTGTGGGTCTTACTGCATTTGAGGGTTGCTGATGTCTTCCAAAATTATGAGTAATAAGGGAATATTACTGGTGATTAGATGAAAAAAAGACACCACATGACTGGAAAAGTTTTAACAACAACAAATCCCCTTCTCTCCCCAAACACACAAGAAACCGCACCCACATCACAACCAACCACCAAAACAAGGAAGCATTTAAAATGCATATAAGGACGCAAACAAAGTTTTTTGACATGTCCTGTCATTGGCACTTGCAGATACATTTCTTATTATTATCAAGCTAATATCAAAATTATGGACCAGAATCAATACAAAAGAGAAACAAAGCCCAATGGCTACAAGCAGATCACCAATACAATTATTAAACCAATAAAATTATTAAACATACTGTCACTTTTGCTGCCGCCTTCCTTTCTTGCAAACTGCTCAGGAAGCCAGAATCACTGTAGGAGCAGCATTATGTTCCTAAGAAGCCTGCTCCTCAAAGTCACATGAAGTCCCAACTCATTCATGACCACATGCCCAAGAGATGCAGGTGCTCCATCCTGTGACCAGCATGTACTTAATCACCTACAGATGGACAACAACTGGGCATCTAGAGAAGAGCAGGAAAGAGATTATGCACAGGTTGCCATATCTGAGGAATCACTGGGGAAGAAAGCCTCACAGTCTTACCTACTTTCATTGTTTGTTAGTCTATCTACTCCCACAGTATGTTCAGACATATGCTCACCTGAATGTCATTTCTGGGCACATGAAGAAGCTGGTGATTTGGAATCCCCAGCACAGATTTATCAAGGTGAAATCATGCATGAGCAATGTGATTCTTCCCTGTCATAAAATGATGGGATTTGTGGATGAAAGAGATCAGTGGTATCACCTACCTGAATTTTAGCAAATCTCAATGATGTCTCCCACAGATCTTTGCAACTAATGTAAATTACAGTCTAGATAACAAAAACCTTGTCTCTATCTAGGCCTGAACAGTAGCTGTTAATGATTCATAATCTGCCCATAACCTGGTTACTAGTTAGGGACCGTATCCCATTTAATATCTTTAACAGCAACCTGGCAGAGCGTACAGTACATTCAGTAAGCCTGCAGACAACACCAGGCTTAGGGGTGCAGCTGATAGACTGGAAAGTAAGGTTGCCATTTAGAATGACTTAAATATTGCTGACAGAAACATCATGAGAGTACACCCTGAACACCGACTGGTGAATATCTCTGCTGAAAACAACCCGGAAGCCCTGAAAGATGGTAGGCAAGACATTAACTAGCAGCCCATTCAGCAGCAATGAGAGCTAGCAAGATCCTGGGCAACAGAAGCACAGCCAGTGGACTGAGGAAAAGCAACTGTTCTGCTTCATGTATGATCTACTGGTCTAGTATCTGGACTACTGAGTCTAGTTTTGGATCCCCACTATGAAGCACCAGCCACCTGGAGCAAGTTCAGTGAAAAACCACAAAGACATCTGACAGCTGGAGCACCTGCCCTGCGAGGAGAGGCTGAAGACACTGGGGTTGTGCAGCCTGGAAAAAGCTCTGAAGCACTCACCAGCAAATTTCCAATATTAATAAATCACTAAAAAAGTGCAGCAAGGCTTTTTACCAAGGTGCATGGGGGAAGAACAAGTCAACAGAAACCTGGGAAGCTACAAATTTTTATTAGATATGTGGAAAAAAAATCATTATGGGGGTAGTCAAGCATTGAACAGATGCCCTGAAACATAGTGGAATCTGTCCTTGGAGCTTTTAAAGACACAACTAAACAAAGCCCTTTGCTGCTTGGTCTGATCTAATGAGTCATGACACTGCTTTGGGCAGAAGGATGGACTGGAGATCTCAAAGTCTCTTCCAATATTAATGAGTCTACAAATACATATTTGAATTGTGTACATATGCACATTTAGCCTCAATGTCCAGGAAGACAAGAGAAACTTCAGGCATACTCAAAAATGCTGTAAAAATTATCTATGTATGTGCAGTACACTAACTGCCGAAACAATTCTCTGAATTGTATGCACTTATGCAGATCAAAAGAACCGCATATGCATGTATTTATTTCATCATGTGACTGAGAATGGCCCAACAGAACATGTCCTTCAAAAGCCTCTACAAAGTTACTTGATTTACTGAGCCAGGAAAACTTAACAACCTTAACCACAATTAATCCTAATTAACTTCTTAGCACTGCAGCTGTGAGGGTGGAAGCCACCAAAACCAAAAGCTAATTATAATCAGGAAGAGACTACAGGTACAGCATACACTTCATGGCTAATACAGCAGTCCCTAATGCAGTTAAAGGATTCTGAATACAGTGCTACTCAATGCTGTACCAGACAATTCCATTAAGTCAAGGAGCATCTCTGTTGTTGCTATATGCTGTTTGCGGCTTCACTAAGGCCTAATAGACAAAATATTACTCGGAAATGAAACTTGCAAACCATTTACAATAAAAGGACCATCATGCTGCAAAAAACAGTTTTCATTACTTCTTTTGCCTGCTTTCCAAGGGCACAAAGAATTATTACTTGTGGCTACAATTCCAGCCTTTAGCTGAAACCAAATTTCTTCCTATAGGGCTTTCATTAATAAAAAAAAGATTGTAGCATTCAGGAGTTAGAATTAAGGGTAAAAAAATAATCCAGGTCAAATAACCACATACAACACCACACACAAACCTTTTTACCACAGGAGGAGGAGAAGAATAGAATATTTCACATCTCTACAAGACAGACAAAATTTAAGATGAACTTTTAAATTCCAACGGTCCTGCATTCAGTTGAAGAGCAGCTACTAAAATCCAACACTTTTTCCCTGTGAGGCTATTATGGGTTCTTTCCCACTTGACAAGGGTATCTTTCTGAAAAAAAAAACAACAAAAAAGCCAAACTACTGCTTACCCTCCAGGTGAACAGTGCTGAGTCAGATGACGCTGATGAAAGCTGTGCAGAAGTTTATACTTATCTCTTTTCCACGAACAAGTCAGGGCAAAGTTATAGTACAGACAAAATATCACAAAAAAATAAGCTAGGGAGTTTCTATTTGTAGAAGCCACACACGTTTTCTAGTAAGACGTCCCTCAATACAGTAATTCCATCATTTGAGGAAAGAGTCTAAGAGTAAAAGGCCCAACAAGAGCCAAAGTAAAAAATAACTGGAACTATTTTGAAGTCAGTCCCAATTATTTAAGCATATATATTCAGTTAAATAACAACTATGAATAAAACATCACTGTTTTGTTTTCCTTGCACTCTCACAAGAATAAGAGGAGAGTTAACACCAAGGCTGACCTAAGAAATGTGAAAAGGTTCTGCTTACCTTTGCTACCAATTTTGCTAATATATGAAGCACACCAGCCAACCATTTCCACAAGAGTTCACCACTGTCTTTTGGTTAACCTTTCAGGCACTGTGTTTTCTTCCTTTGAACTAAGCAATGTAGAGATGAAAATGTCTGGAATCAAATTGCTGACCATTTCACTAAAGAGCCAAACTAAGATGGGATCACTGACCACCACCCTAAGATGGGTAACCTGACAGTGAATCTTAGTACTGTAGAGGATTATGGGTTTTGCTCCTATTTTAGCTCTCTAGAATGGTGTGAGCTGTCAAAACACTACAAATGCAACACAACGGTCAGGAAGCTTCCTATCATAATGATTCTTTACGGATAAAGCTTTGAGTGATGTCAATCTCCATAGTTACCGCTTTGCTTTGTCTTACCAGTATTTTATTACATAGAGTGTATCTACTGAAAACATCGGTCAGTTATTTCCTTTGGTTTGGTTTCAGCCAACTGTAACAGGTTGTTTCTGGACACAAAGCTGTGCAGCTGTCATTCACACAAAAAAAACAATGCACAAATGCATCTTAATTCCTTCTGTACCTTTATAACACTCAAAGGGACAAGTGTATGATTTTATTGCAATCACTGAAAGCTCTGCCTGTGTTAGCTGTTCAGATTATATTCCACACTACTTTTTATCTAGATAATTAACAAGGTTTGACAAGAGAGTTTAACTGAAGGACTGATTTTGGTTTAGAAACAGAAGAAGGACGCTGACATGTGGGAAATAATGATGGAGAAAGGTAAGTGAAAAGCATTACAACACATTACACAACATTATAAAGCAATGTTTTGATATTAACCATCAGACGTTGTGGATTTAACTGCGATCCCAGAAGCTGATGAATCTCTTCCGAGACGAGCTGAGAGTCTAGGTTATTCAAGGAAATTGTCAAGAAATCCAGGAACTCTTCCTGAGAATGGGTACTCTGGAAAGCCAACAGAAGTTCTAAATGTATCTATTATTAAATATATTAGTCAGAAGAAAATAGCTGTGAACTAGCACTCAGGTTTAAGATTTTAAGGCATAGGGATGTCACTGGGATCTGTAGAGTTCCTGCATTAAAAAAAAAAAAAAAACAAAAAACCAAACCAAACCCACAAAACGAAAGTCTAGGCTGTATCTTCACAAAGACACTAACCCAGCCTATACAAAGCCTGAGGAATGAGCAAGATTTGGTCAATTGTAGTGGATAAGGTGAAAAAGATACTGTTAGGCTGGTGAGAAAGAAGATTTGAGGAGGCAGCAAAAGACTATCTCTACCACTTAATGCACCCAACCAGTATCACTAACCTGAAGCCACTCTACATTACTTCAGTTTGTCTGTCTGAAATCTATCAAGGAAAACTAGGAATGTGAATACATGGAAAACACAATCTTACTGTGACATTTTTATTAGTGAAATACCTTAGATGAACCTACCTCATGGTTGGCTTCTTACAACCATACCACACTTTGGTAATACCATGCCCAGCTGCCAGGAGATCCCTAGACACAACAGAAGAAACAGCTTCTACACTGCAGATACATATAACTACACTGCTTACACACCATTCTCTGAAACACCTTTGGATACCCAGAATATGCAGGTACCTTCTAAAACTGGAAAATAGCATGGCCTAATTTACAACAAAAAACTCCCCCAAAAAAACCTGGAAGGGCACTGACAACTACAGAACAACCATCTTTCAGGGGTTTTGAATCTCTGGAGGACAAATATTCCCCTTGAGATGACACAGTGATGTTGCACTGCACAAGTCCTCGATCAAACGTAATCCATTACACATAACCATTATTTCTCATGAGCTTGCAATGCATTCACAAGACCACAATCAAGAAAACACTAAAAAATGCAGCCAGGTGTGATGAACATATCAATATCTTTAATAACAACATTCCTTGTCCTGTATTCTTGAAAAATCTCTTTCAGAAAGTCAAGGATTAGAAGCAAACATTAAGATGAGGTGCAAAGGTTGTAAAAGATACATAATTTTTCTCCAGAACAGCTTTATTTATGTCTATCAGTACATACTGCTAAGCTGCTTTTTTTCAAGTGTCTGAATTCCAAAGATAGCTATAGCCTGTCCAACTGCATTGTTTCACCTGAATTTTGTGACTCATAGGAAGTAGGGTAAGAACCAACATATTTTCACTTGTAATCCAGAGATTTCAACTCTTTAGCAAAAGCCAAAGATAATGCACCAGGTAAACACATAAAAAAACATTACTTGCTTGAATTAATTTCAGGAATGTATCTTGGTATGTATTTGCTTTGATTTTCCTTTCCCTCTCACTTCCAAACCATAATATATGCTAGATTCACTCAGCTCTTAACTTCATTAATCTTGAAAGGCTAGAATTTAAACATTCCCAAATGTTCAAGCTTTCCCAAAAGCTTAAGAAACTAAGTATTAAGAATTGCAATTATACACTAAGAAACTTTCTAAGTATCGGAACAAAAAAAAGCAAAAAAAAGTAAGATGTAAAAACCATCTTCCCTTCCAATGTGCAAAACCAAACTTAGCAGAGCTGATACATCGAGCAAAAACTGTTGAAAATTATACAATTATTAATGTAAAAATCAATATTGCACCTTAAGTCACAGTCTATTAAAAAAGATAAAGTCTGATTTCATCAATCTTTTCAGATCTATTATTTTGCTTGTTTCTCCCCTTTGAAGGACCTTACAAAAGCTTGGGGAAAAAAAAAAAAGAAAGCAATAGTGAAGTAAAGATTTAGAAAACTAACTTCCCTACTGAGTTATTTCAAAATCTCTTCAGGACAGAAGAAAAAAACATGGCTGGAAATTTCCATGTTATTTCTTGGTTTTCTCTCACGTGCCCTTTGCGTGGGCTTTCCTGGGACATGTCCAACATTAACAGCTATTCCAAGCAACAGAGCTGGGATTTCACAGTTACTGCAACTGATGCAAGAAGCCTCATAGGAATTATCTCACTTTATATTAACCAATTATTTTTAACTGAGCATTTTAAGGCACATAAAGCATTTTTTCCAAATATGAGAAATCCAGAATGTTAAAATCTAAACAACATTGTCAGGAACTGTTTAAGTATCTACTACTTAGAAATTCTTTAGCCACAAGACATTATTCATAATTGTTTCTGAATCCTTTAAAGGATATATCAGGAAGTTGTATGTCCAGCACTACGGAAAAGTTAACCCGGGATGACCAAGCTTTTACAGAAGGGTCAGTCTATGCAAACCTCTCAACTGAGAAGATGAGGTGTAGAAAACTGAGATGACGAGTGATATCTCCTGAACATCAAAGAAAATTTCTTCAAAAAAAAAGGCAACCCCTCCACCCTCCCCAGAAAAACAAAAAAACCCAAAAAAAATCCAAACAAGCAAAAACAAACCACACAACAAAAACAACCAAAAGCCAAATGCTGAAAACAGCTGGCAAAACATGAGTACAAGCTGTACTTCAGAGAAGTCAATAAAATCGTTAAGCATCTATATGACTTAACATCAAAGTTATTATTGCTATACCTAAAAGCCTATGTGACAAAAGGATCAAATCAGGATTATATTTGATATTTGTATGGTGATTAGATGGTAAGAGAGAGTAATTTCTTCATGTGCTATTAATACATGGAAATAACCAGAGAAACAAATACAGAAAAACCACAGTGATTTGAACAAACTGATTAAATAAAGAAAATCTAAACCTGAGTGTGACATAGGCTTTATTTAATGTCACTGAATATATAAGATTAGACACTATATTTGTCTTGCTAGGGGAGAGCCACCAATTAAATTTTATGCAACTCTTTCCAACCACAGCTAATTCGATGGTGCTTAACATACATTTATGAAACTCCTAGAGAACCAGATTTCAACTCTGTCATTTTAATTAATGACCTACTAGGCATCACCATACCATACTCCTTCAGCTCAAATGCAGCACTCACAAGTTGTCTCATCAGGGTGACAACAACCTGCCTGCAGAATGATTAGCACAGTGAGACTCAGAACTACAACTGAAGGTTACAGTAATACAGCTCTAACTTCCACAGAAGTCAGACACCGAAAATCAAAACTGGATCGGTCTCTTGGCGACCAACTTGTTTATTTTATATTGATTATCTAATTAAGTCCAAATTAAGCAGTTTGTGCTTAATTTCTGTGTGCCCCAGAAAACGGGTGTTAACACAAACAATATGCAGATAAAGTACTGGAGCCTAGTCTTACCTCTCTGAAACTCCAGTTCTACAAGTTATTTGAGTATCCAAGCTCTTAAAGTATGTATCCTTTTTCTGATTCTTCCTCCACTGGTTACTAATTTATTTATTAATATATATATTTAAATAAAGGCTTCAGAAATTATAGCATCCTGCTGATTTTTTCTTAAAAGCACCTGACAGTTCTGGACAACTGTAATGGCTTTTCCCTTTCCATCTTCAACACAGTGTTAAAAAAAAACCCCACAACATATGAACAAAAAAGAGAAGATCTGTTTTATAAAAGACTATGAGCCAGCTCTGTTCAAAACTGCAGCTGAAAGCTCCTGACCTACTGCTGCTCATCACTGGTACCCTTTATTTAAATAAGAGTCTTGTCACAGAAAGCATGGCCCACAGCTTCAACGTGACATCTTGCCTGAGAAGAAAAATTATTCAGGTAATTAAACACCACAGGACTGGGCACTTCACCAGTGATACAGAAGACTGTGCTATCCTTTAATCCATGACAGAGCTTACACTTCAAACCTGTATGCAAGACCAGAGCCCTAGACTGCAAACTTTCCAGCCTTCTGCCGCATTAAACACTGGTTATGCTCTCAGTACTTTAGCCAAAGAATGCTAGATTTCATTCACATTAGCCCATATACTGTGAGAACTGTCAAAAATTGTTATATTTTCATGTAAATTAGAACAATTTAGCTCTGATAAGTAAAAAAATGAACCAAACTGCCCAGCTTCTAAAACATAAGCACTCGTCTATTTCCACAACACTTCCTTTTGGCAGGTAAAAGGTTAACTTAAAATGGGTGGCATAGATCATTTTGAACACTTAACTTCTGCTACTTACATGGCAAGTTAATATGAGATGTAGATTTCAGTTTAATCTGCCTTCTCCAACAGTTTATAATCCAAGTGTTTCTTTAGTCATAACAATCCTGTAGCAAAGTAATTAGAGCCTAAACTATAATGATGTGCTCTATTTGATGGAATAAATAGCTGAAGTGGCTATTTAAACCATATGGGTAATTTACATCGAGTACTGAGTAGAAACATCACAAAAAAATAAACAGGAAGTTTGTGCATATGCAGCAGTACTAAGATTTAAGCATCAATTTTCAAAATCCTGTGTTTCTCCAGGCAACACCAAAAGAACACCAGCACTCCCCTAGGACAGGATGCTCTCTTGTCTCATCCTGCCATTACCATTCCATGTACCTTTATTTGTAATCCATCACACTCATCTCCAGCTCTCAGAACTGGAAAGAACTGGAAGCATGTCCCAGTTATGCTATGAATTCATAGGGCGACCAATGTCAAGTCTTGGCTGTTGCTGTGCCTTGAAAGCACTATAATCCTTCTCCATGTGTGCAGGATCTTTTGAGCCCATGATTTTCAGAATTCTGACAAGCTTGTCTTTAAAAAGGATTTTTAGGCCTTAGCTGGCTGGTATCATATGGGGGGAGCTGACTATAAGGAATAAAGCCCAACACAGGAAAGATTTTGTCGTGAAAATTTCCATAAACACACAAAATTAAGCAAATAAAAACATGAAACTATTTTTAGAGTAACATGCTGCAATTTCTATCATAGAATACAGGCCCTTTGGTAGGCCAAAATTTATCACTACAATAATGGCTAAATGACTATCTTTATTTTAGATGGATTATCTCAGAGCCTAATGCATGAACACAGCTTGGAAAATTAATATCCATTAATGCAACTTCTATGCACAGGCCTTTGCAAACTTAGAAACTGCCTTTTAACCATGTTATTAGTGATCAATAATGTCTGTAAAATACTCCATCGGGTCACTTGTTTGCTCAGAGGCCCGTTATCTTACTAGAAGTCTACATGGCTTCAAAAACTACTGTATAGGATCAAGCAAATAAAAAAATAAACCCCAAACTTGGTATCTTTCAAGCACGAAGGCAACACTTCTACCCAAGGGAATCCTTGAGCCCCAGCTGCCTGGAGACAGTGTTCTGGAGAAGCACCACTGCAAGCTTTCCCTGTCACGGTCATCTCCTGGCACATCCTCCTGGCTGCTTTTGGTGTATCATGGTACAGCACTTTTAATCTTCTCATAGGTGCTCTTCACAATAATTCAGAATGCATATAGGCAGAGACTATGTAAAAAACTAAAGTATACAATCCGAGATGGCTGAGCACTTTGACAGACTCATACCAGTTACCACTAACTGCTCTAAGACCATTTAAAGACCTTAGAGAACTATTTCCTACTCCACCACCAACAGTAACCAAATCATTAATACAAAACAAGTCTGTTTTCTTACTCTGTTATTATTTACCTTGACTGACAAGGAGCAAGCACTTAACCATCCTTCCAGACAGGTTACTTCAAGCCTTTACAGGCAATTGTCCCACAGTCTATCTCTTAACATTTCTGGGTCTGTGAACTAGCAGTACTCCATAGACACAAAATTATGCTTATTGTTTATCTCAGCATGTTAATCAGTAAGTATTACAGAAATAAACTAGTACAATACACATGCTGTCACTCCTGATCACCTGAGACTCAATTCTGGTCCCTCTGAAAAGAGGGAAAACTTCAGTTTCTCTACAAGAAAGCCTTTATATTCAGCTTCTTCATATTTATTTTAAATCAACATCACTCCAACCGTAGCATCTGATACACCGAAGGACAAATGCGATGCTCACAGGAAACACCACCATGACTGACCTACTTAAAACTACAAAAAAAACATGTTTACTTTCTTCCCAAGACAAACTGCGCAGTGATTCTCAGAAAGTCCCCAGAAGCACACAAAGAAACTGGACCTGCAGCCTTCCCCTTCACTGCAGCTCACCGCACACCGACTTATTTTAAACACCTGCCAAACCCTCCACGGAAACCGCACAGCCGGTGGGTGACAAGCACCAAAGGTACGGCAGCTTCAAACCAAACCAAGCCACTGACAGAGGAGAAAGTGGTAGTCCCAGCCGGGGACACGGGCAGGAGGAGGGGGGCGCTCAGCCAGCTCCCGCCGCACCTCACTCCTCACACTTCCCTTTCAGGAACTTCAAGGAAAACTCTTGGTAAGAGCCAGGGCAAGGGAAGGGCGACCAGCCGGTGGGATGGCGGCCGGGGCAGCACCTGTCCCTCTCCCCCAGCTGCCCGCCAGAGCCGTAAGACTAAAACGGAAGAAGAAGACGATGAAAAAGGAGAAGTCGGCCGTTTCTGGCTGAAGCCCCCGGCACGGCCATGTGAAGCCGGAAGCCCACGGTACCGACTTCGGGCCTCCGGCTGCCGGCCGGGGCGCGCCGGGCTTGTGCCACACGCACACCCTCCAGCCCCCCCCACGCCCGCCTAGTTATGTAACGAGCGGCACTGGCGCCCCTCAGCCCCCCGCAGCGGCGGCGAAGAGACCCGTCCCTGCCTTCCTCTCCGCTCCCCGCCGATGGCCTGCCCGCAGGTACCTGTCCCGCAGACGGAATCGCGGGGAAGAGGGAGCCCAAGGGCTACCTCCTGCCACCCTCCCACCCGTGCCACCTGCTCTAGGTGTCCCACAGCACTGTCAGCCCCCCGCCGAGCCCCCGCAGCTGCCCCGCCAAGGAGGAGAGACGCGGGGCACCCACGGAGAAGAGAAAGAAGAGAAGGCAAAGAGAAAGAAGTCGAAGCGCTTTCCGCCACCTCCCCCCCCCCCCGCCCTGGGTGAACCGCTCGCTGTACCGTCTCTTTCCCCGGAGCACAACAACAAACGCGGCGGAGCCCGGCGTGCGGAGCAGGAACGTCCCCCCAGGCAACCCTCCGGTCCCCCAGCCGAACCCTCTGCGCTCCCCGCCCCGAAACCGCATGTAACGAAAATAATAAACAAACAAGTAAATCACAACGCACCCGTCGTGTCCTCCTGGGCTGCGGCGCTCCGGCGGCCGCATGCAGCGGGGACAACCGAGGTGAAGGAGGGCAGCACCCCTCCCGTCCCGGCCACCCACCGGGAGGGGCAGGGATGGAGCCGGGAGGGCGGGAGAAACTACACGGCGCTCAGGAGCCACACAACCGCGTTTCCTCCGCCCGCCGGCGAGCGAGGCACTTCCCCCGCTTGGTGCCGGAGCTCTGCGGTTTGTTCCCTTGCTTCTGCCTGCCCCCAGCCCTCCCCTTCAAAGGACGGCGGCTACCGTCGCGGCGCTAGCCCCCGGTACCTGCGCAGGAGGTGCTCCCCGGCGGCTCCGGCACCGCCCGCCCGCCCGCCCGCAACCAGGAAGAAGCGGCGAGCTGGACGGGACCCCCCTGGGGTGAGGGGGGACGGGATCCCATTATCGTGCGCGGGGCGGGCACCGCTGTCCCACCAGGTGAAGAGGCGGGGGGATTGTCCCACTAGGAACTGAGTTCGCTACAGCGAGGCGGGTGCTGGCAACGTGCCTGCTGTCCCTGCCAAGCTGCTCGTCGCCCTCCCGGGCCTGCCTGCTGCGGGCCGGTAACTTGTGCCCGTGGTTCGGCCTAGTTTTAATAAACTTGACTTCGGGAGGGGAGGAACCAAAGCTACGTGCAAGTTTAGATTCAATTTCATGCGCCCGCAACAGAGAGCAGGGAACTTTGTACTCTGCCCGGTCCGAGTCACCGGGAACAACTCATCGATTCAACGGGAATGGCACCCCAATTAGATGGGGCTTCCTGCAGCTATGTGACTCGGTGAGACTGGAGCATGAAAGGCAGGCAAGCTTCTGCCACCTCTGTGGGATGAAGCTTCACAGCATGACCCCTGAGGGTGGGCTGTGTGGGGTTCAGAGGGAAGGGTTAGGTTTGGAAGAGACCCTAAAGTGCATCCAGTTCCAACTCCCTGCCAAGGGAGGTGGGCAGGGACACGTTCCACTAGACCAGGCTGCTCAAAGCACCATCAAACCTGGCCCTGAGCACATGGAGGGAAGGGAGGATCCACAACTTCTCTGGGCAACCTGTGCAGTATCTCATAGCCTCCCTCATTTGCAGGGCAGAGTTATTAAGTCAGTTACCCACTAGTTCCTCAATATGTAAATCTTTTTTTGGGTTGCTGTTCATCTTTGAAGATGGAGGAGGTTTTAGGAAAAATATTTTGTGTCAGGTTATAAACTCTGGTGTCTTACAGATAGTTATTTGGATAAATATTTCCATTGTATGAAAGAAACATCCTTCCAGTAGTTCCTTACAGTGCAAAGTGAGAAGTTTGCAGTGTTGGTCTCTATTACAGTACTGAAGACTACCATACAGTATTCTACACCCTGCAGATAAACCACTGGAGTGTGAGTTACAAAAGCTCACAGAAGGAAGGAAGGATTCCAGAGGAAAGGAATAGACAAAATACCACCATTATGAACAATCCAAAGCCTAGGAAGTTTATATTAAGAATACAGAAAATACTGCTTAGAATCACTCTCTTTCCTCACCATCCTTCACTGGCAAAAAGATACTGCTTTATTTCTTTGGAAATTTGAGGAGCACTTTAAATGAGTCTGATAGTTAACCTTCTTGGATAGCTTTACTTTTAAATGGTAACTTTGTTAAAAAGCATAGTAAAAAGCCAACATTTATCAACTTTAAAAGTCAACACTCAGTTTCAGTCTGCAGGTGGTCATCTCTGTCTTTTTTGCATAAAATATCAAGGAAAATTAGATCCAAATTCTCTCACTGACTGCACTCTCAGAAAACAGACGCATAAATCACAGTGGAGTCTAGAACCCCAATCTTGCATACTTTCATATTACATGTACCTTTGAGCTAGAAAAATGATCCTGCACATATTGGGTTCTGGATTTACACGTGAACGTACCTTTGCACACAGATGTGCATACAGAAGTTATGCATTTAAATATATATACATGTAAATACCTGTGTGTATTTGTGTCTGCATGCAATTAGGCACTGTTACTCTGTTGAGGCTTAAAGGTGTATAAAGGTGTGAGGAAAAGACAAAACTACAGGATGTGGAAAAAAGATTGAAAAAATACTGCATTTGTACGGCAGTGTTAAATGGTATAGCTGCATCAGTTTGTAGCTTCCCTTATTGCTCCAGGATTTTTATATATAGGCAGATGTCAGTATGCTTATTTACATATACTTGTTAAAATTAAACTTCTGTAAAAATGCTATAATCACTGGATAGCATTGGTAGCTAGAAACATTGACATTCTGATTTGTCCCTTATGATTCTGCTACTAATGAATGCCAGCTCCTGGAAACCCTGCACAAAGAAGGCAAGTGTGTATGTTCAGCAGCAATGTGTCCGAATCTTGCAAGCCATTATCGTTTCTTCTTCTGCTTGCTTCCTGTTGCATGGAGAAAGGAAAAATGTCATCTTCTTTTTAAAATACTCCACACACACAATTTGACCCCAGCTCTTTAGGCCACTGTAAAGAGCTCTACCTGAATAAATGACACTATGAAAACAAGTGTCACAGGGAAATTAATCTTGGTATTTTTTTACAATTAACTGTCCAGCAAAAAATTGTTTGAGTGCAAGTCAGAGAAAGGGATAACAGAAAACAGAATTTGCTATTTCATATGTACTTTTGTGCTTGAATTGGCCATTTATTATTATTAACGAGAAACAATTGACCTCCTTGGCCAATAGGTTAGACTTATTAGGGAAACTATAGTTTGGGTATGAAAGCTGCATAAAGAATAACCAGACCAATGTCACATAAACTCAAAGAAGGATTTCATTAAAATTCACAGGATGCTATTGAATTAAGAGAAAAGAACAGCTAGCCACTTTCAAGAACTGAAAATGGTAAATGGCAAAATGCGGTAATAAGGGACCATCACTGAGACAGTGCTGGTTGCTGATGCAAAATTAATGATACCAAGCCCTACATGTAGAGGAAACAGTCTAGACCCAATTAAGAACTCATTTGATTTTTTTTCATGAATGGACCTTCAGTGAACTCCAGATGATAATACTTTCATTTAAGTCTTAGAATCAAGTCTTAATTATAAAGGTTTATGAGATTGCTATATTTCATAAAACCTTTTATGATGTGTATTTCATAAACTTTTTGAATATATATGAGTAGTTGAAAATAACAAGACAATGCTTACCGTACTTTTATAAGCAGAATCAGAACAAGTTCTTGATACCTTTTTTTCGTGACAAGACTTTGATACAAGAACATCATCTCAGCACGTGCTTGTTTGAGTAATCTTGGACTGATTGTGCAGGCAAACAGAACATCATTACAGACAGATGCTGAGATCTAGAAACAAACTGGGAGCTATGTCTTAATAACTGATTAACCCCATATTTAGAGTTGGTTGCTGAGAGTTTTCTGTATGGTCATGGTGGCTAAACTTTAGAAGATCTTAGAAAAATGGTTCAAAATATGTCCTTCTTCAGCAAATACCCATGAAAGGAGCAATGAAAAAGCCACTGTTTCTGAAGCCTTTGAATCTTCAAAAAATTGAATTTTTGTTTTCTAAATGAATTGTGAGAATTGAGGAGGTGTTTTGCAGACAAGGGGACAGATCCTCTTCAGAAATCTTGCCATAACTTATAGTTTCTTACCAGCCATGGGTATTAAGGTAGATGACCTCACTGTAGATATGCACTGGAAAGAAAATCTTTCTCATGGTCAATGAGTATTCCCTACTGGATGAAGACAGCAGTTGAGTGAATGACAGTGTAACAAATATTGACAGCCCTTGTTATAGCCTTGTCTGAATGAGAAAGAAAAGTAGCCGTTTACAGAAATACCACAATTTAAAGACTTGAGTGATATTACCTTTTAGAGTAGAAAAAACCTAACAATGGTAAAACAGGAATTTTTGTTCTGAATTGTTTGCCTAAATATTTTATCTTCAAATTCCAAATGATTTTTCATGAAATTAACATTATTTTTGAAGATACTATTTTATCATAAATAAATAATGTAATTAACATTAAGATAATTATTATGAAAAAATTCTTCCTACTATGAGAGTGGTGAGACACTGGCACAGGTTGCCCAGAGAAGCTGCTGCTGCTCCATCCCTGGCAGTGTTCAAGGTTGGATGGGGCTTGGAGCAACCTGGTCTAGTGGAAGGTGTCCCTGCCCATGGTGGGGGGGTTGGAAATAGATGATCTTTAAGGTCCCTTCCAACCCAAACCGTTCTATGATTCTATGTTTTTTATGACACCACCAATATCCTGTTTGCTGAAAAAGATCCAAAAATGGTTATAATAGCACAGGACTGTGAAGATGAATGTAGCAAAATTTCAAAGTTGTTTTTTCCATTTTGTAGTTTTTTGTCTCTAATTGTTGCCTCTGACTACCCTTTTTTCTGTAAAACTGATCATCTCACAGGATATTTCAAATAGATCTCATGTACGGCTGCAGTATTGGTTAGAAAAGTCATATAATAGAAGGAGGTTTTACTCTTGTGTTTTTTTAACACGAATATTCCAGCTGATGGAAAAGTTAGTAAAAAATATTTGATGTGTTTAAATGCTATTAAGCACATTACCATGTTTCTGGTTTTCACTAGCACTTAAACAGCAGAGAAAGATGGCTGATCTGTGTGGTTAATTTTCAAGCTAATGAATGGAAAACAAGCCTGTATGTAAATGCCTCTTCACTTACTAATACAAATCAAACTGCCTGACCAATTTGGTGACCTTCTATGATGGGGCTACAGAACTGATGGACAGGGGTAGAGCAGTTGATGTCATCTACCTGGACTTGTGCAAAGCATTCAACACTGTCCCACATGACATCTTTGTCTTTAAATTGGAGAAACATCAATTTGATAGATGTACCACGCAGTCGATAAAGAACTGTCTGGATGGCCGCATGTAAAGAGTTGTGGTCAACGGCTCAATGTTCAGCCGGAGAAGAGTAACAAGTGGTGTCTCTCAGGGATCAGTGTTGGGACCAGTCTTGTTCAACATCTTTGTCGCTGATATGAACAGTGGGATTGAGTGCACCCTCAGCAAGTTTGCTGATGACACCAAGCTGTGTGGTTCGGTTGATACGCTGGAGGGAAGGAATGCCATTCAGAGGGACCTTGACATGCTTGTGAGGTGGGCTGATGCCAACCTCATGAAGTTTAACCATGACAAGTGCAAGGTCCTACACCTGGGTTGGAGCAATCCCAGGCACAGCTACAGGTTGTGTGGAGAAGAGATAGAGCAGCTCTGTGGTGAAGGACTTGGGGGTGCTGGTGAATAAGAAAATGAGCATGAGCCAGCTGCAGTGTATGCTCACAGCCCAGAAAGCCAACCGTATCCTGGGCTGCATCAAAAGGAGCGTGACCAGCAGGTCGAAGGAGGTGATTCTGCCCCTCTACTATGCTCTTGTGAGACCTCACTTGGAGTATTGTGTGCAGTTCTGGTGTCCTCAACATAAAAAGGACATGGAACTGTTGGAACACGTTCAGAGGAGGGCCATGAGGATGATCAGGGGACTGGAGCACCTCCCATATGAAGACAGGCTGAGAGAGCTGGGGCTGTTGAGCCTGTAGAAGAGAAGGCTGCGTGGAGACCTCATAGCAGCCTTCCAGTATCTGAAGGGGGGCCTATAGGGATTCTGGGCAGGGACTCTTCATTAGGGACTGTAGTGATAGGACAAGGGGTAACGGGTAAAACTTAGACAGGGGAAGTTTAGATTGGATCTAAGGAAGAAGTTCTTTACTGTTAGGGTGGTGAGGCACTGGAATGGGTTGCTCAAAGAAGTGGTAAATGCTCCATCCCTGGCAGTGTTCAAGGCCAGGTTGGACAGAGCCTTGAGTGATACGGTTTAGTGTGAGGTGTCCCTGTCCATGGCAGGGGCGTTGGAACTAGATGATCTTAAGGTCCTAACCCTAACCCAACCCTAACTATTCTATGATTCTATGATTCTGTTCTCACTAATTACTTAAGGATGTATGAAAATACACATATATATGCATATGATACATGTATATCCCTTGTTTCTTAGGCCATTCTAAGAATGTGGTAAAAGCTTCTGTGGGCATATGGGAAACTAACATGAAGAGGGACAGAAATGGCTATATCTAATGCTATCTGCCTCAAACATCTGTTCTACTCATTTTCACCTTTCTGCTTACTACAGCTTGGCTCTTACATTGTGTGTTTCTCAGAACTGGGACTTCTCTTTAGGGTGACTGACAGCACTTCCTCTATTTCAGTATAAACATTTTTAAAATAGCCGTCCTCGTTCAGCTCAGTGTCAGGGGAAGTTCTGCTTGGCTGTGTCTCCATTCGCAATACCCATTCTCTCAACCCAACACCTGCAGTGCATGGAAGCGCTGGTTTATTTCTGATGCCAGTTTATGGGAGCCATTTGGAGAAATCATCTTTATTCCAGGGATGTAACAGCCCTAACTGCCTATCAGACCAAACTTGGAAACAAGTGTTACATGCGGGGCTGCCCAGTTGGAAGTCTTTTTACTTTTCCTCATGAAAAAAAAGGAAGAATGCTTTTTTTCAGTTAAAAAAAAAGTTAAAAGTCCCCAAGTGAAAGTTTCCAAAAAGGGAAACTGGAAAAAAACAGATTTATAACCTAAAGATGGCATTAGTGTACTTACCTAAGAGAATGATTGCCTGGCACCCACAATGAAATAACTCATTTATTATTCTTTACATAATTATGCTGACATTTGAACTTACAAATTCATTTTATAGATGTATTTAAATATGTGATATAAAATAATGGCAATAGAATTTTGTTTCTTACGGTGTAATTCTTGAGATGACAGTCTGCAAAGCGAAGATTTGTATTACTTGCTATTTGTGATCACCTAGCTCTTGAATTCATTTGAAACTAAATCACAGAATGCAGCTCAAATACGATATGTCTTTACAAGAGAATCTGATGTGTGCTCAGATCAATTTTATGCTAAGTAAAGCATATTCTTTAAATCTGAAACATGATAGCCATCATTATGTTTTCCCCTGTTAAAGCGGGAAGAAGCTATAGTCACTGTGTGGGCAGACATCTACACAGCTCTGCCTTATTGCTATTCAACGTGTTTCCAATGAGAGGAAGTCAACCAGTCTCACACATAAAACATACTCTAGAATGCCTGAATACAGCTGTGACAATATCAGCACAGAAAAAACAGAAAACATTTCTAATAACTGAACCAGGGCCTTCCCCTTCTCACTGTTTCCTATTACACAATCACATTTTACAGCTGGGTTTCAACTTTGTAGGATAGGAAATCATGCCATTTTCTGTTTTCTGTAGACTATGAAATAGTCTAGAGGGGTTTGAAAACAACAAGCAGTTTTCTATATATGTAAAGTGCACAAATATAGGGCATGTACTTGTTTGCACTGACTTTTCCCCACTGGGAAACACTTTTTCATTCATGGTAGTGTGCTTACCACTCTTATCTTTTCTTTCAGTCTGAGCAGATTAAATAGATGTTGCAATGTAAATAAGAAGGAATTCTATCAACTGTGCTTACAATGCTTGTTAATAAAATGCACGTAACTTTGGTCTCACTTTAGCTAGAACCATTGATGTGTAACATTCCCTCCCCCAAATTCTACATTTGCAAAAGGATTAAGTTAACAAATTGAAGGTGAACAACAAAAGGTTATTGTTTGCACCTGTAAAGTTTGGTTTTAGAAAGGAGGCTACAGTGCCCTTGCAGGGTATAGCAGCATCACTACAATGTAACAGGCCCACAAAGCTCAGGTATCAGAATAATTTTTAAAGATGAGCATGACAGGATCTCAGTTTGTGCCAGAGAATGTCTATTCTTGGTGATTACATCTGACTAACAGGTATGTGTTGAATTATGCTGCGGACTGAGCAAATAGTCCGGTAGAAAGAGAGAGGCTCTTAGTAGCAGTTCATCATTACAGTGTGTGGTGTACTGTAAAAAATAAGGGCAGAAAAAAAGTAGTTGCATTTGTAGCAAATGAGTTTAGAGATGGGGAACACTAAGTACAAGCACAAGGTTAACTACCAGAATGAGCTCCTATGGCCTTTGACATGTTCTGTCTGCAACAGCATGGAGGTACAATCAGGGATTTCTCTTTGGGTTGCTTCTTCTTGCCCCTGTGATTCTCAAAACTGTGACATCGGCTCTGGCGATGGCATACATTTCGTTAAAGTCACACATGTCATCTTTTTGGTAGTCCAAAATATCCTAATGAGGACTGATCAAAAGGCATGATGGTGCTCACTGAGTTAAGGAATGCAACCAGAACGCCAGACCACAAATGGTGTTATTTACAGCTGTGGCAGATTTATGAGGGCAACAACAAGCGGCCCAAATAGCTGGCAGAGTTTTCATAAAATCGAGTATTGGGAAGAATTCTTTTTGTTAAATTTCTTATGCAAGTCTAGGGTAGGGGTTTAGCGATGCTAGCTGAAAGAGCTATTTGTCAGACCAAGTATCTCCTTTCTGCCATTTTTTCGTCCGTAGAACCAATTTTTGAAGGTTTTCTTTTTTTCATTAAAACTGGTAATCAAAATGAGATGAAGGCTAATTATTGGAAAGAAAATGTGCACAAGCATGTTATCTCTGTCTCAGTACTGCTTGTAGCTAAAACAAGAATGTTTGTGACAGCAATGCTGAAGAGGCAAAACTATCTACTTAAATATTGCATAAGTGACTGATTATGTACTGTCTTCGATTAGTGGTACAAAATATCCACTTCTCAGTGTTTTAGAAGAATGTCCTTTTTCTAAAATTAAGAAAATTATAAGTATACTCCATTGTAGTACAGCTTACACAGCTGTGGAAAGACTGAAATCTGATGCATTGCCAAGAGAGATGATGTAAACTGGAAATCTGACTTTTCAAAAGGAAAAAGTACTTAGAATGGAAAACAGGAAAATAACCCAAAAAGCTAGTTAGTTGTCTGCACAAAACTGAATTTCCAAGAGTAAACAAAGCAAATGGAAATCAAAGAGATCAAGATGGCTTTGTGAATGCTTTTTAAACTTACTATAGTCACCCCCAGTGGGAAACAGCCAAATTCAGTGAATCAATGAGCTTAGAATTAAAATAAGTATATTCATAATTGTAGTATATTTTAATAATTTCATTCAAATAGTGGAACCTTAAAGTTTCTGCCCAGAGCATTCAGTTCTGTGTACATGGTCGGAAGTCTTTATAAATTAAATTAATAAGCCTAAGAAGGCCTAAGAAAGCCAACATTTATAGGTTGTAATTACATAGTGATGGATGTAAATTGTTGGAAAAATCAATCAGAGCTGAACAGCTGCCAGTAGCTGAAACTACCTCAGTAAAAATGTGAGGGTGAGATTTTTGTGGACCAGGCTTATCTGTGGTTGAGCCTTAACCCAAGGAAGTCTTTGTTAGAAAATAGCCCTGTTGCAGTGATCCTTATTATGTTAACACTACATATATTGTCTTCAGATTACCTTGTGTAATGTTTCCTTCACATATCATATCTTTCATCAGATTTTGGGTTTGGTACAAGAGTGACTGAAGGCATGACTAGGCTTCTCTTCCACAATTTTCCATTAAGCTCCTTGAAAACCTGGAAGAAACCAGTAAATCCTTACCGGTTAACAAAATACAAATAATTTTCCCACATATATTAAAAAAATACTCAAATTAATGAATGCAGTAAGAAACTGCTAAAATAATTTTAAAACAGCCATTTAAATGTGATAGGCAAAAAAATTAATAATTTATTCACTACACGTGAAAATGAGCATGATTTACTGTTCTATTTTGAACTTTGTTCAAGGATAAGTTTTGTGAAAGTACTACTGTAAATTAGCATGTACTGAAGTCAGCAGCCTGTCCAGAATAGCAGAAGATAGTTGCGTTTCTGTATTAGTAATATAGCTGGTGCATAATTTTTACATCAGGTGTCAGCATCTCACAGCATGAGAAAATGATGTGTTCGGAAAGGACATATTACAGAATGAGGAATATTAAAGTGTTCTACTGTAGAAAGACTATTAAGGGAGAATGTGATTTTGATGACAATCACGCATCAATCCAAGTTAAATCAGGTACATATTTAATATCACAAGTCCCTTAGACTGAACAACTCTTCACTTTGCAGGATTTAATTTTACAGGTAACATACATTTCACCCCCCATTAGCAAAATCTCATGCAGCTAATATTCTTGGAGAGCTGAACTTCAGCAAAATGAAGGTAGGCATGTAGTATGAAGTGGAAAGCTATGAAGCCAGTTATTTTCTTAGTGAGTATAAAACCCACTACAACTGACACAAACCCTTAGAGGGGAAGGTAGAGATGACAGTGTGATATTATCTGCGCCTTCAGTTCCCCCCGTAAACATTTTCAGAGCTCTCTCTTTATCCTCCTTCCAGTTGCTTTAATGCCTTCAATCGCAATAATGCATATGTTAAAAAAAATAAAACCACAAAGAACCACCTACCCCCTCCACAAATAAAAACACCCACCCACAGCATGACTGTGGTTAAGCTCTTGCTGTACTGAAACAACTGCCAGGCAAGCTGACCGATAGTATTTGCTCTTTATACTCCTTCCCATCTGCCAGTGTCCATCTGCTGTCTTGTCTATGATTTAGTCTTTGTAATAGTCACCATCTTTTACTTTTGTGTTGGAAAAAGTGTTTAGCACAAAAAGGCCTTGGGTTCACCAGACACTGATAAACATTATTACAGCCAGTACACTTTTATTATAGATTATAGCCTGTTTTGGTTTGGTTTTTTTTTGCTTCTGACTACATCAGTTTCACATGCTGTGGGGTTGTAGTTCATGAAGATCTGTGAAGAATTCTATGCTACCTACATTTCTATTGAAAGTACCTACCTCCTGTTGGCTTGGCACAAACTAAGGGATTCAATGCAGTCTTATTTGCAACTAGATAAGGAAAAGAAGTGCCAGTTTTAATAATGAGTATACATTTAGTTCATGGCTATTAGTTAGCTCCAGGTTTTCCCATCAAATGGCATAGAAACTGCTTAAGTTGCCATTTGCAAATCTTATGCACGTCTTTAAAATATAATAATGTAATAATGTAATGCCAGTAAACATAAGAAGTAATGTATTTCTAGAATAAGTTTCAACTCTTCCTTTATTGAAACTAAATTATTGAAACTAAACTATTGAGCTGCTGAGAAAAAATCAAAGGAAAAAAGAGGCTTATAAAAGGTGGAAGCAAGGACAGGTGGACTGGGATGAATACAGGGATGTTGTCTGGGAATCTAGGGACCAGGTTAGGAAAGCTAAGGCCCAGTTAGAATTAAACTTGGCTAGGGATATTAAGGATAACAGGAAGGGATTCTATAGTATGTAGCAGATAAAAAAACAGACTAGGGACAACGTAGGCCCTCTCTGGAAGCTTTCAAGAGAACTGGCTACACAGGATTTGGAGAAGGCTGAGGTTCTGAATGGCTTCATTGCCTCAGTCTTCACTGGCAAAGGCTCTGATCACACCACCCAAGTCTTGGAAGGCAGACGCAGGGACTGTGAGAACGAAGACCTTGGGCCCACTGTAGGAGAGGATCTGGTTCGAGACCATCTTAAGAACCTGAATGTACACAAGTCCATGGGCCCTGATGAAATCCATCCGCGGGTCCTGAAGGAGCTGGCAAATGAAGTAGCTAAGCTGCTGGCCAACATATTTGAAAACTCATGGCAGTCAAGTGAAATTCCCAAAGACCGAAATAAGGGAAATATAACCCCCATTTTCAAGAAGGGGAAAATGGATGACACAGGGAATTACAGACCAGTCAGTCTCAACTCTGTGCCTGCAAAATCTTGGAGCAGATTCTCCTGGAAGGCATGCTAAGGCACATGAAAAACAACAAGGTGCTTGGTGACAGCCAGCATGGCTTTACTAGGGGAAAATCCTGCCTGACCAAGTTGGTGGCCTTCTATGATGGGGCTACAGAAGTGATGGACAGGGGTGGAGCAGCTGATGTCGTCTACCTGGACTTGTGCAAAGCATTCGACATTGTCCCACATGACATCCTTGTCTCTAAATTGGAGAGACATCAATTTGATAGGTGGACCACTCAGTGGATAAAGAACTGACTGGATAGCCATATGCAAAGAGTTGTGATCAACAGTTCAATGTCCGTCTGGAGACCAGTAAGGAGACCTCATAACAGCCTTACAGTATCTGAAGAGGGGCTATACAGATGCTGGGGATGGACTCTTCATTGGGGACTGTAATGATAGGACAAGGGGTAATGGGTTAAAAATTTAACAGCAGAGGTTTAGATTGGATATAAGGAAGAAGTTCTTTACTGTAAGGGTGGTGAGGCACTGGAATGGGTTGCCCAGGGAAGTTGTGAATGCTCCATCCCTGGCAGTGTTCAAGGCCAGGCTGGACGAAGCCTTGGGTGGCATGGTTTAGTGTGAGGTGTCCCTGCCCATGGCAGGGGGGTTGGAACTAGGTGATCTTAAGGTCCTTTCCAACCCTAACTGTTCTGTGATTCTATGATTCTAAACTGTAAAAATTAAAGGATCTCTTTTAGGATTAGGCCTCTCTTGCTGATCCTGAAGGCTGAGCAAGCCAGGCAGAATCTGTCCAGCCTCACTGGAAAGCTTGTGTTTGGCTCTGCCCATGCTGAGTGCTGGGACTTTCACTGAAAAGTATTTCACTTTTCGACTAGAAAGCATCTTAGAGTGGGGGTGAAAAATGTGCTTTTAATGGGTGTTCCACTTGCAAAGAACAGCTTGCCGAATGTCATCTTGCACTTAGATTCACTGAAGCTGCCTATTCAAAGCAGTATGCAACTGTGATCCTTAACTCTTAAATCTGGGCTGATGCAGTCAGTCCCTTTCCCTTAAGTTAGTGAGCAGATGTACAGCAATTTTAATGTTAGCTTAATCAGACTGTAAGCTCTTCAGGGAGAGGAACTGAGTTTTCTGTGATGTGTAGCATACAGTCTGCTGTCCGAGATTTAATTCAGGATGATAACAGTTACAAAAAAATATGGAAACCATTTTATTAACTAGAAAGAAATGTTTTAATGATAACTTCTGTCATAATTTTCCCTGTTGAAAGTGAAATATTAAGTTAAAACATAACATATCAAGCATCAACTAGTATTTATGTATACTTTGCTTGTCTCACTAAACACTCTATTAATGAAGTCTTTTGTATCTTCAAGAATAGAATAATGTTTACCATTTTCATATTCTCCATTATTTCCCATGCAAAGTACTAAATTTGGAAGAAAATTATGATTGTCAGTTTCTTTTTCTTTGTATCCATCTCTCGAATACTAGATCAAAATGTAAATAAATAAATAATTCAGATTTATCCAGTAATACTGAGAATTAGTGACACAGTGTATCATTACTACATGCCTGTACTTGGAAAAAGAATCTCACTTTAGGAATAGATCCTGTAACTTCTTAATGTTGTGTGGAGTACTTTTTTATTTTTACAAGCACTCCTATTAAAAACTACTGACATTAGTTGCGAGATTATTTGCTATATGAGGTGTCAGGATAGGTGAATTTGACTTTTGTAAAATGGTCTGTTATGTCAAGAGCTTTTTGTACATGAATATACTGCTCAAGAGAGGTGCTGGACTAATGTATCTATAAAAGTGACGTCTGTCTGCATGATTAGAAAAGTATCTAATATAGATGCACTGCCACCTGCCTTTTTCCACAGGAACTCTCACAGTCATTTCATTTCAAGGCTATATGTGAGTTAGGTCTTCAGCTTGTATGGACCAATTCAGTGTCTAGCTTCTTCTGAGACTGATAATAAGCTTTTCAGCTGTTATAACAGGGTGCAGATTGAACTGCTCCAAAAAGAACTAAAAATAGCGGATGTTACATTTCTCCAGGACAAGAGATAGAAAGTTTTATTTTAATAAATTCTGGATTTTATTTTTATTTGAGAAAACTTGTAATTTTCCTTTTGCTCTTGAAAAATTAGTCTCATTGAGAAAAAACTCCAGATATTTTCCTTCTTTTTTTTTTTCCCTACCATTAAATTAAGAGGAAAAGGCTGTCATTGGGAAATAAATGCATATGATTTGGGAAAGGATAATGTGATAATCATGATGCTTCACACAAAGTTCATGCACACCCATTAGCACCTCACATGCCCATTAGCTATATTGATGCAGAAAATCAATTTTCTGTATTAGGAAATTGTTTTCTCTCTTCCAGATCCAGGAAATTACTAAATTTGATCTCTGTACAAAACAAGATTAAAAGACAGCAGTAGAACGGTGTAAATATTGCCAGTGTTTTCTGAGTGCGTTCAATCAAGTTAAACACCAACACATGAATTTTTCCATATTTCTCTTTGTGTTTATATTGAGTCCCCATGAAGAGAAAGATGTTGTTGGTCGAGGCTTCCTGTCATAAGTGTTTGGGACAAGTATCTCAAGGAGTCAAGAAGGCTGAAGTGCAAGTAATTTGTACAGCTACCTACTTTTGAGGCAGCATATATACTACAGGAGAGATCTTTCAGGATAGTGAATTCGTGAAGAGGGCTCTTTAAGCTTTGTCCAAGCCCTTGCACAGAGGCAGTTAACAAACCAAGCCACTGATCAAACCTCTTTCTTCATTACTGGGAAAGCTCATGCATATACAGTGGACTGTCCAGCGGTGAGAGGAGAAAATTAAAATCTGCATTCAGCCACTCACACTGTCAGGAGTTTAATTCTTCCAGGAGCTGTGCTTCAGCTGGAGAACTTCAGTTCCCAAAAAATCAAAGATTGCCCAGAAGACAGCATCTTCTGGAACTCAGGTTGAGGGATTTTAACTTCTGGAGGGTGGAAAGAAGGTGCAAGATCTGAAAGGCAGATCTACAAGATTTCTAGCCATCTTTACATCTTAGCCATCTTTACTGCTTACAGCAGCTCCACTGGGATTAGGTCACTTATTCTGAGCTGGACATCAAAAGGAAAATGGCCAGGAGTTCCACAGAGGTGATTCTCCCGCTCTACTCTGCTCTCATGAGACCTCACCTGCAGTATTGCATTCAGCTCTGGGGCCCTCAGCACAAGAGGGACATGGACCTGCTTGAGTGAGCCCAGAGGAGGGCCACGAAGATTTTCAGAGGGCTGGAGCACCTCTCCTATGTAGACAGGCTGTGAGAGAGCTGGGCTTGTTCAGCCTGGAGAAGAGAAGGCTCTCGGATGACCTTAGAGCAGCCTTCCAGTACCTAAAGAGAGCCTACAAGAAATCTGGAGAGAGACTTTTAAAAGGCAATGTAGGGATAAGACAAGGAGGAACAGACTTAAACTGGAAGAGGTTAGGTTTAGATTAGACATTAGAAGTTCTTTACTCTGAGGGTGGTGAGACACTGGCATAGGTTCCCCAGAGATGTTGTAGATGCCCCATCCCTGGCAGTGTTCAAGAGCAGTCTGGACAGGCTTTGAGCAACCTGGTCTACTGGAAAGTGTCCCTGCCCATAGCAGGGGGGCTGGAACTGGATGATCCTTACAGTCCCTTCCAACTTAAACCATTAGGAAGAGGAGCAAGTGGACATGTAAAATTACATGAAGATGTACTGTGAAGGTGTTTCACTGTTGGAAGCTAAAATAAACCGTAATGGTCAAGATTTCAGGTGGAGGCTACTGAGCAGAGGCAATCTGAGACAGTAAAGGAAGACCCAAGCCCTAAATGATATCTTCTCAAAACAGACACATTATTATGTGAATGAGGGAGAAAGACTTCTCTTACACAACCTTGCTTTAAGTACATAAGGCAAGGTTTTTCTTCTCTTTTTCCATATATATCTGGATTGGCTTGGGGTTTTTTTTTGTAATGATCTGTAACTGTGCTGGTTTGGGATATTGTGAATAAATGCTTGTATTTGCATTCTACTGTAACTGAGCATGCGTGGGGTTTAATGTAACTGGAAGAGCATGGCATTGCTCACATTAAACAAACCTAATACTGGGTTATCTCAATAAAACTCTGCCTTCTCAGTACATAGTCCTATAGTCAGAGGGGAACAGAACAGGCTGCATTTCAGTCACACTAGTCAGATGGAGGGTTCACAACACAGATATTTGGAAAGAGCCATGGCTAAATGTGAGGCTTGCAGGGAAAATGTCAGTATCATTATTGGTTTCCACTGCATTAAAGGCTGAAGGAATCTTTTAATAAAATAGAACAAAGCCACATGCTCCACAAGCTGCTCAGTAACTTTGGGGTGAAAACTATATAGGAGATGAGGCACAAACGTTTCATCAACTAGTAAGCCTACACTATCTTCTTCAAATGCAGCAGGCTGTTTCCAAAAGCTTTACAATGCATTACTCTTGCTTCCCCCAGGGGTTTTCTATTCTTTGAACAGTGGAATGATATGAATTCCAAAGGCAGGAGATTTTGTGAAGGGAAAAGATTTTTTCATTCAAAACCAAAATGTGAAAATCGCTGTATTTAGCTGACATTTAGACCTCTCCTTTATCTGTATTATGAGAGTCCGTAATTTGGAATTGCTCTTCCATCTTCTTACTCTGTCTTTACCTGTGTTCCTCTCTAAAAGCATAGGCTTTCGTAGAGGTGCACAGAAACAAAAAGAAAATACTTTTTCTTTAACACTTCTATGTTCTGCAGTTATTTATAAAAACAAAATAATCATTATTTAAGTTATTTTGTTGTCTCTAGCTATATATTTGTTATTGTAATTTTAATTATTGGTATTACAACATTGCTTGCAAGACCCTGCCAAGATTATATTTGCCTGTCATGTCAGCAAAGTCAAAAACCACAGTAAGAATCATTCTGCTGAAGAAAAACTTCCATAGGTGGACAAGACAAATGAAGAGATAAATGGATGCAAAGACAGATGAAATTGCTTGCATAAATCCACAGAGCTTATCTGTGACAGTGCCTGCAGAAAACCTGGATCATACTGAAACAAAACTGTCAAATCTAGCAGTCCTTCAAGTGTGGAAAAAATTTGGTCATGCATCTGATATCCACAGTTAATGATCAGAAATCAAAGTCCTACACAGAAGCTGTCAGGGGAAAAATTAAAACCATGAAACAACCCATGTTTGTCAGTCTTATTTGTTGTGTTAAACTGCTTCTCCATTCTTTACTAGTTCCCTTCAGCCTAGTGGTATCTGTCCCCAAATCTTGAAAAACTGTAATATTCTGTACAAGAATGAGCTTACAGACAATCATCTGTGAAACAGATGACTCACTATAAACAGATTGTTCCTGGGGGACATGGTCACTGGTGAAGGGAAAGCATCATGGATTACGTAATCCCCAAGTGATGTCCCAGATCAGGAGGAAAGCACTGTGGCAAACTCTGGCAGAAGGGTACCAAGACACGAGTGAATCAGTGTGGGTAGAGAACTCTTCATAAATATAGAAAAATTTACCAAGATAGTTGCTAGATTATTATGTGAAGCTACATCACCTGAAACATCCAGTTCTGAGGTAGAAATCCCTACACAGTATTTAGCGTATAGTACATATGGCTGATACTTTGTATGAATAAAGCAAATAATGAAATCAAACAAATTATCAAAAAACTGTTTCTTTACTTATTTTAAGTACAATGCAATAGGGATAGAGCAAAGATGTTTTACATCAAAAAGCAGTCAAAACCTAGCATCTTTCTTAGTATGTGGCTTGCACATCTACGAAGATGGAGGAATAAAAGTCATGGAGCTTCCATCAATAATAGAGTATTAGCTTGCTCCATCCTTTACACCTTGTGAAATACAATATACTGAATTCCTGCATGTTTATTATGTGAAGAACTTGAGCCTGCTAGTGGAGAGCAATTAGTGAGAAATGTGATGGAATTGCTTTCTTAAAATTCAAAACCTACTGCTAGAAGAGTGGGGGGAATGGTAAAGAAATAAATGATAGACAAGATCCATTGCAGGTTTTGGGGTTTTAAATAAGTTTATCCCGCATGAATTGTACGTTTTCTACTGTCTGGCACTGTCTGGCACACAGCATCTGGTTTTAGTCTTCAAAACAGATTAACAGGGAAAAATATCCTGTTAGGTGGATATGCATAATTTTTAATTCTGTCTTTCTATAGGCAATATACTACTGTTACTGCATTCAAGGGCATCCAACTGTGGCAGGTTACCAAAGCTGCAGCCAAACCTCCTCGACACGATTTGGGAACAAATTGTCACCCTAACACTTTAAGAATCTTGTCCAATAGTTTGTTTTGAAGCATGTGATGACCACACTGAGAGTCACAATTAGCTCTGGTAACTGCAGAATTCCTCTTAGATGTGTGGTAACAAGTTCAGCCTTCACCACTCTCTGGAGACCAGCTAACAGTGAAATACTGGACATCTAAAAAGTCACCTCATTAATCAAACTAAAATCAATATAAGATCATGAAGCAAAGAAGAGGCAGAGCTGGCTTCAGTTATTTACACTTCTGTGCTGTTAGTTGTAACACAATGCACTGGTGCACAAGCAAACATGGACAGCCTTAAAGAAGACTACCTGTGCCAACAGAAATGTCACATACTCACCAAATCTATTCTTCTGGAAGATCACCCTTGATTTAACATATCCCTTTCACTCCAGTATAGAGTTATTCTAAAAGCAGGTTCTTCTGCAATACTAAAACATAATATTATCCTGCCACAGGCCCCACCTTTCTGTCAGTGCTCTTCAACTGCTGCTTGGCAATGTGTTCCCATCTCTTCAATGGGGTTATCTGTAGTTGAACATCTGCTACAATGCAAATACTTTCTTGGTCTTGTTTACACCCATAGTGTTTTCCTCGTGGTGGGGAAGAAGCTGAAACAATACATTTGTTTTTAACAGCAATGTCATGGGCCAATGCCATGAGGCACCACCAGCCTGCCTGTCACTGTCTGCCCTGGAAAAATAGCATGAGAGCTCAGGCTGCTCTTGCCAAACAGAGGGAAGGGTATGTATTTTCTAAGACTTTTGGTACAGCAGACAGAGAAAATGAGACAATATGAAACTCAGTTCTCCCCATCTGAAATCCTTGCTTGCCTGTGATGCTGTGAAACATTGAAGGGGAAGGATGGAGAGAAAACACCTAACTGTAATGGATAGCAGGTAGAGAAAGAACCCTGGATAATATACCACAGCACAAAAGTTCTGCCCCTCCTGCCACAAACAAGAAGAGCAAAATCCCTTCCAAATGAAAGAAATTAGATGATGTTAAGGTGAACACCATCCAGGCTGATCAGCTGTTCTGTCCTTGGATAAAAGAGTGTTACTCAGCAGAGGACATTTCATTCTTCCTCTTATGTTTTTTTCATTAACCAAGCATACTTCTGATTCTCATTAATTATATATGTCTCCAAATACTTGCTGGTAGTCACAGTCACTCAGAAATGAGCAATATGAGAACAGAATATTAATAACTGTGTCAGAAGCTGCTCTCGCCAAAGTACATTTAAATTAATGGATCTAAGAAATGATTTATTTTCTAATGAGACTCATTAAACATGAGATTAAATTTTAGCAACATCTGATAAGGCATAACAGACTGTCAGTGGTATCAAAGCCTAAGCAGCAGTTTGAGCAGTTACTCTCTAAGGTGAAAAAAAAAAAAGTCATTAGACTAAGTATTTTAAAAGCAAGTTAAAACTACAAGTTAAACTGATAGAGATTCTTGTATTGGGGTTACCAATTACAATGTATTTTAAGTGAACCTAGAGACGATGAAAGAAGTGAATGTATGGAAAAATTATTATATCTTTGTCTTGAAGAACTTATAATCTAAATAGCTAATAGAAAGGCACAAAATGGGTGATACAAGCAAGCAAACAAAAGCAAGTGAAAGGCAACTGTATTTACCGTATCCTTTGGACTCCAATCATTCATTATGCTGCTGAAAATTGAAACTCTGTGCATTAAAATCATATTTAACAACAATGGAAACACAGAAATATAAAGCTTGGGTGAGGGAGCAGTCAGTGGGAGTCAACATAAGCTGAATGAAAGAATGGCTGAACAGAGCAAAGTCTCTAGCTAGATGCTAATACCTTTTTTGCCTGGCAGCTGTAATTTGCCCCCCTCCCACCAACAATTGCAGAATGCACAATAAATACCATAAAATATTTTCAGCACTTAGGAATATGCTGGATCAGCTGCTATCACTTTTATTTTACTGTATTTTCTATTACCTACCTCCAAATATTTCAGTGGAAGATGCAAACATTTTTAAGACACAATGCGAATCTTCACAAGCATGTATGATAGCCCATCATGATGTTCTTGTTACAACACTGATAATTACCTGATGTGGTTTAAGCCCAGACAGTAACTCAGAACTCAGGAGAATCAAAAGAATGTAACTCCCACGGGTTGGTAACTAAGGTATAACACAAATCACTACTGCTACCACCAATAATAATAATGATAAGGGAAATAACAAGGGAAGAGAATACAACCGCTCACAACCCGCCAGTTGATACCCAGCCTGACCCGAGCAGTGATCTAGCCCTTCTGGGTAGCTGCCCCCAGTTTATATACTGGGCATGACGTGCTGTGGCATGGAATACCCCTTTGGCTAGTTTGGGTCAGGTGTCCTGTCTCTGCTTCATCCTGGCTTCTCCTCCTCCCTGGCAGAGCATGAGACTCAGAAAATCCTTGGTCAGAGTAAACATTACTGAGCAACAACTAAAATCATTGGTGTTATCAGCACTGTTCCCAGACCAAAAGTCAAAACCAAAGCACCGCACCAGCTACTAAGAAGGAGAAAAATGACTGCTACTGCTTAACCCAGGAGAGTATCCACCCCTTATTCCATACCATTCACGTCATGCTCAGATCACACATTTTTCAATATACCATCACTCTTGTCTCATATATATATACACACACACAGAAGTTATGCCTTAGTGTATGGACAAATCCCTGTGCAGCTGCTGACTTCATCTGGTCCATGATGTCAGACATCTCTTGTAACAGTCTTTCAGTGGAACTTGTCTGGTCACTGCTGAACTGGTCTGGTTTTGTCGGACTTCATTTTTTGTTGGGATGATGGTCAGAGGGAAGTCGGGGCCAATCACTGGTGACCTGAAGACATCTGGTTGGTGGGCTATAAAAGTACTACATAGCAGGCAACAGCATACAATTGAGGTCATTGTCTGTTTTCCCCAAAAATCAAATCCCCTTAAGGTATACATCGAAATTCCCCATCTTGCCACATTACCCACCAAGTATATCTGGGTCACTGAGCAAAAGCAATCCCACAAGTGGGTTTGCCTTTAGCTGAAGTAGGAATAACCCAGACTGTGTTCCCCAGGAAATTATTTCTGTGCATCACAGGAACTCTGTCCCCCTCTACAATATATAAAAGTACTGACTGGGCTGAGACAGCCCTGTTGGCAGATCCTCTGGTGTTGACCAACCAGGTGGCCTTTGGTAAGTGTGTATCCCAATGTTCCCCCACCCATTGCTCTCAGTGTAGTTTTTAACAGCCCATTGTACTGTTCAATTTTCCCAGAGGCTGGTGCATGGTAGGGGATGTGATATACCCACTCAATGCCATGTTCCTTGGCCCAAGTGTCTATAAGGTTTTTCTGGAAATGGGTCCCATTATCTGACTCAATTCTCTCTGGGGTGATGCGTTGCAATAAAATTTGTTTCTCAAGGCCCAGGATAGTGTTCCGGGCAGTGGTGTGGGGCACAGCGTATGTTTCCAGCCATCCTGTGGTTGCTTCCACCATGGTAAGCACATGGCGCTTGCCTTGGTGGGTTGGTGGGAGTGTGATACAGTCAATCTGCCAGGCCTCCCCATATCTGTGCTACAGCCATCGTCCTCCATACCAAAGAGGCTTTAATTGTTTGGCTTGTTTAATTGCAGCACGTGTCTCACACTCATGAATAACCTGGGCGATAGTGTCCATTGTTAAGTCCACCCCTCGATCACGAGCCCATCTGTACATTGCATCTCTGCCCTGATGGCCTGAAGTGTCATGGGCCCACCAGGCCAAAAGTAATTCACCTTTATGTTGCCAATCTAAATCCATCTGAGCCACTTCAGTCTTAGCAGCTTTATCCACCTGTTGGTCATTCTGGTGTTCCTCAGTGACCCGACTCTTGGGTACATGGTGCACCTTTACCACCAGGTTCTGCACCTGGGCAGCGGTATCGTGCAACAGTGCAGCAGCCCAGATGGGTTTACCTGTGCATTGCCAGTTGCTCTGCTTCCATTGCTGCAACCACCCCCACAGGGCATTTGCCACCATCCATTATATAACTCCCAAAGTACAGAGGTGATGACCACAGTGGGAACTTTTGGTCCACCAGGCTCCAAACATAGCAGATTTTAACAGCCACGTAATTTTTTGTGTTCTTGTGGCCTGTGTAAACATTCCATTTCTGCATTCAAAATCCAATCCCAATCTTCAGTACACACATCTTTAAGAAAGTTTCACAATTCAGAAAGTAACATCTTGGTGCATACAAGATTTTAATGTTTTGAAAACCAGTAATAAAAAACTCTTTGGCTTTAGTTCAGCTACAGAGGCAAGATTCTTTTTACAGAGGCAAAACTCTCTTTACTTACCAAGATTCAGAGGGCCACAAAAGATGATAATGAGCCTTTCCTGAACAAAGACAGTAATTATAAATTGAATGCTTCAATTTTTCACTATTTTGGCTACACTACTAGAAGAATATGAGGAATAATTCTGTCTGGATCTCACCTTCAGTTTTGCACCAAGGTAGCTAGAGCCATGACAATGGTATGCTGTGATGAACAGACACAAGTTGTTTTTCTTAGGAGAAATATAATCTATTAATGTTGATACTTAACAATCCTAACAAACTTAAAGAATTTAACAATCCTTAACGGACTTAATCCTGTGCAAATTTGTGAGTATGAACAGTCTTCTAATGGAACAATTATGACTTAATCTAGAACTGCCATATGAGACATTGCAGCTAGAACATAGCTTGAAATCAGATCCAGAGATCTTGGCTGTCATTTTGTAGTACATTAAATAGTGCACTGATCTTTCCTTCTGAACCATTAATGAGGCCCAGCTTCCTCTGCCCACACCAAGGCAGAATCTTGAATCTGACTTAATTGTTAACAGGAGTGGGAGTCAGTACATTCATTATCCTTAATGTCAGTCATTTTCCCGGAGCAGGAAACTAACAAAACCACAGCAAAAAAGAGGACCCTCTGAACAGAAGGGCCCAGAGACATGTTGGTCTTTCCTGCAAACAGCTGATTTAGGCATGAATTGTAAAGACAATACCATTTTGCTACAATAATCTTTAGCAGTTGTTTTGTGTCAGAGTTACAGCTTAGGGAGACTGTAGTTTTTCTCTTAGGCATCTGTGTTCCATTAGCACATGTAACTCCAAAAGGTTTGGATAATTCCTGTGAAAGACTGAGAAAGTCAATAAAAGAAGAGAACACAAGTGGAAACCTCACAAGTCCCTGTGGTCTGTCAAGCAAGTAAATTTGTTTCATGAATCCTCTGTTTCATGATTAAAAGTGATGGGCAATATTCTTCTCTACATCAGTACTGTAATTTTAAATGTCTGTAATGGCAAATGACATAAAAAGGATTAGTTTGTAATGCTATTAAGTACTGCTGTCATACTAGGTCTCTGAATTCTCCTACCACTCTCTGTGCTGCCCTAAGTAACTATCTCTGTGCCATCAAGTACCAGCATGCCTTTCCTGGACATGGTTTTCCACCTAACACCCACTGAACCCTTTCTCCAAAGGTTTTAACTGTTCTATGATATTTGGTGGCATATGAAGACAAACAAAACATCATTTCCACAAAACATTAAAATGCTACTACACACCTACTATCCTGAAAGATGCACCTGAACTTAACACCGATTATGGCGCTGTCCTTCCTGAGTAAAAGAAAGCAAACTAACAGCTAATACAGGTATTATTAAACCCTCTTCCTCCTAAATTTTCCATCCTGTGCTGATACTCATGCACTATACTTGGCATGGCATTGCAGGGCCAGGAAAATTGACATTGCTGTGGCAATTTGTCAGTGTCATACAGATGGCATGGATTAAAAAAAAAAAAGTAAATTACATAAAGCATGGAAACATACTGTGCATTGCTAATATATTAGACTTATAGGACAGTTTAGTTACATGCTAGCTGAAGATTTTCAGCATAAATTTCTCTAAAGCTAGGTAATTACTTCTTAGCTTTTAACAATTTCAAGTAATTGAATATTTATGGAACTTTACACCTTTTTCCTTTGTCTTTGCATTGCATAAGCCTACTTAATTTATAGCAAATACGACAACATAGAAATAAGAGGAATTTTGCCTACAAACTGATGACAATTTTTGTGATGTTGTCAGGTTGCTGGTGTTTTTGGTTTTGATCTATGCAAAGCTTACAATGGTCATTGCTGTCACATCTGAATGGCAAAGTATAGTGTTAAAATTCACAATAGGAAATGGTTTAAAACCAAGAATGAATTAAGGAGACGTTAATGATGTTTTAGGATCTGCGAAATTTTACAAAATTGCTTTACATAGATTTGTTTCAGAATTCAGCTGACATTTAAATCCTAAGAGCAGTACTCAGTCATTTCTGAAGTTGAATATAAAAAAAAATCATGATCTTGTTATTTCAGATAATAGTTTATTTTATATACATTTTTACATGTCTGTTAGTAACTTAGCAATTCATACTGCATTTGATTTACAGTTTCTTCCATTTTATCTCGGATATGCAATTAACTCGCCAGGAATTAATGCAGTGTTTTAGTATAGAACTTGACCAAAATAAAACCCCAGAGATCTGACGTTGCAAATAACTTATTTTAGGTTCATTATATTTTTATTATTAGATAAAAATATATATGAAAAAAAACCATTGGGAAGCAGTTATTCTTGTCCATATTCTGAGCAGGAACACTGCTGAAACGCAAGTGACATCACAAGATGGAGAAGCAGAAAAGACCAAGTTTGAAGAAATGTTATCAGGAAGAAAGAAAAGAGAAAAAAAGTGGAAAATTCTAAAATACTGCAAAGTTGTTAAACTTTCCTGCAACATTTATGAACCTTCCTCTATCTTTTACATCTTCTTGTAGGAGCAGTATTACGTGATGTGAAAGAAGTTACTAGTTTATGACTGCTGAGTAAGAAAATGTGAACTTTTCAGTTTTTACCATTTCAGTTTTTACCCTGTTACAAGAACTTCAGTACCTCTTACCCTGTAACATGTGTTAAATATAGATTCAACTTTTTAACCCCAAGGCAGGATGCAATTGTAGCCCCCACTCTAAGTACATAGCCAGTAAGCTGATTTTCTAAATCTGAAGTGCAGTTCATCTTATCATTTATTTACAAAGCTCTCTTTATTCCACAAGACTGTTTACACTACTGAAATACATGACAAGATTGCTATAACTGCAGTCATGCACATAAAGGATAGCAGTCACAAACTGGCTTTATGACAGTTACAATTTGAATATATTAATAATTAAATCAGTCTATGGCACAAAATTTACAGGATTTTTGGACCTTAAACACAGTACAAACACAGATAAATACTTGATCAGGCAAGTGAAGTAGCAGAGGCCTTTTTGTTCACAGGATGAACTTTTACTTCTGTCAAAAGTCAGAGAACAGCTATCTAACAAATGCAGGTCAAATGATGTTACCTCAAAGCAGTGCAATCACATTTTGTAATGAGCATTGTAGTATTTCATGTTTATTATCTGTATCTGGCAGCCTCTGAATTTAGAAGACCTGTCTACACTTGAATTCTGGGTGTGAATATACAGAATAGGATTTGTAAATTGAATCTAATCAAACATCCAGGTCTTTTATATTTTATAATTGCATCTCAAATAAACAAACATTTTCTTCCACCGATGTTCTTTTGCTACCAGCATAGAATAAAAATGGCATTTAAATCATCAGAACTGAAGCATGTTTAGAATTCTTCACTGGTGTATTGCATCTACTTTTCATGTTTTCAAGTTTTAGTCATCAAATCTGATTAGAAAAGCATATCCTCAGGATAAATAGGTTTAAAAAAATAATCAAGGAAACTAAGAAAATAGTTTGGCTTCTCATATTTATTACTTATCTTCTCATTGAATATAGAAAGAGTTCTTTCACCTCTAAAATGTAAGACACAAACATCTGAAAATCTTTTTGCTTTTTAACTGAGGGAAATGCTCCTTTCCCTAGAACTATACTAACCAGTGGCTTTACCAGCATCCATTTTGCTCATCAAGGAATGTTTAGAGAATTGACTAATAACTGTTTTACAGGACTGAAAGTATCAGAAAGTGCATTTCTTTATACTACTGCCTACAGGGAATCACTTATAGAGAAACCACTTTTTAGTATGCACCTTTACTCATCTGTTTATTCAAAAATCTGGAAATAGCAGATTATCTGACTATTTACTTACCTGCTTTAATGTTTCACTTCCATATTCTTTTCTTTTAGCTATTACAGTAATAGGCTTGTGGATCTATTAGCCAGTTAGTACAGAAGACCTCCCTCTCTAAAAGAAATACGAAGTTCAGCAGCACATCAGTGTGATTTCTTTTCTTAAACTGGTGCATGGGTATATTTTCCATTTGGAAGCAAAGACTCTGGTTTAACTGTTGCACTAACAGTGGCTCCAGATCATGCATGATGCTACATAAAAGGAGCCTGATAATGAATCCAGGCTAACTCTGAACTTGAAAGCACAGCCCCAATTTACAGCAAAGTGAAATCTTCACTCTTCCCAACCTTATTGTAATTCAAAGCTCACCCCACAAGTTCAACCATAGTACTAACCACACTTCACCCAGACCTCTCCTCCTACATATCCAGTCCTACTGCTCCTAATTTCAAGACCTTACCCTCCCCCAGGTGAATATAGTTGAGGTTTGCTACTACTCCCCCATAACCCTCCACATTTCTTTATTAAATTTTTTCTTGTTTAGGTTGTTTGTTGGGAACACTCCAGCACTGATCTCCTTAGGCTGCTTTGGCAAAAGACAAGAGGCAGAGGTAGCCAGGAAAGTCTAGAGGCTCCTTCCTTTCTCAAGCCCATTCCATCATCAGCTTTCCACAACAATCCCATCATACTGCTCAGGCATACCCAACTTATACCTCTATGTGGCCTTCAATTACCCCTCTGTCCTGGGTTCAGCAGTAGCAGTCATTTTTTCTTCTTAGTAGCTGGTGCAGTGCTGTGGTTTTGGCTTTTGGCCTGGGAGCAGTGCTGATAACATGGACGTTTTTAGTTGTTGCTCAAATGTTTAGACTGACCAAGGGCTTTGTGAGCCTCATGCTCTGCCAGGGAGGAGGGGAAGCCTGGAGGAAGCAGAGACAGGACACCTGACCCAAACTAGCCAAAGAGGTATTCCATACCACAGCACGTCATCCCCAGGATGTAACTGAGAGTTACCTGGGAGGGCTAGCACACTGGGGGACGGGACTAGGTACTGGTTGGTGCTCAGTCGGGTGGGGTGGTCGGGGTGAGTTATAAGTCGGCGGGTGGTGAGCAGTTGTATTCTCTTCCCTTGTTATTTCCTTTATCATTATTATTATTGATGGTAGCAGTAGTGGTTTGTGTTATACCTTAGTTACTGGACTGTTCTTATCCCAATCCGTGGGAGCTGCATTCTTTTGATTCTCCTCTCCATCCCTCCGGTAGCAGGGGGAGGGCAAGAAGTGTGTGGGGGGGAGGGTGAGAGAGAGACTGTGTGGCTGACTGTGTTTAAACCATGACACCCTCACAGCAACATCCGCTGTTGCTGGACTAGCGCCCTTCTTTCCTGCCATACTGCACCTCAAAGACCAGCCATCACAAAATAAATCACCCCTTCTATAATAATGTTCCATAGCCGTAAATTCCTTCACGAAAACTTCCACATTTTCCCTAAGAAGCCAATTAAACCCTATAGGGAAACAAAACTATGCTAGGTTCACAACAGCCAAAACACTCCAATGGTTGGTGCAAAGTTAACATGAATGCATGGTGCAAATTTATTGGTCTGTTTTAAAGCGGAATCGGATATCAAAGTTTTCAAGTGCATACCCTGGAGATTGACATGGTGTATTACTGACTAATCAGTGCTCTATTCCTGATAACATAACTGTACAGCAAATACTTCATGATGGAGAAAGCTAGAATTGTTGTGTTACTACTATTGTACAGTAAAATGGGAATGGAAACAAATCACTTGATATGCAGAAGCAGGATGAAAACTAGCATCTTGCCAAGGGCACCATGAGAGAAATTTTACACTCATCAGTCCCTGCATTTCTTTCATGACAAAAAACTCATGGTTTCTGCAACAGGAGAAGGAAAATTGAGTCCTGGCTGCAAAGCTCCTTCAGGTATGAGAGTGGAGAAGAAGGGGTGAGGCTGAGCATTGACTGAGACAGTGGTGACACCTGCACTAATGAAACACTGGTGGGAGTGGAAAAAAAGAACCATGAATCTGAGCATCTCTGCTTGCAAGGTTCCAAAATGTGAAGGACTGTATTGAGAATCATAAACGAAGAGACCTGGGTAGTAGTATGAGGACGACAGTCACCATATACACAGGGTAGGAGAGGAAACTAGTGGTTGACTGTCCCTGCTGAGGCACCTTGGTGCATCCTCCTGAGGGCCCACCATGTTTCCCACCCAAATCACATTGCAGTTCTTGCCAGCAGCTTGCTGATACACCTGCTTTACCCCAGCGTTTCTCACTCAAACCTTGTTGCTGCCCCTTCAGTGGCATCTTGGTGCTTCTGCCCTAGTGTTTTCCACTCTAGCCCCAGGATCACTTCAGGGCTGTCCCTCAGCCCCTGTGGGCAGCCCAGGGCATACACCTGCCCCTCCACAGCCATGGGGTGTTTCCTACCTCAGGCCCAGTCCTGCTCTGCCAGCATGGGATCCTGAGGGAGGAGGCAGTCCCCATCATGGGCTTGAAGCACCTTTCTTCAGAGTTTCTGCCATTTTCAGCGTTCCTTGTAGCTGCACAGTAGGGGCATTGGCTGACCTGCACCACTGTGGTGTTGAAACTGGACCATTTCTCTGATATTTGGCTTGTTTTTTTCATAGTATCATTGACAACAATACGCTTCCTACTTTTGCACTGATGTACTGTGTATTATGAGGAAGAAAGGATGTGTGCACTTACTAGGCATGCTACAGGAGGGAACTGGATATAGGCACCATCCCATAACTTAGCTCTCTTGATTTCTTACCCTCTTAGGCATAACTGGTATACACAGAAAATTAAAACAGTTTTTCAGCAAGGCTATGAAAAAATATTCCCATCAAACACTCTAACAGAAGAAAAGAATGATATTTCACTAGAGGCTAGTTAGAGTCATCAGTGGCAGCTCTAACACGTTTTGACTGGTGAAGGTATCAGCAGAAAACAATAGAAGATTTGTGCCCAAGTGCAAATCTGTGCATGTGTAAAACAACTGATGTTTCAGTGAGCAGCATAGCACAAAAGAAGAACAGTGCATGTTACTCCTAATGGTAACACAATAATACTAAGAGGACAAGATGATTTAGATGTTACATTTTGGAAAACAGAAAATGTAGACATTACCTTGTAAAAGACCTTGTAATTTTCTGCTACATGCCCCTGTTTGCACTAAGGCTGAATTGTCACATGCTTATCTTTGAAAGCTTGGGGATAGCCAAAAAATTCCCTACTGGGGAATACTGTGCAGGTGGACAAGTGCATGAAAGATCATGATGCATTTAAGCAGTAGTTAAATATAGACATATATATATAAATAAATAGAAACTACATGTTGGTAGTTTCTTTTCTTTAAATAATAAAGGAACTGGGGACTTTTGCAAGTTAGGAAGCACTAGCGTGTCAGAAACTTTTCTACTGCTAGATACTAATAACATTCTTCCCATATTCATGAGCCATTAGATTTCAGGCAGAAGAAGGAGTGCAGTTTTAGTGCACATGGGATTTATTAGAGAAGCAGTTGAAGGACTGTGGCAGCAGTAGGAGCAATAATGGGAAGTTCGTATTGTACCAATTATTTCATTATCCATTATTGAAGAAGACATAGTAAGAGACACTGTATTTATATCATCTTGGGAATGAGGTATATCACCTGCAGCTGGCAGGCATAATTTGCCCTTTCATTAGGAACAGTCTAAAAGTTCTCAGGTAAAAAAGTTCTGCTTAAGAAAATACTGTTCTACTATGTGGGCTATATCAGAGTTCTTAGCTATGGCTGCAGGGTACCCAGGAGCATTCAGTGCACAAGCCTTCAACGTAACCAGGGGAGATTTGCTTTCATTAAATAACACTCTGTCTTTCCTGGTAGTAAAACAGATATACAAAGCAAATACTAATAAACTGTGCTGCAAATGTTCTAGGAAAATTGCTGGAAAATGAGTACTTACTGGAAGAGAAATTAATCATCACTGTTTGTCTTTATGTCTGGTACATGCACGTGACTTCTGCAGAATAAACCTGCATTCATCATGTCAGATGCTGAATGTTTCCCCTGCCTGTTTGATATTTCCAATCTCATGTGATACAGACCTATGGCTTGATCCACCTCCTGGGACATCCGTGGAGCTAGGTAAGAGCCTCACAAGCCTCACAACTGGTACAGGTTATTTTAAACAGTGTAAAAATTATCTGCATTGTAGCTTAGATTATTTTTGTAAGGCACCAAATACTTGTTAACTTGAATAAAATTATGTGGGCTGTCATCATGTTATTTTAGAACTTCCCCTCCGAAGAAATACTCTGGGTTTATGCTTTAGTACAAGCAGTAGAGTCACATTAAACAGAGAAAAGAGAACATGTTGTTCTTTTCTTTGATTATATACTCAGAAAATGGATGTTACCCTTTGTGCTTAGAGAATGTATGAATTCACTTGATTTGTCTCAAACAAAGCATGGTATGTGGAGAAAGCTTGGCATCTTTCTTGGAAATGGACTAAATTGCAGTAGTAATAGCAACCTTAGCTCAGCATTGCACCATGGTGCCAACATGCTAAGCAAATAGAAATACGGTGTAGCAAAAGATGCAGAAGAACATAAACAGTTTGGCATCATAAATGATGACACTGTGTACTTGTCAAATAAGAGGGGTAACAGCCTTGCCTTCAGCAGAGTTGCAGGGCCATGCCACGCTCAGTGTCTGCTCTGCTGCACCACATCCTTACCCTGATAGCTGAGGGGAAACCATCAAACAGTGCTCTGTTATAAATCATGCACAGCAATTGAGCTGGTCAGCAAAGCTTCCCCAGGCAGATTTTGACAGAACTTGCCATTTCAATTAAGCCTTTTTCTGCAAAAAGTGACACCAATTTCAGCAAAATTTCCCACAAACAAGAAGAAAATTACAAATAGTTCTTCATTGAATGAAAATCTATTTCTTTTTCATAAAACTTGAGAAAACATAGCAAAATAAATTTCATGTTTGGGTTGTTTGATGCTGACAGTTTACTCTTGTCAGTACTCCTAGTTGGAATGCATTGCCAATAGCTGCCTGCTTGATAAAATAAGTGGCTCTTGTGAGCAGCAGTCTGGGAGCAGCTCAGCTGATCTCCATAGTATGACACCAAGAGGGGAGAGGAAGATACTTACTCAGATAATTCTGACGCAAGACCCCACAATACTCAGTGGGACCACATACTTGGAGTTCAGCAGAACTTAAAAGGAGCCAAGATTCTAAACTACATAGACATTAGTAAGTGTAACTAATGTTTTCTCAACAGTTATGTATTTTTCTCACTCACCCACTTCAAAGATTATAAAAGAAAGTCAAGTACTTTGTTAGAAAATATCTTTTCCAATTGCTTGGCCCTTGAATTACTCACTACCACACAAGCATACCAAGAGCTGTTGCAAAGACCAGGTATAGGAGGCAGGCAGCCACTAGTGTTTCAGATACAATAGATTAATAAAATCTCAGGCATTGTAGATCTGTTGTGTTTTCAGCTCCTTTGTTCGCTGTTGGAATAAACAGGAGTTTTTAGGCTTAGTTCCCAGAACCTAAAATGCTGTGGTGGACTGCTGGGTTTTTTTGTGCTGAGCAACCTGAGCATGCAAAACTGTTGAGACACTTGTTCAAAAAAAAAAAAAAGGAATTAAATTTAAAAAATGAAGATAAAACTTTCAGAAGAACAAATAAATGGCCTTGCGCATGTGCTATTTTAGGAGAAAGCTGATAACCTGCTTTTGCAGGTTCTCTGAGGAATTAAACCCCTGGTACCACAGTTTTCTGCTGTGGACATAAAACACTAGGTGTATTAGCAAGAACTTTGGATTTGAATTTCAAATTAAAAATTCCTCTTTTTCAGTCTGAGGGGAATATACTGATTTTATGATAAATCCTGTCTGAGGAGAGAAGGCAGCCCACTAAGGAGCACAAGGGATCAGATAAGCATGTTATTATGCAATTATTAAAATCCAGCAAACAGTACAGTGTGAGTGAAATGATTACCAAGAGGAGAACAAGCTGACGCTGGTATTTTGCAGCCACAACTGCTGATGATATCATTCATGTTCATGGAAAATTCTTTAAACTGGAAACTGCAGAGACAATTTCGGTGTGAGTCCTAAAAAATCTTAACTCTTTACAACATGAAAAGATGATGTACTGAGAAAGAACGTCATCAAAATACCATATTCAGTCCCATTTTGCTCTCAGCTGGGTAGGTGAAAGACAGCTGGACTGGTGGTGCCAGAAGGCAGCAGCATTGCGAAGAAGAAATAAGGGCAGTGATTTCTGCAAATTGCTATTGAAACTTCTGAATTCTTGACCAGAAAATTACACATCTGACCACAAGGCTTCAGTTAGTGAATTGTTACTGCAGTAAACACTGGTACTAGACATGCAGGTAGCAGTGTGCACATACAGAAACATTTTGCTCGAATAAAATAGAAAATGCAGAATAATGCTTCATGAATAGTTTTCAGATTACTGCCAGCAGCTGTAAAACAAGACACAAGGGACATATAAACACATTTCCACAGCATTGTACTCTCTGCAAGGCGAAAGCTGGGATAAATTGAGGCTGTCTTCCAATTATACTTCCTGCTTGAGGAAATCTCACAATTTCTCTTCTTTAACACATGAGTAGTTATAACTAACAGTAAGCCTTAGCTTCCAGTTTTGTTGGGGTTTTTTTTATTGTTTACTTTTTCCTTCAACATTGTTTTTACCTGAAAGATCTGATAATGCACTATACAAAAGAGAGACACACTGAGTAACTTCACAAAAAGAAGCTGGGTTAAAAATAGCACTTGAAATTATGAAGTTATGCTCACATTACAAATGGAAGCTTGTACTTTTGACAATGAACTGAAGACTATCCACAGCTTCCCTTGCTAAGGAAATATCACTGAGTTACATTGACTTTTTTTCTTTTTCTTGCCATGTCTTTCTGCTATTAGACATTAGATATAATGGATATAGCTAACAATATATATATATATCCTTGCAGATAAAGAGATTTTTAGAGTTTTAAAAATACATCTCTCACTGTTTAAGGCAGCAGGATTACAAAATTCTCAGATTATTTTTTTATATTCAAGAAAGTTCCGAGAAACCTCCGGGAACTCCACAGAGCTCTCTCCCGCTTTTTAACTAGTCCTGGAAAAGAGGTGGGGGGGAAACAGGGAGAATGAGTATTTGGAAATAGAGCATTCTACTGTAAATTTCAATATGATTCTAATAATTCTAATTGGCTTTGGGTGGTTGGCACCAGTTAGATGCATATCAAGGAAAAGAAAGCAAACAATGAAGACCATTTACATAAAGAAACATAGGTCTCTCTCCATGTGCTTATATATGCACATTTATAGATTACACATATATAAAAAAAATTTGCAAAAATACCTCATAAAATTGGATAAAGGACACAGGCAGCTAAGAGGTTCAGCACAGACAAGTGATTCTATTAGCCAAGTGGAAGAGGTTCATTTGCAGATGTCTTTTGACTAGTGCTCTTCATGTTTCCAGAGAAATACATGCATCAGATTTATCAGGACATCTCATAGTTAAAAACAAAGTTGAGGATATAAAGTCTGATCTCAAATTTTCAACATCTCTCAAAAATAACATTTTCAAAGCTTCAGAACAAGATTCACTGCCACTTTTTTGGGTAGTGAGAGAATTACTGGCAATTCAGTCTCCCCTGGATTCGCCTTGTCACATCCACCTCTTTAATTTGAAAAACTTTGTCCCAGAACATTTTACAGAAACCGATGATTTCATTTGCTTATTTTTATGTGACTCCAGCTGCAAGCACAGAAGGCTCCAGCAGTTTTTCACTGCTAGAAATAAATCCTTTTGCACATAAACAGCATTATAGAGACATATTTAGCATTTCAGCTCTGCCATATAATGCATTTCCTTGACTGAGTATTCATGAAGACCATTGCTACCATGTTGATGCATACTAAAAAATCAGTTAATGTGGAATTCAAGAAGCTTTTTTTGTCTGTTTAAACCCAAAGTAATAGACTGACAATTCTTTAAATACAATTTGGAATAAAAAACATGTAAGGTATCACAGATGCAAAAAGTAAAATTATATCATTGTTGATTTTCACATGGATTTGATTAAATCCTAATTCCTTGGCTTGAAACAATGAAGCGTTGACTCTTCAGTGGGCTCTTTTATCTTCTCTCAAAGAACTGAACAAGTACAAAATTATAGAACCTTTTAGGTTGGAAAAGACCTTTGAGATCAAGTCCAACCACTAATCTGACACTGCCAAGTCCACCACTAAACCGTCCCTAAACGCAGCACAAGCCTGCTCAACCTATGGCACATAACCTGGAAGTTGGTTGATTAAGTACTTTGTAGCCAAAGTACTGAAATCAGTAGTTTATAGCTGCTATTGAGAAATGGTTTAAAATCTTTTTTAAAGAGGTCACCGAGTTCGTATGGTAACATTTTGTTGATCTAAGGTTTATCAGTGTAGTTCAGCATTGCTAATTGAACTGTGCTGTGGTTTAACTTTTCTTCCAGAAAGATTCCCAAGAGAATGCATAATCTGCATTCTCCAGGGCGAGCTTCCCCTCTCTTATTCCTCAGCTGTCTTTGCAAGACAATGCATAAACCCAATCACCCATTGCTCTTTCGTGGGATATGGGCCAATGTAGTCAACCTGCATAAAGGGAGGAGTACATGTATTTGGAACACAAGAAACCTTAATTTAACCTGACATCTATTAGGAAGCATACAATTACATGAACACTATTTTTTGAACAGTGTGAGAATGAAAATGGTTTTTATAAAACAGAAGTTGTTTATCAACAAAATATCAAGTTCCTTGGGACAGCTTAGAAACCAATGTGTATTGAAAACATGAAAAAGTGAGAAGAGCTGAACAGTATCTTCCTTGGAGGAAGCTTTAACCTTTTATTAGTGCATTACTGAAAGTTTTGTGAGATATCTTCCACATATTTTGGTATGGCTCTGATAGGATTGACTGAAAAACTGGAAAGATGATTCTTTTCATATATCCACTGACAGCACATAACTGAGTTCTCACAATTACAAAAAAAAATAATTATTTTTATTATTTGTTTTTTTTATTTTACAGTTACCTTCCAGAAATAATTTTTGATGATAAATCAAGCAAAAAGACTTATCTCAAAAGTAGCTCTGTTAATTTGCAGACACCGCATTACAGGAGGCAAGCACACAGAGCAGGGAAGCAGTCTGGAATCTATCCATGTAATACACTCTAATTATAACTTGTGTGTCATCTTTCCAATAGTCCATGTGTTTACAAGAAACTGTCACTGACTTTGACATATGTGAGAGCAATTGGGTTTTTCAACCTATGGGAACTCGAGAGTGTCTTTTCTATTTATGTTTTTACTTCTCAGCATGGTGCATACCGTCATTTTCTGTACAGCTCTAATATGGGTGAATAGCCTAGGGTTTTTTGGTAGTCAGGAGAGAGATTTGATGTCTGGAGGACATTTTAGAGTACTTAAATTAATCTTTGTCTGTTGTTTATGTATGGAGCTTAGATTCCCCAGTAAAGGCACATAAATTGGGTAATTTCCTAGCATTAAAAAGCTGCTGTTTCATTAAAATTTCAATAGTGTATATTGATCTCATAAGTAAGTGCAGATATTGGTCAGAATTTGCTTTTAACCTTTTCTGTTGAAGTGTCAGCAGGAGCTTTTAAGCAGCTTTACCTGGTCACAGTATTTTTAATGATGATTCATATAAAGCAAAGAGAATGAGTGACAGAACATAGCCTTGAATACCACTATTCATATAAATTACTGGGATTTTTTTATATATATGTGTCTTAAAAATATTTGCTTTTCTAACCCATTTTACCTGTTAGACAGACTCACATGAGTAATAAGGTGACGTATAAAGAATGGCATCCTTTGCTACTGATTCTGCCCTTCATTTGGATCCAAAGGATAGCTATTATGGGTCAGAATTTAAATTCCTTGAAAAGGAAAGTAAACATGATGGGAGAATTTGGAAGAATCATATGAAGGAGAATTCATATTTTGAATTTTTAAAACTAAAGTAATAAAAGTACAGAACTGCTTTATTCATAGGAATATTACATAGGTGATGTTTAACTTGTTGAGAAGCTGCCAAGTAGGGTAGGTACTCAGTGAAATTTTCATTTAGTGATTGAGTTCTGGGTAGGAGTTTTGGCAAAGCAGACAGACCTCTACGGTTGTTGGTTCCTCAGATTTATGTTTAAGAGCTTTTTATACATGAATTTGATTTTGTGCTGTCTAGCATCTTATTAACATTTTTCTATCATTCTGCTTAATGTGATCTGAAACATTTCCATTTCCTGGACTGAAAAATAAGGGCACATGGGTGCACACATGCACACACACTCACAAACACCAGAAACACTCTCCATTCCAAAAGCATTAGTGAGGAAAATAAACTGATGAAACCAGAAGTTTCGAAGTATAGGTAGAGGATCACAGAACTGATTCGACACATAATTTTTCGATTCTTTAACTGTTCTCTAAGATTAAAAGCACCTTTTTTCAAATCAACATTCTCTGAGAAACATGAACTAAGCAAAAGGCAAATAAAATTTGATGTTTTCAAAGAAGTGGTATTTCAATAATAATGAAGAAATTCCTGCCACTCAATGACACTGAGAAGACTGTATCTTATCTTTTCACAGGAATTGCCTGCGATGCACTGACCTAGAAAGTCTTTTTTAGACCTGAATTTCTTTATATGCCTGACAAAGAAATTAATTTGAATAATTTTCAATTCTGTTCACTATTTCTAAACATCTTTACAGCTTTTGTAGGATGTGTGTAAAGGAAAGAGAGAAAATATTCTGCATTATTTTAAAAGCCAGACCCACAGCTGCAGCTGATTATTAATTTTCAGAGAAAAAATAAGCTTATTGCAAGCCATTATGAGTTTGAAGTAAACAGTATCTCGGTTTATTGCTATATCTCTGTTTTATGTAATTACTAAAATTCTATATGAAAGGCCCTGACTTTTAATAACTCATTATGTGAGTCTAGCAATGCAAGAAGCTAAACATCATTATTTCCCACTAAGATGTATTTCTTTAGCACAGACCCTTAAGGGAATTTCAGGGATGATTAATAGGGGGACTCAGGCAAGAACTATTCAAATGTATTTTTCTTATAAATTCCCTTCTAAACACCACTTCAAATTTAGAAGATTACTGTGATGAAACTGTTTTTATTATGAAAGACTAGAATGGGCTAAGATGACTGACTATCATTATTATTGACATGTCAAGCAATAATGTCATCAGCTGAGTAAGGATGCAAGTTACAAATTATGCTTCTTTATTTTTCGAATTTCATTTCACTATTTCTCATTACCCTCAGTGAAGGAGATACCAGGGCAGATCCACTGCCAAGTGTAATGATCATTACCCCAAGCAAACCTATTCAGGAGGGATACCCAGGCTAATGATATGTCGGCTGTAAACAACTGCTGCTTAAGGGACTGACTGAATACTTGTTCACAACAAGCACAGCCAGAAAACCTGTTGCAATTATTCTCAGTATAAAACATACATTTATCCTAAAGGACCTAACTTAGGCCCAAATTCAACAAATTATTTAACCTGTGATTCAGACTAATTACTGCTCTAAGCCAAAATTATTTTCATCCTGCCTTCAGGCAGCAGTTGCATTTCGGCTGTATTATGGAACCAAGTAGACAACACAAAGGGAGGTGGTCAGTCAAACCCAACTCCAATTAAACTGGAGTCTCAAACCCTACAGTACACACATTTCCAGCTTTTTTACCCTAACCCCACTTCAGGCTAGTTGAGGCACTGAATATACATCATCTGATGCAGGGCGTGGTATGTACTTTGGTGCATATTCCGTCCCCACCTCAGCTTCAGCTGCAAGGCAGCCCTTGGGCTCACCCTGAGTGGAGAGAACTGAAGTACAGCAACAAGGGTCAGCTGGGGATTTGCCTCATAAATACACTCTTGATCAAAATTAATATGCTAATATAGATACAGCCTAAGTGAACCCCTGGGTTTCCTTCCATTTACCCTTACTTTATGTATATTTTACATCCCTCACTCCTTAATAAAAATTTAGGCAGAAATTATTGGGAGTAAATCTTCAGAGCCTAATTTTTGCAGGCTTAAATCTGTGGCTGAACTTTGCCCATAACTTTAGGGCAAATAACCTTATCCAAAGCTGTTTGGATTCATTACATTCTACTACAAACATTCTTCTTTACACATAATTCTTTATCCAGTTTCTTGTCTCATTTAAACTCACTGGTTTGCCCTTCCAACAGTGTAGATCCTCATTGTCATTCGAAAGAATATTAGCCTTTAAAACAAATATAAAAGACAATCTGTTGTGCAGGGGGTTTAACAATTCTGTATGGACCTGTAAATTCTGCTCAAGTTAATGACTTCAAGGTCTGGTGGAGTTGAAACTAATTCTTTCTTGGTGTGGGTCTGTGAGAGAAATTTAACTCAGCAAATCTGAACCCAGACATCTCAGAGCAAAATATGATTCTGTAGTATGGCCCTCATGGAAAGAAGGCAATTTTTTGTGCTTAAAAAATACATTTACAAGTATAAGAAGTCATTCAGTGATTGTCTGCCGTTGCATTTATGCTGAAAAATAAGAGACCTTCCCCCGTGTTGATTGATGATTATTAATCAGACAATGTCATTTATCCTTCAAGTATTTTTGTACTGCCCTCAACCTGACAGAGTTCAGTATCATTTGGCTTTACTCCATCTGAAAATTCACTCATGTTCTTAGGTGGAAATGCATGTAATCAAGAGATGGCCAAAGTAAGAGACATTAACTGTGGGGCATTTATTAGACTATTAGTGTTAATTCTAATCAATTTTGATTTAAAAAAGTTTTGAAACTGTTTTTTTTTTTGCGTAGTTTGTGATGAGAATTAATGTTTCTAACAAAAATATAAGTGCCCAGTTTGGCATTTAATTAAGTAGATTTTCATTGCTCTGAAAGTATTTTTTAACTCATCACCTAAAACTATTTGAGGTGCTGTCACGTTTTGCATTAACTACAGTATTATGGTAATTTCCATGATACCTTGTATTTTTGTGTATTTAGTGTATAGCGACCAAATACACAATGTTAGGGTGTAATGTAGGCATATGGATGCTAATTTTGAAACAAAAAATGTTTAATAAACTAACCTGTGGATCAGAACTAGTCCTGACTCCTTAGTGTGAACTTCTACATATGTAGCCCACAGGCAAAGCAGAGTTTAGATCTTTATGAACCACCATTATCTCTCAGCCAATCACTCATGTGAAAGCAGGTGGGTTCTTCAAATGGAAAGGATCTTGTTCTGAAAGCATGTGGATTTGATCCTGACCACGATGATTTTAAATGAAGAATACAAAGCATGGATGTCACTGTGACTGCTGTTAGGCCTCTTAGCTTGGCTTCTCATGCCTCTAGCATTGCAGCTCACAGCCTGATTTCATCTGCTGCTGTTACAGATCTTACTCCTGCCTGCTGATACTTCCCTGAATTACACCAAATAGCTAAAACTAGTAAAGTGTTAAGTATCATGGTAGAATCAATAATTTTAAGCAACTTCCCTTGTCTTTTTAGAGTTCTTGCTGCTTTATCCTCAAATTTAGTGATGCCTTTGAAATCATAACCAATTATGCTTCTTTTCCAACATAAACATAATGAGCAATCAGTGATTAGAAAAAACTTTATCCCAGAGAAACAGTGTATCAATGTTATTGATATAAGTAAAGGAAATCCCTGAAGAAACAGGTATTTGTATAAATGTTACCTTAAAAATAGAATTTCTTCAGCAGATTACATTTCATTACACTATGTCTTTCTTGGTCAACATGTTCTGAGTTTGAACATAAAGATGGCAGCTCATGTATTAAAATCAGTCACTCCAAAGCCATCAGCTTTATCAGTCCTACAAAACACCATCTCTCTCTAGTATTATTTAGGCTCATTTACAGAAAATGTGGAAACCATGGTAAACCAAATTTTGCATTTGATTCTTTCAAGCAAATTGAAAAATTTTCCCTTTGACTTCAATATTTTAGAATCAAATTACTTTTTTTTTTTTTGCAGTGCCAATGGCTTATTTATACTGGCAATACCACCTGTATAGACCTTACAAAAAAGATTCAGGATAACTGATACACAGGAAATCACTCTATGAAATAAAATTCTGACCATTTTCCCTGGAAATTACTTGTGGGGTACTATTTCTTTCCTTACATATATATTTTCTATTGTTTTTATGGTACTTGAATTAAAATTTAACTGAAGTTCACCATACTGCCATTTCATGTTTGTGTTAGATCTAACACACAGATCTTAACGAAATGTCACAAGATTGCGTCATTAAAGGCGTTTGCATTGGACTGAATCTGTAAATCAACCCTAAAGTTTCCCTGCGTTGAAAGATTTTCTGGTGATGGGTGCACAGCCATCATCGGTGAGTTGTTCCACAGTCTCTCTTGCTTCTGGTTACATTCCTATGCTCTGCTTTTTTCTCATTTTTGTTTTTTTTTTCCTCTCTGGCAGGTCATAATGTTATATGCAGTGCAGACGACTAATGTTCACTGCGTAAGAAATGACCTCACCCCAATCTTTGCTGTGAAGTGGGCCATAATGCTCTTGCTTTTCCAATCATGAAAGGCAACAAGTGCTCTTTTATAAATCTTCCCAAGAAGGCAAGAAATCTACTTCCAGTGGTTTAAATGTCATTAGTAATAAAAGTGCACTGATTGAAAGAGAACTGTTATATTTTTTTTTTTTTGGTAGCAATAGAATGCTATTTATAGCAAATTATCCAGAAGGAAAGGAAAGAGAGAATTAAAACCTTTTGATGTTAAGACCTGGTTATTTAGCTTCAGACCAGGGAATGCTTTCACAAAATGTCTTACAAGGCTTTGGTGGTACTACTACTTCTGCACATGCTTATTTGTTCTGCTATTTCTACAGAAATCAGTAAGATATCCTATGATATTCCTATCTATAAGAGCTATATAGCTAGCTACATGTACCATTTTTCCACATGACTGAGTATCAACTGAGTATTTGCATTTCCTTTAAACATATGAAGTAATTATATATTGTTTCCTCATGGACACTTGCCAAAATGTTAGGAATATTAACAGTAATTTAACCTCGAAGGATTTTTTTCTGGTTTAGCACAAATAAAACCCATGAGAGTTTTAAAAACTGCTGATAAAAGGCAATTGTCTAGGAAGATCAAATAGCTTCATGTCTGAGTTGGAGCTCAGGGTTTCTATTCTTACTCACTGACTCACTTTTACTTTGTGGGAAGAAAGCTATTCTTTGTGCAGTTGTTTTTCAAGAAATGATATCCCACAGATATGAGCAGGGAACTGATACACAGCTCACTTCACCTGTTGCCATCAGGTCCAGAAAGGAAAACTAAAATGGGGCTGCTTTCTGCATTAAGCATTTATATGTCTCTGGCCAGCAATGCATCTGCACAATTAAAAAACACCCTGGGAGTAATTTAGTAATAGCAAAGGATGGGGGGAAGGAATTTTAATTATTTCCTCAGTATAGCATTAAAAACTGAGTGAACATCTCTCAGACCTAGTCTTACAGCTGTAAACCCGTTCCCAGCTGGTTTCTGGTGTAGCTGGTTTCTTTTTCTGACTTATCAATATACCTAACCAAAGCTGAGGAATCAGTCCAGCCTGCCCTGTTTAGAAAGACAATATTATACATTATCCAGAATCTTGCAGGGGATAGTTCTAATATGCAAAATAGGCTGGCTTTTTCCTTCTGTCCTCCAGTTTGAAAGTCCAGTCAGGAACAAAGACTGCAAACAAAGGAATTCCTACTATTCACACCTCCTTTTTACAAAAGTGTAGCAACTCCAACCGCAGAGAAGCATTCAGTTGTGCTCCCGTGCCACTCTGCCATTCTCCAGGACTGGATCTTGTCACATTGTGAAACAACTTATGAATCAGAGAGCCTGTACCATGACACAGAGAGCAGGAGGTTTAGCAAACAGATCTGTTTCTTTCCTGCAATTTTCGAGGCTTGTTTCAGCATGCTAGTTTTTATTCAGTACCTACTGTCCCTCAGGGAATTGCTGAAGAGGCACTATCACACAGATAACACTGTGTGTTGTACCTTACTGTACTTTTCAGAGGATAAGGTATAAACATTCAGTCAGATGTTGGGAAATGAAGACATGGTATCACATAAAAAGCCAATTTTTTACCTCTGAAACAAGTGCCCATATCATGTAATCACTGTGAGTTTTATGGAGTTCAGCTACTGAGTAGCAGTCAAAATGCAAGCACATCCACTCATAAACCATTGAATGATCTTATGGGGTATTTTCACTGGATTAGCTGCAACTGTAATTAAAATAGTACTTTGCCTGATGTTAAATTGGATTATATTACAATTCTTGAAGCAATTATCCCGAATACCAGTTTTATTGCATGAGTTTGCATGTGATTAAAAGATTATTCAATAGCACATTCAGGCTACAACCCTGATTGACACAAGAAAAATAAATGTATTTTTATTATACCTTCTACAATTAATGATAATACAGTAAGGAAATTAAAGAACTCTTATTTTCCTAAAAAGTATTTGAGGTGGATGAAGTAGAAAACCTTGATTCTCTTTATACTGTATAAAAATACAGAAAAGGGCAGCATTAATTTTATAAGAAAGTGCTAAAACTCAACTTGCTGGAAAGAGAACCCATACCCTTACACAGGAGAATCTGGATATTCTGCCAGTGACATTGCTGAATTCTTTACACCATCATCTCAAGAAATCAGCTCTTAAAAGGAACTTTCATTTCAATTATAATCCCATGTTTAATCTATTACTATGAGAAAAAGGCTAATAAAATTATGGTGGATCACTGTCGTTTGCATTTAGAAATGTAATTCCTTTATTACACATGCAGATCATAAGTGTTTTCAAAACATAGACTCCCCCATACACTTATGAAAACTTAAGATTTCAGCTTTAAAATTTAGCCCAGGTGTTTGGTTTAAGTGCTTCCAAAAGCCAAATTATTTTTCTCCTTGTTCTGGTAAACATTTCAATATTAGCAGTCATTTAAAATTGCCCCAAACTTTACATGCATGTGACCTCAGCAAAATAAAGCAGCCTCTGCCTCCCCTTTCAGCTAGAGAAGTTCCTAAACTAGCAGACTTTCAGTAATGTAGTAGGCTCTCAGCAATGGAAGTAAACTTCTACTAATGTATTTTCAGCAGTTCAAAAAGCACATGGTAAAATCAAATAACATTTTGTTTTGGTATAGCCAAGGATTTTAGAAGACAGTTTTATCTATATAGTCCAGCATGTATTTGCCTTTCTCGTAATAGCATCATGTGGCTTAGTTATGGCCCAGCTTAAAATCCACTGTGATCCTCAGATCTTTTTCTAGATCATTACTACCTCACCTATTGTTCCTCACCTGGGTGTGTGTAGATGCTATCCTGCCGTCTAAGTGGCATCAGTGCTCAGTTTTTCTCAGACCCTTTGGGTTTCTAAGCCTGCTCTTGAATGTATTGACAATAGTGGTGTCTGCAAACTCACTGAGTGTAGTCTTTATTCTCCAGTCCTGAATATATACTGAAATTACTGAAAAGGACATGGCTGATCTAAAACTTTGTTTTGGTTACTGCATTTGATACATTAGTTTTGACATTGAACTATTGTTAAACTGGGAAACTATTCAGAGAGATGTTTTCACCTATGTATGTTGTAATTTCATTTCTGCAGGTATGCTACCTTAGTTTCTCCAGTTACCATTGTGATATCAAAAGGGTACTACTAGTACCTAATGAAGAAAACATATTTTTGAGTTTTCTAATCTAATGTCTTTACTTTGTTGTGTATGTTGAAATAAAGGCAGCCCCAATGAGAAGTCAGAGAAATGTATCAGTTTTTAAAAGGCATCACTTCAGCTGCTGTGTAATGAAGCACCACTAACTATTTAATTAAAAAAGAAAATAAATGTATTGATGTGATTTAAAGAAATGAGAATGTGTCATTTAATCTTCATTACCCTCTCTGGAATTTCAGTCAGGAAACTGTTCAGCCATACGGATTTCATTACTGAAATCAATGGAAGCATCACTTTGTGTAACAGCACCTTACACAGGAACAAACCGGCAAGATTAGCTTTCCTTTCTTGTATTTTGTTTTAAACACTATTTTTGCTTTGTCACTTTTTGCCGTCACCCTCTCTGCAGACTCGCCCGGCTCCCTCTGGTGGTTACCTACCAAAAACATTGCTTCACTCCGGGCCCCATACAAACCCTCAAATTAAAAGCTGATTTCATTGGCATTTCTTGATCTAATAATAATTAAGAAACTATAAATTTATTACAGTATAAGGCTCTTTGTAGCCTACTGTTGTGCAATCTAGATCTTAATATGTTTTCTAAGCTAAGAATATTTGAAAAATCAATTAGGATTTTTGTTTTCCCTCAAGATTTTGGGGGTTTTGAAAGTGAGAAGTAGATGATACAACTAACTAGTAGGTTAATATCCCGTAACATCTGTGTCAATGATCCAAATGAACATCTAAATCCATTATTTCAGTTAAGTAATTTTTAGTATCTCTCTTTACTCAAAATTCTCTGATACTCTGGATGTGTTTCTCTCAGTGGAAGTCCCTTCTACCCCAGGTGTGGATACAGATTTTCTCCTAATTGTAAGGATATTGAAAATTAGCATAGGAGAATTTCTGGCTGAAATCTCAGTAGATGCAGCCCTCTTTTGAGCTGATAGGCAGCCAATTTTAACATTACTGATTATTTTTAAAAGATTTTTTATGATCTTTTTTCAATAATGAATATCCTAACAAGTCATCTCAAAAGGCACAAGAAAAAGAAGCTAACTATTTTTAAATTAGAGTATCAATATTAATAGTCAGTATTAATAAAGTCTACCTGCATCACACTTGCAGATGAACAGAATAAGACTAATAATTTCTCACTGAGTTCAAGCTTCTGACACTTCATGCCTCTTCAGAGCTTCTTATGGTTAAAATATTTGTATTTCATGTCCAAGAAATAGCTAAATACAGAGATGATGAAAAATAGATGGATGCATGGATGGGTGGATGGATGGATGGATGAATAGAACAGGTAAATAGATTCATTTACATGTGCACATATGTATAGTTGGCACCTACTTCATGGCAGCTGCTGTATGAAAAAGCTGGAAAGCACAGTACTTGATGATGACTGCTCATTTATAGGAAATGCCAACATGCCAACTTGAGAAATTGATGTGTTCTAGACAGAAACATCAATGTAATTCTTGGAAAAGCATTCTTGAGACTATAACTGGCCTTGAAAAGTGGCTGCTAGTGATAGGGGATTCAAAAAAAGTAGATATTAAAATGTTCAAAGCTGTCCATAGTTTGTTACTTGACTGAGCTCTTAAAGTATTCACATTCTTGTTAAGCCATCCTCACATTTCACAGCAGTTTGCCTTCAATACAAAGAAGCTACCTGATCTTGAAGTATCCAGAACAAAAACAATGCTCTCAAGTAAATTCTGATTTTGTTAGAATAAACCTGTGCCTAGTTCAGTACATCACTGCTGGTGATGCTTTACTGTGCAGGCATACAATTTGCTGATGTACAGTCCCCCTTTCTGATGTTTATGATAGTTAAGGTTGTGAGTTGGGCACAAAACTGCTTTACTGAGAGACACTTACGAATGTAATTTCATTGACCTTATGTCTATATACAATGCTCTCAAAGAATTTCTGCTTGATTTTTTGTCCTTAACAATGGTACATTGTTCTCTACTTTCCACACATATAGCCAGAAAATTGCAGAAAATAGGTAATGTATTACACAAATTTTGACATTAAATATTTCTGGTTTAGAGATTACTAATAAAGTAAAAAATAAACTATTTGCATGATTGACATAAGTCAATGTAAGCAGCCATGAGTTAGTTTCATATCGATTGATTGATTCGAGTCAGTCTATATTAGGTCATGCAGTTTTTAAACTTGATTAGTGACTGTTAAGCAGGTGAGAGAAATGAGAATTTGGTGATTTGTTTTCAATAACTTAACATAACAAAAAATTCAAGCATTGCAATCTTCCCTCAGAATTTTTACAAGGAAATAAATATTATAAGAGCCTAGAGCAAATTTATCCTAAGACAGTAGAAATACAAACTCATTCTCTTCTATCATTTATGTGTAATACCATATCTCTGAGCCATACAGTTTTCTACAAACAGTGCTGCAAAGAACTTGTATGACTGCAAACATCTTGCTCTTAGAAAACAATACAGTACAAAATAATAAGGAAAATGCAGTAATCATATGAAATCAAATCCCTAAAGTATTTTAGTTTCATTAATATCAATTTGGATAAGCTCTGCTGAAGATTTAGACAACACAACTCTAGGTTCTTTGCTGAAGAAGTATCTTTTATCTATTGGTTTGGGTTTTTTTCCTCCATTGAGAAAATCAGAAGAGTCAATTCTGTCTCCAGAAATCAATCGATAGATACAACTGATAGTGGTCTTGACTAGTACATGCTATTTTGTGTAAGAATAGCAAAAGAGCATATTTCATGAATAAAATCATCCTTTCATGACTGAAACAGTTTAAAGAACATCAGCATGTTCTCATGAAGACAAAAGGACCTACAGATTAGCTCTGTATGCACCTGTTTTGGAGTGAAATACCTCAAAAGTAATATAATGAAGGATATTGATGACTGGAAGTGGTCACAGCTTCTCTTACTCCATGATAGGGCTGGTAACACACAGGCCCAGGCTGTACACAGGACTGACAGTTAGAGTGGGACACGTATAGACAAACTATGCATACTCCACCATTGCATCTACTTTCAGTGGTTTTTTAGAACAGCCTGTGTAATGCTTTGGATTCGCTAAAAATGATCATTGTACTTCAATGTGCATTGCTGTTTTCCTTCCAGGAGGACAGGCACAGGCAATCTTTGTATTCTGAATCAAACTTTTTCTCTCAATTCCCACTGCCAAATGGACACCTGTGAATCTGAACTGCACCCAGCAAGGGCTGAGAGTCTTCAAATATTAAAATGTGCCTGCAGGAGGAAAGAGAATAAACTGTTTTCCATACCCACAGCTCAGAAAGGAGCATGCTTAAATCGCTGCACTAGAAATGTAAGTCAGCAGCAAACAGCTTTCTGATTGTAAATTGCAGCTGAGCACTAAACCAGAGTGTCTGCGAAAGTGGTGAGGTTTTCATCTCTGGCATTTTTTAACGATAAAAAGGCATTTATGAAGATCAGTTAGATATAACAAATCATTCTCTCTGATTTCTGTTTGCCTTCTGAGATGCAGGGCAATTAGACTAGAATATCTTCCAGCAGAGCCCTCTTTCATGGTGCTCTGCATGTACCCAGAGAGTCTTGGGTCATGTGGGGAGGTAAGACAACCTCACTTATATTTTTGGTAAACATCAAACAAACTCTGAGTAGTAACATCTCACATGAACTCTCAGAACAGTGAAAACCAGAATCAGTCTAATGATCTGGACTCTGAACCCTCTGGACCATGTCCCAGAGCAAATTAAAACACTGTACAGCTGTACCAGAATCAATAAGCCCCAACTCAGGTAGCTACCAAAATCAATAACAAAAAGTCTGGCTCAGACAAAATCGAGCTTAAGCTGCCTCAATCCACTGCAATAAAAAGTTTTACCTGAAACCAAAACCAGTCTCTATCAGAAAAGAAGATGAGAATTAGAACAAAGATTCACCAAAACCCACACAGCTGACAGCAGCACTGACAGCTTCTGCAAAAACTATGTAAACTATGGAATGATTTTTTTTCTGTGTTGAATTTGTAATTAAGAGCTCTATATTTTAATGTCCTTTCCTCGAATTCTGACACAAAGTCATAACAGTAAAAGAAAATAGCCTTCTTGTCATCCCTGGGAGTTCTTAACTGAATTCTATCAGTTCATTTAATGGGAAGATAGGAAATATGTTTTGTTTCTCTTCCTGCCTCACAATTTATATGATGACTGTCTGCCATACAAAATTAATAGAAATAGAGAACTAGCGGTTTTTGTCTACAAAAGGCTTGGTTTTCTCTACTGTATCTGTGCAAACTATGTACGTGTAGTTTTAGCATTTTCCTTGAAACTATAAGCCTCTGCTTACATAGCCACCCATATAACAAATTTTCAGTATTCCAAGAATAATAAAAATCACATGATTTACAGTTTTTGGACTTGATACGTGCAGAAAAATGGCAAACCTCTAATTTTTTTTTTTTTCTCACATAGTTGGATTTGGAGCCAACTCCAGGCTCCTCAACAATGTGGACAAATTGGGTTTTGCTTGTTTTGCATATGTAAGACTGAGTCAAACCAAATCCAGGCTGTTGCTGTCATCGAAGTTGCTGTCACCAGGATGGAGAGGAGACAAGCAGCATCAGCCACTGCTTGGAAGGTCACCCATCTATCCTCTGCTGGCTGCTGTCCTCCTACCCACCAGCTTTCTCTTTTTGTCCAAAGAACTGCCCTGGTGATCAAGGTGTTCAAAGCTATTCAGTGTAGCCCTGGCCTGTTTACTTCCATCAGCTCATTCACTCCCTTTGGCAACTGCTTTCTTATCCTGTGCCTGGAGCTGACCCCAGCCAAAGCAACCTGCAAACTCCCTCTGGCTGCTTCACCAGCAGTGAACACCTGCTTTGGCAGCAGTCATGTGTTCCAAATTACCTCTCTCTACTGTGATCTCTTCCAGCATAGGTAACTTTGATGTTTCCCATGTCTGAGGTATGTTCTCTAGCTTGTATTTAATTTTTTCCTATATAGAAACATGAAGATCATTTTACAGGACGTAACCCTTTCTATTCTTGCTCTACTACCTCAAACCAGTCAGATGCCCATTTTGTGAAGCTGCTTGAAGGTAGACTAAGTGTTCATTTAAATGACTTCTACAAGAGCTGTGCCCATGACCTGGATGCCCACGCACTCTCCAGAGTTTTATAAGACCTACTCTATTGTGCTGTATTATACTACAAGCGTTCATCAAAGTACTCTTGATTCTGTTAAATCAAGGAAGATCAGGTATAGATGCTCTCTGTTTTAAATCAAACACAGCTGTGTTCTTATGTACAGGCAAGAGGCTTTTGCAGCCAACATTTAAAAGCATCCCATGGGGTAATTGTCACAAAACAAGGAAAGCAAACCAAGCAACCCTTTTCAACAACTTTAAGGCAAGAGCATATTGCTAGGCCATGGTTATTAGCTTTGTCATTTTTACTGAGAAGATTGCTGGACATTGAATAAGGTATGGATGCATGCTTTCATATAGAATTTATGAGTTGTATTATTAGAATTTAATTTAAAGCACTTAATTGTAATATGAAGTACCGATGGGATTTTGGAAACTATAGTTTCGAATTTAGTTCTCTGCTTTTGACTGCCTGCCCTTTAAAGGCTATTTTAGAACTGATTTTTAAGAATTGGAATAGAGAACTAGGAGAAAAATAGTCAACATAAACTGTGATGGAATGACAATGGCTCTCAAATGAACAAGGGCAGATGTTCTTTCTAAATGTCAGCAAGGAGCAATAAGCTTAAGTTTCTTAGTGACAACTCTCTGCTACAGAAATCTGAATGTAGTGACAACTGTGACCTCAGGGTTACATTATTCCCCAAAATATAGATAGAAGGGGGAATTAACGCTTATAGAGACTTGACTTTTCTGTACTAATAAATTTATAGAAGATGAATCAAAGGGGGTTATTTATCTTTCCAATGAGATTTAAAGTTCACATCTGCCTCTATGGTGCAAATTTCTATTCAAGGAACTTGTCATAAAGAAAAATAATGGGGTATGGTTGATGTGACTATTGTGTCTGATCTTTCACAAATAAAAAGAGTCAGTCTTCAAAATTAGCCTGTTTTCAGCCTCTTGTTTTATAAACAAAACATGATCAAAACTGGAGGATATTTTTGCAGCAAAGAAAACTGGTCAATCAGTTCAGGGCCGAGTTGTCAAAAGATTTCTAAAATATTCAGGGCTACTCATATGCTTTAATATAAGTACACTTTAAATTGTTTCTCTGTACTGACACTGGGTACATTTTAGAGGCTTGAACCTCAACTCGAGCTTGATCTTCACTACAGGAATACTGAGACACATCTCTGAAGAAGTTGTATGTCCTATTATACACATTTAATTTCTGTAGAATGATACAATGTGTACAGACATACACCTATGTACATGTTTGTATAACTGATTTTTGTGCCTCAACTATTCAGGCTATCCTAAAAATGAAAAGTGGGACTGTAGCTAAAAAGTTGAGGAAATCTGTAATAATACATGGTCTGTTTATTGGTTTTGATGTGCTAAGTACATGCCCATTTTAAAATACAAATGCATTTTACTGACAGTATTTTGATTACATGTTTGTTATATATGTTACATAGTCACAAACTTCAATAGTAATGAATATTTTAAATCAAGCTGTTGTATTGTTAAATGATTTCTCTTTCCTGAAAGAAAAATGTACCACTCTATGTCAATTTTTCTCATTATTAGAACCTAATAAAAAAAAGCTATCTGACCATTGGAGTGAGCAGAAGGAAGGACATCCTTGTAATGTTTTTTCTCAGTAATATCTTTCAGATTAAGCTACTGAGGAGTAAACATGCACGTCTAGACTAAAGAGGGTACTTTGGCTCTCAGCTCCTTTATAGATCTTTTCTATTTTTCCTATTGTTTGCTATGGAAAATTATGTAGGCAAAATACACTGTTGGGGGTAATAACATCTGATAAAGACAACTGTGGAACCTGGCCACAGACAGGAGAAGATAGCATTTAACTTCCCACTCTTCCTGAAGTTCATAGGCTATTTTAGTTTTGACAAAAGTAGATCTTTTCATGTCAAAAGATGTTTGGGAACAGACTCAATAAAATTAAATTCAAGGAATGTGTGAGACACACACTTAAGAGATAAATATATATACATATATTAATGATTCTTTTTTCTCATGCTTTTTCAAGTAATTAATGTATCTAATTATATAATTATTTGCACTGAACTCATAACAACTTTTCCATTGGAATTTTCTATTGCACAAAGATTTTACTCAGTCTAGATAACAAGTCAACACCTGTTTGTACACGGCAATCTTAACAGGAATCATGAGTGCTGTCCATGTGGGAATTTGCCTTCACTGACGCAAAAGCTGAAGCCTGTAGGCCTGGTGGAAAAGCTGCAATATAGTTGCATTCTGTTTTTTATCTCTAATGCTCAGGGGCAGTCTTATGAGAACTCTATACTTTACAATACATACATACCAGAAATTAAAAGCTTGAACTGCAAAACCATCTAAATATCTAAATGAATCTAATAGAGCCAAGGCTCCCATCCAGATCACAAATGTGATCTTCAGGTTGCTTTTCCTTAAAACTGATTTAGATTTTGTACCTACTTTTCCTGCCCACTTGTCTGTAAAATAGTCTGCTATTCTTGGTCACTCTTCAGGCTATAATGTTGAAAAGATAGTATTTCCTAAGAAAACAGTGGCATGAGCTATGAGAAGTAGTGCAGCATTTCAGTTAGAGAGCTGTGATCAATGCAACATTAGCATTAACTGCAGCAAGGCTGGGGTTGAACTCCTGATACCCTAGGAAAGAGTGATGTCTGGCAACAAGACAGGATTCAAAAGCAAAACATCAGTGGCATTCAAAAATATTACTTGTATCTCACCATATGAAGGAATTTGCAGTGGCAAGCACAGGCATTGACTGTGGAAATCTGTGGAAATCTGAGGACATCTGTGGAGACTTCCACTCATTTTCACAATATTCTCAGAGTGCTTCCAAAAAGTCTGAAACATCTGGTACATTCCAGAAATGTTTAACAATGTCCATTCTCAAATCCCTTACATAAATAGAGACTAGTAGATTTGTATGGCAATCAAACTCCTCAACAAAATGATGAGGTATGCACGTAAGAAGAAAAAAAAGCCATAAGTATTTTAGGAATCTTTACTAGTGTACTTTTGCTTAATAACTGAGTTACAACAGACATAGCAAATAGACCAATTCAAATAAAAGTTTCTCTTATCTATAGAAACCAAACTGTGCTGTCCCATCATGTCTTCCTTTGGACATAATGGTCCAGGCCATATATAAGTCCAATTAAAATCCAGATCTATGGAAGTCCATTGCTTTGTGATCAGCTGATGTGCAGCTGCTCAGATGCCTCGATGTAAGTAGCAAAAAGAAAGGTACAAAAGCCCTGTCAAACTGTGGGCTGCAAAGCAAGCAAAGAAAAGGCTTCAGCAGCACACTGGAGCAGCTCTGTCTGTCCCACTGTTCCCACAGGAGCATTGAACTCTTGAGCAAGCAGGCCGTGATATGATGAAGCTGTACCTCTGCCAGCCCAGGCCTCCAGCTGTGTGTCCAGCAGGGCTCCATACTACAGAGGTGCTTTTCAGCATCAGCTGTCAAGATCCCCAGGTCCCCTCCAGATGCCTTCAAGATCTCAAGATCCTAGAGAAAAGATATAAAATGTAACATAACCAGCGGTAGCTGACCTACTGGCAACTGAAACAAATGGTTAAGAAATCTTTGGCAAACTTGTTTAATTCACAAGGTCCATGTGCCTGTGTGAAAATTTGCATGCTCTCACATCCGTATTCTAGAGGAACTTTTCTATTTCGTGCAGTCCTGCAAGCTTCGCTTTTCAGAAGTTGTCATTCCAGCACCGGTAAGAACTGCCTCCGTGGGGATGGAGGCGGGTGGTAGGGTTTGGGAACGCGGCTTTTATAACCGGAGCCTGACAAGCGGCCAGGCTTTATTTTCTGCTTTCTTTTTCCCTGGAGTTAGTAACAACGTCTGCCACCTTTTGTCTTGTGAGCTACTGCGCTCCGCGGAACGAGTAATAGAAACCTGTGAAGGGATGGCAACAGTCAGCGTAGGCGGTGCTTAGTCCGGACTCACTCTTACTGCCGGCTACCTGTTGAGGTGGGTTTAAGCAGGCGCTTAACTATTTCTGTCTCTCCAAGAGAGTTCATTTAAGCCGAGCTGGACCTGCCTAGCGCCACTCCGGCCGTGCTGGAAGCCGCAACTTCTGAGCCTCCCGAGGCAAAAAGCATACGGAAGTTTTACGAGGTGAGGACCGGGGCCAGGGCTCGTCGGCTCCGCTCCTCTCCGCTCCGTTCTGCTCTCTGCCCGGGCTCCGGCTGTCGCGCCTGCGGGCAGCCCGGCGGAGCAATTGCAAGATAAACCCAGGAGGAAGGGGGAAGGAGGGAGGAAAAAAAAGGCGAAGAAAGATCCCCCAGCTCTCCTTTCCCCAAGGAGACGCCCCCGGGGCTCTCAGTCTCCGGGCGTAAGAAGCGGCAGCAGGCGACAAGGCTCGGCCGCTCCGCGGGGCGGGAGCAGCGGGAATTGCGCTGCCGCGGGCGGAGCACCGCCCCTAGCGGACGAAGCTCTCGGGGGGGTCTGGGGGTTCCGCTGCCAGCCGGGCGGTGTACAGAGCCTGCTGCCTGCCAGGGGCAACGGGGCTGCGGCGCTGCCTCTGCGCCCGGCGGCGCAGCCTGCGCCCCTGTGAGCCGAGGGGCACCCTGCCCTGCGGCACCCGCCGCCTTCCCTTCCTCCCCATTCCCTGCCTTTCTCTCTCCCTCTTTTCCTCCCCGGCACCTCCCTGCCCTGGTGGGGGACTGCCGCCCCTGGCTGGCCGCGGGCGGGGTGCCGGGGAGCGGCGGCTCCTTTTTTCCCCCGCGGAAACTTTGGCCGGCGGGGAAGGGGGAGGATGGAGCTGGGGGAGGCCGTGGCGTCCCCCCTCAACTGGTCCCGAGATGGCGCAGAGCCGCCCCGCGGGGAGTTCAACCTCTCCGGGCTGCCAGTGACAGAGGGGAAGCCCCTTTTCGGCATCGGCATCGAGAACTTCATCACCTTGATCGTCTTTGTGTTGATCTTCTCCATGGGGGTGCTGGGCAACTCGCTGGTGATCACGGTGCTGGCAAGGAGCAAGCCAGGCAAGCGCCGCAGCACTACCAACATCTTCATCCTCAACCTGAGCATTGCTGACCTGGCCTATCTGCTCTTCTGCATCCCGTTCCAGTCCACAGTCTATGTGCTCCCTACCTGGGTGCTGGGTGCCTTTGTCTGCAAGTTCATCCACTACTTCTTCACTGTCTCCATGCTAGTGAGCATCTTCACGCTCTCAGCCATGTCAGTGGACCGCTACGTGGCCATTGTGCACTCCCGACGTTCCTCAGCCTTGCGTGTTTCCCGCAACGCACTGCTGGGTGTGGGGCTCATCTGGGCACTCTCCTTTGCCATGGCCTCACCTGTGGCTCACCACCAGCGCCTCTTCCACCGCGAGGCCTCCAACCAGACCTTTTGTTGGGAGCAGTGGCCCAACCCACGCTACAAGAAGGTGTATGTGGTTTGCATGTTTGTCTTCGGATATCTGCTCCCGCTGCTGCTCATCTCCTTCTGTTATGCCAAGGTGGGGCAAAACAGGTAGAGGTGAAGGGTATGTAAAAGGAAAACGGGGGGGGGGGGCCCACACACGATGGTGGCAGGTGTCCATGAGCTGTGGGGTCATCTCTGGTCACATGAAGGGGCATGACGTGTTGGGAGGTGGCAGGACAGAGGTGAGTGTGGTGCAAAGGGAGAGAGCAGGTTTTACAGCTGGGGGATGACTCGAGTAGGGGGACATGTGTATGGCACAGACATTTCAAGACAGGGATTGCACAGGTCTGGGGGGGGGGTGTTCTTTCACTTACTGGGGTCCCTCTGACGGACATCCTTGTTGCAGAGCACTGAGACCCTGCAGCGCTGTGCTGCTTTCTCTGTCAACACAGCTCTCCTGTGTTCTTGCAGTGCTGTATGAGTTTAACTCGAATAAAGTACAACAGAGCAACAAGTTGTTCAGGCTTCAGATGAAGCACTGCAGTTCCTTAAAATGCTGTGCACTTAAAAATGACACAAACTCAACAGCTGGGTCTGATCCAGTGAACGTGTTCAGAGCAAAAGATAAATCCCACTGCCTGGTCCCTGTGAGCCCCCTTGTCCCAGTTGATGTGCATGTGAGATTTACCTCTGACTTCAACAAGGGCAAGGTGGTGCTCTGGAGCAGTTCACGGGGACACAGGCATAAAAAAGCAGTAAATAAGGGTGCCTGAATAAGGGTATTTAAGGACTTTTCTGCTCAGACAAACTGTCATAGTTTTCTGTGAATATTAATTGCAGCCTTCAGCATACGGTCCACTGCTTTCTGCTGCACAGGAGCTGGAGCTCCAGCTGCTCTCTGCTGGGTTAGGCAAACATCCTCCTGTTGCTGTGCCAGCAGCCTTCAGGAGAAGGATTCCTCTTGAGGCAGTAAGTTACATTTGAGAGGACAGGTCTGCTCTTGCAATTAAAGACTGCTGAAGTGTTAAAAAGTCAGTTCTTTATTTGACAAGTTAAATAGATGTAATTTAAACAAATATAATTTGATGTTCAGTTTGATATGCATTTCATGTAAATATTTAATATTCATATTTATATTTATATCTACATCAGCTTAATTGTGATGTGCAAATGAAGGATAGAGTGGCATCCAACTCTGCTAAAACCAAGTTATGCAGAACTCAAAGAATAACATTTCTTAATTACTCTTTGTAATGAAAAAGTCTGACTTGGTAAATGGAGAAGAAATACATGCTTTCATACATAAACTTGAGTTCTGTTTTCCCCTGGTGAATACACTGATGCTTCATCTACAGTGCGGAATATGACTGAGCTGTGAGAGGGATGAAACTTGCTGTAGCCACAGATTATCAGTTTTAAGAAAAGATTACCTATTTCAGGGAAAATGCTATGGAATGTGACCAAATGGGGTTTTTCATCTATTAAGAATTATTATATTTTTTAAAGCCAAAGCATCTTCAGTTTCAACATAAAGTGCCAGCCTTCAAGTCTAATTATATTACAGGAGGTTGAAAATTAGCCTTTCAAAATTACAACAGTCCTGAATAGTACAGGGGGGTGGAAACTGAAATAGACTTAAACAAGATACAAGCATAGTAAACATAGCACTCCATCTTGTTACAAATCACCACTACAGAAGTAGATCACTTAATATTAGTATGAATACAAAACAAAACAAAAATCCCACAAATTCCCACATCAGCAAAGCAACTCTGGAATATGTGCCCAAAACAAGTTCATAAAGTCAACACTGCTAAAAGTTACAATTAAAATCTTGTGTTTAAGTTACTGGCAGGCTAGGATCTTGCCCTTGCTTGGTGATGTGTTTTGAGCCTGTGTCTGGCTGGAAGATCCAACCCAAAGGGGATGAGTAGAAGATATGTGGTATTCCCATCAGCGTCAATAAAGCTGAAAAATGCCATGACTTGTACATGGCCATTGGAGGAATTGTACCCTGTGGCATAAATGCTCATTCCTGTCCTCACTAGGAGCCACTGGCAAATCTCCAGCTAGAGTGTTTGGGCACATGGGGCAAGGTCAGGGGAAATTAAGGATGGCTAATGGAAAATAGGAGCTGAAGTTTTCCATTTGTCAAAGCCATTACTAATCTCACAGGTCTGAAGCAAAGTGGTCACTGCAGCCTCTTGCTGAAGTACTGTGAAGTAGAAGTATTTGGGCTTCTGAATGCATGCAACGTTACTGCTGTGTAATAGCCTTAGACGTATTATAGAAATAAATGCATTAGTTTCTTATGGACTTCACTGGTTTTCATGAACTGTGGATTAGCTAAATAATGTAATATTCTGATACACTAGATTAAGACAAAGGAAGCTCATTTCTCTATCTGAATATATTGCCTTTTTCAGACTCCTTTAAGGCAGTTCTGTTTCTTTTATAAGGAAATTGCAATTGAACTTTCAGTTTTGAAAGTCTCATTTTTTAGGCACTCTAATATGGAGCTGAGTTCTTTCTCTCAATCTCAATTAAATTATGTTAAGAGAGATTTGTGTTTTCCCCAGTGGATAGCAATACTGTTGGAGCCTACGGAAGTGTTGACATAGTGCTAGATATTTGGAAACAGCATCCCCCCATAAAATCAGAAATGGAAATCTCACATGACATGCTCTTAAGGCAGAGATTTATGAGATCGTGCTCTGTGTCCTATACATACAGCTATCCATTTCCTGCCTTCCACAAATAACTTTTGCTGAGTTTCAACCAAATTTGGCAGAGGAGTGAAAATACTAGAAAGAATGATATTTCCCTAGTTTTATGAAAATGGGAGTCAATGAAGAAGGTGGAGAGTCTGCATCATCCTCTTTCCTTTAAGGAGAGTCAGTTTACACTCAGCTGTTAAACAGGAGACAAGCCGTAGGGGGAAGAGGTCTGATGTAGTGTCTGCTCATGGAAGACACACACCTTCTTGGGAACACATAGTCAAGAGACCACAAATTCATAGCAGACCAGCTTTTGCTGGCTCACAGAGCTACTCTTGAAAGGAACTTACTACTCTACCAGAGTAGCAGTGATTATATAATTATCAGCTGAGTTACAGTGCCGTATTTTCTTAATACTTTTTTGCATGTGCTTTATAACACTGCTACATTTGCTCACTGGCGTGGTCTCAAAGGGCAAAGTGATAAATACTTCTGAGTGAGCTTCTAACAATTGGAATCTGCCAGGGTAGTACAATGTGACAACTGATTTTGGGTACTTCTGCTTTTGAATACCCGGTAATGAGGATTTATAGGCTTGGTTAAAAGTAAGTTGTAAAAAGTAGGAGCCTCAACATAAAATACAAGCTTACATGGTTTTTGGCTTAAGATATTATATTTTAAATTTTGCTGGGCAATGAGGGAAAACTTTACTAAACCACACTGAAAAGAAAAAATTAATGGTATGACCCATTAGCAATACTATTAAAAAAAAAAGAGGGTTGAAGGATCTGTTGTGACAATAGAAGTAGCAGCATTGCTTTCAAGAATGGAATGCAGGCAATGGCACTTGAATTTAAATCAGGTTCATACCATAAAGTATAGTTCAGAATGTAATGCTGACATTATGGCTCTGTTAAAAAAGCAGTTAATTCTTATTAGATAATGACTATGGGCAGGCTTTCCTGCTGCATGATTTTCAATGGCTGATAATGAAGGTGCAGTCATTGAAATTATGTCCAGACAGACAGGAAGTACGCTTTGCAACAGTGTAGACTTCAGACTTCTACAGTATTTGGCAGATTTACACAAATAGGCACTGATACCAATCTATTTTTTTCTCTCTCCTATATTGGAAAAATCCTTTTCTCAACTTGATTTGTTCATAGTTGTGTATTACAGTCTGGACCAGACTGAAATGTCATATACTTCTGTGATCCTGAAAATCTTACACCCTCTTTCACATCAGGATAACTTTCTTCCCACAGCACCCCACTCTCATCTCCAGAAAACAGGAAAGCTATTCCTTCCCCAAGAGCCAGATAAGATCTGCGATCGACAGGTACATGAAAGCTGGAGTTAGAAAAGTTTCATGTAAAGGGTGAATTTTTCCACAGAGCAGAGTTTTTGGAAAATATAGCAGGTTGTTGAGAGCAGGTTGTGACCTGTTGTTTCACAAGGTGTGTATTTCATTACATGAATTAAAAATGCACATGCAAATGTAGTAGTGGGTATCTTGAAATACTTTCTTTAGAGAAACAACCTGAGGCAAATTAAGAGGCACTTGTAGAATACTTGTTCATTTAGGTGAAGTGACAGTGGCTGTTAGAAATACAATTGATTATTCATTGGCCCAGAGAAGAGGTAATTTGAAAAGGACAGTGAGGTGTCTTTGATTTCCCTTGTAGTGTTTGTGCATAAACATGGCTCTTAATATCCCTCCACAGGGTTCTGTGTAGGTCTCTGAGTGCTGTTTGACTGTTGTTGATAGGTAATTAAATTCTGCCTATTTCTCTTGCTGCTGGTTTGCATACCATCTGCTACACTATCACGTAGCGCCAGCATGTTTTTGCTGGAGAGAAATATGTATATAATCTGAAAGAGGGGAAGTTGAGAAGGATTCATTGGAAGGTTATCCTCTACATCTTCAATGGACACCCCCCTCCCACCGCTCAGATACCCAATTTAACACTTTCGTCTACTGCATCTTTCTTTGGATGGCAGAGAGATACAATGCAAAGATGTGTGCTAAAAATTTTGGAACAAAAGATAAAAATATTTGTGATTTTGAGAGAAGATTTTGCAGTTCTAATTTCTGGGAAGTGTTTATCTGACTTTAGTCTTGGGCTGTGAGAGAAAATCACAGTATGGTACAGTCTGTGTATGGCAGGAGATTGGATTCATAGAGGCCCAGTAGAAGCAGCACATCATTGTAAGTTACGTCAAGTAGCAGTGATGGGAAGTGAACTTCACTTTTTCTCCCATGCACTTTTTTTGTTTTACATATTTCACCCATGAACTAAGCAGTACACGGTGACAGCAAGTGAATAAAGAGTGTGTGAGCTAGTGGGTCATCTCCCTGGTCTTCTGCTGGACCTCAGGGGCTCTTGTGTCCTTTCTTTCTCATTTGCTCCTGGAGAAGAAAGAAAGGCTGAAGCCAAAACAGGCTTTTCTCAGAGAAAATCCATTTATTTTTCTCCTGCCTTTCCTGAACTCAGGTCAGTCTTGATAGCAGCCTTGCCAGTGTTTCAGAATAGGGAGTACATGCAGGGCTAAGTCATGCACACACAAACATGTTAGTGCACAGGTAAGCACAAATGAACTTCACTTCCAATGTTAAGTGGTTACAAGTAATTTTTATTATTGTTCCTGGTTTCTGTTGTTTTATTGTTCACTGGTAACTAAGAGTAGATACTTGAAAAGTGGAATCCACTGATTATGGTTATTCACAAATAACTATCATTTATTTTAATTCATTATGTAAGTTTCTAAGATTCAAATCCAGAGTGAGATTAAGTCTGTAGTTCATTTTGTCTGGTGTCTATCCTGGTGGTGGTTAGCTATGCATTCTAAAGAAAACAGGGAAAATATCCCCAGATAATGTAAGAGAATTTGAATTTATATGCTTTTCCCCATCTCAAGAAGTCTCTTTAGAAGACCTAAAGTTTAATGTTATATTCCTTAAAAAAACCCTTCTAATGTTGGATGATCTTACCTATTAGATTGTTCTCAGTTCATCTTAGAGCTATGTAAGGTGCAACCTAACATCATCATCATCTAACTGAACTCTACACCTCAGCACTCTTTCTATTGCTCTGATTTTAATTAAAATCTCTAATTTAATTCAGCATTTCTCTTTTTTTTTCATTTAATTCTGTATGGTTTACAACTTGTTAAACACATTCAGCTGAAGAGATACTCCCTGCCCCCAATGCCTACAAATCATGCCATATGAATAGATAGATTTGGTTAAAAACGATTGCAGTTAAATTAGGGTGTGCACCTCTATGTGACCACTATCCAAAATCTTACGTATAAATCATTATGTTAAAATTTGGACCCTGCTCTTGGATGATGAGCCTTTTGGAGACATATTTTAAAAGAACTACTTGTGAAAGGTGCATGACAAGTGTCATCAAATTCTTGATAAAGGTTATGCCCCATTTGAGATACATTTTAGTGTAAATTATTTTTGAAAGCCTAAGCTTCTTGCAAAGATCAAATAGCACCAACGCCCTGATTATATTAACCAAACATCCATCTGAAGAAAGCAAATTATGCAGGTGACTCAGAAAAGCTCTGACTAAAAACATACACTTTTTATGTTACATGCAGTAAAGGTCATTCTAGATTAACAGACATTGACATTTTCATGGAAGAATGATTGTTAATTCTAGGTGTATAATAGGTTTCCGTTTGTTGCCTTGTTCATTTGTAATATATATTTGTTATGTAGTATATCTGAATTTTTATAGAAAAATTCAGTTGTTGCCTGCTTCATACTTCTTGATTCCTGCAGATGGAGATACTTAATTCCCTTGGATTTTGTATTGTGCACTTTTGAAATGTGTAAATTGAATCAGAGACGTTTGTAAGCGACTCATCAGTACTGGAGAGCCTAACCTAAAATACATGGGTTTGAATTTAGAAAGCACTTTAATACAAGGTACAAATTAATCTTTTCAGGTTCTTAATCATCTGCATAAGAAGTTGAGAAATATGTCAAAGAAGTCAGAAGCATCCAAGAAAAAGGTAGATTGCTTTCATTACCATTATGTATTTGTTTATAGTTTGGTTTATGGCTAAGCTAATTTGGTATCATATTGCTTGTTGCACAGATGTAATGGAGAGAAGGAATTGAAGTATTTAATGATGTATTCAGTGTCTCCCTGAACTTAGCAGGATTGGAATATTTTCTGATCTGAGTTTTCCATCTCAGTGCATTAAGCCATTACTTAAGATCCTCATATTCTGAACTTCAGAACGTCTGAAATTTACACATGGACAACCTGTCTCTAATACTAAATTGGGGTATTTTTTGCCTCACAAGCATTTCCCCCTAACTTGTAAATATTTTCTTTTCTTTAAAATTTATTTTTTAAACTAGTTGAAACATTTATGACCCATAGAATCATAGAATACTTTGGGTTGGAAAGGACCTTAAGATCATCAAGCTCCAACCCCCCTGCCATGGGCAGGGACACCTCACACTAAACGATATCACCCAAGGCTCTGTCCAACCCGGCCTTGAACACTGCCAGGGATGGAGCATTCACAACTCCCCTGGGCAACCCATTCCAGTGCCTCACCACCCTAACAGGAAAGAACTTCCTTAGGTCCAATCTAAACCTCCCCTGTTAAATTTTTAACCCGTTACCCCTTGTTCTATCATTACAGTCCCCAATGAAGAGTCCATCCCCAGCATCTGTATAGCCCCTCTTCAGATACTGGAAGGCTGCTATGAGGTCTCCACGCAGCCTTCTCTTCTCCAGGTTGAACAGCCCCAACTTTCTCAGCCTGTCTCCATATGGGAGGTGCTCCAGTCCCCTGATCATCCTCGTGGCCCTCTTCTGGACTTGTTCTAACAGTTCCATGTCCTTTTTATGTTGAGGACATCAGAACTGCACACAGTACTCCAGGTGAGGTCTCACGAGAGCAGAGCAGAGGGGTAGGATCACCTCCTTGGACCTGCTGGTCACGCTCCTTTTGATGCAGCCCAGAATACGGTTGGCTTTCTGGGCTGTGAGCACACATTGAAGCCAGCTCATGTTCATTTTCTCATCAACCAACACCCCCAAGTCCTTCTCCACGGGGCTGCTCTGAATCTCTTCTCTACCCAACCTGTAGCTGTGCCTGGGATTGCTCTGATCCAGGTGTAGGACCTTGCACTTGTCATGGTTAAACTTCATGAGGTTGGCATCAGCCCACCTCACAAGCATGTCAAGGTCCCTCTGGATGGCATTCCTTCCCTCCAGCGTATCAACCGAACCACACAGCTTGGTGTCATCGGCAAACTTGCTGAGGGCACACTCAATCCCACTGTCCATGTCACTGACAAATATGTTGAACAAGACCGGTCCCAACACCGATCCCTGAGGGACACCACTCGTTATTGGTCTCCAGCTTGACATTGAGCCATTGATCACAACTCTTTGCATGCGGCAATACAGACGGTTCTTTATCCACTGAGTGATCCACCTATCAAATTGATGTCTCTCCAATTTAGAGACAAGGATGTCATGTGGGACGGTGTCGAATGCTTTGCACAAGTCCAGGTAGATGACACCAACTGCTCCACCCCTGTCCATCATTTCCATGGCCCTGTAATAGAAGGTGACCAAATTGGTCAGGCAGGATTTCCCGTTAGTGAAGCCATGCTGGCTGTCACCAAGCACCTTGTTGTTTTTCATGTGCCCTAGCATGCCTTCCAAGAGAATCTGCTCCAAGATTTTGCAGGCGCAGAGGTGAGACTGACTGGTCTGTAATTCCCCGGGTCATCCATTTTCCCCTTCTTGAAAATGGAGGTTATATTTCCCTTTTTCCAGTCGTCGGGAACTTCCCCTGACTGCCATGATTTTTCAAATATGATGGCCAGTGGCTTTGCAACTTCATTCGCCAGCTCCTTCAGAACCTGCAGATGGATTTCATCAGGTCCCATGGACTTGTTTACGTTCAGGTTCTTAAGATGGTCTCGAACCAGATCCTGTCCTGTAGTGGGCCCAAGATCTAGATTTTCACAGTCCCTGTGTGCGCCTTCCAAGACTTGGGTGGTGCGGTCAGAGCCTTTGCCAGTGAAGACCGAGGCAAAGAAGCCATTCAGAACCTCAGCCTTCTCCAAATCCTGTGTAGCCAGTTCTCCCGAAAGCTTCCGGAAGGGGTCTACATTGTCCCTAGTCTGTTTTTTTTATCTGCTACATACTATAAAATCCCTTTCTATTATCTTTAACATCCCTAGCCAAGTTTAATTCTAATTGGGCCATAGCTTTCCTAACCTGGTCCCTAGATTCCCAGACAACATCCCTGTATTCATCCCAGGCTGCCTGTCCTTGCTTCCACCTTTTATAAGCCTCATTTTTCCTTTGAATTTTCCTCAGCATCTCCTTATCCATCCAAGGAGGTCTCCTGGCCCTCCTGCTGCACTTCCTTCTAGTTGGGATGCAGCACTCCTGATCTTGTAGTAGGTGATCCTTGAATACCATCTAAGAGTCTTTGGCCCCCCCTGCCCTCTAGGGATATATCCCATGGAACCTTAGTCTGCTCTCTTGAAGTACAGGGCAGTGAGCTTGCTGCACGCTCTTCTTACTGTCCTGAGGATCTTAAACTCAACCATCTCATGATCGCTGCAACCAAGGGTGCCCTGGAGCATCACATTTCCATTCAGCCCTTCCCTGTTGGTGAGCACGAGGTCAAGCATGGCACTTCTCCTTGTCAGCTCCTCTATTACTTGCAGAAAGAAGTTGTCTTCCCCACAGTTGAGGAACCTTCTGGATTGCTTGTGCCGGGGCATACCGTCCCTCCAATAGATCTGAAGAATTACTGAATTCTTATGAGGACTTACTAAATTCTAATGGAGAATGACTAAACTATATGATGAGACTTTTAAATGAGGTTTATTGTTCTTTGTGATAGATGTCTGAGAGTTTCAATGATTTTTCAATTCTGTTGATTTTCCACAAAACGTTTTTCTCCTGTGTTCAAGACATCAGTTATGTATTGTTACAAGTAGAATTGGGAAAGGTCTTTAAAGCAGGATATAAGCTTTGTGATTTAGAACAATATTTGATGTTTTTATATATTGAATTTGTCAGTTAATATAACACAGTTCAGATTTTTGAGCGGATTTGACCAAAGTAATGATTTTACTAACTTGTCAGTTTATGAATGAGGAGCCAGAAAAAAACCCTTAGGCTATAGCTTTTCATTTGATCTGATCACTATTACCATATGGGCATGCAGACTGTCTCTAATGTAAATGAGATATACATGGGCTCAACAGGGAATAAGTAATCTGTTATTTATGCATTCCCTATTTTATTGAAAAATATCCTAGTCAATAAACTTTAATACCTAAATACTTAATACCTAAAACTGTGGTCCTGATTCTGTAAAATACTTGACGTACATAGTTTTACACTTCATATCATCAAGGCCAAAAGGTCACTTTTAAAGGCGTTCTGCACATTGCCATCTCTACTGTCATCTAAATTATTCTCAAACTGGAAATAATCTCTACATTTACTCTAAGCACTAGTTCTTAAAAATTGCAAGTAAAAATCAGATCTGGCTAGGAACTTGTTTCACAGCTTCAGGGAAAAGCATTATGTATATGCCCAAGACTGCTTGGATGTATTAATATTCAGAAACCAAAGGCAAAAAAACCCAACAAAGAGCAGCCCAAACTTTTTTTGCCATAGCAAACACATTTTTCATAGAATCAGAGTCACAGAATGGTTTGGGTTGGAAAAGACCTTAAGATCATCTAGTTCCAACCCCCCTGCCATGGACAGGGACACCTCACGCTAAACCATGTCACCCAAGGCTTCATTCAACCTGTCACTGAACACTGCCAGGGATGGAGCATTCACAACTTCCCTGGGCAACCCATTCCAGTGCCTCACCACCCCAACAGTAAAGAATTTCTTCCTTATATCCAGTCTAAACTTCCCCTGTTTGAGTTTTAACCCACTACCCCTTCTCTTGTCACTACAGTCCCTAATGAAGAGTCTCATCCCAGCACCTTTATAGCCCCCTTCAGATACTGGAAGGCTGCTATGAAATCTCCATGCAGCCTTCTCTTCTCCAGGTTGAACAGCCCCAACTTTCTCAGCCTGTCTTCATACAGGAGGTGCTCCAGTCCCCTGATCATCCTCGTGGTCCTCCTCTGGACTTGTTCCAACAGTTCCATGTCCTTTTTATAATGAGGACACCAGAACTGTACACAATACTCCAAGTGAGGTCTCATGAGAGCAGAGTAGAGGGACAGGATCAGCTCCTTTGACCGACAGCCTAACTCGTGCTTTTTTAAGGCAAATCTTTTCATTAATGTGCTCTCTCTGGTTACTGTATCTTTCTTCTTTTTCTTCTACAGTTTTGTTAGAAATGCATTTCAGGCTTAATTATACATTTATAGTTTTATTCAAAACATGAAAATTTCAGTAGTAGAATCTTAAAATTACCGTGCTATATGTGTGAAAAAAATTAGTGAAGAATATGAATGTGCCTAAATGCTATTTGTCATGCTTTTTGGTCACAGAGCATCAATATTTAACATCATGTATTTCAGCAGGGTTTTCACGTGCTAATGAGAAACCCTAAGGAAGCTCCCATTAGGTAAACAAGAGCTGCCCTTTACTGTTACTGTGGTTGCAAGCCATAGTGATGATTTTGGAAAGGTAAACTCTGAAGTTAGGATTAGGAGAACTAATGGGATATAACAGATGTTTTGAGGTTCCCTAATACAAAATTGCTTATTCTGCAGATATAAAAAACCTTAAATGTTTACAAGAGGCACACGGTCAACCTCTGTTTTGAGGTGCATCTGTATAGTCTTATGAAAGTCAGTGATTTTCCTGGTATGTTTTGAGTTTTGAACACACTGAAGTAATATGCCTCTTTTGAAGTAATTGTGGAAATGGTATCCAGACAATATGTTTTCAGTTGGAATATTAACACATTTAAAGGATCAGAGAAGGAATTGCTCTTCCTTGTTAGCACGTATTCTCCTGATCAGACCTGAAAGAGATAATATGTGTGTGGCTGTTTGATAGCATCAACTGACTTAAACTCCACAGGGCTAAGTAGGCAAATGGCTTGTGGAAACAGATGAATCCTTGAGATTAAACAAATTTTATTTTAATACAGAAACAATGTCCTTTGTTTCTGTTGTGTTATTTTACTAGCCAACAACATAAGTTACTTTGACCTGTTGCCAGTGAAACCAACCTTTATATATTTTTGTAAGTTTCTGTAAATTCAGCCATGTTCTGATTAGATAGGTCAGTCTGAATTATTATATATAAACAATTCAGAAAGTAAAGACCAAGTTCAACAAGCTAACAAAAATACTATATAGTCTCTGTGCTGCAGTACTTACCACTCTGGCCACTGGTTTACTTTTGCCTTTGGAGAAGAGCCTAGGTTATCTGAAAATTATTTTGTAACTTGTTAATATAGTAATGATAATGGTCCATAACGTAATGTGCTTTTGGAATTAATAGTAGGCTTTTACTGGGAGAGTGGTTTAGTTGAAAGAGATACTTGTTAGAGGAGTAGATATTAATTAGCTGAGCAACTGCAATGCAGGAATTGCTGTTTCTGAAATAAGTGAAAGCTAAAGAAAGCAATTGACAGTCAAACTCCACTGTGCCCTGGCAGAATACCTTCAGCACCTGAAAGATCTGTACTGACTGATGGTCTGGATGGATCTAATGAGCTTGATGGGACTCTCTCTCATGAACAGTGAGAGTGGAGTCAGGAGGCAGCACTGAGGATATTTTGTATTCCCTTTTTCAGATTTTGGTGCTTGGTGGTGAGCTTTGATTTCGAGACTGGTTTTGATAAATAGTGATCACCAATGTGTGATATTTCAAGCTCCTTACTTTTCTTTTTTTTTCCCTAGTTGCATCTCAAAATGTTGTTGCATGATTCCCTCTGTGAAAATTTTATGTTTAAAGGAGAGACTTTCAAAAAGCACCTTCTCTTTTTGCAGACACTGAGCAAGGTGTTTGTCTGACTGCTCCAAGATCTTCCACTATCTGCCCTCAAATATAATAGATCTCTCTTGAAATTATGGCCAGAAATCCTTGTAAACCATACTCAAATATAGATCATTAGATCGGAATGAGAATTCCCAAGGACCCATATTATCATAATTTTACATCAAGCTTATGCTTTTGTCTAGGGAATAAGGAACATAATTCTTTTACTTTCAAGCAAAGCTATATATGCCTTTTACTATGGCATTTTCAGGGCTAAAGTTCTTCTTGCAGTAGTCACTATCCAGACTAAAGCCCATATAGGCAATGGAGTAAAATCAGTAATAAATAGTCCACAGTGTGTTCTTTCTCAGCATCTCCCCATGCCCCTCAGTAATGGTTTTGAAGCAGGTTTAAAGCAGATTCTTCAAGTGCTCATCAGACATCTGTGTTTTCCTTTCCCTGTCTTAGACAGCACAGACTGTGTTGGTGGTGGTAGTGGTTTTTGGCATCTCCTGGCTGCCGCATCACGTGATTCATCTCTGGGCTGAATTTGGAGTTTTCCCACTGACTCAAGCCTCCTTTCTCTTCAGAGTAACAGCACACTGCCTGGCTTACAGCAATTCTTCTGTGAACCCGATTATATACGCATTTCTCTCTGAAAATTTCAGGAAGGCCTACAAACAAGTCTTCAAATGCCAGATAGGTAACGAGTCACCTCTGAATGATGCCAAGGAAAATAGAAGTCGAATAGATACCCCACCATCTACCAACTGTACACACGTGTGAACTTTGAAAAGTCATAAAATGTTGGCTCCTTGTTTATGTGAACCAAACACCTAGAAAACAAAGCACAATGAGCTTTATCCTGGATTTATCTTGATGAAGCTAATTGGAATTTAATAGTCTGAAGTTACATTTGTAGCAAAAGTTTGTGAAACTGGTATGAAAGAAAGATCCTTTGCATCTTAGCTTTGTCAAATGAAGCTCTTGGACCTTTAAAAGATACTTGTGAAAAAATATTGGAGATATATCTGTATCTAAGCACATGGTGTGTAAACATTCTAATATACAAGAAGGAAATGTTGACATGGATTAGTAACTTTCTGACATCTTACTCCATCAAAGTGAAGAGATGGCTAAATTTTCTGTCTTACAGATACTAAATACTTTGGTACTATGATTTCGGAGAGGAAAACTCTTGTTCTCTCTTCAGATTGTTTTGACAATGCCGCTTTTTAATGTAAAGATGGGCTCTGATTCAGAGTTGAAATAACCTGTGTACAACTTGAGGCAATTATCTTAAAGAGGAAACACCTGTTTATTGTATCTGTTTAGCTGTCTTTTTAATGTAACATACTGAATAGTGATGGAATTCTTTCAACTTCATATAGCTGCCTTTTGTGTACGCTATGTAAGGTTTTGTTTATGAGCTGTATGTAGTTGTACCAAAATGAGGATCTATGTCTATCTGAGGGAAGGTTTTCTTCATGTGTTGCATGTGTGTGTATGTTTTGTTAACTTTATAGACTTTAAGGTGGAGATGTGGTTTTAAATGTGCAATATATACATACATTTTAAAATATTATGTTGTATAAAGTGATTCTGGGCAATGCTTAAGTGTTCAAAAGTAGTATTACCTTAAAAGTTGTAGCAGGGGCTTGATATTGTGTAGCTCTAAATTGGAAAAATTCAGAAGGATGCATTTAAATCAATACAGAATGCATAAGATAAATGGCACAATTCTGCAAATTCTTAAATGAGTAGTATCAGCAATTTTATAAAAGTACTTAATATGTCTTTATGTGTTAAGCCACTAAAGAAATATTGGAAAGGCACTCAGTCCTTTCAGAACCTTACTGTTAGCTGGAATGGGATATGCTTTTACCTTTTTAAGTTGAGTAAATTAAGTTGAAGAAACCTCCAGACATCCTCTCAAGGCAGGGATATCCTCAGAGTAGGATTGCTTCCTTGTTTAGGCAAGTTTTGAAAATATCCAAGGATGGGGATTCAGTAGTTTTTGGGGGAACTTGTGCCAGTGCCTAATCACTCCCACTAAACAGTTTTTCTTATCCCCAGTTGGGATTTCCCTTGCTTGTGACTTGTTGCCTCCTGTCCTTTCACTCTGTACTTCAGTCTTCTCTCTAACAAATACGTAATTTAAGATGGCAGTTAAATTTCACCCAGCATTCTCTTCTTAAACAATACGTCACTATCTGTCTCTCCTCATCTGTTGTGATCCAGCTCCCTAGACAAATTAGTGGCCTTCCACTGCCCTTTCTCCGGAGTACCATCCCTCCTGTGAGCTGGGGAGTTTAAAACTGAACAGAGTATTCCAGAAGTGTCCTCCCAAGCACTGAGTAAACTGATCGCTTCAGAGTGTTGGAAGCACATCAACTATGGAGGGTTAGCTCATGTGAAAATGTCTATGTTTCTATGAAAATGTCAGTGCTGTCTGCTTGGAATCAGTAAAATATTATTGACGTTGTGCTGTTGCATGCATGGTGTCTGTGTTCATTCTTTCATATGAAGACACAGTTTGATGATATTGCTAAGAACACAAAATACATGAAAAAAAACCCCTCAATTGGAGAAGGAGGGTTTATATGCACAGGAAACCATTTTCTCGGTTAGGATTGAAGTTAGGAAACAGAACATTGTTGAAGAGCCTATAAGTTTTCAGATCCTCAGCACTCACCTATCACTCAAATTATTAAAGCACTGTCAGACTTCAAGTGAATTTATAACATTAGGACATTCTACAGCTTTGAAACTCATATTTTTCCTTTAAAAAATGCTTGTGGTTTTATTGCTTTGAATAAAAAATTACAATGTAAATATGTAATCATATAAAGTTAGCGTGCTGAGTTTATGGTTTCATCTGGAACAGGTTTTTTTTTCCTTAATTTTACATGGTTTTAAACCCAGGAGTTTGACAGTAAAGGAGCTACATCTGTTTGAAGTTTTAATCTGCAGCACCAACTAGTTAGAAAAGCCCCACCTGATTCCTGGTGAGTATTAGTGAAACTTCCACCTCACTTCTTAAAGAAACCTTAAGAAGCAGCTGACACTCCAAGGCTAAACTCCTGCCTAAAACACTCTTTTGTTCGTCAGTTTGTCAGTGACTCCAGTGTGACTTTGATATACTCAGCTGTGACCCAGAGGCTGTGACTGTAAAAGCAGTGTGAACATATGCTGTGAACTGTGTCTAGCCCTTGAGCAGCTAGATGGTCAGGCAGGAATTTGTCATGCCACAGAAATGGCTAATTTGGGCAGAAAATTGGAAAATGGGTGCTAATGATGCTGTACAACTGAAAGTTACGAGCCCATTGGCAGGGATTGTTCTGATGGAGGACAAAGCAAAAGTCTCACCTCGCTTACATGCCTAATATGTTTTGTTTGGTTTTTTTCCATCTTTTAAACCAGAAAGGTAAATTTCAGCATACATGTAGTAAGGGGGGAGGTGAGTGGGGACAGAGAGAGAGAGAGAAATAGTATTTCTCTGGGTAAGGAGGAATTTTCCACTCGTAAATAAATAAGCCCACTGAATTCCACACTGTTTTGTGAATTTGAAAATATGAGTCTGTACAAAACAAAATAGGTAACAGGAATTGTAATTCAAATTCCTCTCAAACTAATGCACGGTATATGTGTGTAATTAAGCAAATACTTACATTTCTCTGAAATGTCCTTAAAATTATATTTCTCACAAATAGAAAGAATTGTAGAACCCCAACAGAAACAGCTACTCATGTATTTCTTTCATAAACTCCCTAAAATTTCGTTGAATGTACACTGCCAAAATGCTGCCTCTTAGTGCTGCTTCATGAGAAGTCTAAAATGTACAATGCACTTTCAACATTGATGGTAGAAGTACTGTATCCTATCAGATCAGTAGCAGGAGTTCTTCAGTCCATCTTAAAACTGTGTCTTAGTAGGGAAATGTAGAGGTCTATCTTTTTTATAGTTTTCTCTGCAGAGTGGATGAGAGACCTGTGGAGAGGTAGGCAGGCTCTGGAAAGGAGCTAATTTCTGTCCATCTTCTGAGGCTGTACTAAGACATTGCAGCAGGCTTCTAGCCAGTTTTGCATTTTGTATGTTGTTTCCTGGGTTTTACCACTTTTGCCTTAAAATGATGCAGAAATCTCATTAGAACACTGTGTCAGTGGAACTTTGAAATTGTAAAGATTAATGTTGAAAGAGGCCAAGACATTATTCTGTCAGGGTGCTTTGTGTAATGTCAACTCAGCCTGCTTGTAGATAGGTGTTTGAGGTATGATACTAAAGATTATAGCAGTGCTCTTCTTCAACTAACTGTACCTAAAATACATGTCTAAGATACGTGTGGACGCAGATGAACGCTGTGCACTGTTATGCATAAATCAGATCTAAGGTCCATAGCCAAAATGAAAAACATTAAATGGCACTTAACCACCATACTGTTCATCATGTGCATGAAAAATGATGGGTCTTGCTCACCTATATGTTCAGCTGTGCTAATTTCACAGGTAATTGTGTCACCCTTTAAACTAATTTTGAAGAAAGTAATAATTTTTGTTGAAAGCAAAGCTCATGCTTAATGGATGCTTCTAAGTGAGTCACTTTACAGAGTTTTCAAAAGCATGCACTAAATATTTATAATATGTAATAACTTAAACCTTCAGAATCATCTAATATTTCTATCTTGTATCAGAAAATGTAGAATTTCCTAATATTTCTTTATATGTCTAAGGTAGGTAACAAAATCATGTGCTATAATTGATTACAAAGATACAAACAAACTGGCTGAAATTATCTGTAAAAATGATGACTGCATAAATAGCTAATTTTAATTTCCCATCTTCAATCTTAATATTTTTTCAAAATTTTGTTTGATGAAATTAATTGGATATGAGTTTATTTACTGGTTTTTCTGAAGTCTCTTTCTATATTTAAACATTGAAAAAAAAGTATTTTGACAACCATGTAATTTTTGGCAAGATAGGACATTTTAATGACATGTTTTAAGTTATGGTCTTTTGAGCTTTGTATTCACTTTCAGTCAGTATGTGTACTTCACTCTTACTTAAAAATCTTACTTTTTCCAGAATCTTCATTTTAAAAATAATGTCACTATTTCCAAGAGATAAACATTAAGCTTAGTATAATGTTGCAGTGAAGTAAATTTTACTTTAAATTGCACATTGTAGGGAAAGTGAGGGATCTTTTTATAAGATAATGTTGTGAATATATTATTTCAGACATTGATATCTTCATGGTTGCTTCACAGTACAATGTGTCACATTGAACCTAGTGTTGTTTATGGTATTTTAGGAAAGAATAAAGCAGCGAAAAGAGCAGCTGTTAGCTTACAGAGCTCGTGTTATAACGTGTTATGTATTCAGTACATGTACAAATGTTGAAGAAATTCTGTGTTTGTTTCAATGTGTAATGAATGTAAAGTAACATGCAGTTGTTTTAAGATGTACTGTACTTTCCATGATGATGTTTTTTCCAAGTGATGTTTTCAATAGGTCTGTGCTATCTCTGCTTGTCTCTATAATATGAAATACACACTGTTTTTCTTACAAATGTTTATGTAAGAACAAGTGGTGCCCTCAGGAAGACTTCCAGAAATAATACTGTACATAAAACTCAATAGACTTTGAGAGCTTGGTGTCATTATGGGTTGAAAATACCTTTTTGAAAATTCAGCTGATATTAAAAAATATTGCCATTTTCAGCTACTTAAGTGCAGGAGCTTAATCCTCCTTTCATTCAGGCTGGTAAAAGTCAATTGAAATTGATGGAATTCACTGATACTTCTTGTTCAAGTGCAGTTTAAATCTCTGTAATTTACATGCTGCTTAAGAGACATACAAACAGAGCCAGATCCATGTGTCTGAATATGAAGAGAAACAAAGCTCTCCAATGATGTGAAATTCAAACCTATTTTATGAAAGCCTATAAGTGGCTCCACTTTTGGAAGGAGGCAATCACATCAGTGCATATTTGTGTGTAGATTTGCATTAACATTGAGCCTATTAACTGGGCTATTTCAAGGCAGTAAAAAATAGTGAGATGAGCAGAATACGATCAGTTCTATGCCTAATGAAATGTACTTTTGAAAACAAAAGTAAATGCTAAGACATGGATTTAAAATTGTGTGGACTTTAATCCATCAACTTTATTGTTCAGTTCTTAAATAATCATTTGTATATGCATATGTACTTGACATTCATAGATACATTGCTGCATTTCGGCCAGATACTTTTACTGGATGTAGACTGAGGTCTTGTTTTATAGAAATATTTACTTAAGTGCAGCATTCTCACCATGGAAAACTTTGCACCATTTACATTTCATGGTTATTCTGTTCCCTCATAAACGTCTAAGCGTATTTAAAGTTTGATGAGAAAAGTAAAATCTCTCCTTTACTAATAAATCATCTGAGTTGCATAGATATTTCTAGCAAAACCTATAGAGAATTTATTAACTTGGTTAAGTTTAATATTCAGATTCTGAAATAAAACACAAAGTTCTTGCTGATGGCACATAGATGTGACATTTCTAGATGAGGTGATTGCATGACAGTGTTCCTTTACATTGAATTTCATACAAGCAAACACAGTTTTTATAGAATAAAATGAATTCAGGAATGAAAAACATGAGGGAAACTTTAAGAATTTATTATTGTACTGGAAAATGATGATTCTGCAATTGTCAGTTAACAAAACCTCCAACTCTATGTAAATTAAAGCACTTGCATACCTACTGCCTGGAATAATGAATTCAGAACATGGGGTTGTGTCACTGGAATCAACACTGCAGATAGGGGGCTTTCCCAGAGACATTCCCTAGAAGTTCTTAAAAAAACCCCAACACCCAACCTAAAAACTATTAGGAGTTCACCACAGAGGGTAGAGTGGGTTACCCCTGGCCGGTGCAGGTGCCCACCAGAGCCGCTCTGTCACTCCTGGAAAGGGGGGGAGAAAATATAGCTAAAGGGTGGTGGATCAAGGTAAGAACAGGAAGAGATCACTCACCAGTTACTGTCATGAGCAAAACAGACTTGACTTTGGAGAAAAATGAGTTTTATTTATTATAAGTAAAATCAGAGTGGGATAATGAGAAATAAAAATTAAATCTTAAAAACCCTTCCACCCACCCCTCCTTTCTTCCCAGCCTTAACTTCACTTTGGAATTCTCTTCCTTGCAGTGGCACAGTGAGGTGGGAATGGTGGCTGTGGTCAGTCCATAGTTTTTTCTTCCATGGTTTGCACCACAGGCTACAGGGGAATCTCTGCTCTGGCATCTGGATCACCTCCTGCCCTTCCTCTGCACTAACCTAAGTGTCTGTAGGGCTGTTGCTCTCACATGTTCTAGCTTCTCTCTCTGGCTGAACTTGCTCCTGCACAGAAACTTTTTCTCCTCTTTAAATCTGTTGTGCCAGAGGTGCTACCACCATTGCTTGGCCTTGGCCAGTGGTGGGTCTGTCTTGCATCCAGCTGGCATTGGCTCTATTGGACACGGGGGAACCTTCTGGAAGCTTCTCACAAGAGCCACCCCTGTATCTCTGCCCCCCCAAAAGCTTGCCATGCAAACTCAATTTGGTTAAGAAGTGGCCTAATTACATCACATAGTTCTGTACCCGTATAAGCACAGAAAGCCTGCTGCTATGCCTCGCTTAAATGAGTGACTGAGTTCACAAGATTTTGTAAAATGAAATTAAGCTATAGATTAAATCCGTAAATGATGCAGAAGCCCTTTCATTAAGCCATGGGAATAAATAAACCCAGAATGCTTAATGAACAAATGCAATATATTTGTCTTGCTTCAAATCACATTTGGGTATTTCTCAATATAAGTGTGGTAGCACTTCTGTGAGGAAAAGTATGTGGCTTCTGTTAAAGAATATTCAGACCTGATGATAACAATGGCTCCTTCTGCCTTTAGTTTATTAGAATTCTTACTCAGATTTCTGTGATTAATAGTATGAAAGCTATACAGATATGAAGAAAAAACATCACAAAGGTGAGCTATTATTCAGTCTGCGGGTGATCATCTGAAGACATATATAGAATAACTCCACAAGTGGGCTACATCGTGAGAAGATTACACTAATAATTCTGCTTCCCAGCTTGCCTACCTGCCATGTAAGGCTTCTTACGGGGTTGTGAGTTGGCAAGGCTGATGTGAATGTGGGCTCTGTCCAAGACTTCCAAGAATTCCCTAATGAAGTATATATAGAGCAGGGGTTTGTGCTTTGTTTTGTTTTCCCCTCACTCTCAGTGCTACAAGAGTCTGTTTTGTACTTAGTGAGTAAACAGCCCAACCGGAATATTGAGCATCAAGGAATCCATTTCTGTGCTTTCAACCCTGAAATGTGTTATCCTGCGACATCACAGCAGTCACAGGGAGCACCTCTCTCCTCCCCATTGTCTGCCACCTGCCACCTTAAGTGAAATTCATCTTGTTCTAGATGTTTAAATAAGTTAAGCTCACAGTTCTATATCTGTAAAGACAAAATGTGTTGCTACAGATTCAAGGATGCTCTGATACTATGGCCTCATACTCTAAATGAGAAGTGGGACCTAATTATTAACATTAGAGTACGAGAAGGAAGGTAGGATGAGAGGGAGTAAATGGTGAAGACCATCAGTATTTGTGAATGGAATATATTTAGGGCTCCAGCTTTCAACCTCTGCATAGGTAATACTTTGTAGTTTGTGGGCAACTTGTCACTATAAGGAAAGAGCAGAATCTTCTGGACTTGGGTTATTATTTTTTACATGTATTTTTGTCTCTCCATGTCTATAATAAGCCTTTCAGAATCATATTTCTATCAGTGCTCTTTGTTGCTCTACAGAGTTGTCCTGAGATGTATTCAGCTGTTCTCACATTCATATGAAGATTTAAATATTCTTTTTAACTCTTGTGATGATCTTAAAATAAAAAGGTTTAATTTACCTCCAGTGCTGAAGACACCTGACTGCAAGGCACAGTTTATGTAGAAATCACCATTAAGCATCCAGGGAAATAACTCAGTAACACTTGAACTGAGTCTCAGGTGAAAATGAGACACAACTCATATATGACTTAATTTTTGCTTTATTTGGATTATTACAGCTGATGTTCATGTGTTCCACTGTTTGGAAAGGATACTTACACTGGATCCCATGCTGGAAAAATTCTTACTCAAAAGGTAATGCAGAACTATACATGAAATTGGACAGAAAATATTGTCCTGATAAAGGGCTGAAGACCATTTTGCTATGGATGAAATATAAGGATGTTTTGTAATCAGAGAAACCTCATTAACATAATTTTCCCACATCCAGAAGTTTTCTGTAATGTCAAATGAAATAGAATCTTAGATTTAAATTGTTTATTCAATAGTTTTCATTAATATATGAAGGCAAGAGTTTGTTTCTCTTTTTATAAGACAGCAATATTCCTGGTGTTGAGTACAAATAGAAGTAAATGGATTTTCTTACTTGGATCTTAAATTATTTATCCACTCTTAAATATACTATTCAGTGACCTTTCCCTCTTTTCATTGTGAAATACTGATTTTTGTGTGATTTCAAGTGAAATCACTTCCATAGTGTAAAAGAACATGGTAGTAAAATGGCTGCTTCATGGCTGATAGAAAGAAAATTATTATAGGAGGAACTACATTGTTTTGATTTTTAAATTTGGCTTAAACTTTGTAATATTTTTCTTTTATGTATAAATTATACTGCTGTATTTAATTCTGCCTGTCTGAAAAGATGCAAACAGTGCATGCTTAGTGAGTCAGATTTCTAAAAAGTGTGTATTAATCAAATTAAAGATCATAGCACTGAATGAGAGTTCATGTCCTTCTTTTCTGACATGTAAACAAACCCACACTCGTTACTGGAAAATACACTTCCTTTAAATTACTTTTATCCCACCAACAATTATTGCACATGAGAGAGAAAGAAGGGGATTATTTTAAAAATTGTATTTCTAAAGCCAAGAACTGTATTACACATCATTCCAAGAGGCAAGAGGGTAAACAAGTAAAGTGAAAATAAGGGTGAAATTGATCTATTACTGATGCATATTTATGTAAATTACTAAGTCAAATGCAATCCTGGTTTTCATTAGAAGAAATAATGAAAACTTTCTGTTGACCAAATTCTATTATATTATCACTCTAGTTGTATTCTAACTTCTAATATACTTCACCTGAGCAAAATCATAGAATCACAGAATGGTTTGGGTTGTAAGGGACCTTAAAGATCATCTGATTCCAACCCCCCTGCCATGAGCAGGGGAACCTCCCATACAATCACGTTTCTCTAGAACTCATTCAAAGTAAGGACATATAGGTACCAGAATCAGCTCCTGAATCAAGGTTAAAAGTAGAGGTAGAGATTTAGCTGGAAGGGCATTGTTGGAATTGATTCTGTGTGAGAAGAGGCATGGGCTGAAACCCTGAAGGAAAGCAAAAGATAAAACCATAAATATGTAACAATAAAAGATTTTGAAAGAAATAAGTGAGATACTGGGGATGCCAGCTGACACTGAGCAGTTGGAAAGTTCTCCAGAATGCATTTTTTTGGGATGGATTGCTATGTGATTTAGGAGGTCAATAAACTTTCCTTGTATGCTGTAAAATAGAGGAAAATCTCCTGTTAAACTTTTGATGTCATTAAATTTGACCTTCATATCAGGAAAGCTGCAATGACTATCAGTATGAGGCTGTATGACTCCATTTGCTATCTCTTTAACAATACAAAATTGAGGTCTTAAATTTCTCCCTAAAACTCCATGGAATTCCTACTGATTAAAAAATATATATAAAAGGTAAAAGGTTGATCTAATTTGTTATAGGTCATGGGTTCTTGTAATAATGACACATTCAGAAGTATCTAGATGATGCGTGAACATTCCATTCCATTGTTTAATGCACACTGCATATAGCATAGTTAATTCTAAAAAAAAGCTGAAGTGGTGAAAAAAAAACCCGACAGAAAACCTTGCATGTTGCCATCAGTAATTCACTGAAGGAATTAGAGAATAGCCTTTTAGAGTGGCAACCAACCCATATTAGACTTTTCAGTCTAGCTGCAGAAAGTGGGGGATATTTGTTCTTTCCTCCCTGTTTTCTACTTTTACGTTAGTATTCCTTCAGGTTTTACTTTGTCCTTCCCTTCTTTTCCCTTTGTCATATTTTTATTAAAAAAATCCAAATCACAGTTCTACAGGTATATTCATATTGTATTAGAAGTGTACTGTTGCAGTGGGTGTTAGTAGTAGTAAACCAGGCACATTTGATTGTGTCTATTCCTAAATATTGCTGAAGTGGTTACCAGCTAAACACTGTGTAAGCAAGTGACACTATCAGTTTATCCAAATGTAAGTGACCAGCCTAATTCAAATAATGTTTCCACAGAGACATCAAACAGATGTCACCAGAACATCTCATTTTGCAAGCATCATCATCTGATTAGGAGCTCTGAGACATTCTGTTCCATTAAACCAGGAACAGGCAGGCTGAAGTAGGTGTGTAAAACATTATGTAGCTATGTGTGTCTGTTTACTGTACTTGGTCATGCATAACCCTCACTGCTTCTAATGGGGTTTTTAGTTTGAAGTTAATTGTGTTACAAGGTTTTGCCTCTAAGAGCTTTGTGACTGCAGCTGCAAGATTGCTTTGGTTAGATCACTGAAAGTAAGTACCTGCTGCATTTTGAAAGCTTATTTGGGTATAGATTTCATTAGTTTCTCCCTTTGCTATTGTTTTGCATCTTAACTTCTTATTGTTTGTAGAAATCTGCTTTTATTCATGTTAGAGATAGCATTCTCTGTAGTGCAGATCTTCTAATGCAGCAGCTGTGGGGGACTTCTGTCAGTGACTTGATCTCTCACAGTCACCTGATGGAGGGCAGTGCTTTGTCACTCCCATTACTTTTGGCATGCCTGGAAAATTTTGGGGTGCCTTGAGTTATTTTTTTTCCTGTACAAGTTTAGCTCATAGCACATCCTAAACAGTGTGCCTAAGACATTCTGTTATTTTATTGGAGTAGTGCTCCTGAAACCCAGAAACAGGTTTCCACAGTACTTAATGCTGTCCTTTCAGAGGATAAAAAATGTCTTCTCACAAACTCTTCCTAAATCAGTGCCAGAAAAGCTAAGAAAGTTGGGGTAAAAAATAATGGAAAAGATTAGCAGTACAACTGTTATTTCATACTTCAGTAAATAATTTTGTGGCTTTGCCACATGCAGATATTAGTTTGCATATTACTGTTTACATTTATGAGCCCAGGAGCTAAGTGAGAGTCAGAACATACTGGAGACAATGGGAAACTTCTGTGGTAATTTAGAAGTGATGGCAGATGATGATTTACCTGTGCAGCAGGTAAGGTAGATGAGAGGATCTAGCATATCTTCTTTCTAGTAATGAAACTTTAGTCAAAAATTTTGGTTTGTTCTGTTCTTTTCCCATTTCCCCTCTGCCAAACATTGCTTTTCCCTTGGCTTACCTCTGCAGTGGCTGCACTAAGGAACAACTATCTGCCTGATCTTTTCTCACTCATTATCTGTTTTCCCACTAAGTCTGTCTGCCCGCTTCCGTTTGCTGCATACAAAGCACCTGTGCCTCCAGTCTGTACAAAGACAGAAGGGAAAAGTGAACACAGGAGTATTAATTGGACCTTTTATTTGTTATCTCAGTATTTACCTTTGAATTGATGAAATACTCTACAAAATTTAGCCTCATTTGAAAGAAATAAGTTTTGGTAGTTGATCCACAGAAACTTTGCTGGTTGTTTAATCCAGAAATGCACAATAATATTTTATAGAGGAATGGCATCCCTAATTAGCTGATATGTAATGCCAAATTTGGCCTTATGGGCAACAGCTCAAGATCACTCTTTCTGAAAGTCATTACGTTCCTTAGAGCCATTACTCAGAGGAATTTCAGCTGAAAGATTTACTGGCTCAGTGTCTTCCTTGAGAGTTGGCTAGCCAGGGAATGTTCAAGGCAATCCATATTCGGCTGAAGCCTAAAATATGGAGCAGTATGTTGCCAATTTCCTCCACCTACATAAATTAATTTTAATGAGGTAGGTTCTCTGTGATCCAGAGGATTTCCATTTTGATCATTATAGTTCTCTTCCTCTCTTCAGTGAACAGATAATAGGAAATGTGTGTTCTTTGAGACATGTATTTATTTGAGACCTGTTCAAATATCTGCATCTCCAGCTCTGATTTGGTTAGAGTAGAAAGGTATGTGCTTGAAGAATGAAGTATCTCTGCGGTGAAAACATCAGTTCAGTGTGGAAAAAATATCTATGGCTTCCTAAGAATTCTGTGGCCCACGTGTGTGTTTCCTGAGATTTAGTGTGAAACCCTTGAACAGTTAAATTAAACAGACCTTTTTCTTCTTAAATACCCAGCAGGGAAAATCAGCAGGGAAATCTGTTTTGTGTCACCTGCTGGGCACAGACGCCTCTTGTGTGCCTGGGGTGGGCAACTGCAGCAGCTTCAACAGTCACTCATGGCCAGTCAGGATCATAGGGAGAGAGTCAGACTCAGGCTGGGCTGCGCCATGGGCAGGCCTGGCTCAAGAGGGCCCATGCGCAGGTAGGGCAGGGAGTTGGGGATGGGCCATGCTCCAGCATCACTGGGGCAGGGACTAATGGCCTTAAGGTAGGACTGTGGGCAGTTGAGGAGAAGCCTGGTGGGTTGGCAGAGACAGGCAGAGCTGTGGATGCTCTTGGGACCCTGAGATAAATCACTGACATTTTAATTTACAAACTCATCAACACTTTAACCATAAGATGGAGCTGGCAATTAACTTTTACTAATGATACTGAGCAGACTGGACAACTTTGGAGGAATGTCATATAAACCGTGTGCAATGGTGACAGAACAGATAAGTGTCATGTATCCAGACACATTTATTCTGGATGAAATTTCCAAATATTCTTTGTCTATTAGGAACTGAGAAATAATGTTTAGTGAGTTGAATATATGACAAGACTGTATTTTCTATATAGCTGTATACAGGCTATAGGAGATAATAGTCAAAATATGCTGTATTTTACAAGGTAGCATTTCCTGTGTAGTCCATAAATATAGGGATACTGTAAAATTATGCTGTTTTTGCAATGTACAAAAATATATCACTATCCATTACATCAGCCTAAGGGCAGGAAATTATTTGCTTAGTCATGTTTGCAATGTTATTGTTTGTTACCTAGCCAGAATATAGGAAGCAATAAAAGTTAATGACAGGATTATAGGTTATTCTACTTTTATCAATTTGGGTGAGAAATAATATTATTAATAGAGCTAGAGCTCTAGATAGCCAATAGGTTACTATATATCCAATTTTTCTACTATGGTGCAAGTATAATCATTTGGGTTTCATAATGGGTCATTTTTATCTGCAGTGATGACTTACACATTATGTGGGAACACATTTTCAGTTGTATTTTTATGCAGCAGCAATACTAATTTCTATTGCTCTGCAGATATATTTTATAATGAATTTTGATTGCAACTGGAACAAGGTATTTGCAATATTGCGTGTTATTGTAAACATAAAATGGGTATAAACAAAGCCAGCTGATGAGGTAGCTATGGGATCTGATAACAAAATCTGGTGTTAGGCTCATAGTCCAAGATCAGAAATGCCACACCCTCATCATACAAAACACTGATATAAATGCATTTTGTTGACTGCTTCAAAAAAAGTTGTCAATTATTACTAGAAAGCTTTGCACTTGGTAAGGTGCTCCAATCTGTGCAAAACACACATGAAAGTATAAGCTGACATAAACTCTATATTGTGTACTCTAGAATTTCAACAGATATGCAGTTGTATGTTCACATCTCACAGGAATCAAACTTGTGTTGTTGAGAGACTGAATGATGCCCAGAGGCAAATGTAACAGCCAAGCAACCAGGGAGTGCTGTAATAGGACACATAAAACAGAAATACCACCTTTCAAACCAAGAAAAGCTCACAGCAAAAAAGACCTTTGCAAATTCTGCTGATAGAAATGGGAACCTAAGACAACATGCTCTAATAAAAAATATTTAGTTAAGTAAAAGACTGGCTAAAGCTCACATGCTTTGCACACCAACACTGTCAAAATTCTCTCCTCTGGGTTGCTCCAACAACATGGCAATTCACAAAAAGATTCCAAATTACATGAGAGTCAACTCTTCCATAAATTACATACTTAAGGCCTAATGATGCCTTAGGCTTGTATAGTATTTTATATTTGTTCAATGCTAATGCCAGTTCTAGTGACTTCAAATGTTCTATGGGTGATGTACAATGGGGCAAAATGGTGCATTCTCAGTTAGGCAGCCAGTTTTTATGCTTTGCTTTTTTGTATGGCATGTTTGCATGCCTCTATCTAAGATGACAGCTATTACCTTCCAAACCAACAGTGAACACTTCAGAAAAAACTCCACCACTACAGAACTAATTTTAAAAACAAATAATAGTAAATCCTATCTAGAAATATCAGATTTTAAAATCCATTTAACTGAGAAGTCTGAGTATGTGGTTCATTCCCATGTTCTTGATGTTGAAATTTTGATATTTGAAACTGTTTGTTTTGGCAGAACTCCTTGTGTTCCTGCTTTTGTTTTCAAGATGCCATTAGAACGAAGCATTTTTTATTCTTCTACTGTATGAGAGTGAGATCTTCTTGCAAAGAAATGAGCAGCTCTATTTACTATTAGACTGTTAATATCAATCTATAGTTATTAATATGTAGGAGAGTACCAGCATTTTAATAATGACTGAAGTCATGTATTTGATATTAGAATCAGCATACAATATTATTTTGATTGAATGCATTATTTGTTACTGTGTACAGTTAGAAAAGCTAATCCTAATTAGAGATGAATGCATTTTAAGATCAGGAGGGAACTATTATTTTCTTTTGATGAATCTCCTTTATGACACCAGTTGTAGACTTTCATCCACCTCAGCTACAGGTTTCTCAAGTAAAGGGCAGGAATGGGAGAGGAGCAGAAAGTTTGCATATTAGCACTGATGGGTGTAGTTATACACTCAGGTGGTGTAAGGTGGTTGCAGTTATATGCTGATGGTTTAAACTGGGATTGCACCCACATGTTCATCTGTTGAGATCAATAACTTTGTATTTGAGTGAAATCAGTCTTTGAGAAAGGAAATCTTACCCTGATCTGAAGAAATCAAATGACCAACCTTTGTCTGAAAAAATCAAAGGATGTACTATCTAACCTCTCCTTGGTAGTTTGTGTATTTGTGGTTTCAAGGTGTTTGCTGCCTGTTTTACCTTTGATTCTTTTTTTGCCTTTCTCTTCCAGTTGAAGAACCTTTGAGAAGATAGCAGTGACTTGCTGTGAAGCAAGCATGAGGACACTGTCAACTGTGATTAAGTGATCTTGAAATTTTGGACAGATTGTAGGTAAAAGTAACTGTTGCTGTTGAGCAAATTGTTTTACAAAATCTAAACCAGAAGCACTTTCTATATTAGATCCTACATCAAATTTATGTAGTGATAATGGAACAGGCTAGCAACTGCTGTAAATCTGCATGCTAGCATTGATGTTGATAACACCTCTCCAGTTTAAGCCTCTTGTAAATCTTCTTCAGGGATTGTTTGAACAAATACACTGAAAAACTAGGAAAGAAAATAAAAATACCCTTTACCAGAAAGATAAGTAAAAAAAGATCATGTACAGCAGAGAAAATATCTTGTACCTCCTATAAAGGTCAAATCTTTTTTGAAAAGGCCTTTCTCAGATCTTTTACTCTTTCTTAGAATGGCAAGTGTTGGCAATTACAGAAAAGTGTGTGATAAGTGATTAAGTGAATACTAACTGCAGAAAGGAATAAAAAATGAGCCTTTCAGAGAGAAACAGATGGATTTACAATCACACCAAAAAGATAGTAGGTATGAATTCTTATGATTATCAATATGTTACGGAAGGAGAGGATTTACTTTTCAGAACTCTTTATAGATACATAAACATCTAATTTTAGTATTTGCTGGCCAGGTTCTTCCTCACTCAGTCAAAACTATAATGAGAGTTTCATGGCCACCTTAAACTAGCATATCATTAATCAGATTCTTCAGGAGCTTTAGCATATAGGTACCTGAATGCAATTTGTGCCAGTAGAAATATGGGGTGATGCTAGACAGAGTTAGAACTTGCAGGCAGGAGATACAGACTGGGTTTTTTTGGCAGCTGTGCCTGCTTTATGTTGTTGTAAAGTAGTTGTGAAATTATAGCTTTTCTAGAGATTTCAGAGATGTCTTAGAAATGCCCACTAGGAAGGGCAATGATTAACAATAAATCTTTCTAGCTTATGACAGTTTTTTTCTTACTGTCCTTGCCTGTGTTAGATACAAAATATTATCTATCCCTTATTCATCCCAAGGGACTGTTTTGCTTCTATCTCCACCTTCAAAATTCTAAAAGAAAATAAGCCACCTCATTCCCATTTAACTTCACCAGCAATCAGTTCTATGCCATCTCTCTGCCCTGCCCACTGTGCTGCAGAAAGGGCAATTTCCATCCATTTCAAATCCATTTCCATCTAGGCAATCCAATGCCTTTTACTGTATTCAGAGCAATGATTCCTTAGCATTCAGCAAGAGTGCATCCAGCCTGTTTTTGCATTTATTCAAGTCTGCAAAATGATGTAAAGGTCTAACACAACTTTTCTTCTTTCCTGTGGGCAAGCTGTCAGTATACTGATGATCATAGTCTGTAGTTTGGTTTGTTAGGTTATGCTGACAGACTGTAAATATTCATATCTTGCTCTCATATCAGATGAGAAAATAAGTGCTGGCATCAAGTGTACTGCAAGTGCAAGAAATAGTATGCTGCTGGTGTAGGTATGTGACATTAATCATAGAATCATAGAACACTTAGGGTTGGAAAGGATCTTAAGATCATCAAAACTCACACTAAACCCTATCACCCATGGCTTCATCCAACCTGGCCTTGAACACTGCCAGGGATGGAACATTCACGGCTTCCCTGGGCAACCCATTCCAGTACCTCACCACCCGAACAGGAAAGAACTTCTTCCTTAGATCCAATTTAAACCTCTGCTGTTTAAGTTTCAACCCATTACCCCTTGTCCTAGCACTACAGTCCCTAATGAATAGCCCCTCCCCAGCATCCCTGTAAGCCCCCTTCAGATACTGGAAGGCTGCTATGAGGTCTCCACGCAGCCTTCTCTTCTCCAGGCTGAACAGCCCCAACTTTCTCAGCCTGTCTTCATATGGGAGGTGCTCCAGTCCCCGATCATCCTCGTGGCCCTCCTCTGGACTTGTTCCAACAGTTCCACGTGCTTTTTATGTTGAGGACACCAGAACTGCACACAATACTCCAAGTGAGGTCTCACGAGAGCAGAGTAGGGGGGCAGGATCACCTCCTTCGACTTGCTGGTCATGCTCCTTTTGATGCAGCCCAGAATACGGTTGGCTTTCTGGGCTGCAAGCGCACATCTCATCAGCCAAAACCCCCAAGTCCTTCTCTGCAGGGCTGCACTGATTTTCCTTTTTGCCCAGCCTGTAGCTGTGCCTGGGATTGCTCCCACACAGGTGCAGGACTTTGCACTTGTCATGGTTAAACTTCATGAAGTTGGCATCAGCTCACCTCACAAGTGTGTCAAGGTCCCTCTGGATGGCATTCCTTCCCTCCAGCGTATCAACCAAACCACACAGCTTGGTGTCATCGGCAAACTTGCTGAGGGTGCACTCATTCCCACTGTCCATGTCACTGACAAATATGTTGAACAAGACCAGTCCCAACACCGATCCCTGAGGGACACCACTCATTACTGGTCTCCACCTGGACATTGAGCCGTTGACCACAACTCTTTGCGTGCGGCCATCCAGCCAGTTCTTTATCCACTGAGTGATCCACCTATCAAATTGATGTCTCTCCAATTTAGAGACAAGGATGTCATGTGGGACAGTGTCAAATGCTTTGCACAAGTCCAGGTAGATGACACCAACTGCTCCACCCCTGTCCATCAGTTCTGTAGCCCCGTCATAGAAGGCGACCAAATTGGTCAGGCAGGATTTCCCCTTAGTGAAGCCATCCTGGCTGTCACCAAGCACCTTGTTGTTTTTCATGTGCCTTAGCATGGCTTCCAGGAGAATCTGCTCCAAGATTTTGCAGGCACAGAGGTGAGACTGACTGGTCTGTAATTCCCCGGGTCATCCATTTTCCCCTTCTTGAAAATGGGGGTTATATTTCCCTTTTTCCTGTCGTCGGGAACTTCACCTGACTGCCATGATTTTTCAAATATGATGGCCAGTGGCTTTGCAACTTCATTCACCAGCTCCTTCAGGACCTGCAGATGGATTTCATCAGGTCCCATGGACTTGTGTACGTTCAGGTTCTTAAGATGGTCTCGAACCAGATCCTGTCCTACAGTGGGCCCAAGGTCTAGGTTTTTTTTTAGCCGCTACATACCTATAAAATCCCTTCCTATTATCTTTAACATCCCTAGCCAAGTTTGCTCTAGCTGGGCCTTAGCTTTCCTAACCTGGTCCCTAACTTCCTGGACAACATCCCTGTATTCATCTCAGGCCGCCTGTCCTTGCTTCCACCTTCTATAAGCCTCATTTTTCCTGTGAATTTTTCTCAGCAGCTCCTTATCCATCCAAGGAGGTCTCCTGGCCCTCCTGCTGCACTTCCTTCTAGTCAGGATGCAACACTCCTGAGCTTGTAGCAGGTGATCCTTGAATATTATCCAAGAGTCTTGGGTCCTCCTGCCCTCTAGGGCTATATCCCATGGAACCTTGCTATGCAGGTTACTGAAGAGGCCAAAGTCTGCTCTCTTGAAGTACAGGGCAGTGAGCTTGCTGCACACTTTTCTCACTATCCTGAGGACCTTGAATTTGACCATCTCATGATCACTGCATCCAAGACTATCCTGGAGTGTCGCATTTCCAAAAAGCCCTTTCCTGTTGTTTAGCACAAAGTCAAGTGTGGCACATCTCCTTGTCGGCTCAGTTGTCTTCCACTCAATCAAGAAACCTCCTGGATTGCTTGTGCCAGGGCATAATGTCACTCCAACAGATGTCAGGGTGGTTGAAGTCCCCCATGAGAACAAGGGCCTGTGAGCTATTTTTCTGTAGAGTTCTTCATCCACAGGTTCCTCTTGATCAGGTGGTCTGTAACAGATCCCCACAGTAATGTGGCCCTTCACCAATTTCCCCTTAACCCTGACCCACAAACTTTCTGTTAACTGATCACCTGTCCCCAGACAGAGTTCCATACTCTCCACCCTATCCCTAACATAAAGGGAAACTCCCCCTCCCCTCCTACCGGGCCCGTCTTTTCTAAAAAGCCTGTAACCTTCCATTCCAACACTCCAGTCACAGGAGCCATCCCACCATGTTTCTGGGTGCTTATTATATCATAGCCCTGTAGATGTGCCCACACCTCTAATTTCTCTTGTTTGTTCCCATGCTACTGGCATTTGTATAGAGGCATCTGATCCGAGCTCCAAATGAAGCCAGTTCATTGGCTGGAGCAGCTAGAATATCACTACATTGCTCCGAGCATTTATGATAGGTGCTGGCAACTGACTGGGTGTGTTGGGATGGAATGATGCTCCCCTCCCCCAACACAACTAGTTAAAAGCATCCTTGACAAGTCTGGCAAGCCTCCCAGCAAAGCCACTCTTCCCTTTCTTTATCAGAGCATCTCCACCAGCCCCCAGTAGGCTGACCTGCAAACTTGTGCCCCATGTTCAAGACACCCAAACATTTGACTATGACACCACCCTTTTAACCATTTATTAACCTGCCCAATCCTCCTTGCCTTTGGAAGGTCCTCCCCTGTGTCTTGGAGAATTGTCAAAAAGACAATCTGAGCTCCAGAGCCCCTGGCCACCTCTCCCAGGGCCCTGTAGTACTTCTTTATACTCCTCAGGCTACTACTATCTATATCCTTAGCACCCCACATGTATCACTAGAAGCAGGTAATAGTCCGTGGGACTTACTAGAGCAGGCAGCCTCTCCGCAACATCCCTGATCCATGCCCCATGTAGGCAACACACCTCCCTTGCGACCGGGTCAGGCTGACAGATGAGCACTTCTGTCCCTTTCAAGGCAGAGTCCCCTACTACTACAACCCAACGCTTTTTCCTGGCGGCACCAGTAGAGATCTTCTGTACCAGTGCACCAGCCGACTGTTTCTGATGCAAGTGCATTTCCTCATCAGCCCCCTGCAGGACAGCAAAGCTGTTCTGGGTGGGTACAGCAGATTTAGGAGGAAGCCCCTTGCTTTTAACTGCTCTCTTCCTCCTTTTTTTTTTTTTTTGTTTGTTTGTTTTTGGTTTTTTTGTTACTAATTCCCAGATTCCTGGGTTAACGGGCTCTTTTCCTCCATGAGTTAGAGGGGAAGCTTGAGGCCCCTGTGCTGTTTGGGCCTGGAGCAAGCAGTCCTGCTTCCTCTCAGCTTCCCTGACATCTTGCAGCTTACTGACAGCCTCCCGTAGCTCAGCCACCTGCTGGAGGAGGACCTCCACCAGGGAGCAGTGAGCACAGCCCTGCCCATTCTGCACCATTCCCTCACCAGACCAGTGCAGGCACTCTCTGCACACCGAGCTCTGCGCTGCAGCCTCCCCTCTAATCTGCTCTGTCTGGGTGCCTACGCTGGCCGCCGTCGGGGCAGTCAGGGCAGAGCTCCCAGACCGAGCCCTGTTCATACAGCGAGTGCTCCCCATCCCGCTCGCCTGCCCGCGCGAACTGCCTTGACCTCCCCCCCCACCCCCCCGCTTGCCCGCAACGGCCACGCAAACTGCCTCAACCCGCTCTGTTCGCAGCGCTCCCTGGGCAGGTTTTTAACCACTCACAGTTGGTGCCACTCCTCCTGGCTCCGCCCCCGGTGAGTCACCTCCTCGCGTGAGCTGAGCTGCCGGCTCCTGAGCAAGTCCTATCGAGGACTTGAGGCTTTCTCTTCGGTTGCTCTTGTCGCTCTATGGTGAGGCTCCTGGATGCTGATCTTCCCCCGCTCCGCTCCGGTGTTGCAGGCGTCCTCTCTCAAGCTACTCTCCTCAGCAACTGACCGAGATCACCTCATGGGAAGTGCATCATGCAGGTATGTTTCCTGAAAATGGTAATGTTGCATTTCTCCATTATTTCTTATTCTATTGGAAAAGGACTTATTCTCCCGTTCCTCTCTACCTGCTGTTTATCTAGGCTTTGAACAACAAAGTAGCTTAGCTGTTGAGTTATTTGACTAGAGGAAGGGCTAACTTTGACAAACATGATCAAAACCATGGAAGAGGATGCTTTTAGTGTTTTCTTCAAAGGAGCAGACATCAAAGACATATACTGAAAATGGGGATAGGTGTAAAGTTGGAGTACACTTTGTGGCTGGAGGTGTTGAAGATGCTGGCTAGCCAAAGCTGGTTGGTGCTCTGTGAGAACGAAATTTGCCTTCTGCAAAGTCTTGCCTTAGAGTGCATAGGGACTGTTTAACCACTTTTTCACTCACCATGGAAAGTTCACTGAATAAATTTATGTTATTCCCAAATTCTGCTTGGATCTTGTCACAATCCAGGTAATAAACCCTGACAAAAAGGTAGAAACTCTGTATGTACTAAGTAGTATCTGAACTTCGGATACATCCTAAAGCACATTGCAAAAAGCCCCTCACCTGAATACTATGACTTTACTTATTCCAGATTTCCAAAGAAAAAATGACCCCCAGGACATTTCACCACTCCATCCCTTGCCAGTCACAGTCCTAATTTTGAGCAATATATACTCAATGAAATACAGAACACAGTTTCATTTACAGTGGAAATTAACTATTCCTTCAGAGCCTATTAAAACCGAAATGACAATTTATTAAATGTTTTGCAGTTGAGTTAAAGCAGGAATTTTCTGGTAATTTTACAGGTATTTCTCAATAATAAATACTAATTCTTAAGTTTTAAAGGGAATATAACTGTTGAACTAGAGCCTGTCTCTGTTGAAACCAAATTGTATTGAAGTTTTGCAGTGTTTATGAGTAGCAGCTAGAGCAAGATGTAAAGATTCCTAAATCAGTGTATTCATTACACCTAATATAATCTTAATTTTAATAGATTTAAATGCATACTATTGATAGTTTATATTTTTCTGGTTTGTGTCATATATATTTTTATATTACTAAAATGAATTTTGAAATGTTAATATGACATTTAATGGACTTCCAATTTTGATAAAAATTCAACATTTATATAAATTTATTTAAATGGTAGTAACTGCATGAGTTCCAACCTCCTGCCTTGGGCAGAGACAGCTTCCACTAAACCAGGTTGCTCAAAGCCCTCTCCAACCTGGCCTTGAACACTGCCAGGGATGGCGCATCCACAGCTTCTCTGGGCAACCTGTGCTAATGCCTCACCACCCTTACACGGAAGAATTTCTTCCGAATATCTAATCTAAATCTCCCCTTCTGTCAGTTTTAAACCATTCCACATTGTTCTTGTCACTTCACTCCCTAGTAAAAAGACCCTTTCCAGCTTTCTTGTAAGCCCACTTTAGGTATTGGAAGTCTGCTCTAAGCTTGTTACAAATGCTCAGAGGGCTGGAACACCTTTCCTTAGGAAAGGCTAAGACAGCTGGGCGAGAAATCAAGGCTCCAGGGAGACCCTATAATAGCAGCCTTCCAATACATAAGCGGGGACTTATAAAATAGACTTTTTACCAGGTCCTGTAGTGACAGGATGAAGGGTAATGGGTTGAAACTAAAAGAGGGTAGATTTAGATCAGATATGAGGAAGAAATTTTTTACAATGAGGGTAGTGAGACAGTGAAACAAGTTGCCCAGTAAGGTTGCGGATGCCCCATCCCTGAGAAGTATTCAAGGTTGGATGAGGCTCTGAGCAACCTAATGTAGTGAAAGATGCCCCTGTCCATGGCAGGGAGTGTTGGACTAGATGATCTTTAAATGTAATTTCCAGCCTTCCTATACTTCTATGTTATTACATATTGTACTTTTTAGGGATTTTAATATAGAGATACAAGATCACAAAAGAATAATTGTTTAAATTGTTTTACCCTTTATGGCTGTAAATAATCATCTAAATTTACCCTAGTGCATATTTTGTGTACTTAATTTGTTTTCAATCCTGTGTTGCCAGAAGCTAAGATACTATTGTGCCATTGCTGGACTTTTCTGAGGTTGACATGCTTTCTTGTTTTCCAGAGATGACATGGGTTAATATCATCGCATTGTTATCAGTAGCTTGATGCATGCCTGTTTTCTAGTAGAAAAGATGTGCAGTGCCTTCTTGCCTATTTCTAGCCTGAAGGCTTTCAACTTGAAATCGTTTTCCTTGTTTCTGATTTTTCATTCTTGCTTGCTCACTTTCTCTCAGGGTCTTTCTTTCTCTCCCCCAGCTCACTGTCACACTGTTTTTCTTTTTACATAATCTGGAAGGGATTTTTGTTTTCTCATCCCTTGGGAAGTTTGTGCCTGAAAGGTTTTGCAGTACCTGACACTGTGTTTGGGTAATTGAATTTTTGTTTCTTTTAAAATCTCATGTCTAACCAAGTATAATATGCTGCATCTTGGAGCATAGTGGAGATGTGCTAAATAAATAGACATGTACATGTTTGATGTATTTTACATGTGTAGTTGATATATTTTCTATCTCTCTTCCTGTTTATTTAAACTCATTGAAGGCATATTGAAGATTATTAAGCATTCAGGAATGGCTGAAGTACCATAGTAGTTGCAGAAGTGGTTCAAGAAGCACAGGGATGCTCAAAGTAGTTAACAAACACTCAAGACCAATACCTTGTAATGATCAAACTCTGCCTTTGTCTGGGTTTCAAAAACAACTGGGGATAAATAAATTACATTAATGTATTCAGGAGCACAAATCCTCTAGAGTAAATGTCAAAGCAATTGTAAACCACAGCATCTTTAAAATTAACAGCTAGTACAAAAAAGCATGTGTCTGATGCTTGGAAGACCAGTTGATTGCTTTTCAGACATAGATCTGGGGGGAAGGATGTGAATCTTGGGGAGGGGCAGAATGGAAGGAAAAACTGAGAAAAGTCACATGAAGCTGAAGAGATCTTCAGTGTATATTTTGAGATCTTGACAGATGTACTTATGATTAAGCTTGGCTGTGAAAGATACAGATGTCATTGCTGTTTTACTAATATGAGACAATAAAATGTCATTAACTTGCAAGTAACTGCGTTTCTTATCAGACTGACAAGAGGATAACAATCTTGTCTAGTTTCAATAGAAATTATATATGTAAAGGCAGAAGTTTTAACTTTGCTCCTATGGAATGCAATAAAAATAAATCTGAAGTTCAGTCCTCTAAATTTACTGCCAATGAGTGCCTGCTCATAAAACACTTATTAGCAATTAAGTGTGTGTTTAAATAGCTTTAAATAGTGTCAGACCTATATTGAAATACATTAGATGCATGTCTACACTATAATTTGCAAAGGTCTGAAATAACTTCAGAATGGGTTTCAAGTAAGATAGTCCTACAAAATGGCAGCAGCCTAGCCATATAGGCTGTTTCTATGGCTTGGCCAAGGCTGAGGTCTGTACTCTGCTATAATTATTTCAGCTAAGCTGGAAATCTAAAATAGTGGATTTTTTGTTTAGTATAGATATGAAGCACTGCTTTTTATTGTTGACATAGCGAGCACTGGACTCTAGTAGTAATGGGCTAGTTCAGTAAGGCTAAAGAGGAGAGTGATGACCTAATAAAGGTATTTGCAAGCCAAATTCTTTCCTAAATTGGGAAAGATATTTCTGAATTAGTATGTATTGTTTAATAGTTTGAACATGCAAATAGATTTCTTAAACTCTCTGAATACATGTGAAAGGGTAGTATTGTGCAGTTGAACCGGACTCTGTCAGTCTCCTGCCTTCCTTTAAAATAGTTATATAACATGCATTTGAAGAGGACTTTGTCCACAGAGATAAATGTTACTTTTATGGTAACAGAGGGGGCAGAAGAGGTATTGAGTTTGTCAGCTCACCTGACATCCATGATGATGAAAACCTAGAAAATACAAGAGGGAAGAAAAATATATGCTGTCAGTCTTTCATGTTTCAGAGCTGAGGAAAAAAAACCCTAAGTTTTTAGAAATATGAGTACTTACATTTGGCTAGTGATTAAATGAAGCAAATATCTACACAATGATCAGTTTTATATGTGAAAGATCTGAGATTTTTAAAAACTAGCATTTCATCAGCTTCTTGATTGTAACTTTTTTCCCCTTGTGGCGCACTACTTAAAACAACCTGAATTAGTAGCAGCTGTGAGAGATGGTAAGGAGCTTGCAAAGTCTTACCTGACCATTCGCAAGCTTTTTAATTAGCCAGAACAATTATCAAATTCTTGCCTGTCAGAGCAGTTGAAAGATTTCCCTAGCAGTATCTTGATCAATTTAATGCACTGGTTTTGGAGAGGTGTTTGCGTCTGTGGGTTGGCCCAACAGATGCCACAGCAGCAACAGCAGCTAAGGTGAGGTTGAAAGACTGTTCTTTGTGAAACCAAAAGGCAACTTAATCCTGTATCCTGTTTTTGACAGTGGCCAAAAGTGAATGCTTAAGAACTCGTACAGTTTATGTGGTAATGCATTCTGGTAGTCTTGCATCCTTGCCCTTTTTTCAGCTCACTGACTTGAGAATAGGATGGGGTTTCCACGTATTTTGTAAAATAGAATTATTTTTCCTTCAGTCTATTTGTCCAAACTGAAAAGGCTACTGAATTTTCAATTCAGTCTTTAGCCCTCTAGAGGTTGTAAATTTCAGATTACCAGAAGCAGGGACAGTAAAGCAGGGATACCTTTCTCTCTTATTCTCCAAAACACTAAGGAAGCACAAAACTCAATTTGAACTATAGCAGTGCAGGCTTGATAAAATTCAAGAGGTACTCAAAAGCTGCAAGGGTGGTCTGTGTCATGGAGCTGTGTACATGGAGCTGCAGGGTTTCTTCATCTTCAGGTAATAACAGTGCATGACTGGGCATGACAAATGAAGCAGAAAGCCCTTGGATTAGTTTATTTTATAGAGGCAATCTAGAAGCTGCTGTCAGTGAGTCCTAAGCCGAAGAGTGTCAGTGGAAAGCTGCTCTGTTCTTGTTATTTCAGAGGTCCGTGGAACGAGAGCTGCTAGAAAGTATTGTACTGTGCCAAAGAAAAAGACAGTGACCTTTGCTGAAAAACACCTTACAGAAAAGGTTGTTTACAGTCCTTAGCATCTTCTTTTCTGTCCCTGACTGTTCTATGCACTCCTGAATCATAACAAACTTTGCTATTATATAAAACCCCCAATGTGTCAACTTGCTGAACTTCCTAGCCTTCAAATTTCTGCCTTGCTTCTTTCCTGAGTCGTTTGCCCTGCTTCTTCTGAATGCTGCTCTGTTTCTCAAGTAACTCTCATTTTCCATATTTTCCCTCCACTCTACCCCACAACTACTAAAGTCACAGGGAGGTTTTTAACAGTTTTCTACAAAAAGACTGGCTTAAGTGCAGTTCCAGCTGAAGTAAGAAAAAGTGCATGTGTTAATTGTTCGGTTTCTATGGTACCAAAGACTTCAGCCTTTTTCTTTCCCGTTTTGACAAGCCATCTTTGTGCTGAGAGACCATAGATATAGCAAATGGGTTTTATGATGAATCCTTTTGTGATATCAGCTCCTTTGTAATCAGGAAATGATGAATACACAGCTAGTAGGATTGCCAGACATAAGGGTCTAGTAGTCTGCCACTCTTATTCGTACCACAGAAGTGGGCTAAGGGAAAATTTGACTGTATGAATGACAGGAAGATGCAGAACTGAAGGTAATTTCTCTGTATGAGGTTTTTTCCCTTTGAACAAACTGGTTATCTGTATGACCTGGAAGTAAGGAGTTGGTTAAGAATGATCATAGAAGTGTTTTAAGGTAATAGTTTATGTTATTAATTAGAAAGGGTATCCTTGAAGCTTTGCTGAGTACATAGGTGCCTGTGCCAGACAGACCATGACAGCTGTATTAGATATGAATTATTTTACCAAAGTACAGAAAAAGCTATTGTGTGTTTTGTGTAGACTGCATAGCTCTTGGGGCCAGCACTGCCCTCTCTCACCCCCAACTTACTGTCTGTTTGTAGTATCATGTGTATCCAAAATACTCTATTGACTGCTGAAAAGTGAAGTTTTTGTTAGGAAAAAAAAAAGCTAGATGGAATTATTTGTAATATTTTTACATTCAATTATTATATGCTACAGAATACATATTCAGCGATGTATTCATAATTCATACTCAGTCATATCGTCTTCACACCACAGATTATAGGGTGCACATCCATCCCTTACCTTCTCTACCTGTGGGAATAGTCTCAATGTTCATTTCAGTGATGTCTTGTTCTCTTTGGAAAATTTCACTGTGGAGAAAGTCAGATTTACCAGTATTTGTTTTTCACCCAGAAACAGGAGTGTTTTTCAGGATTTATTTAAAAGCAGTATTTCAAAGGATGGACAGCCACAGTTTTATTTCTGCTTCTTTTTATACCTGATTTTGAAAAGGAGAACACAGCTACCTATTTAATGGGATGCTTGTTTTTCTGAAACTGATCTTTGCCACTGCAGATGACCAAAGGATACTATTACCTTGGGTATTTATAAATACAATTCCTCATCTACAAATATATTTCCTTATAAATTGGACAGTAATGTATTTTATCATCGAAACAGACTTCTTGTCTCTTTCTACATTGCTGTACATTTTGCTGTTGTATTTTATTTCTTAGGCTGGTTATATAAAGCCTGACAAGGCAGAAGTGAGTAGCTTACTTCACCCAATGATAGGAAGAGGCAATATTAAAATAGGGAAAATTATAAGGCACTTTTATTTGGCATCTCCATAACCTGAAAAGTTTCGAAAGCCTCGTCAATGAATTTCAGAACTGCTCTTATCTTAGTTTCCTTATTTTCTAGTTCAGTCTAGTCTAGTCTTTTCCATTCTTTCTATTTCATCTTTTGATAAAAAATGGAACTATATTCAAAACTAATGGAAGGAAGCAATTCAAGCTCTTTTTCTACTCAGAGTACATCTATGGCAGATTGTGGGCGGGGTTTTTTTAGTGGCTCTCAGTTCAGAAATTAACCCTCATTTTAAGCATTGCCTGTGAGAAAGGATTTCACCATGCAGTAATTTATGTGATTATTTGAGGGGGCTATTAATGTACAGATTACTATGTTATGTCTGATGCCTTCTATTCATTACCACTACCTATGTCAGCTCTACTTGTCAACTGTAGTAAAACTCACCCCTTTTCAAGAGCTAGAGTACTTTTTCTCTATTTCTGTGTTTGAATATTATCCAATATTCAAACCTTACCCAATGTTTATGGCTGCACACCCTTCCATTTGGATAAGAACCAGGTAAAAATCAATTCTATAAAAATATTATAATAATTATGATAATTTGCTCTACTGGATCAGTGGGGAGACGCCAAGGCCGTTATCAATAAGCTCACAGCAATGTGTTATGGTTGTTTTTTCCTGCTGTCGTCCCCAAGACAGCACATATCTGCCACACCAAAGTATGAGGTTTTGCTTCTATGCACAATGAATTTCTGATTCCTACATTTTTGTATAAAAAGTTTTTTTTTTTTTATTTTGGCATGGTATCACCATTTCTTCTTAAATAGCTGGTAATGGATTCTTTCAGTCACTTCTTACAGAGATTAACTGGAATTCTCAAGGGAAGAAAGGAAGCAAGGAGAAAAGAAAAGGGGAGGGTGGGGGAGAGCAAGTTGCATCAATTAGTTTCAAAAAGGAATGATTTGTTACATTTCCAACTCAGCATGCTCATCAATACAGGTGTAGAATCTGCAGTACATGTTAAACACTTCCTTTCTGGTCTGTAAAATTAGGTATGATTCCCTGCAGTGCACAAGGAAAACAATTCCACTATCAATAATCTACAGAAGCAGTTCTACCAGACACCTCTGGTTTTAGAAAAAATTCCACCTCTCTAATGCTTCTGACTTACTAGGAGTTGATACATTTTTTTCATCATTTTCTTTTTCAGAAGTTGTTCAAGACCAACCTCACTTATAAACCTTTAGATTTTTTTTTTTTTTTTAGGTTTTGTCCAGACAATTTGTTCCTTACCCTTCATAGAAATATCAGCTATATGACCTTCATAAACTATGTATCTATGTAATGTATGTAGGTACCTATGTATTTGATTTTTCTTTATACTGATACAGCAATGTCTAAGCTACATGACTGAACACTGGGATATACTTTCTGGTAACAATAAAAGCACAGACTTTAGGATTCACAACCTTTCATTAAATCTTTACTCCTTCTTTATTCCTACATATTTCAATATTTGGTTTAGAAAGCACTTTGTTGGATTTTAACATTACTGCTGGAGTGTCATGAATCGAAGACCCGTATAGCTGTGCAGAAAGAATTTAAACTCCTTTCCTTCTAGTTGTACAAATAGATGATAGAAGCCAGTGTGAAGGAAAAACAGAGTATACTCTACCCTGAGACTGGTGAAAATAATATTCTTTGGAAACTCATGAAGCGTGAGGTAGTGAATGAAACCACATTTTGAAGTAGTAATAAAAGGTACTACTGGCATAGTGGGTTATCATCTCATAACACGAAGTAGAAACTTCAGATCTTGCGCTCAGAGACATGATTTGTTCTTTGTTGACTTACAGAGAACCATCTCCCTCCCCAGTGAATAGCACCCTACTTTGGCAGAAGCCTAACATTTGCTGTGAAAGCACCAGAAGATCTCGGAAGATACTGAAACCATGCTGTGACAGGCATAAAACACTGACTTGGAGACTTGCTCTGCCAAGGACTGCGTACTCTAAACACATTTAACTTTCAAGCTAAACTGATTTCAGATACCTGTTTTAGATATATTTAGGCTTCCTCAGAAAACTAATCTGCATGACTGATTTAGCAACAGAATATAGTTTGGACACATTGCTTATTTTTAAAAGCAGTGGCAACACTGAAGCATTCTCACCTCTCTTTCTAGACCTTCAATACCTAGGCTTCAAAATCATGCAAGGGAGAAAATGCTTAATGAATATCTTGAGTTGTTTACTCTTCTGCTGATCCTGGATAAGTAGCATGTTATGTTTATCTATTTTTTCCTCTCAGAGTGAAATATATTGTTCAGCAAACCAAGAACTTAAAAATCTTTTAGCTTTGCCATTTGTTTTTTGTCTGAGCTACATCACTAGGAAAGATGAAAACTACTTTTAGCACGAAGACCATTTTACTCTCTGGGATGCATGATGTTCCTTCTTTTCTACTGTGCAAATAAAGTAGGCCTTTTAAATCTGTAAAACATTGTTCTAACTAACTACTTAGCTAACTTTATTCTTAACTAAATTGAACTGTTGGCACAATCAAGATAAATTACTGTTCTGATTTTTCTGAACAATACTAAAGGTTGGATTATTGCAATTACTTATTACAAAGATGTCCTCTGTACTGAAAAAAAGGACATTCTTGTCAGCAAACACAAAGGTTTCATGTATACTGTAATATAGATCAGAGATCTCCTATAATTATTCCCTGACATCATAAATATGCTAGTATTTTAAAATTTTAAAAATGTTAAGTAATTAATAAAAAAATTAACCTTTATTGTACAATGTGAACATCCTATTCACCAATACACGTTCCCTTGCCAAGTATCTGAAGAAACTAATTTGGATGGAACCTTTTCAATGAGAAAATGTATTAAATCATTTTACTCTATTACCTGATTATTCTATTCTACTTCATCTGCTATTCTGTGTCAGTCTTTTGTTTTCATATTAGTTTGCTTTTTTAATTTTTGTGAAAATTTAATGAAATATAATTTTCTATTCACTTTTCCACCTTACTTACTACTTTGGTTTAATACGTTTGGTGCAAAACCCAGAATCTTTCAAAACACTTTCCACATCTTTGTTTTAAGGTGTTAGATAGAATGGTCATTCATATCTACTTCCTTTTAAAGCATTATATTCTCTTATGGGTTCCCAAACACAAGAACTCTGTATGAAAGAAGAAACAATTAATGAACTACCCTTTTGATCCCACTTACTTAAGAATTATAGTAGTCATTCATGAAACTGGAAGAAGAATCTGGCTAAAAGTACCTACTGCAATTGTAAAAAAGGTTTCCTCCATCTAAGTAGTACTTGATTTAATTTTCAATTAAAGCATGGGGTTTTATGAGCTTTTTATAAAACACGAAAGAATTACCTATTTACTATTCATGGTTTTTATAGACACTTTGTACGGAATAATGTTAAACTCATTTATATTTTCAGGACTTCAAGATTTAGGCAGATTTTTATTGAATGACTTCAATATCTTCAATCTGAATATTCGGATATTCATAAGCAACATTCTATTTGAAGCTATCTCCAAAATTGCATCAAGTGGAAAATATTTGCCTTGGTGTGATTAATCTCATCCGCACAATAAGGCATATAACTAGCACCTCAAGGACTTTCTTAAAATAGGAACTACACCACTATTCCTCTGACCCATTCCAAATTTTGATAGGTTAGCACACGTGTCGTGGTTTAGACCCAGCCGGTAACTCAGCACCATGCAGCCGCTTGCTAACCCTTCCTCTTTCCCTCTTACCCCCCTGGGAAGAATGGGGAGGAGAATCTAAAGAATGTAAACCCTCTGGGTTGAGATAAGAACAGTTTAATAACTAAAATAATGTAAAATGTAGTGATAATAGAAAGAATACCAGATTATTATTAGATAATATATTATTAGATAATTATTAGATAATATTATTAGATAATAACTAAAAACAACAAGAGAAGAAATGAAAGATCAGAAAATACAGGTGATACACAGTAGAACTGCTCGCCATTCACTGACCAAGATCCAGCCCAATCCAAGCAGTGATCTGTCCCTTCCAGTTCACTCCCCCCAGTTTATATGCTGGGCATGACACACTGTGGTATGGAATACTCCTTTAGCTGGTTTGGGTCAGGTGTCCTGTCTCTGCTCCCTCCTCGCTTCTTGTGCCCCCTCCTCACTAATAGAACATGGGACAGTGAAAAGTCCTTGATCAGGGTAAGTGCTACTTAGCAACAACTAAAACATCGGTGTGTTATCAGCACTGTTCTCACACTAAAGCCAAAACACAGCACTGCACCAGCTACTAGGAAGAAAAACAACTGTTACAGCTGAAACCAGGACAACCTGACAGAACAAATTCTTTGTTATTTTATCCATAGAGACCTGAGGACTAGCCCTGACATACCTCTCTTCAACCTAACATTCTAAGGATGTTTTTCTTAACAATAATACCTTTTTAATTTTAAAAACATTAGCTGTAGACAAATTCATCTTAACTGAAGTCTTAATTATTCATAAGACAGTGTCAATATGACATATAAAGAAGCATTACAAAATTTATTATTATCCCCTCTGTATGACTGCATTATATAGTGAAATGTCAAGCCATTAATAAAAATTGTATTCAACTAGAACTAAGATTTTGTCCCAGATATTTTGTCTGTCATCAGGCAAAGGGAAAAATATTCCAAGTCAGAAACAAGAAGAATCTAGCTCAAATTTCTTTTCCTTTTTAATCCCCAAGAACTGAAAAGTTTTAATGTCACTGGTGTTAAAATTGTTAAATATTTATTCAATCAAAGGAGAATTTTCAAACATTAAATAATGCAAATTATGGTGTAGTTAAGAAAGAGGCTAGTCATATTTATGGTCTGAATTAATAAAAAATGTTCACCCTTATTGGGACAGTTTGTTGATTTGAATTTTCATAGTTCAAGGCTTTTCAAGACAATGCTATAAACTATTTACTAAAAATAATTTCTCCGGGCTGAAAACATCAACTAGTTGTTGTTTTTTTTCTCAGAAAAACAGTTTAAGGTGTGGCTTAAATTTTCCATTTCTCAAATTACAGAGAAACCTAGAGTAACTGCAAGTACCAGTCCTGTGCAAATGTATTCTATCTTTTCTACAGTTGCCAGATGACCACCATTCTTATTTTTCCCAAAATAAACTAGCATGACAAATAGTGGTAGACTCCTAGGAATTTCTAAGAAAGTTTTTGTTTTTTTCATATCCCACCATGAGTCATTTCAATAGATTTAGAAAGAAATGTAATAGTCCACAATAGGAACACATTTAAAAAGGGCACAACTGCTTAAATATTTGCAAAATGTAGGGAATGCATATATTTCAGATACCATCCTATCATTAAAGCACAAACTGTTATGAACAGTTCTGCTTTAAATATTTTGCTGAAGCTCTGCCTTTTGACAATCTGACTGATACAATATAACCTGAAGAAAAATCCTGGCTCATACTTGCTTATAATATTGGCATCATACTGCTGATCTATCTTTCATCCTTGTTTGATTATTTAGTAGAAAGATGTCTTGCATTTAATCACAGATTTTTTATTTTATTGTCGGTTTTAAATATCCTACACAGTAATTTCTTAAATAAGCTATTTTATGTACAGGTTAAGATATCAAACCTGAAGACCAGAGGCTATGTTGATGTTTTTAATTCATTGGCTTCAGAAGGAATTTTCTTTTAAATAAAAGTGAACTGATCTTTTCCACTACAGTGTTACTATTGCTTGAATAAGAGCCAAATAAAATCCATGTTAAAGCCTGACGACTTTGTCTATGCTGCCTTATTTGTAGTCTAGATTTTTGTAAAATGACAGTGATTTTTGATGTTTCCATTTTCATATGCTCAAGCTGAGACATTTCAGTGAAGTGTTGCACTCAGTACCACAACTCAGCATTTCCTAAAGATTTACCACTGAAACATTCTTGCCCCTTTGTACTTTGTGCCAATGTAAGGGAGTACTTTTACACCAGCAAAGGTGATGTGGAGGGTAACTGAGAAAAAATATGATAAGTAGAATTATTTGTGCAAAGTTATTAAGAAAATACCTGTTGCTGTTTTATTTAGATGATAAATTCAATTTTACTACTGTAAATTTCAAAGACCACACCAGAGATATATTAATGCCCCAGGATTACCTAAGTACTTGGCTCCCCAAATCATGTGTATGTCCCACATTATTGAAAGTATGCTCATTGATTTATGTCCTTTGTACTACTTTGTACTGCAGTAAAGTATTGGAAAGCTTTATTAGATTCAGCACTCACTGTGTGTAATTAATTTGTGTTAGGATTAGGCTGCAAATGTTAGATTAATGTGTACTGAAAAGTTATTGCCTTTTCTTTCAGGGCAATCAATGTGTACAGATGAAAACAATTCAGCCGATGTCCTTTTCAATATACAGGTAAATACAGGACACATGCTTGATTTACTGTATTTGCCACCAACACATTAAACAATTTTAAAAAGTTCACCATATAATCTTACTTCCATTTAAATTAATATGACCACTTAAAGGTAGATCAAAGCTTCTTGTCAGATGGACACGTTACATACTTATTCAGAAATTAGGAATGAGGAAGGCATAATCTAGTTTAGCCCCCAAGCAGGCAGTTACATAACAGTGACTATATAGCAGCTTTAAGCATGGAAAAATGCCATATTGTCTCTGACCATGGCCAGAGCCATAGACAAGGGAGTATTCAAACTGCACAGAACTGAGAAAACTAGTCCCTAATGGAATGTCAAAACAGATTGGCATTTGTCTGTCATAGTATCTGAGACAACAAAATGACCACTTGGTAAATTACTTGGTAAATGGCCACTGGTAAATTACTGACAAATTACTGTATCAGATTCAGCCATTGGTACCTGTACATTATTAATTCTGATGACTTTTGTTGTCTAAATCTGTAAAGAAAATGTAGCTACAGTTCCATTAAGACATTTTGGATTGTTTAGTGTTTTCTAATCATACACATAAGTATCCACATACATACATATGCAGAGGTGATGGACTATAAAGTATAAGAGGATGTAATTTACTTTCTTCTTGTAGGTTTATTGTACAAAGCCAGTCTTGAAACTGCTCTGGGATTAAATAATTAATTTAGGAAACATACATAGTAAACAAGTAGCTATGAAGAAAGTGATGTATTTCATAGTAGGCTATGAAAGAAATTATGACTGCAAATTAATTAATTTCAAAAGTACAAAGGTATTTTGATGTGTAAATGTGTTCATTTCTTCTGTTCAAGCTGTATAATACTCTTAGTGCACGAATCTGTTCTCAGACATCTTGTTTTGCTATAAATATCAGGAAAAAGCACAGAAAGCATCCAGGAGTGCAGGTTTGCTTAACAAAGCAGAAATACAATCTTTTCTACAGAATTTGGAAATAACTTTTCAAATAACCTGTTTATAGTTTGAATGTTTTTTTAGCATATCTGACAAGGAAAGTAACACACAAACAGTTAATAATAAATTGGTTCTCTGTCTGCAAACCCATCCCAAATCCCAAGATCCCTTGTAATTTTTATTCTATATACTCACAGTAATCGCACATTGCAATTAATTATAATGTGTCCCACACAAATGGAAATACATTTTCCAGCTTGAATGAAGGCAAGAACCTCTTCTTTTTACTTCATCTAAACCTCATACGTGTCAAAAAAGTGAAACTTGTACGTTCACAGAACCCAGATTAAAAAGTAGGAGGGTTTTGGCTATTCAGAAGCTTGTCCCATGAAGAAACAAACTCACCAAGCAGTGTCCAGCAAAATTTGCTATTCCTCTAATATGACTTAAATAAATTCTTTCTCCCTGAGAGGATCACAACTCAAGGATCAACTATTTGAAATGAGGCAATATTTCAAAGCTATAAATATATGTGAGGTAAAAAGAGGAAAAAATGGCATTAAATCTTTAAAAACCTATGAAATACTATAGAAATTACAACCCAGGAATAAAATACCTTTATCCTGAATGCTTGCAGCTTTCGGAAGTATAGGACAAAGTTTGTATCTTTATCAGGTAAGAGAGAATATTGTCCAAACACACAGATAGCTTTCAGAGGCTGTGCTGTCCTGGCAGTGCCATGTTGCACTGTCTGTGCAAGAACACTTGTTTACTGGCCAAAGCTAAATCAATGCTGTTATGTGGGTAAGATCCTTGTGTAATGATATCCATTTTTCTTCTGCTGAATTAAGATGTTAATGGACTCAACAAACAGTACCGTATTAACTGTGCTAATGTTCTACTTGTTTGTTTTTTGTGAATTATATGTTTGACCTGTCAGTGTGGTAATTTTTGCAATTAAACTGTTTTTTAATTTTGCAATTAAACTTGTTTGTTCTTTTATCCTAGAAGCAGCACTTTGCAAACATTACTGGGTGAGATGTAAACATTTGCTTAAGTAGTTAATCAGTGGAAGTGTACAGACCTCATAATAATGGAAAATGTTAGGTGCTTAAAGCATAATTTTATTAGGAGGAAAATGAAAACTTAAAAAAAAAACACCTGTTTTTCTAAGCAAAAATAGCTAATTGCGTTATGCTTGGATTGAGATATAAACTCAATCTGCTGTCAAGAGTTTGAATTTTCACATTTTGGGAAGAAAGAGAGAAATGAAAGAAGTTGTCCAGAGCAGTTGTGGCTGCCCCATTCCTGTAACTGTTCAAGGCCAGGTTTGATGGAGCTTTGAGCAGCCTGGTCTAGTGAAAGGTGTCCCTGCCCATGGCAGGGGAGTTGGAACTGGCTGATACTTTAAGGTCCCTTCCTAGCCAAACCATATTATGATTCTGGGAAATTGAAGTTTTGAACTTATACTTTTACCAGAATTCTGCTGATACAAGTGTGAATTTCCAATTTCAGAAGTGTTGCTACTTCATTTTACAACAAACAATAGTTCCGTATCTCAACACTGCTAAATTTGGAGATATAGGGTCAGTACTGGCATATCTAGTTTATTTTTAAGCAGCTTTTCACAGAGTTAGTATTTGTTAGCTACTGAAGAAGAATAAACAGGGTTCAGTCCAATCAACTTAACACTCAAATGTTCCCAACCACTTAAAATGGGGACATTCATTGAATTTAACATTGGACGCACTCCTTGTAAAAACATGCGTAGTTCAAATGAGTATTTCTTGCTAATACTCTGTGTGACGCACTGTATAAAATAAAAATAATGAAAAAAAAGAGCAAGGATGGTGAAGTGAGAAACTAAGAACCCCACTTTTCTCATTGATCATCATCGTCTCCCTTACAAGTCTAAGCAAATATAAAAATATTTCAAAAATAAATAAATCAAACCAAAACACTCACCAAAAATACACTGTCTCCTGCTGGTATGTTTGAGAGCTTTCCATAAAAAGCAATACATATCTTAGGATTTTATGAGGTTTCTGTTATTTAGGAACATGACTGAATAAATCAAGTAGTAAGTTTTCTGGCTTAGCTTTCATCAGAGTTCACGCTGATGTTTCTAAGCCCAGTGTTACTGCTAAGAAGCTTCTGGGGCATGCTGTGAGAATACTTCTTTGAATATATTACAGCAATATTTTAAGATGTTGTCATATCATGGTGACCCTTCAAAAAGAAAAAAAAAATATGACGAGCTATGTTTAAATGTGGCGTTTCTTTGTGTCTGAGCTGCTTGTTGAGGCCAGGAATGAAGCAGGGCTCCTGATCTAAGAGCAAGAATCACTTCACTTTGCTTAACCCTCTCCTAGATCCAGATCATAGAATCATAGAGTAGTTAGGGTTGGAAAGGACCCTCTACTACTACTACTACTACATTCAACTCAATGGACTCCATCCAACCCAGTCTTGAACACTGCCAGGGAGGAAGCATTCACGGATTCCTTGGAGAATGCATTCCAGTGACTCACCAGCCTCGCAGAAAAGAATTTCTTCCTTACATAAAATCTAAACTACTCCTGTTTAAGTTGTAACCCATTACCCCTTGTCCTATTGCTACAGTCCAGACGAAGAGTCCCTATACAGCACCCTTATAGGACCCATAGTGTCAGTGATTTCAATTCCACGTGTTTTGCCTCCTCCGCTTCCTCTGTTGTTTTTTTGCCTCCACTGCTTCCTCTTTGTTGTTTTTGCCTCCTCCGATTCCTTTGTTGTTTCTGCCTCCTCCGCTTCCTCTGTTGTTTCTGCCTCCTCCACTTCCTCTTTGTTGTTTTTGCCTCCTCCGCTTCCTCTTTGTTGTTTTTGCCTCCTCTGCTTCCTCTGTTGTTGTTTTTGCCTCCTCCACTTCCTCTGTTGTTGTTTTTGCCTCCACTACTGTCTCTTTGTTGTTCATGCCTCCTCTGATTCCTTTGTTGTTTTTACCTCCTCCGCTCCCTCTTTGTTGTTTTTGACTCCTCCACTTCCTCTTTGTTATTTTCCCTCGTTGGCTTCCATTTTGTTCTTCTTGCCACCTCCACTTCCTCCTTCTTGTTTTTGCCTCCTCCGCTTCCTCAGTTGTTCTTTTTGCCTTCTCTGCTTCCTCTTTCTACTTTTTCACCTCCTCCGCTTTCTCTGTTGTTCTTTTCACCTCCTCTACTTCCTCTATTGTTGTTTTTGCCTCCTCCGCTTCCTTTGTTATTTCTGCCTCCTCCGCTTCCTCTTTGTTTTTTTTTTGCCACCTCCACTTCCACTTTCTTGTTTTTCCCTCCTCCACTTCCTCTTTGTTGTATTTGCCACCTCCACTTCCTCATTGTTGTTTTTGCAACCTCCGCTTCCTCTGTTCTTCATTTTGCATCCTCCGCATACTATTTTGTTGGTTTTGCCTCCTCCGCTTCCTGTTTCTTGTTTTTCCCTCCTCCACTTCCTCTGTTATATTTGCCACCTCCACTTCCTCGTTGTTGTTTTTGCCACCTCCGCTTCCTCTGTTCTTTTTGCATCCTCCGCATCCTATTTTGTTGGTTTTGCCTCCTCCACTTCCTCTTTGTCGCTTTTGCTTCCTCAGCTGCGTCTTTGTTGATTTTGCCACCTCCACTTCCTCCTTGTTGTTTTTGCCTCCTCCGCTTATCTTGATGCTTTTGCCTCCTCAGCTTCCTCTATGTTCTTTTGCCTCCTCCTGTTCCTCTTTGTTGTTTTTGCCTCCTCTGCTACTTCTTTTGTTGTTTTTACCACGTCTGCTTCCTCTGTTGTTGTTTTTGCCTCCTCCACTTCCTTTGTTTTTCTTTTTGCCTCCTCCGATTCCTCGTTGTTTTTGCCTTCTCCGCTTCCTTTGTTCTTTTGCCTCCTCCGCTTCCTCTAAGTTCCTTGCCTCCTCCTCTTCTTCTTTGTTCTTTTTGGCTTCTCCACTTCCTCTTTCTTATTTTTGCCATGTCCACTTCATCCTTGTTGTTTTTGCCTTTTCCACTTCCTCTGTTGTTCTTTTTGCCTCCTCCACTTCCTCCTTGTAGTTTTTGCCATCTCCGCATCCTCCGTTGTTGTTTTTGCCTCCTCCACTTCCTTTGTTGTTTGTTTTTGCCTCCTCCGCTTCCTGGTTTTGGTTTGTTTTTTTTTTTTGCAAAAAGAACAAAGAGGATTCGGAGCAGGCAAAAGAACAAAGAGGTAGCAGAGGAGTCGAAAAAAACAAAGAGGAACTGGAGGAGGGAAAAACAACAATGAGCAAGTGGAGGTGGCAAAAACAACAAAGAGGAAGCGGAGGAGGCAAAAGAACATAGAGGAAGCAGAGGAGGCAAAAGCAACAAAAGAAGCAGAATAGGCAAAAAGAGCAAGGAAGTTTGCCTCCTCCGCTTCCTTTGTTTTTCTTTTTGCCTCCTCCTCTTCCTCTGTTGTTCATTTTCCCTCCTCCGCTTCCTCTTTGCTGTTTTTGCCTCTTCCACATCCTTCTTGTTCTTTTTGCCACCTCCACTTTCTTTTTGTTGTTTTTCCTTCCTCCGCTTCCTATTTCTTGTTTTTGCCACCTCCACTTCCTCTTTGTTTTCTTTTGTCTCCTCCCCTTCCTTTGTTTCTTTTGCCTCCTCCCCCTCCTTTGTTGTTTATGCCTCCTCCTCTTCTTCTTTGTTGTTTCTGCCTCCTCTGCTTTCTCTTTGTTGTTTTTGCCTCCTCCGCTTCCTTTTTTTATTTTTGCCACCTCCACTTCCTCCTTGTTGTTTTTGCCTCCTCTGCTTCCTCTGTTGTTCTTTTTGCCTCCTCCTCATCCTCTCTGTTGTTTTTGCCTCCTCCGATTTCTCTTTGTTTTTTCACCTCCTCCACTTCCTCTTTGTTCTTTTCACCTTCTCTGCTTCCTCTATTGTTCTTTTTGCCTAATCCGCTTCCTCTTTGCTGTTTTTGCCTACTCCACTTCCTCTTTGAACTTTTTGCCTCCTCCGCTTCCTCTTTGCTGTTTTTGCCTCTTCTGCTTCCTGTTTTTGTTTTTGCCACCTCGGCTTCCTGTTTGTTCTTTTTTCCTTCCCCACTTCCTCTTTGTTGTTTTTGCCACCTCCACTTCCTCTTTTTTCTTTTAGCCTCCTTGGCTTACTCTCTGTTGTTTTTGCCTCCTTCGCTTCCTCTTCGTTGTTTTTGCCTCCTCCCCGTCCTCTTTGTTCTTTTTGCCTGCTCTGCTTCCTCTGTTGTTGTTTTTCCCTCCTCTACTTCCTGTCTTGTTTTTCTTGCCTCCTCCGTTTCCTGGTGTTTTTTTTTTTTTTTGCAAAAAGAACAAAGAGGATGCGGAGGAGGCAAAAAGGACAAAGAGGTAGCAGAGGAGGCAAAAACAACAAGGAGGAAGTGGAGGTGGCAGGAACAACAAAGAGGAGGCAAAAGAACATAGAGGAAGCGGAGGAGGCAAAAGCAACAAAGAGGAAGCAGATGAGGCAAAAAGAACAAAGAGGAAGTGGAAGAGGCAAAAACAACAAAAAGGAAGCGGAGGAGGCAAGAGAACATAGGGGAAGCAGAGGAGCCAAAAGCAACAAAAGAATCAGAATAGGCAAAAACAACAAATAGGTTTGCCTCCTACACTACCTTTCTTTTTCTTTTTGTCTCCTCCGCTTCCTTTGCTGTTTTTGCCTCTTTCACTTCCTCTTTGTTCTTTTGGCCACCTGCACTTTCTTTTTGTTGTTTTTCCTTCCTCCCCTTCCTCTTTCTTGTTTTTGCCACCTCCACTTCTTTGTTTTTTTTTTTGTCTTCTCCCCTTCCTTTGTTTCTTTTGCCTCCTCCCCTTCCTTTGTTGTTTATGCCTCCTCCTCTTCTTCTTTGTTTTTGCCTCCTCTAACTTCTCTTTGTTGTTTTTGCCTCCTCAGCTTCCTCTTTATTTTTGACACCTCGACTTCCTCCTTGTTGTGTTTGCCTCCTCCGCTTTCTCTTTCTTGTTTTTGCCACCTCCACTTCCTCTTTTTTTTTTGCCTCCTGCACTTCCTCTTTGTTCTTTTCACCTCCTCCACTTTGCCTTTGTTCTTTTCACCTTCTCTGCTTCCCCTGTTGTTCTTTTTGCCACTTACACTTTCTTTATGCTTTTTTTGCCTCCTCCGCTTCCTCTTTGTTCCTTTTGCCACCTCCACTTCCTCTTTGTTGTTTTTGCCACCTCCACTTCCTCTATATTGTTTTTGCCTCATTTACTTCCTCTTTGTAGTTTTTGCCTCCTACACTTCCTCTTTGTTGTTTTTGTCACCTCCACTACCTCTTTGTTCTTTTTGCCACCTCCACTTTCTTTTTGATGTTTTTCCCTCCTCCGCTTCCTCTTTGTTGTTTTTGCCACCTCCACTTCCTCTTTGTTGTTTTTGCCACCTCCACTTCCTCTGATGTTTTTGCGACCTCCACTTCCTCTGTTGTTCTTTTTGCCTCCTCCTCATCCTCTTCGATGTTCTTGCCTCCTCCTTTTCCTCTTTGTTTTTTTTGCCACCTCCACTTCCTCTTTGTTGTTTTTGCCTCCTCCGCTTCCTTTATTTTTCTTTGTGCCTCCTCCACTTCCTCTTTGTTCTTTTTGCCTCCTCCGCTTCCTTTGTTTTTCTTTTTGCCTCCTCCGCTTTGTCTTTTTTGTTTTTGCCACCTCCACTTCCTCTTTGTTGTTTTTGCCACCTCCACTTCCTCTGTTGTTTTTCCCACCTCCACTTCCTCTTTGTTCTTTTTGCCACCTCCACTTTCTTTTTGTTGTTTTTCCTTCCTCCGCTTCCTCTTTCTTGGTTTTGCCACCTCCACTTCCTCTTTGTTTTTTTTGTCTCCTCCCCTTCCTTTGTTTCTTTTGCCTCTTCCTCTTCTTCTTTGTTGTTTTTCCCTCCTCTGCTTTCTCTTTGTTGTTCTTGCCTCCTCCACTTCCTCCTTGTTCTTTTTGCCTCCTCTGCTTCCTCTGTTGTTGTTTTTGCTTCCTCCGCTTTCCCTTTGCTTTTTTTGCCACCTCCACTTCCTCTTTGTTGTTTTTCCCACCTTTAATTCCTCTGTTGTTTTTGCCACCTCCACTTCCTCTGTTGTTCTTTTTGCCTCCTCCTCATCCTCCTCGTTGTTTTTGCCTCCTCCTCGTTGTTTTTGCCTCCTCCTCTTCCTCTTTGTTTTTTTTGCCACCTTCACTTCCTCTTTGTTCTTTTTGCCTCCTCCGCTTCGTTTTTCTTTTTGCCTCCTCTGCTTTCTCTTTTTTGTTTTTGCCACCTCCACTTCCTCTTTTTTTTTCCTCCTCCGCTTTCTCTTTTTTGTTTTTGCCACCTCCACTTCCTCTTTGTTCTTTTTGCCTCCTCCGCTTCCTTTGTTTTTCTTTTTGCCTCCTCCGCTTTCTTTTTTGTTTTTGCCTCCTCCACTTCCTCTTTGTACTTTTCACCTCCTCCGCTTCCTCTTTGTTCCTTTCAACATCTCTGCTTCCTCTGTTGTTCTTTTTGTTACCTACACTTCCTCTTTGTAGTTTTTGCCACCTCTGCTTCCTCTGTTGTTGTTTTTGCCTCCTCTACTTCCTGTGTTGTTTTTTTTTTCATTCTCCGCTACCTGTTTGTTTTTTTTTTTGCAAAAAGAACAAAGAGGATGCGGAGGAGGCAAAAAGAACAAACAGGTAGCAGAGGAGGCAAAAACAACAAAGAGGAAGTGGAGGTGGCAAAAACAACAAAGTAGAAGAGGAGGAGTTGAAAACAACAAAGAGGAACTGGAGGAAGGAAAAACAACTATGAGCAAGTGGAGGTGGCAAAAACAACAAAGAGGAAGCGGAGTAGGCAAAAGAACATAGAGAAAGTGGATGAGGCAAAAGCAACAAAAGAAGCAGAATAGGCCAAAAGAGCAAGGAGGTTTGCCTCCTCCACTTCCTTTGTTTTTCTTTTTGCCTCCTCCTCTTCCCCTGTTGTTCTTTTTGCCTCCTCCGCTTCCTCTTTGCTGTTTTTGCCTCTTCCACTTCTTCTTTGTTCTTTTTGCCTCATCTGCTTCCTCTTTGTCGTTTTTGCCACCTCCACTTCCTCTTTGTTCTTTTTGCCACCTCCACTTTCTTTTTGTTGTTTTTCCTTCCTCCGCTTCCTCTTTCTTGGTTTTGCCACCTCCACTTCCTCTTTGTTTTTTTTTGTCTCCTCCCCTTCCTTTGTTTCTTTTGCCTCTTCCTCTTCTTCTTTGTTGTTTTTCCCTCCTCTGCTTTCTCTTTGTTGTTCTTGCCTCCTCCACTTCCTCCTTGTTCTTTTTGCCTCCTCTGCTTCCTCTGTTGTTGTTTCTGCTTTCTCCGCTTTCCCTTTGCTTTTTTTGCCACCTCCACTTCCTCTTTGTTGTTTTTCCCACCTCCACTTCCTCTGTTGTTTTGGCCGCCTCCACTTCCTCTGTTGTTCTTTTTGCCTCCTCCTCATCCTCTTCGTTGTTTTTGCCTCCTCCTCTTCCTCTTTGTTTTTTTTGCCACCTCCACTTCCTCTTTGTTCTTTTTGCCTCCTCCCCTTCCTTTGTTTTTCTTTTTGCCTCCTCCGCTTTCTCTTTTTTGTTTTTGCCACCTCCACTTCCTCTTTTTTTTTTTTGCCTCCTCCACTTCCTCTTTGTACTTTTCACCTCCTCCGCTTCCTCTTTGTTCCTTTCACCTTCTCTGCTTCCTCTGTTGTTCTTTTTGTTACCTACACTTCCTCTTTGTAGTTTTTGCCACCTCTGCTTCCTCTGTTGTTGTTTTTGCCTCCTCTACTTCCTGTGTTGTTTTTTTTTTCATTCTCTGCTACCTGTTTTTTTTTTTTTGCAAAAAGAACAAAGAGGATGCGGAGGAGGCAAAAAAAACAAACAGGTAGCAGAGGAGGCAAAAACAACAAAGAGGAAGTGGAGGTGGCAAAAACAACAAAGAAGAAGAGGAGGAGTCAAAAACAACAAAGAGGAACTGGAGGAAGGAAAAACAACTATGAGCAAGTGGAGGTGGCAAAAACAACAAAGAAGAAGAGGAGGAGTCGAAAACAACAAAGAGGAACTGGAGGAAGGAAAAACAACTATGAGCAAGTGGAGGTGGCAAAAACAACAAAGAAGAAGAGGAGGAGTCGAAAACAACAAAGAGGAACTGGAGGAAGGAAAAACAACTATGAGCAAGTGGAGGTGGCAAAAACAACAAAGAGGAAGCGGAGTAGGCAAAAGAACATAGAGAAAGTGGATGAGGCAAAAGCAACAAAAGAAGCAGAATAGGCCAAAAGAGCAAGGAGGTTTGCCTCCTCCACTTCCTTTGTTTTTCTTTTTGCCTCCTCCTCTTCCCCTGTTGTTCTTTTTGCCTCCTCCGCTTCCTCTTTGCTGTTTTTGCCTCTTCCACTTCTTCTTTGTTCTTTTTGCCTCATCTGCTTACTTTCCTTACGTTACTTTCCTTTCTGTTGCTTTTCTTTCTGTTACTCAGCTTTCTTTTGTTCTCTTTCTTTCCGTGATGTTATTTTTCTCTGTTATGTTATTTTTCTTTCTGCCCTGTTCTTTTCCATTCTGATCTGTTACTTTCAGTTATTTTAATTTCCTTTCCACTGTGTTCCTTTCCTTCCTGTTCTGTTAATTTCTTTTTCTTTCAGTTCCTCTTAGTTTTCCTTTTTATAAAGAGGCAATTTTATGATGTATGTTGTTTCCTGTTCCATTGAAGTGCATTTCATCCCATTACTTTCTGTTATGTTTCTTTTCTTTTTTACTTACTTTCCTGTTACTTACCTTTCTTCCACTACCATCCTTTCCATTATGTTACTCTTTTTTTTTCTTCTGTTACTCTACTTTCCGTTGTTATTTTCCTTCCTGTATAATTTGTTTCCATTCTGTTACATTACTTGCAGTTTTGTTCTTTCCTTTCCTCCCTGTTCTGTTATGTTTTCGTTTGCTTTTATTTTTGTTCCCTTATGTTCTACTTTCTGTTGCATTCCTGTCCTTTTTTTTCATCTCACTCTACTTTCCTTCCTCTTCTGTTATATTCCTTTCTTTATGTTCCTTTTGTTTCCTTTCCTAAAACTTAAATTTCATAAAATATGTCTCTTTGTTTCTTGTTCCATTATGTTACTCTCAGTTCTGTTCCATTGCAGTGCATTTCTTTCCTTTCTTCTCAATTATGTTTCCTTCCTTTCTGTTACTCACTTTCTTTTCTCTTATTCAGCTTTCTTCTGTTACCATTCTTTCCTGTCCATTACGCTCATTTCTTTTCCTTTATTTAACTCTCTTCCATTACATTATTTTGCTGTTTGATGATGCATGAGAAGTGCTCTTGTGCCTGCCTGGCACTGGTTTTGCACTCAGGGAGAGCTGGAAAGTGGCAGCTGCTGATAGGCAGCAAGTCTGGAGCCCTTCCAAGCACAGGCTGCTGTGCACAAGCAAGAACCCCTGGGGAATGGAGCCAAAAGAAGAGCAGAGCTCTCTCCTGCTCCAAGCTTGCACTGGGCAATGGAGCCAGGGAAAGCCAGGGCACAAGTTGTGTCCTGGAGGTGTGAGAGCAGCAGGTGAGAACCAGTCCAAAAGGACCCTGACAACGGGCTGTGTCCAGTGCAACAGAGGACAAGCAGCAACCCCCAGGGGCTACCCTGGGAGTCACAAAAGCTTCCTCACCCCAGATGTGGGTCACAAGGGGCACCCGCATGGAGCAGGATCAGCAGTCTTTGGGCTACAGCAACCCAGAGGAGCCCTGTCAAGGGGCTGGCTCACTGCTGCAGAGGAAGGCAAAAAAGCACCCCAGGGACACTCTCAGATCCATAGGGGAAAAAAAGCTTCCCCCCCCCCCCCCCCCCAGCTGCAGGACACGACACGCCACCTTCATGGCTCACAAGCAGCCAGAATGGACCAGAGGAGCCCTAACAAGTGATCTTGCTCGATGATCAGAGGAAGGCGAAAAACCCCTGGGCCCAATGCCAATCTGTCCAGGGGAAAATTCCTTCCTGACCCCAAAACTGGCTATCGGCTATCCCTGAGCATGTGAGCAAGACCTGCTCCTGCTCCAAAGGCTGATCATGCTTCCCAGAAGACCCCCAAGCCCTATTCTCCCTCAACCCAGAACCACCTCAGCAGCTCTGAGAGTGGTCAAAGGCCCCTGGCCTGATAGACCCTGTGGGCAAGAAACCCCCTCTCTATGTCTGGTGGGGCACCAGTGGCTGCTCCACAGCACTAGCACTAAGATACCTGGAAACATCTCTGCATCTCTTTGCTTACAGCTGCTGCCCCTGGCTCCACAGTGGATGATGATGATGAGCTCTGCAGTGCTCCTCAAGGTGGCATTCCTATGGTCTGGCCACAGCTATCCAGCTGAAAAGAGCTGTTCCCATCCCATGCGCTAACAAGCTGGTCCTGCCAGGAGCTGGCATCCAGCAATCTTGAGCAGGTGCTAGTCTTCCTCCCTCAAGGCCCCTCCAAGTAACTCCACCAGCTCCTCAAGGACTTCCTCTAGAATGTCCTTGTGCTACCCTGGGCCATCTCTGCCAGGACACACAGGAGGCTTCTCCCTTTTATTCTGTTCCGGGGCACTGTGGTTGCTGTGTTGCTGAGTGATGTCACAATGACATGCGGGTGATGGGGCTCCCCATGCCCAGCCACACCTGCTGCCCCTCAGTCCAGCAGCCTTCAGAGGAAGCCTTTGGGGTGCTGGCCCTAGGCAGTGCCTGTGCCTAGGAGTCCTAGGGGCTGTCCTAGTCCTTAGTGTCCATGCTCTGGGCACAGCTGCTGGGCTCCTTGACGTGTCCTCAGCCACTTGGATCTCAAGGACAAGCTCAGGGCTGTTCCTCTTCTTTTGAGGTATGGCAGAATCCAGCCCTGCAGCCCAGAGGCCAACCCTGACAGCTGCCAGGTTGTCCAGAGCTGTGCTTTACATACTCTTCCTCAGAAATGCACCCAAATGTTTTCTGTCATAGCTTTTCTTTTAGCAAGAACAAGCATTTATCATAAACAAGCTCCTTGCTCCATAAAATCAGTTCAGTGGTGTACATTTTTCATAATAGAAAGTTTGAATAAGATTTATTAGGGTTAAAGAGAAAGATTGTTTTTTCCCTCTCTTTGCAGAGTTTTTCTAGGATTGAACACAAGACAAAGAACAACTGAGGATGTGGGGGATTTCAGAATGTTTGGGCATCCAGCTGCAAGCTGATATGTAACCCACACAGTTACTTGAAAGAATCATGCCAGAATGCTGGTGACTGTTGTAAAGTGTATAAGTGAAAATACAAAGGCATAAGCATAAAACACTTTTCAAACAATCTGCATTTCAAACTATTCTGATTTGCTTAAACAGCTACAGATTGCACAAAGATATCCAATGTAGAGAAAGGTAATGAAACCATTCCTATTTTGTGGGAGCTCTGTAGACTTTGTAACCTTTCAGCTGTCTCTTGATCCATGTTAAGGAATATGGCAGTTATCATGCTCTGGTGCATAGGGGACAAGTGCCACAGTAATAAAGGCACTGCCACTGTCATATGAGCTATAATTTGTCTGCAAAGTCACTTTTCTGGGCTGAAATGGATTATGAAGTAAACACACTCGAACCTCTCTTGTTGCTTTCATCTCCATTTCCACACCAAAGGCTTGCATGGTTCCAAAGAAGAGTGGGGAGAGGAAGAGCACAGGGCACATATAGGAGCTGGCTTCCAGTCATAGGGCCAGGAACAGCTGCAGGCTGAAGTCATGTCATGGTTTTAGACCTTTCCCAGTCCTGTTTTACTTCCTTTTTATGAATTTGGGAACAACTCAGCTGTAAAGCAGGTTTTGCTTCCAGTCTGGGCACTAGAGTATCATCTGCCTCTGATGCAGAGGGACTGGTATCAGTTTTACTCCTTGCTGTCACTTCACTACTGTCTATAGAGGCAGAGGCAGAACAGAGAGGAAGGCCAGAAGCCCGAAGTCCATGAAAAGAGGCAGAGGTGAGGAATTTTAAGACTATTTACAATGACAATCCTTAATTCCAAAGAAATCCTGTTCTCCTGCCAGTTACATTGAGGCCATTTTCATGCCCCAATATGCTGCTGTGCTTTGTTATTTTAATGGATTATTAAAAGAATAAAGTGCTGTCATAACCTTAGGGTTTGCAGTAAATCACATTAGAATCTCTTGATTCTAAATCTTGTTAGAACATCTGTAGATATTTTCTCCCATCACCCTTGCATGTGCAGCAATAAAAAGCTTAGCCTTGTGTGCAACTGCAGAGAAAATGTCTAAACCGCAGAAAGCCCTTGTGAAGTCTGCCCCCAAAGGAAGGTTCTTGATTTGCTCTGTTTCAGCGCAGGACAAACTTTATAATTGGCTTTTAAAGTAGCTTCTTGTTGCCAAGTAGCAGAAATGTTTCCTGCTGTCTGACTACTATCTTTGGTTTCTTTCCACTTTTTTTTTCCCTCATTCCACCTCAAACTCTGAATTGTCATATAAAAGAATATATGAATTGAAGTCTCTCATGTCAGCCTCTTTATTTCAGGCGCTCATACCTTGGGCATGAGCGTTGCAGAACATCCACACGTAAGGAAACTGAATGTGCTATGAGAATAAATTGGCAGTTGAGACTGACAATAGCAGAAGTAGTTGAAAATGAAGTAGAATCTTTGTTTTGTCAAGTTACTTAGTCTGGGAGGAGGAAAAAATGCATCACCTGTAGTCAAAATATTCCTATTTGTTGGAAGTGTAGAAACTGGAAAACAAATTATTTTAGAACTGTGTGCATTGCAGGATCCCTTATATTGAAATATATGCCTGTATGTCAATAAATCCATCCATAACAGAGGAAGAAGAAAAAAAGAAATGCTTGGAAATAGGGTGATGAATGGTACCATCTAACTTAAACTCTTAATGTGAAAGTTAGAAGCAAACATCTAGCTCTGGATTCACTCCCTCATACATGTGTTCTAATGGAGTTGTGAGGAACTTGGCACTAGCAGCTTCAGGCCAGTGCAGTGAAAACTGCTCCAGTAGAGACCATCTTTGAAAGTTCAAACAAAGCTTGTGTTTTCTGTAAAGGTTTTATTTCTGCTTTTGGTCATGGCAGTGGAGTGAAGGCTAGAAAGTTAATTTACCCCAGGAATGATGGGATAACTTGCTGGAGTTTGCAAATCTTATTTTATTTTGATGGTTGTATTTTCTGCAGGGTTATTCTGTTGTTTGGGTGGGTACAGATATTAGGGGGAGTGTGTTTTTCTGCCTACAGCCTACACCCTACATCAGTGATGTAGCTTCTTTGTGCTTTGAGGAACAAGCCCAGTAAATCCAGCTGGAAGGTGTCTGTCACTTGGTTCAAGTGGGGATTTCTGGTATACTAGAAATACTTTCTCACGTGTACTTCCCCCTTAAGGCTTTCTTGTCCTTAAACAGCACTTCAAAGAATGGCTTCTCAGCAACTCATACTCAGAGTTGGCTCTATCTAACTGCTAGTAGTGTCTTGTATTGTTGACAGAGTGTGACTAGGAAGAAAACTGCTTATTTGATCTAAGTATTCTTTCTGTTGTTGTTTTCTTTGAAACTGAAATCAATGTAACCCAAAGATCACAGAGCAAATTAGTTTAAAGGAAATGTTTAAAACCCTGTTCAGATGGTGCATTAAGTTCACTTTTTACTGAGATAGCTAATGAAGTGTTGAAAAGATGGCAGACAATTTTAAAGAGAGAGAAGAGATTCATTCCACTCTAGAACTGCCAATCAGTATTCAGGGTGCAATACTGCATATTGATGTGTAATTCTCAAACTGAATTTCCCTGAAAGGGCAGGTTAGCTGTGTTGTGACTGTGGCCTTACAAAGTCAGGCCCTCTTGCTTCCTCCCCTATGTGCTGACAGATGTTTTTAAAAAAGACATGATTTTGGGCAATGAATAAGCTGCAGCAGATACTTGTTTTGGTAGATATATAGGGATACACAGAGGAGTAAAGTACTGCCAATACTGTTTCCGTACACAGGCAGGAGGTGTGCAGAAAGACTTTCACATGACTCTCCCCCAGGGACTTACTAACAAGTGAAGTTAGGGTAGATTATGTAGGAGGGTGAATTCACAGTGTTAGAGAGTTTGTGTGGAGGCTGTCTTTGAACACTTCTGGTAAATCCCAAGATTGCATACATGTTTGCAGTTTATCCCTTAGGGTTAGTCTTAGTGCTTTTCTACAAAAGAAAACAAATGTACAATACCTATGATGTGAGTTTACGGGTTGAAACTTAAACAGCAGAGGTTTAGACTGGATATAAGGAAGAAATTCTTTACTGTTAGGGTGGTGAGGTACTGGAATGGGTTGCCCAGGGAGGTGGTGAATGCTCCATCCCTGGCAGTGTTCAAGGCCAGGTTGGATGAAACCTTGGGTGATACGGTTTAGTGTGAGGTGTCCCTGCCCATGGCAGGGGGGTTGGAACTAGATGATCTTGAGGTCCTTTCCAATCCTAACTATTCTATGATTCTATGATTAAAAAGAAAAGACACCAACCTACTTAATTACCGTTACTATTCAGAGAGACCTGCTGGCATTAATTTCAGCAGTCTGCACCACTGCTTACTGGAGCTCTGACAGGTTGCTGTGCTCCTGACACTTTTGCTGTAATTCTCACAGATTTCTGCTACAACCATCATGTTAATATTAAAAACATGCTACTTAATGCCCAAATGTATTGCATACCTACTTCACTGCAGTGGGAGTGCTGCAGATGCTAAAGCCCAGCAGCCACATTTTTCATTAAATCAGGGATAGAAGAATCCAGTTAAAGTAGCTGCTGTTTCAGCCTTCTTGCTAGGCAGAAGTTGCTGATCAATCTTACGGATTTTGGTAGTGTACTAAGTACCAAACCTAGACAATTTTTCCAAATTAGATCTTACTATTTTCAAATCAAATAATAATACTTGAAGGTGTAGCTGGAACAAAGATGTTGCCTAAGGTCCCTTAGAGTTACTTCCTTTCCCCTGCTGTCCTTATGGTTCCAGTCTGTACTGGCATGGGAAATGTCTGCTATTAATTCATTTTGAGCACTTTGAATTTAATGTGTTTTGAACTAACACTTTAATACATCTGAATATTAAGTCTCTTTGCATTCCACTTTTCAATAATATTTTCTTCTTCATGTGGTCTCTAAGTTACTTGTTCAGATTCCTGAATGAAATTATATAGAATGATAGAATAGTTAGGGTTGGAAAGGACCTTAAGATCATCTAGTTCCAACCCCCCTGCCATGGACAGGGACACCTCCCACTAAACCATGCCACCCAAGATAGTGCAATTGTCAGTATTATCTATAAACCATATATGGTGCAATTGTCAGTATTGCCTATGTTTTTCTGAGTGAATAAAACAAGCCTAAATTTTGGCCCAGCAGAGGTACAGGCAGCCCCATGGCTGTAGGGCATGGGCAACCTACTCCATGAGAATATGACCTCCCCCATCCTGGAAGACTAGACACATTGCTCAGCACCCAGGGGCCAAGTCTGGTGAGATGATATGGATGAGGCTTGTGCACCCATTGCTTCATCAGCAGTACAAACCCCCAGGCATGGTGGTACCAGCCTGAGCATAATGCCTGGTACAGGTGAAGACAGAGGAGATGGTGAGAACTTGCACTGCCCCTCATGCTGGCTATGTGGGCTAAGACAGGATGCTAGCACCCTCCAAGGTAGGCATTGAAGCCACAGGGCAGCTGGGGGCAGGGAAAGTGTGCAGCACTCACAGGGGCTAGAATAGGACCTCTTTCCCCTTTTAATCCCTGCCTCAGCCTTTCACTGGTGGTGTGGAAGTTCACCTCTGTTGCCTGAAATAGGTAATTCCCACAGCATTAAGGTCCTTAAAAAAGAGTCAGAAAATATGTCAGCTCTGGAAACAGAGGAACAAAACACATTATCATAGTTTACACATATTTAATTGTAGTGAAAAGACAGGCCATCTGCCTTTCTAGTTTCTCACCTGGCTCTGCGAGCTCTGTTTCAGGCTTAAAGGAGGCAGGCATAGATACCCTACCAGAAGCCACCCTCCTAGGCTACCCTTGGAAAAAGAAATAGCCAACTGGGATAGGGATATTAAAGCAAGCAGAGGTTTCTGAAAGAAGAAACAATGTCACCAGGACTCATTTTTAATAACCATATCACTGTACTGTTTATAGTTACAGGGAATGATGGAGGAGGGCCCAGAATGGAAAATCCAAGCTATTTGCAATTAGTCAGGCAGAGCTTCAAGTGTTTTTGTATCTCACAGTGTAAGTTTATGTTAAGCAGAATCTTTCATGTAAAACTCATTCTTACCCTGTTTTGTGTTGGAGAACTCCTTATAAAAAACTAGATTCCAAATATTTCTTACATAAATGTTGTCAAAACAAGAGTTCAGTGGGTGCAGCATCCAATCCCACATAGTTGCCAAAAGCAGATGGCTAAGGAAAAGTGTATGTTATAGTCTTAATACTCACCTGGCACTGAGCTGACTGTGGTGCCGATGTATTTATAATCTGTGAATATGCAGGTTCCTTTTGACCCAGTGTTAGCTTTTGTTTTCCATAACATCCATCGGTAAGAGAATCCAAAGCTTGACAACTGCAAACTCACACAAGTTGGTGGCTGATAGAAGAGGAAGGTCAAGTTTTCAAAGAAATGGCTCAAAAAAAGGCATCAAAAAATTCAGGTTTCCTAAACACCCACACCAGGCACTGTGCAGCATTTTCCTGCTTTATTCAATTTTCTACCATGTTGCTGACTTTCTGCAGTACATTGTCTCTGTTACAGTATCTACAGTATTAGTTATGCAGATATTTTCTGAGGTACTGAAACGTGTTTCAGAAATCAGAGTGCAACTCTTCCATAGATCTGGTTGCAGACAGCTCTTGAACAATGGATCACAACAAAATCCTGGACTTAAAAGTTCCTAACATAATCCTAACACAGCTGAATATCCCAATTCTAATTTCTTGCTCTGGACAATCCTAGTGATACCATAGATTTAAGTCTACACTTTCTATTAACACTAGGGTGTCACCAGATCATGTTCTGCTTGGCTCAAGGTCTGTTGGGGACTAGCTCCCAAATAAAGCTTGCGACTTTCTAATGAATTACAGAAGTTATTTTAATGCTTTAGGTTTATAGTCTACACCGGTATTTTAAGAAGTCAGTCCCCAGCTACAGCCAATAAAACATAACTGTTGCTTAAAGTTCAACTGAAATTTAATTCAGTCCTAAATTGAGTATTATGATTATGAATTTGCAAATCTCATCATGCAGTTGTTTAATCAGCTGGATACTCACATTTTTAATCAGTTAATGAACTGAAAATGCAAACTCTGTAGTAGGTCAATTAAACCAGTTTTTTTAAGAAAAGGAAAGTAGGTGATTGGACAGAAGAAAAATAAATACATAATCATATTTAAAACCCTTTTCTTGTTCTGCAGATAATGAGACTCCTCTCAGAGACTCCATAAGGTATTAGCATAAGAATGGCCAAGCATGTAAAATTGCAATGCAATATCTTAAAAGGTAAATTCTCAGTCTCTGGAAATTATTCATATATAAAGCTCCTAAGCAATGATAAGAGTGTACATTAGTTGTATCTGAATTCAGGAGGATAGCGTATCAGAAATTAAGAAAACTATTTCTATTTCTTCTAAATGCACATTTTGTGCACTTATAAAAGCTATTGTCAATAAGATGTTGTTAATGATATGAAGAAATGACTGAAAATTTCTTGTCTGTGTCTGGAAGGAAAAAAAGGACTGTGTAATCAGATTTGAATAAACTGTTTATAAAGAAGATAAATAGATGTCCATTGACAAGCACAGTTAAAAAAAAAATCTCAAGACAGAACAAGAAAACCTCAGTATTTTATTTTAGATACTTGATATTCAGCATTTCTAGAGCTCTTTGTAAAGGCAAAAGATGAAGATTCAATTAAAAAAATTTTTTTTTTCCTATTTTTTAGTGGGAGGTAAGTTATTTTTACTATCTCAAGTAAGCAACTCAGATCCAGAGTTTGGCTTGAGAAACAGGGGAGCAGAGTCTGAGAGGAGAAATCTGAATATCCCCTGATCTCTCCAGTCTCAACAACTTGCTCTTGATAGGAACCGTTTTCCATTGCTTTGCAGCAGCACTTTTCCAATAGATCACACAGCTTAGTCTTGGGCTAAATAAATCCTCATTCAGAGTGCTAAGGGAAACTCTCTAAATATGTCTGGCTTTCTTAAAGTCTCCTTGCAGTAAGCTCTGGAGAAAATACTTTTCCTTTGTTGGGCAGCGGGACACTCTGCATCTCTTTAATCCTACATAACTCAGCCAGTTCTCGTATTTCCCTCTCTTTGGACTCTGGACATGCTGCTTGTCTACCTGGTAAGGTTCTGTATACAAATGGGTATGTAACTCTGGGATGTAATTTAATATGGTATCAACAGTAAATAGTTTGTGGAAAAAAAAATAATCTTTTGGGAAAACAGATGCAGTTTTCTTGCTTGGTGTCTACTGTCCAGCCTGAAACAATCAGGCTTCTTCTTGGTAACATAAGAAATTTTTTCCATTTGCAATATTAACCTACTTTGTACTCTGGCTGCTATTGTACCTGGGAATTACAGCCAAGAAGAGAAGCTGCAAATACCAACCTCTCCTGCTTTGTCTCATGTCACATGAAAATGCTTTAATAGATCTTGAAAGAACCAAGTCAAATATTAAACAAATTTTATTTATAGCTCATTAAATCCATGTTACATTGTATTATCTAAGCAAAGCCTGTGCAAGGACTTACTTAGAATTTTGTATTTGTGCCTTGAAAAGAAAACTGTGTTTATCATTTACCTCAGGCATAAAATGGATTTTGGTATGATAAAAGTATTAAATAACATAATCAGTAGAAAACTTCAACAGTACTCCAGGAGCTGCTATGGGAAACAAGTTAGTAAAGTCTCATTAGAGCAGGCCAGATAAAAATATCCTAAAAAAACAAGTAAAATGAGATCAAAACCCCACTGTTTGGGGAGAAATTTTTGGGTTTGGCGATGTAAGACTTGGTGTGGGAGGCTTAATCTCCTGTTTCTTCACCTGAAATTCTCCAGCTGCATCTTTGTATGGGTGTGGAGTCCTTACTGTGACCCTGGTGAGAGAACAGGTCAGGGGCAGAGCAGGGTTGACTACAATTACTGCATTGAGACAGCTAAACTTGGCAGCAGAAGGATAAAGAAAACTGCCTTTGGCTAATGGTGGCCAGAGCTACTGCATCCAAATGGGAAGTGTAATGCATATTCATCCAGTTTAGAGCCATAAGCTCATCCAGGATGTTGGGAAGCACCCCAGAGAGGGTATCTGATGAGCTTCATTTAAATCAGGGAAATGAAAAGAATATGGATGGCAGATACTCACTGAGGGAATGTTGAAAGCTAATTGCAAAGAAAGGAGAATGTGTTGGAATAAATGTCAATTTTACATGATGTCATCAAGCTTATTGCAGGAAAAATCACCAGTACAGATTTAAGGTGTAAACATAGCAGCTTTAAGGCAAAGAATAGAAAGATAATCGCTGATAGGGCCTTTCATAACAAAAAGTCAAATACTGAGATATCTAAAGTCAAATTAACTGCTAAAAAAAAAGAGGTTAAATAAAATGGGAGACATTTCAGAAAGCAGCTGTGAAAGTCTGTGGTGGGTTCATGCTGGCTAGGTGCCAGGTACCCACCAAAGCTGCTTTGTCAGCTGAATAAGGGAGGGAGAATATGATGAAAGACTCCTGGGTAGAGATAAGGCCAGGGAGAGATCACTCACTAATTACCATCATGGGCAAAACAGACTCACCTTGGGGGAAATTAGTTCAATTTATTACCAATCGAATCAGAGTAGGGTAATGAGAAATAAAAACTAAATCTTAAATACACTTCACCCCCACCACTCCCTTCTTCCTGGACTTAACTTTACTCCTGATTTCTCTACCTCCTTCCTCCCAGGGGGACAGGGAATATTTTCTCTGCAGCTCCTTCTCACTCCTTAGAGGAAAATTCCTCACATTCTTCCCCTGCTCTAGCGTGGGGTCCATCCTGGAGCCATCTGGCATTGGCTTTATCAGACATGGGGGAAGCTTCTGGCAGCTTCTCAAGAAGCCACCTCTATAGCCTCTCCACTACCAAAACCTTGCCATGTAAACCCACCATGAGGTCACTAGCAAGTTCAAAGTTAAATGTCTGAAGTGTGAAAGATGAGAGAAATGTAATTGTGTAAGTTATGATTCACAGGAGACAAAGAACAGTGCAATTACTTTTAGGATGAAGGTGAGTTTCGTAGGATAGTCTAAGAAAATAGATCTAGAAACTTTGAAAACTGAAAAAAACTTAGCCAGTATGAAAGGATGGCCTGAAAACAAAATTGACTGGTAGGAGAAACAAAATACATAAGTAGTGAAAGGAACAGAGGAAATAATGCAAGGATGAAGCTCTAACAATTGCCACATCACAAAAGATTGACATGTGACCTGCTAACCTATTTAGGAGATATTCACTGAGGCTGATGTGAGTAAAAGCATGGTACATAAACAAAGTGCTATTAAAAAAGCATGACTGTAAACAGCTGCTGTGCAGTAAGGATTTGTATGTGACCTTGTAACTTGAGAAAAATGTAAGCTACAATACTTGTCCTTTCTTGGAACCTTCTTTAATTTATATATATGATAAAGTGTACCAAAGGTTATTTCATGAAACATTTAACTGTCATTTCATTAGTGATAACTTGAGAAATCTTCTAATTTAGTACTCCAGAGCACTAAAGAGACCTTGAAGTACATAATAATACTAGAGAAGCTGAGTACTATCTTTCAACAACAGTGAAAAGTAAAAAGCTAAAACAACTGGTATATTTTACTTTTACCTTCACAGAATCTAAAAGTACCTTCTGAATACATTGCAGCAGCAGCTATAGATTTATGGGCTCCTTTCTCTTTCGAAGCTTTTGTGTCATTACAGATAGATGGAAATGCTCATTTCTCAATCTGGCACTCTCTCCTGTAAGACTTTGTGGTTTTGGCAGACTGAACATTTTAGCTGCTTTTTTTTTCTGAGATCTTTTAGAGCTAAATTACTTTGTGAAAAAATATTTTTAAATGGGTCAAGTATTCCTGAGACCCTTTGGTCTTCTCTTGTTTTAGATTAAATTTGGAAGATAGATCTAATCTCTGCCTTTTGCTGATCCAGTTAACCTCTTCCAGATACTGATGGCTGTAAACCCTGGGGCTGGGGAGGGGAGAAGTAATGACTTACTGTTTAGTATCCACCTTCTCTGGTAAGTTAATTCTTTGTACTTTCACAGACATTTTCACTGTCTCTCCAGTGGCATGCCTGAACTGCAGCAGACTGTTCCTCATGAAATACCTTATCTGAGAATGAGTTTGCCTTATTTGTGCTCTGTGTTCTCATTCTGGAGTATAGCACTGATGAATTCAAGAGAGAGAAAAAGGCTGTGAAAAAGACAAGGAAACCAAGAGTAAATGAATGCTGGAAATAATAATTGTCCATTCCTATGTCTGTATAATACCTATGCAAAGGGCTTCTGAATCCATCTTGCAATGAGGCTGTAAAAATACAAGTACTGTGTAATCATTAAAAATTAACAGAAGCTGAAGTAACACCAGATCCAGGAACAATCACACTGTGGCATAGTGGTCAGGGAAAGCCACCTGATTAGTTTGAAAGGTACATAGGAGTAAGATAGATGCGGTTTGCTGTGTTTATGTGGTCATAATTACAATTAATAGAACAGAATACACAGAAATACTGGTAAAAATATCTGCAGTACTTAATCCAAGAGGTTTTAATATGGATTCCAACCAAAGGGACTGGAAGAATATTATTTAACTCTTTGTTCACCCAAAGTGAGTCATTATTTCACCATTGTGTTTCATCATCGAAGAAGAAAATACTGGGTGTTGTATTTGACAAAGACTCTCTTTTGCTCCCACGATTGGGTATTGACAGATAATGGAAAGAAATAATTTGAAAACAGTATTTTGAGGAATGCATTAACTTGTCTAAATGAATACATTACTATGTACAAGCTAATAATTGAAAATCAGGATCATATCAGGATGAAATGTGAGAAAAGTAACATAGCCTAAACCAGTAAACTGTATCCATCAGCCATCAGTAGCAATGCTTTGGGGAAAAAAAAAAATGGACTTGGGAAGCACTCCTTTCCTGCAACTTCCTACCTTATGGCAATAACATTACTAATAAACTTTCAGAAATGTCCTGAAAACTGAACATGAACTGCTGTAGAGGAGAAATGGTTATATAATAAATAATTCCGGTTCTGACTGAGACATCTCACTGCACTTACGTATTTAAAGAGAATAGGTACATTTTTTCCCCTTTTTTCCCAGAAAACTCCTCTATTAGTCACAGGCTTCATCACCCTGAGCATCCTTTGTCAGTCTCTCATTAATAGAACTGCTGAGGACAAGAAACTGTTTTGCAGGGTGAGAGAAACACTAAAGCAAAAGTAGCAAGTATCCTATATCTAATGAATATTGGGTGAAAGGAACAGAAAATAATGATCTTTTGCGTAGAACTGCACATCACTGTGTTTTCAATCATTAGGTTGCAAATTTTTAAGTAGCAGAACAAGGGAATATTCTGAAAAACCACTGAATGTACACTGGGTGTACACACGCATTCCCCATAAGGGCATTTATTTTTACATTCAGAGCATGAAGATAACAAAAAATCTGCTTCTGTAAATCTGGCCAAGGATGACTTTAATAAGGATTATTCATGCAATGGGTTTGCATTTTTTGCTACTTTTCAATAGACAGTGAGTAACAAAAGGAAAAAGAAGTTGTTCTTTCAAAAATCCTATATTTATTTCTTTTCTGTAGGCAAAGGTTGAAATTTGCATGTATTATTGCCTGAAAATTTTACTCTTAGGTTCTCACTTGTCAAGAACCTGAAGAAGAAACAGAATATATTGTTTCGTTTGACATAGGCTAAACAATATAATAAACTAAATCTTTTTAAAACCAACCTGAAAATGAAATTTCTGTACTGTAATGTTGAACTCCCCAGTCACAAGCTGTTCAGCTTTCATTCTGACATATTCTAAATTTGTTTAATATGCTTTCTTTCTTCTAACAAGTATGTAAGAGTAATGACCACCCCAAAAATGCTGAAATAAACAGTGCAGAGTTCATAACATTTTCTAGCATATGCAGTTTCAGTGAAAGCAAATCAAGCTTATGTATTTATGTTTTCTAACCAGGTACCATGAAAAGCTTTGCTTTGCATAACAGTGTGATTAGAAATTGTATCATACCCTTCTGACTGTAGACCAAAGATGGAAATATCAATATTTTCTCAGAGAGATAGACCAAGTACTAAATAAGTTAGCCTGAACTGTGTTTCACCCAGAAGGCTTTTAGTAATGTACGTGATAAGCTATTGAATGATAGAGGGTGATAATAACCCACCACCCCACCTAATGGCTTGTCTGCCTGGGAAAAGACCCCAGTTGTTCATATGGAACAGTTGTTTCCTGGACACCTCTCACAGCACACGTGGGCCAGCAGAGGTGGCTTCTCACTGATGGGGAAATTGTCGGAACTCCTCCTCCTGAACAAAGAGATTTTCTTTGTCCAGTGCCCAAGCCATGTCAGAAACACATGAAGCACAGCCTAAATAGCTCCCATTACTGCTTCTAGATGTACTGACTCAAAAAAAAAAATGTTCTTTTTACAAGATATTAGGGATAATTTTCCAGGGATGAATTCTTGTTCCTGAAAGGCAGTCAGTGATGGGTTGTTTTCCAAAAGAAGTTGAAAAAATATGTTAAATGAAATATGCCTGTCATTTCCGTTGCCAAAAGTATACTTTACCCTTTATTGCTGAGATGCTGCAAATGGCAGGAAGTTGGATGATGGATGACCAGTAGGCTGTAATTCATAAAATATTTTGAGATATTTCAGTATGAAAAGCTCTACAAAAATGCAAGATATTAATAACGAACTTGGCAGCTCATATTTAAGGGCAAATTCCCATTAGAGACAAAAATGAAATTGAGATCTAATCTATTTTTCAGGCCATATAATTCAAATAACTGATCTTCAAATAAAATTATGCTCTATCTATTGTGGTGGTCAAACCAGACTCAACTTCGGGAATTTAACTTAATTCCTAGCCAATAAATTTAATTATTGATTTGGGTCTTGAGAAACAAAGAAGACAAATATTTAAGTACTTGGAGAAATCATCTTCAGAGACTCCTTCTCAGTTGTGCCATGTGGGTCCAATTGAGCTGGCTGGAACCAGCTGGAACCAGCTCGGGGCTGCCCAGGCCTCTCCTCACAGAGGCCACCCCTGAAGGTCCCTGCAGCCAGTACCTGGGCACCTGCACTCAGTGCATCTATTTTGTCTGGTTTTCTAATTTTCATATGTATTCCAGGGGATTACACACCTCAGACCCCTGAAGATCTCCTCTGAAGTATTTGTTTTCATTTGCAGTACTCATTATATCAAAACCAAGTGACATCTTGAATGGCATTAAAGTTTTACTTTACTATAAGCAAAATATACAAGCGTATTTTTTTGGCTGATGGGCAATTTAAATCCCTAAGCTATTCACTTTGAGAGAGGTTTGCAAAATTAAAGGGTCTTGCCCTGTTTTTTGTTCTCTGGTGGTTTTGCAATTCTGGCAGTGCAGTTGTAAAACCCATTTACTCCAGGAAGCCTCCAGCTTTCCTATTTTCCATTACCTAAAGAACTCAAATTTGTTTGCTGCGAGTTTTCTTTTGATTTGGTTTGTCAGAAAGGTTCCTAATGTAGCCTGTACTAGTCACATTAGGTGAATCTATATAAATTATAATCATACAATCATAGAACAACCCAGCTTGGAAGCAACCTCAAAAAATCATCTAGTCCAGCCTTTCATGTGAAAGGTAGCTGAAGAAAATCATTTATCACCCTGTTCAATCACATCTGGGAAGCCTCCAGCAATGAGAACCCTACCACATCCCTGGGGAGGTTATTCCAGTGAATGATTGTACTCACTGTAAGAAAATCTCTTTCTTATCTAAAAATGAAGTCTCTCCCAGTGCTTTCTGTATCCATTGCCCCTTGTCTCCTCCATGTGGGTCTTTATGAAAAGAGAGCCTCCATCCTGATTGTAGCTGCCCTGTAAGAACTGGGATACTGTGATGAGATCCTCTTGAGCCTTCTTTTCTCAGATGGAAAGATCTAATTCTGTCAGTCTTTCCCCATGGACAGGTTCTCCAGCCTGATGAGCATGGTCATGGCCCTCCTTTGGAACCTCCCTATCAGTCCATGTTGCCTTTGAATTGTGGGGACTAGAACTGGACACACTACTCCAGGTGTGGCCTGGCAAGTGCCAAGTAGAGTGGGATGACCTCCTCACCTCTATCCCTGTTAGAAATGCCCCTGTGGGAAATGTGGAAACAGTTCAGGATCTAAAACAAATACTGTGCTTTCAGTCAGGAGCAAGAAGAAGGAAGGAAACTGATGTTTTCCAGAAAGCAAACAGTGGAAAAAATTGGCCTGGTATTTGTATCAAATATTTTTATATAATGGCAAATAATATTTGTCAATAACTTTGCAGAACAAATGGTGTTAACAGAATTGCAGGTTATGATTGTAGTCGTGTGATGACCCTACTAAAGTACAAAACTTTCAAACCTTGTATTTAATATTAACATTTAGAAAAATAATTTAATGAGAACAACAAAAATCTGTGCAAAGGAAATCCTACACTAAAGGGTGTATAAAAGTAAGCTTCATTGTCCTTTAAACCAAACCAATTGCAATAGCTGAAGAATCATTCAAGTACCATATTTCACCTATTTTTCTCATGCTTTTTGTATTTTCACGTATAAATATGGAAGATCTCATCTCTACATTTTTGTGCTATTTTACAGAATAAGTGTTATTTTGGAAGATTAACATTTACTACCCAAAGAATAGATCTGGAAGTGCATTTAAATATGTCAAAGAAAGCCTTAACTTTAAAAACTTAAAATATTTCTGGCTTCCACTGTAAATAATCAGTTTGGCTCAGATTAGAGATTCTTTATTGTTTGAGGGAGGTGAATACCCCTCACAGTAACATCTAGTATTTGGCTTGTAACTGAAATATTTGGATGTACAAACCAAAATATGAATCAGTGGAGTAAAAGAAAAAAAAAAGTATGTCAAATCTGCTGCTTTGTTCTGTTGATGGGAAACAAAATGCTTCAGTTTACATTTCTCACATTCTTTTCGAAGACTTGCTTTGTATGTGCTTTCACTTGTTGGATCATTGCCCTTCATCCTTATTGTTCCTTCTCCATCTGGCAGTGGCCAGGGTGTTTAAGTCTCCAGTACCTTGTGTCGAAGGTCTAGCAGAGACAAATGATATTTCAAAACCAGATGATCTATTTGCTGTACATGGATCCTGAATAGCTTACATAGAATATGGGTTTTTTCCAGCAGTACTACACTTAATCTCAGTTGTTCTTCTTGTGGTATGGTATTCCAGCTGGGATGTTTTTCCTCTCCACCTTTAAAATGTTTTAAATTTCCCTTAACAATCATACAATTTATGTTGCATGCAGAAAGGAGAATTTTCAGAGGGCTTTTGACAGCTCACTGCTTTATGGATTATTGAATGGCATTTTCTCTAACAGTAGGCTGTTTCTCAGATATAAATTTTCTCACACTTCCCTTCAGGATATTTGAGCACTTCAATAATTACTAGAATTTTTTATAATGACAATACTATTTTCTTGCTAGGTACCCTCTCACTAAAATTCCTGAAATGACTGTGTTAATCCTTGCCAGAGACCTTTTCTGAGCAGGTACCAAAGATGGTGTCTTGTACTTCTGTCTTCAAAGGCTAGGAGATAAAGAACAAGAAGATTCTTACCATAATAATGGAAACACATAAGCAACATTAAATTCTGTAGGCAGATCTAAGCACCTGATTATAACAGTTTGTACAAAATCTTTAAAAGCTATCCCTTTTTAACTTTTAAAAATCCTCAGTAGTACTTACATTAGTACATTTCTTTCAGCACAGTATCTTTGGGTCCAATTATAGACATTTCTACACTCTATTTTCAAGATCCTTCGTTAAAATTTAAGGAATTAGTATAAAGAAGATTTTGCTTCAAATTCAAGCTATTTCAAACTCAGGACACAAGAGTGTCAGAGTGGGGTTCTTTTCAAAGGATGCATATTACTCTTTAGGAGGCATCTTATATTATTTCTCATGTCTTGCAAGAGGTGTAAGCCAAACTCTGATATAGAAGCTAATTCATTAGCTCAGAACATAGAGGATTTTGTTATGGCAGGTTCTGAGCCAAACATTGGGCATATGCGAATGTGGCATCCAAGTTTTTCCTTCCTCACAATATGATTGAACCTGTTTTGCCTGGATGTGCTATTTAGCCTGGAATCATGAGCAATGTTCATTCAGCAAGATAAAATTGTTAAACTCTTTCAGTGACATACAATAGAAAATTGTTTCTTGCAGAGTTATCTAAGTTACAGTCATCTATATCAGATTCAAAAGAGTATGACTTATACTTTTGTCATCGTAGCAGCATACCCAGGATCATTTTAATTCATAAATGAGGGTTAAATAGAGACAGATCAGGTTTTATGTATAGCATGTTGTGTCACTAGGAGCTTACACAGTCAGAAAAAACATTAAGTGGGTTTTTTTTTTAAATGGCTGGTATTGGTAGTGGTGTCACACCCATGGAAATGAAAGCTGGTCAGCTGTGAGCAAGATTTAGCTCTTCTCTCACCTAGGGCATACCAGCCTTACTCCATAAAAATTCAAAGTCTAAGGTACTTTTCTTTACTCTCTAAAGGGATTTCTAAAGGTATATTTATCTAGATAAAAGGAATTCAGTATTCATAAGTCTATTTTTTCTTCCCTCCTCCCACACCCGTTTTTTTTTACTTGTTAACCATTGCTTTCCTCTTTTACTTCATTGTGAAAATCTCTCACCTTTCAACACTTCGTTGTTTTCTTTTCCATATTCAAATTGTGGGGAAATCTTACGATCTACATAAATGAAAAATTTCAGAACTCTTAGTGATGAATTTTTAATCAGAGTGAAATCAAAGCATTTTAATATACGTATACAAATTAATTCTTTCAGTTGCCTTAAGTAGTAAAAAGGAAGTATGAACTTCCAGCTCACAAAATTAATTTGATGAGGATGCATGTTCTACCATTGTAAATTAGAATTTTTTTTATATTTCTTCACACATTTTTTTACAGAATATTTGGAATGTATTGTATTACATTTTATATATGTATATAATATACATACCATGTATACATATTCGGTAAGTGCCCAAATAGTGTGGTAATCATTTATATAGCCAGTGGTGTGGTGTATAAATGCAGATAACAGGCTGAAGATTTTTCAGTTTATTTGTTCACATTTCTCCATTTTTTTATTTTAAAGAGAAGCAATAAAAATGTAAACATAATGATTTCTTTCCTTATAGTTGAAAAGAAAGTACTGGGAAGAAGAAAATTATTTTCCATGCCAGTCCTTGTTTTTGGAGCCAGCAGCTCTTTGCTGCCCATGGGGTTTTTTTCTGTAATGTTTTATAAGTGACATGCCTTTACTGTTCTGTACATCATAGCAAACAAAGAACAAATTGAGTTCTTCTAAAGCAAAGGATATGCTGCTCTAAAGGGGCATAACTTTTAGTGGGAGAATTTGTGCTGAGCCCAAGATTAGAATTGTAATTTCCTTATTAAATCTTAGAATAGTGTAGATGGTTAAAACTAAATTGTACTTTCTGCTTTCTTGTGCTATGAATTCCACATCAAATTTCTTTCCTTGTACGTTTGTTGTTAGGTGTATGGAACTGTAAATGAGCAACTGTGTTTATGAGAACTATGATATGTATGCTGTGGACCATGAGCCACTGTATGAATTTTAACCAGAAATTAAAAATCAAAAGAAAATCAAAACAAAACAATACCAAACGTAGCAATTTACTAGAAAATTCAGCGCACACTAACTTCATTCAGTAACATTATTCAGATGGAAGAGAAACAATTTTATGGAGAATATCAAAACAGTATTATCAGATCTGACACTGATGAACTATGAATCGAAGCCAAATAAGCAGGGATCTTATTTAATTCACTCTTTTTTTACCCACTCAAGCAGTAATTTGCATATCTGCCATGCTTCCATCAGCATTTTGTATTTTCCCACCATATCCCTTGTGCCTGGGATGTTTTAGGTGCCTAAGTACAGGTAAACCCTTAATGGTGTTTTCCAAAATGTTAAAGTAGGATTTCTGTTTGATAGAAGGACTGCAATCTCTTATAGCACTTGAGAAAACTCTGATATAAATCTGCTTGCATCTCTAAGCATTAAAAACAATAGCAAATCTGGTTTTATCAGCCCATTTACTATATAAAAAAATATTGCCTAAAACAGAGGAGACATAGAAACGTTTCTTGGTACCTCCGCCTTTTAACATAGAGCTGTCTTCTCCCTTAACTGGCCTGTAATCTCAGTTTGTAGTCTACTCTGCATTAATTGTATAGCAGAATTAAATGGCTGATTCACTGTCACAGCTGACCTCAATGGGGAGCTGCAATCATTCAGTGCATGGCAGACACCCTTTCAAGACTTGGGAGAGGACATAGCCGGTGTCAACAAAACCTCAGTATTTCCCTGTGACCGTGGTGACATCTTATGATATAAAGGCCCCTTCCCATGCTGAGTCATTTGGAAGCACAGCCCCAGGAGGTCACTCTAAATAGCCATGCTTTGAACAGTTTGTATAACAACATTAAGGACAGGACCAGAGTGGCAGATGTGCAGATAAACACACTGCCTAGCTTTAATCCTGCTTGACAAAGACTGTAAACACTGATGGGTCACCAACCACAGCATGCTACCAGAAATAAAAAAGAACAACAAAACCCCAGTACTGTAGAAGAATCGAGTTTAAATTTCCCATGATGTTGATTTCTTCAGGAAATAAGATGACAACTGGGAGAAGTTCAATTTGCTCTTTATGCTGCATCTGAAACCAAAGACTGCCAACAAAAAAAAGAAGATGGGGGTTATTGTATTCACTTGGTTTCTGCTAACTTAAGTGAATGAGCCTTGCTGTGAAGCCATGCTCCACAGACTAAATGACACAGAAAGCATATGAAAAGCAGTAACTAAAGGAAGCTGAGATAAACTTGATTTGTATCAGTCTTCTCTAAATTGTTCCATTTCACTTACTGTTTCTGTCTTTCCCCATTCTGACACCAATAAAACTGTATGCACTGAGTGACAGTATTTGACTTGTACACTTTTTATTTTCAGAAAGAGGTAAATTAAGAATATAACAAAATCAGATTTCAATTCAGTAACATAGCCATGTGCATTTTTAAACCTAACAGCTAATTAAGCCTTATTGATTTTTTAAACATAATCCGTTATGCTTTACTGAGCTCATAATTTTCTTTGAAGTTAAATATTGATTTTTACAATGGCATGCACTGTATAATATGTTAATATAATTTTATTATGTTAATCATTATTATTTTCCCTAAAAGTGAATCATAAGGAAAACAAATATTAGGAGTAGAAATGAGCAAAGTCTGTGATATTAAAGAATTAGTTTATACAATATATCATAATTATGGATGTTGTGAAGTGAGCATTGCCATTCTTAGGCAACACAGTAGCCTCCAATGTGTGGCAATAAAAATTGTAATACCTAATTTTGTCACCTGTTGTGTATTTTTACCATTAATAAGAGTTCTCTGAAACATAAGCAAACATCATAACAACAATAGGTTGATTTCATTCAACAGGTTGTAAAGACTGTGAGAATATTTTTGCCTGTTTCTAAACAGCTCCTTTATTTTACAAAAGGGGTAATGTTAATTATTTGAAGTCATTGTAGTAAGAAATTGAGATTGTTAAGAAATCTGTTAAGAAATCTATTTGTCTTTAAGTATACCTAAGTAACTCAGACATAAATAAAGCAGGAAAAAACTGATGGAAGTACGGTACTGCATTATATCATCCATACTATACACCTATCCATCTTTTCACAACAGTTGCAGTTCTTATAACACCAAGATATTTGAGAATTGTTCTGTAATGGCCATTTTAGGAGGTATTAAGTCTTTTATATCCACCTGCAGTGACTAGCCTTTCTGATTTGTGTGATTCTGCTGGAGTTTGTAAGATGAGGTCTGCATAGGTCTTCACTTTGTATTGAAAAGAATGATTGTATTTTGTATTGAAAAGAATAATTGAAAAGAATGGGGCATCACCTGTAAATAAGATGAAAATTTCTACATCATTTGTAAACAAAATTATCTTTGCCCAAAGATTTGCTTTTGAGGGTTTGACTGTTTCAGTGGGATGTAGCTATCAGGGGAAGGGGAAACAGTTCATAGAAGTCATGTAGAAAAATTCTGTGAAGATATTGAGATGAAGAGTGAAACTTTGCATGTAATTCACAATTATTTGGCAAGTCAGTAAAGATAATGAGCCCTGGGGATTTCTGATCAGGTGATTCATATCCATCCTTCAACAATTCTGAATTAGAAACTTGAAGATGAATCTTCAGTTTATCAGACAGGCAGTTTATTGGACTTCAAACTATACATATTGGGACATGTCTTAACATTAATAAAGTAGATGATTGATGATTTTTAATGCTATTAATGTTAACTAACATCCATTTCTGAAATGGACTGAATCAAACAGGGTCATGAGAGAGATACTAATCAACTCCAATCTGGCCTTATAACATGCAGTGTACTGTGTTTTCATACAATTCAATATGCAACATATGTGATACTACTTTGATGTTACCAAGCACACACAGAATTTAGCTTATGCTTTTCAGACTACCATTTCATCACTGACTTTATTTAGCTAACTAAATGTAAATGCAAACCAGATGACACTGTTTTAAGCATTTTATTATCATGGGTAACATTTAAAGAATGAATAACCAGTCAAAATTTGCACAGAAATGACAAGCTGATTAATATCTTAAAAGTATGTGGATTTATTTAACATAATTTTATACACAGCTACATATGAGATCCTTAATGAATTTTTATTTTCTCCATATTCAGGCAGATGCCCATTGATTTAATGCTTTTTCCTTCACAATGCATTACAATCAGGAGCAATAATAATGAACTATAAATCATCTATAGACTGTTATTGATGTCATATTGTAAAGTCATGATCTTGATTTTATAAGTTCAGTTCTAATCAGTCTCCAGTACTGACTGTGATTTACAGACTCCATTAGTTCTACCAAGGCAGAAAGGAAGGTACAAAACATAAATTTCAGAATCGGGAGCACTGAAAGGTTTAACAATTTTGGAATTAAAGAAAACCAGACAGTTTATGAAACTTCTAAACTCTAGCGTTAAGATACAAAGGACAAGAGAGCTGGATTATGCTGTTCGTGTAGCTTAATGTAACACTACACTTCTTACAGCATTTATTATCCTCCCTACTATTACTTTTCTCCCTACTATTACTTTTTCCAAAGGCTGGACATTTCACAGAAGGAATTAGTTTTGTCATAATGTAATGGAAACTCTGTGAAGAAAAGTTTCAAAACCCTTTCTTTGTGCTTATTTGTATCTACAGATTTGCTTCTCCTCATTGCCATTCTGTTTAAACCCTGCACAGAGGGGCAAGAATGTGGGGGTTCATTGTTGCTAAATAATATTTTGAGACATCTGTTGTAGTCCAAACCATTTATTCCTCTGGAGGAATAAAACCCAATAAACTGCTAATAATCTCATGGAAAATTTATAGAAAGGATTTAAGACTGGGATGAAGGATTTGTTTATCTGAATTGATTTTGCTATAACTAATTCATCCATAGAAATTGAAAAAGTACTTTTGCGATCTCATTTGACATAAAGACAGTGTTCATTACTTGTCAAAGACTGAATGTTGAGATGTTGATTGGGTCATAGCTGCTCAGTCTGGATCAGCAACTGTTGTGATATTCACTTATTTGTTCCTTTCAGAGTTTTGTTAGAAGGGTTTGGGACAGCTGTGATATTTTATTTCCATGGGTAGGTATTTATGCAAAGATCAGATATTCAGGTAAAATATTAGTAAGCTTAGCAATTGTCTTGTGCTTTTCATTAGGTTTGTTGGCATGTAGTGTTCTCATCACAGATTTCAGAGCAGATGTTTCTTATACCAATTGTATTCCTCAGATTGAAAATAATGCATGGTCACATGCCAGTTTTATCATTTTCTAGAACAAAGTATAATGAAGATGAAATGAGGAAGATGGTTATGAGAAAGATGCTATGAGTAAGTGTTCAGATCAAAGCTTTCCAAAGCTCAGCTATATTGAATTAGGACTTGGACTGAAGCCCAGTTTTTATTCTAACTTCTCTCTCCTCATGAGCTAGTGAAGTTTTCCATTCTCACTTAAGAACCTTGCTGTGGAGAAACAGAGGCGAGCCACTTTCATCAAGCTCACTTTCTGCGATTCCTTCCCTGGAATACACAAGTGTAGTAGTATCTCATTTCCCAGAAGCCAAAGAAAATCCGGAAGACCAGCTAATGCTTTAGGAGTCCTTAAGAGAAAGGTGCAGGCCACAGGTTGGGCAAGTTGCTCTCGTAAGCTACAAACAGTTTAGATTTGATCATTTGCTTCTGTAGACAGTGAAGATTTATACCCATGGTAGTATTGTCTAAGTAGCACAACAGTGACTATAAGATTGGACTCTGGGTCTCTCTCTGCTTTCTTGCAATCCTAAATAATGCCCTACTTTAAGGAATGTTCTTAACAATGCAGTCTACAGCTCTGATCAATGTGCTGTTCGTGATTTCTGAATCACTTATCCAGCAGCCCTTTAATGTACTCTCTCTGATGATGCAAACATACTCTTTCCTATGAGTGATTTCATGCTATTCATCACTGTAGTTAACATACAAATATAAAAAAAAATGGGTAAGAGGTAATCTAACACAATGCCTGGTTGCCGAAAGCACTGAACCACATCTCACAACTTTACTGAAGATGGGCATATTCAGACAAAAGAAGAATGTGCTGTGACTGTAAACATAATGACACAGAAATTTTAGGCACAGATAAAGGAGCTCTGAATAGAAGCCTCTTTCCATGACCTAATTCTATGAAAAAAAGAAATAAATGGAAGGAACATTGGAATGGAAGAAGATTTTTGCCCTGGCTTCTCCTGCATGTCTGCAGCCATCAGTAATTTTCTGTTTTCTGGGATGTGTCACCAGACCAACTCTTCTCTCTGGCTCAGCCCTTTCTTAGGCTGAGCTGCTATGCCAGAATCTATGGAGAGCTGGCTGCTTGCAGGCGCTGCATTTTGATATGATTTGGACACAATGATTTAATGTTGTCTAGTACTTTGTTATAAGCTGTAACAAACTGTAGTTGGCAAGGTTTCCTACAGCCAAAGAGATCTGGATGACTTTCGACAAAATCAACATAAGCAGAGTAATCTGATTTACAGTGTTTTTAGAATAAAGTTATCTTATGTTTCCTGACCTGAAAATAAATGTCTGTTGACCTTTTATTTTATTTGCTTAGATTACTTTCTTCTGCATCTAGATTACAAAAGACAGGCCTAAGTGGCAGGCCTAGATAGAAAGCAGTTGCTTTTAAGCAGCGCTAGAGTATCATGTTCTATCTCCATCCAAATTGTGGTGAAAGCAGGTTACTATTTTTTCCCCAAGGCTTTCAGCTCAGCTGTATTGCAATGATTCAGTTAGCATATTGGTTCTTACTTAGTACTGCCTACTACATGTTATTTGGGGTTATAATCTCTTTAATTTCTCTTCTAGTTTTTCATTAGTCATTAGTTTCAAATCTTCATACACTAGTGCTCTGAGAAAAAATAAACTATATCTTTTACTGAGACTCTCTGAACACTTTAATGTAAAATAAAAATATGTCCCCTCTTGGGCATTTCCTGGGGTATCTCTCATTTCAGCACCATAATACCTTTCAAAAGCTGCTTCTCAGTTCAGTGGTGGATATGAATTGGTTGAAACAATGCCTATTTCACATATATCACTTGAAGGATAAATTGAATACACAACCAAAAGATGCTAGTAGTAGTATTGTTGCTTGAGCCTTTTTTTTTTTATATGATAGCCTCCATCAAAATGTGTTAAAAGCTTAAAGCCATAAATGCTTATAGCATTTTTACACAGCAGGCAAAAAAAATCAAGGCCCTGTGCAAACTTTTGAAAGCTTATGCCTGTGCAAATCAGCACAGGGGTTGTTTTGAGCCTGAACTGAACTTGAATGAGAAGAGAAAATGTAGAAAATCAGCTACAGAGCTGACAATAGAGAGAACAACTGCCTGAGGAGAGCCTAGAATAAGTACTACCCTATCATTTTCAGAATTATAATTATTTCTGAGAAATTGATGGTGCATACAAAAAAGAACATTTAATCATCTACGACATGTTACTTTGTATTACTGCATCATCTTTATGGAGAAACATTTTACAGCATTAACAAAATAATAGTTTTTTATTACTATTGATACATTACAAACATGGTGTAATTTGACTGCTTTTCAATAAAACTGTTTCACAGTTAGGCTGTCTGCTAACAATGATGTAACTCTTTCCTAGGTCTCCATGAGTAGAGATGGGTATTTTGATGTCAAAACTCAAATAGAATAAAATGTCATGGACAGTCACTGTTGACTTTAATTACAATCCTGGAGTGTAATTACGATTCCCAAAAGCTGAATATTATAGGAAATTCAGTGGGGTTTTTTGTAATATTTTATTGTTGCTATTCCCTTTCATTTGCTTTTTTATGTGTTAAAGATACCTGTAGGTATAATTTTTGTGAAACATCCTGGTGAAAACCTTGAAGATAAAAGGTACTGAGACTTTCAGGTAACTGCATCTTATCTCCCTAAACTGATAGCAGTATTTATTTGAGTAATTATAGGTGGTCATCCTTCATTCTTCCTCCCAGGCATCTGATTTTTTCTGGGTCAGCTGAAATCTGATACGGACACCCTCAGTGCAGCAGACATTGCTGTGTGATGTGGTGGCCTCCTCTTTTCTTTGTCTTCCAGAGTATAGGACTTCCTACACTCCACCAGTGGGAGGTGTGGGAATAACCCCATCTCTCACCACTCACACCTCGTTGCACCCCTTTTTTTCCCTTTGAGCCTGGAGAAGAATCCTACTTCCCTGAGAAGGGAGGAATCATGACTCACTTTCAACCCATCTTGCTGTTGTGTGAAATAGCCGCTATGTAAGTAGTGTAACTAGTAGACCCTTACAATGAGACACTGGTAGCATGAGAATCCCAGCATTTTGGTTCTGTCTACATTTAAAAGCCTAATACTGTGGTGGGTCTATTGCTCATATTTACTGGGATAATATATAAACATTAAGAGGGGGTGCAATATGTCTGCAAAGACCTTTGCAGAGCAGTAGTTTTTGTAACATGTAATACTGATTTTTTCATGCAACAGATATAACCAGCAAAATAAAGCAAAACATCAAAGAAAGGTCTCTGATTTACTCAAATGACTCATGAACATTTCCATTTGTGTCTTGTTACACAGGTGCCAAAAATGTCATAATGCCATTGAATATTGCAGTAACAGTGACATTTTAGTCGAGTGATGTTTTAGAGAGCATTTAGAGGAGGCAGGGAAGCAGTTAGTTGTAAGTATCATTATCTGCCAGTAATAATATACCACTTTTGAAAGAGGAATATTCATTGCCATAGAAAAAAATGAATGACAATTTTCAAAACCAGGCCACTGGCAAAGAAGGTCATGGAGAACCGACCAGCTATCATCCATGTGCCTTTAAAAATACACTTCTCCAAGATAAATTGATATAACGCAGTATATAGCAACCATGAGTGTAGCTTTTCAGTTTTGAGTATATCTTGTTAGTGTGACTTTATTTTTCTTTTATAACAGCTGCTTATGATGAGGCAGGAAATGAGGAGGAGAAAATTATATCAAAGGTGGATAGTTGAAACCTATCCATAAATGAAGTTTGAAAAGGGAGGAAAATAGAGAGGAGGTTGCTTGCCTCAGAAAAAGAAAGAAGGACCCAAACATGAAGGCAGCCGTACATAAAAGGGGAAGAATAGGGCAGGATGATGAGCAGTGTCTACAACTGTGAAAACAAAGCTGAGAAGATGCATTGAAGAATAAAATAATGGCAGTGCAGATGAGGATTATAAATTAGATATGGGAAAAAAAAAAAAAACAAAACAGCAAGGTATTTCTATAGATGTGGTTTTGTCCTTCATCTTGATGATCTGTATAGCCTGCTCTGATGCCATATTTGCACTTACAGTTGATATGTGAGAAGTTCTCGAACACAGAGATGTCTGCAGAAAGGCAGCACCTTCCCTTGCCGTAACTAGCAGCAGGAGTGCTGTTATATCCCTTCACACAGAATGAAGCTGATAACAAACCACTTGTGGGTGTGGCTTAACTGTCACCTCGTACATGCCTCCAAGACTCAGTGTATTTTATTGTTATCTGTAAGGAGTGTTATTAAAAATCCTAGAGCTTTTTCCCTTACCTGGATTGAAATCTCAAGTTGGCTTTTCTTTTCCCTCAAATCCAACCTGTGGCTGAAGCAGGCATTTTGACTTCACACTGAAAATGTTGGGAAGCCCTCATATTCACTACAGTAGCACCCAGACACATACCCAAAGTGAAGAGGGAAGTAACACGTTGTACAAAATGAAATATTTTTTGACTTTTAACTCCTAGCTCCTGCTTTTGTTACTGAAATTCAAAATTCTGTCCTGAATTTTTTGTTTGTTGGGGTTTTTTTTTGGTTTTTGGGGGTGAGGGGTATCAGATGGGAGGGCTGCTCACTCTGTGACTACTTTGAATGCTGAAGCCAAAGCTCAGGGTCTTTCATGGAAGTGTTACCAGGTGATCAGCAATATTTGAACCAGAGAAATGGAACATATTTGCTGAATGTAGCTGCTTTTGTTCCCCTTCCCTTCAGGTTCACCACGTAAAATGTTTTCTGGTTTTCGTCTGATGTAATTTCTCTTTTACATGTGAAGGGAGTCCAAAGTGCAATCTAGTCTGGCAACCTTAAAGTTACATTAATTACACATAATATAATGATTGATATATATCATAGATTAAAAGATATATATACACACATATATATCATAGCTTATTTGCCCAAATCAGCTATAAATTGAACCAGAAAAAAAATCAGTGCCACAGCCTGTCACCAAGAATATCTTCAGTGAGGATACTTAAATTATATCACCATGTCTTCTGGGTTGTTTGAGTTTTTTTCCCCAGAAATGAATGTTGGATTTCCAATGACTTTAAGATCTCAGCAAACTTGATCCGATTTCAGGCACAAAAATGTTTCTCAAGACATAAGCGATTGTGTTACCCTCAGTCCTGTTTCTCATATGAGACAGATTTTTATGGACCAGCCATAATAATCCTAATGGATATTACAGTTTTTATTACTCCATCACTTCACCAAAGAAAAAAATATGCTCTATATCATGCTTTTATTATTAAAGCAGAAAGTTCAATTATAGATTGTCAGCATTAAGGATTGTTACTACTTACAATGTTGGGTATATCATAAAGGAACACAGTTTGAATAAAAGTGAATCTAGAGTCATGTAGTGTGCTGAAACATGATGATTATATTTGATTGTTGACCAAAATGTATTAATGGCTTGCCTGGACGAGCTCCATCTGCCCGGGTTTGAGGATAGTTTTCCTTCTACGTTCTGAGCAAGACTGTAATTTCCTGGGTCAATCTTCAGTGACCACTACTGAGAGCCCACTGAAGCACTAGCAACGCTGTGGTATCACTACGTCTAGGCGAGATTCTGACTTAGAGGCATTCAGTCATAAGCCCACAGATGGTAGCCTCGCGCCAGTGGCTCCTCAGCCAAGCACACGCACCAGGGGTCTGAACCTGCAGTTCCTCTTGTACTGAGCCAGATTATAATTGCAACAACACAGCATCAGTAGGGTAAAACTAACCTGTCTCACGACAGTCTAATCCCAGCTCACGTTCTCTATTAGTGGGTGAACAATCCGATGCTTGGTGAATTCTGCTTAGAAAAAAACACTCAAAAAGGACTGAATGTTTTACCATATCTATAAAGGTCATATATATTATACAGAAATATTTATTTATTCTGTCAATCTGTTTCAAAATATCTACATTAAACATAGTAAGCAAGAAAGGAAATCCAGTTCTAAAACTTGCTGCACTGGATATTATTTTGTATTGTTATCTTCCAGAAATTCTGTTAAATTTAGGTATTTCCAAGTATAGGCTAATTAGCACTGCAGGTTAAATGCTGAATCATAGAAACATAGAATAATTAGGGTGGGAAAGGACCTTAAGATTATCTAGTTCCAACCCCCCTGCCATGGACAGGGACACCTCACGCTAAACCATGTCACCCAAGGCTTCATTCAACCTGTCACTGAACACTGCCAGGGATGGAGCATTCACAACTTCCCTGGGCAACCCATTCCAGTGCCTCACCACCCTAACAATAAAGAACTTCCTCCTTATAGCCAATCTAAACTTCCCCTGTTTAAGTTTTAACACATTCCCCCTTGTCTTGTCACTACAGTCCCTAATGAAGAGTCTCACCCCAGCACCTTTATAGCCCCCCTTCAGATACTGGAAGGCTGCTATGAGGTCTCTGCGCAGCCTTCTCTTCTCCAGGCTGAACAGCCTCAACTTTCTCAGCCTGTCTTCATACAGCAGACACTGCAGTCCTCTGCTCATCTTCATGACCCTCCTCTGGACTAGGCTATTAAGCCATTAAGGTGAGAAGTTACTGCAAGACAAACCTAGAGTTTTGTGTGAATAAAGATGACAAGAGTCAATTTTATTTTCACTAATATTTCATAGTGACCCTGTGCTATAAAATGTTACAATATTTACCATCTTCATAGGCAAAATACTTCAAAACAAGTTCCAAATATAAAACTTCTCTGAATACAATGAGCTGTACACCTTTTCCATGAAAATTGTAAGTGATCTTACTACTTTTGTCATGTACAGTATCTTGTATTTTTTATGTAAATCTCTGCCCTTTGTCTTTTTTTTTCTTAATGTATTCTTTTTATTCTGTGTATTTATCATTGTTTACTTATCTTCCATTTTTGTAGTCACTTATTTTTGTCTTACAACTTATTACTTCTCATACTAACATAACAAGAGTGAACTAAAATCTTGCAACAACACTGCATATTTTAGTGGAAATTGATATCAATTCTATAACTGTCTCATGTCTACCAGCACCTGCCACTTTATTGCTGCTAGTCATTACATCTTGTTTGTGACAAGGGCTCAGACACGTGTTTATGAACAGCTCCTTCAACTACATTTTTTATATTAGATGAAGTAAAATAATATCACATGAAAGAACTTCAGGAATAAAGAAATATACTCCAGAGAGTATGAGAGAAAAAGAAAGCAGATGTGTCTGTTGATTCTGCAAGATAGTCCATTTTTCCTCATAAACAACTGTTTCTTTATATCTTTTAATAACAAATGTTAATTCTATTTAAATCATCAGTTAAAAAAAGAGAGAAAAAAAGCCAACAAATTCACAGAGTGTGGTCTCATCTGTCAGCAAGCTTGAGCTGCTTGCTCCTTGGACTTTGTTCCTAACTCATGTTAGGGCTGCTAAATGGCAAGCATGCTGAATTTCTGCAGACACTCACTGTCTTTGAAAATATGTAGGTAAGCTGCTACTGGTCAGTCCTGGTTGACCAGCTTTAGATGCAAAAATTATCTGGCATTTTGGGTTCCATGAACTTTGTGGTCTTAAACAGATCTTCATGCTCTGGCATTCACCTCCATACAATATCTATACAGCACTGAATCTTATTCCTCTGAAAGCCTCAGACACCCATGAAATTACTGCTGCTTCTGCTATTTGCCCAGAAGCACTGACATTCTTCTGATGTTTTTATGAAGGCATTCCTATGAAGGGTATCACATTTTCGATAGTGTTCTTCAACCCAGGGCATGCTGAGAATGATATTCATCTGCTCAGTCCCTCTAAGCCCTCTGGGTAACTCAGCAACATTTTGCAGCATCCAGACCCATGGACAGTTTTCTTGCTGACAGCCTTTGCCTTATCCTCTTAACATGTTGCTATGGGAACAGTGAGCATATATGATAACTCCTTACAGCACCAACCCATTGTTTTTAGGTCTACTAATCTAAAAAAAGGGGTTGTTTGGGTTGAGGTTTTTTTGGCTGAAAAATAAAAGATGTATGTATCAAGCACCAGCCACAGTTCTTTAGAACAATGTACATAACCAGACGCTAACTTACATTTATCTGTAAAAATATCTGTTTGAGAGACTTCAGCAAAGGAGAACTTCCTAAAATATTTATCTGTCTAAAAGCTCTTTTTATTTAGACAAATTGTGCCCTGGGTTTCTGTGCACATCTCTAACATGTCAGTTCAAAGTCTGGCTTCATGGGAACTGACCAACAGAATCACTGTAAACAGCAAGTTCAGTCACACCTGACCATAGACAGGGTTCTAACACCATGTAAAAACACATGTTGTAGCATCAAGAAAATATATGCGCATGCAAGCAAAAGAGTTTTTCAGGCATCTTGGTTGGGTTTTTATTAGGGGGAGGGACAGAGAAATGCTGTATAGGACATATTCTGTAGCTAGATTAGGGAATGTTCTTCTTGGTGGGGCTTCTGGCTGAGTTGATGTAGCTTGATAGAATTTGCAGTTAGAACCACACTTTCTTTGCTTATTATGATGCAATCTGTCTGTGATGTAGAGTCATGTTGACAGCTCTAAGGGAAACTTTTTTATTTGTCTCGATTTTCTGTATTTGTAGTAATATAAACATTTTTTTATATTCGAAAGACACACAGTGAGTTCTCTTACAGTGCATCCCACTCCATCCTATTCTGAGAACAGAAGCAATACTGAACACTAACATAAAGAACTTCTGTTTAAATAAACTAAAGAATTGTATCAAAAAGCCAAGAAAAATACAATAAAAACCAAATTGGTTTATAGCAACAAACTAAGATTAACTAGTTAAGGGTGCACTTTGAAATACTATTACTTTGGGTACACTTCACATCCTTTTAGATAATTTGCATCAGTTTGTGGGGGTTTTGTTCTTATGGTTGAGACATAAAATTCACCATTCAAATTTGTTCTGGATTGAAACATGATTTAGAGAATAACATTTATCGCAAACTGTATTTTTTTTTCCCTGTGTCAATAATGAAAGCTTCTTTTCCCACAGGGTATTGTGTTGTGTGATTGGGGCATATATTGGAGACAATTGTTTAATTTGCAGCTGATACTGAAAGAACTGCCTATTCCAGAATTTTAGAGTGTAACCAGGAAAGAGTAAGCAGACTTACCAGGACTGCATGCAACAGTGCCTTGAAAAGTGGTCACATCCAGAGCCACAACTGTTAATGCTAATGACAAAAAATAAATGTTTGGTATTTGCTCCACATAAGTCTTCTTCACAAGCATAGGAAAAGACATTCCTGTAAGTGATCAAGGAAAGGATGGTGAAGGCAATGTCCTTTCAGGACCTCACTGCCATGCTCCATGGGAATCCTGAATGCTACTACAGGACTGGGGTTTGCTTACAGGAAGCCACAAGATGTAGTAAAATCCCTTTCTGCAGAAGACAAATACTTTTGCTTCAAGATTGTATTTTCTGTGGTCAGTTGTGAAGATTCATAGTGAATGGTGATACTACATTCACACAGAAGATGGAGCTGTTTCATGTTAATTTCTAAGGCTTGAATTGGGGTCTTCATTCTGGGTATTGTGTCCAATACTATTCTTACTCAACCTTTTATTCACAAAATTGGAAGTGGCCTGTATAAGGGATTAGTTTGTGAGAGGAAAACTAGAATATCTTGGGCATGTCAGTTACTAACCAGGAAAATGTATGACTTCACCATATGTCTGTGTCACCACACCATGAATTAAAACCTTTCTGCATTATTAGAATTGGATTTGAAACTTGCTATATTGCACTGCATCTACAATGATTCTGTCACCAGTGATGAATTACCCTGCAAGATAAACACGAGAAAGAGGCATACTGCGAACCAGAGCTGAATCTAACATGCAAATATTTTGCAATATTGATACACCTGAATGCTTCTGCAGCCCATCTCAAAAAGATGAGACTGCAAACCCCTCCAAAGTCAGGTGATCCCATAAATCTTAGAGAAAAGTCTCAATTTTTGCAACATTTTTGAGGGGTTGCTTTGCTCTGTATTAAATATGAAGTGATACTGACAAGGCTCTCAATCAAGTTCCATTTCCGTCCTTTGAAATCATTATTTTTCAAGTCTGATATATAGTTTGACGTAAAGTTTGGGCAAGAAAGAGTGATCATTGCCTTCTGAGTGTGCTTCAGGTTAGGATTTGTTTGTCAGTGACAGCTTCATTAAGAGCCTTTGGTATTTCGTACACTAGCCTTTCTTCTTTGCCATTTTTCTGTTGCTCATTTGTTTTTCCATATTTGTCTCCCTCAGCTTAACACTTGTAAGGCAAGAATATCACAGGTAATCAGATGTGTGTATCATGCAAAATGATGTATAATATATAATTTTCCACAAAAATTATAGAAACCTTCTCTAACAGCAGATAATTCCACATTTACCTACTACTGATTCTTTTTAAACATTTTTCTTAGACGCATCTGTTACTGGCCTCAGGATATTGTACTAGGCAGTCCATTATTCTGATTTGATATGGCAATTTTCATGTCCTTAATTGTGCTGATGACAGTACCCCTGAGCTGAAGACAGACTACAGTTTTGTGAATTCCTTCCTGGGTATAGACCTGGTAGGGTGGTTGCAAACATGCTCTCTAACCTGGGGTGAATTCTGGAAAAAGGCTGGAGTGCAGCCCAGTCCTGCTGTTTTCCAGTTATTCTCTACCAGGCAAATGTTCACCGGGGGATGTTGCAAATGAAGACAAATTAGAGGAGACTATGTTTCCCCTGATTCCTGTGATAAGAGCCAAGACTGGAGCTATGGTGTAGGAGGCAGACAGCTAATAAAAAATCAAATTCATCCCCTCCCTAATCTGATCATGAACAAAGTTCAGAGGCAAAGAGGCTATATAGCACACAGCTGCTCAGGTGCCTACTCCCAGACTGCTTTCTATATGATTGCCACATCATTTCCCATGCATACCTACTGTTGCATGCAATCAACACTAAGTTGAAATAAAAGCCTTATTCTGAATCTGTAAGGTATCTTCCTGCCAGTCGCAGTCTTTAGGAAACACTCTAGGTTGAATCAGGATATTTATCAGAGTGCTTCTGAAATTACAGAGGTAAATCCAACCAGTTCTGCTTCTGTTGGAAAATCCTCTGCTCATTTATAGTAATTCTAGCCTATCTGGAGGGTTCTCTTTCTCCTGTAAATGTCTGAGAGACAAGTCTGAAGTCCTGTTGAGTCAAGAACAAAGAAACAAGTAAGCTAAGCCAGCTATAACTACCGCAGTAATCTTATTTCCCTTGCTCTTACAAAAGAAATACATATTTATGCTATTGCTTTATTTAATGGAGAAATCTCACATAGCAAAGTGGCAAAAGCCCAGGCTCATTAAGCACGACCCTTGTCCAGAACTGGCCTTATAGCTTTCTCTCTGGAGAAAGGATGATGCCATCTACATGTAATAAGATATTAGAATTAAATAGAGATCCTGGTAAATCAGCTTTCAGCAATTCCCATTGATAAGTTTGGTAATGGCAGCTTTCATGCTATTAATGCAAAAAATGCCTGAAAAAATATTGTGACATTTTCAGCAAAGCTCCTCAGAAAAAAAAAAAAAAAAAGATCAATGGGCTTGCTTCTGTTCATAGGCTTTACAAACTGGGAGAGACACTGAAGATTACTCAGTATAAAGGCTTGTACAAAAAAAGAGACCATGAAAAATGGGACCTTACCAGCAGTGTCACTTACACTTTAGTCATATGCTGTTTCTCTTACAATTTATAATCACACAAGGAATTCACACAGGCAGATTTTTGCAAAAAAACTAGAATTTGACTGCATGCCAGTCAACAGATTCATCTGCATAGACAGGGATAGGGACAGCAACACATTTTCTCACACAGTTAAAAAAGGTTTCAAAGCTAAGCAACATATTCACAATGATAGGATGATGGAGACATTAGTAAGGAATTTGCAAATCTGAGGTAAACTTTTGAAATGAGCTGAGGAAAAAAAGAAAGGGTGCTGAAGAACAGAATATGGAATTGCTGTGGTGTATTGGAAGGACCAGGCAGCTGACAGTGTCGTGGTTTAAGCCCAGGCCATAAATCAGAACCACACAGTCTACTCTCCCCCACTCTTTCTTCCCCCCACTCCCAGAGGGATGGGAAGGAGAATTGAAAGAATGTAACTCCTACGGGTTGAGATAAGAACAGTCCAGTAACTAAGGTATAACACAAATCACTGCTGCTACCACCAATAATAATAATGATAAAGGAAATAAGGGAAGAGAATACAATACCACCCACTAACCAATACTGATACCCAGCCCTGACCGAGCAGTGAACCAGCCCTTCCGGATAACCCTCAGTTACATCCTGGGCATGACACACTGTGGTATGGAATACTTCTTTGGTCAGTTTGGGTCAGGTATCCTATCTCTGCTTCCTCCGTGCTTCCCCTCCACCCTGGAAGAGCATGAGACTCAGAAAGTCCTTGGTCAGACTAAACATTTGAGCAGTAACTAAAAACATCAGTGTTATCAGCACTGTTCCCAGGCCGAAAGTCAAAACCACAGCACTGCACCAGCTACTAAGAAGGAGAAAAATGACTGCTACTGCTGAACCCAGGACACAGAGGCAGGAATGGAGTGAGACTCAGTGTTCAGCTGGCTGCTCCTATATGCAGCTGTAGCAGTCCCACCATCGTGTGATCATGTCCATTCTGGATGACTTAGGAGTCTCTTGGAGACATTCACCTGTGGGAAAAATAAAACAAAACTAAGGAAGAAAAAAACAAAAAAGCAGTACTTATTCTGAGTATCCTTGAACCATTCTTGCTAGACTGCTTACTCACCCCAACGCCCACCAGAAAAGCTGTCCCTTTCTGTCATGGTTTGAGCATGTTTTGAGGTTGCTTTTGTTCAAGGTTTTTTCCAGCCAGGTGGAGGAGGGGAGGCCGGAAGGAAGGAGAGACAGGACACCTGACCCAGGCTAGTCAATGAGGTATTCCATACCATAGCATGTGATGCCCAGGATGCATACCGGGAAAGGGAGAGCTGGAGGGGTGGAGCTCTAGAGGAAAATGGAGGAGGGAGCATGCAGTGCTCAGCCGGGCAGGGTGGAGTGAGTTATGGGTTGGTGGCTGGTGGGGTGTTGTATTCTCTTCACTTGTTGTTTGCTGTATCATTATTATTTGTAGTGGTAATGGCAGTGGTGATTCTGTGTTATGCCTTAGCTATTAAACCGTTCTTATCTCAATCCGTGGGGGCTACATTCTTTGGATTCTCCTTCCTAACTCTCCGGGAGTTGAGGGACTTGGTTTAAACCACGACACTTTCTCAGACTCAGTATGTGTAATGCTTGTTCAGATTTCAATATGCCTTCAAATTTTCTTTTCATTAAACCACTCCTGCAGATTGTAATAGTTTCTCTTTATCAAGGGTATATAAAGTGCATTGAAATTCCGTAGATCTGGTGTGTGCTGTGCCTATCTGTGGGGCTGATATCCATTCTTTAGTCTCTGAATCTCTTACTGAGTTATTGTAGCTTTGACATAGTTTGGGCTCTGACCACCTTATTAACTAAATAATGGTTCGGAATACTTTTTTGGCAGATGCCAATTTGCTGATAATGTTACCACCATGGAGAATTAAACATTTCCAAGTCTAAGCAGGGGGCTGTGTATCTTTGAAGGGGTAGGGCAGCATTTGACTTGTTCACTGTGATATGTAAAAGTTGTAGTAAAGTAGGAACCTGAACTCTTCTTCCAGATTTATGCCAAGCACACAAATCTATTGTCTTTTATCATAGAATCATCTTAATATTAACAGACATTTCAACAGGATTAAATAGAGCTTTTGAATTGGTTCGAGGCAGTGGAGAAATTAAAGGAAGGACTGTGCTTTTCTGCATGTACCAGAGTCTAGAGATATGGGGATTTCGGAAGCTGCAGAACATGAATTTGCAGGAAAGAAAAAAGTCAGAAGTGTTGCTATGGGAAAAGATTGTATCACAGTGAAACCTAGACAGTGATAGACACAATAATATGGAGATTGATAAGTAAGCTCACAAGACAGGAAATGTGGGAAGTGAAAGAAAAATAAAAAGTCTAAATGAAGTATAAGAAAAAAGTAAAATGCTATTATTTGTAGAAATAATTGACATTGCATTAAGGATAGCAGCAGCTTTAATGATTACATATGATCCCTGAAAACTAAAGACAAAATTCTTAGAATTTCAGGTGCTATATTACTTATATACTCATAATTTACGCTGATAATATCTTGGGGCCAAATGGAAACATTCAGAAACTTGGGAAGTGGAAGACAAAAATGTTTTTGTTGAATTCTACTAGTTGGAGTCTCATATATTGAGAGGGGTTTCAAAAGGTGACAAAATGTTCTCAGAGTGTTGCTGCTTGCTATTCCCTCTGCAAGAAGTTGTATGAGGTCATTTCATGTAGTCAAAAGCAAAATTCACATGGTGCTATGACATAAAATTGCATCAAGTTATTATGCTTATGCTGTACAACCAGCTATAAATTGAAAATGAGCTGATAAGGTTTGAACAGGAACAATAAATTATATAATCTTTTGTTGAAAACTATTTTTTACTTATTATATTCCAAGGTTATTATCTCATTCTGAATCTAATCCTTATTTTACATTTCTGCCAAAGTCAACATTTAAATGTCAAATATATTTCTGCATCCTATAAAATAGATTGTGTCCTGAAGGTAAAGAATAATCATATACATAAAATGCATGACCAATAACCTCCTTTAGGAGCATTTCTTAATTATGGGCTTTTCAAAGAAATATGTGAGCTCAGTCAGTTCACTAGTACTTTTTTGCTAAACACTGCCCATTATGTTTTGTGAATGACATTTGACTGGGATATAGAGATGTGTACAATGAGATACATATATTCTAAAAACCATTCAAGTGAATATTCAAACAGAAATGAAGAATTCATTTCTTTCATGCTGCTAACCACCTTTTTGACAATGTATTGTTATTTATTAAATACCACTCTATATCTCTGTAGAACTGTAAGAGACTTTCTGCGAAAGTCAAAAAACCTTAAATTAATTTGGAGCAGCAATACAAAACACCCCAGGAATTAGATCCTGACTGGATCACTAAGGGAATACTAATCCAACTGGGAACACCTACTGTGGTGTTCACTATGTTAAGCTCAGAAACTGCAACACATACTTCCACATTTGAATTAGGTGTGCTGGGCTCCCTTCATCCCCAAAGGAGATAAAGCAGGCCATTCAGCATTCATCTGATTAATACGAACCTTAAGATTAAACTGTGTCCTAATGTTTCTTCTTCTGTTATCTCCTGCAGGAGGAGCATAAAGTAGTTTAGAATTAAGTGATCATACAATAAATAATGACAGCTACTCAGAAAAATAAAATGTCTTTTTGCCTGATTTGAACAATACCTGCCACAGAATCAAATAACAAGATAGATCAATTTTTAGAAAAATAAAAAAAAAAATTCTGCTGGGACAGGGGAAAATATGTCTATGATTATGTAAAATGTTATTAGAGCATTATCACTATAGAATATTAGTTTAATTATTTGTAAATGTTTGCAAATGTAAAAAGAATGTAAATAAGATTTTCTGTCCTTTAATTTCTACTGACTGGTTAAACAGGTCAGTTAAACTGAACATCATTACTGGAAATGTAAGGCAAAGGGTCATCCTTTCATAGAAGAGACTTGATGAGAAGAATTAATAGCAATGTGTTTGTATTAGTCCAATGATATATTTTACTTCAACATTGCTATGCACGCATAAATCTTTCATGCTTATTGCAGGTGATTTACTATTATAATGCAAATTTGCATAGCAGCTGATAAAGTGAAAGCAATCAAATCTTGTATGCATAAATAATACAACTTCCTTTTCCTTGAAAGCCTTCAAAAGAGACTGCTTAATAACCTTTTCAATGTAGAACTACTTTTCTACAAGTGATCCACTTCATGGGCTAAGTGGTGCTCATGGAATAGAATAGATACTCATGAAACAAATTTTCTCATGATTAGTTTTTCTTGAAGAAGTGTCCATATCTGTCTTTTTAGCTGTCCCCCACATTTATTCCAGAAATAAGCTCCTTTCTTAGAAATGTATCTTGGAAATCAAGGATGGACTTGGACAAAAGTTTATAGCTTCATTTCATAAAAAAGTGTAAATGTCTATGTCTGTATGTGTCTGTAGTCTGTACTCTTTCCCTTTCCTTTTTCTTTTTATTCAGGTCCAAAGTGCTACTTCCTTTGAATAATAAAACCATGACTTAAATTACAAGAGTTACTAGAGAAACACATAAAATTGGTTAACTAACTCTATGCAGTTTGCATTATTTTCTGTAGTTAAATACACTTAGATTGGAAAAAGTGTAAGATGCATATTAATCTAAATATTTAAATATTTTCTCATGCACGTATAAATGCACTGTGAGTATACAATATGAGATTATTAAAACTAGAAGGTGACTTTCAGTACTTTCTGTTCCTAAACTAGCAGATAATGTCTAAATGACTACATTGGGAAAACAGAGAGAGGAAATTCTGCCTAGAATTTTATGTCCAAAATCATCAGTCTCTCTCGAGGACCAGATTCAGTACAAATAAAATCCTGTGATTATTTTCCTGCAGAGTAATATTAAATACCTTACAGAAGTCGTCACTGATGCTGGTAATAGCAAACACCATAGCAGGGAACATTTTTTAGTAACAAGTTCCTGTGACTCTGCACAGTCAGGTATAACTGCTTCCTGGAATTCTACAATTAAAATGAGAGTATGTGGATTACATTCAGTGCTAAGCCAGCCTGATATATTAGCTAGTTGGTTTTACTTCCATTTTGTCTCACATTCTTTGAAAAAGTGAAAAATTTCCTTTATTCTTTAGGGAACTAGATCTGGTACCTCACAGGACTCAGAATTATCTCAATAGTGTGACATTATATGAATCAGCAGAAAATAAAGCAGTACCAGGAAATGGGTTCTGCTAGTTTCCATTGAGGAAAACAATGCTTTTCTATCTGCAGTGTGGGATAAAAGTTATGAAGTAGAAAATTCCTTGGTAGCTGCTGACAAAGCTGAAAGGGCTGAGAAAGAGTGGTAAACAGTCCCAAGAATGAATCTCCTTTATCTCTGTTAGCCTTTCTGAAGGCCTGGTCTTTGGTTTCCCACACAGGAGCTACTCAGTTAGTGATGAGGGAGGCAGTAACAGTTTTCAGGCTCTTTGGCTTAAGCGCCCACTTCACTTTCTTCATCCTCCTGCCTTACCACCATAAGCCAAGTGGTCAACAGCATGGTGTGTATTTGTTTTGCCTCTATTGAATGAGAACTGAGTATCAGATCTTCATGACTCGGTCTCCACATGTGCTTACTGTTGACTATCCACCCAAATCACAGAATCAAAGAAAGACTGGGCTTCATCAGCCAAATAAGCAAGCATTTCTTTGGATATGGATATATACAACACAACAAAAAACTCATGCTTCTTGGGCCTTACTCTTTCAGGAAGCTGGCAGACTACAGGTTGAAAATATCTCTTTCCTTGAACGATTTCACAAACATATAAATAGCTTTCAGCAATTGCGTATTTACCAGGATCTGTTTTATCATGGTTTTATTATTATTATTATTTTATGGAATATCACACTTTTTGTCACAGCATGGATCACCTGCTGTTAAAGGACTAACCTTTGGGTGGCTGTAAGCAGTTCAGATTTCTCTTAATTCAATGTTTTCATTTATTTTGTTTTCAATTACATTTGCAACTATTTTATTGACTGAAGTGTAATTCCTTTAAAGTGTTTTCTTCTAATTCATATAAATAGAGGGTAAGTAATTCAATAAGTAATTCAGTTTTCTAGGGGATTCTTATTTTCACTTGTGGCTGTAAACTGAGCACTGATGGTAACAGATTTTAACTTTGAAAATACAGAAAAACAAACCTCCTATTTGGATTTTACTCTTTAATCTAACTGGAACCACACCTATTGTAAAACCTCCGTTCATTAAAGGAAATTATGTATTTCTGTCTTTATTTAATAAAAAAAAATAAGTAACATTGACTCTATTAACTGACTCTGGTGGTTTGTATCTTTCTTCATGGACAGCCTAAACTCTAGGGTAGCTTACTGATTGAAATGCTGTTATGACAGACAAGAGTATAGTCCAATGCCTCTCACATGAAATTATCTTTTTTGTGAAGATGGATTTTCAATAAGGCTTCTACTTTCAAAAAATTCTCAACTTGCCTTCTGATGCTATGCAGCCTTAATTTTTATTCCTTAGGCAGTGAGAGCAAACCTGATTGACAGGTATCATCGGCTCCATTGAAGAGCAGTCCTGCTACCTGACTTCTACCTGTACTCCTTCAGACACTAAAAGAGGTGTGAACAGTTACTTTTTCTTCCAGTGTGCTAATTTGTTTTTGTGACCTTAACCATATCAAATCTTTCTTTCCTTCTCTTGTCAACCATGCACAAACAATAATTTCTTCAATCCTTTGAGGTCCAGATTATCACGAGTGCTCCTGATATTTAAGCATACCAATCACATAAGTATTGTTTAGAGTCACAAAACAGGTTACATTCAGTGGGATTTAGGTGGCAGATTTTGCCTTCAATGGTCTTAACTTTCTAAAACCACTTTACAAGCCAGAAGGATACCCAGTTTTATTTTAAACCAAAAGCCTTTGAGTATTTGATCTTTAACACCTATTTGTCTTTTTCTAATGTTTATGCCCTTTCTTCACAACTTCCTCCCATTCTCTTGTGGCTGCTACTGTAAAATCTAAAGGCAAGTCAGACCTTAGATTTTACCTTTGTTGCACTTGAAAATAGCTGTGGTGTTTCTGTGTGAGTCTAGTTTGAGAAAAATATTCATGTTCTTAAAAAAAGAGGATGTTTTGCATAACTCAGAGTAGAGTCAGTTGACGAATCAGGACCATAACAGATTCATCATTCTGAAGGGCACATTACTGCAGAAAAACCTATGATCGATGTGTTGGCTACAAATGACTTTATATATCCTTTAGTCTGAATAAAAATTCTGCCACATGTTTTCCTTGAAAATATTGAATTTAATTTTCTCATCAAATAATAGATGCATTTATATATATATAAAATAAATAAAATGTGTTAAATGAAGGCATCCTCTTTTTCTCATCTTTTAGACCCTCATGTCTGTAAATGAAAAATCATTCTTAAAGTTTAAGACTAGTTTTAAAAATACAATAGATGCTTTTATGATTGACATATGTTTAACGCCTTAGAAAAAGCAGTATCTCTCATGATCTACTGGAGTGATGTTTTATGTCTGCTCAAACATCAGCAACTGCACAAGCAGAAATATATTGGGAACCTGTAGTCAAGGTTTAGGTGTTAGGAGCACACAAGCTCTGCTTAAGTGGCACATGGGGAAGAGTAGAGGCGTCTGGAAAGTCCTACGTACACTGTCTTTCCCTCTTCCTGGTCTATCTCTCTCCCACAGAGACATGAGAATCTAATCCTGGTAACAAACATGCTCAGATGTGCTCTGTAGGCATAGCAACAGCCAAGTATGTCAGGCTAAAAACTCCAGGACAGCAAAAGATATCCTAGCCTGGGTCAGTGCAGTTTGAGCACAGCATGTATGACCTCCTCACTGTGCAGCTTACCTGCCTCTTGAAGAAATTACGCCTCGACACACATCTGACACAAGGCAGCATTCCCAGCCAGACCAGCTGTTGAGGTGGCTATGATAAAATGATAGCTGCATTTGGGGAGCTGGAGTACTTTTGTTTATTCATAGTTTAGAGTTTTTTTCAGTTTGGCTGCATGTAAATTCTTCCCATTTCTCTAGAAAAAAAAAATATATCTGTTTAATTACAGATTACATAGAAAGAGATATCATTTCTACATGCCATTATACTTCATCACAAATACCCAGCTTTTCAGACAAGCTAGCTAAAATGCCTTGTATTACAGGACTGCAATGGAGATCAAGGAAATGCACAGTCTAGTTGGTCTGATGGTCCTATGAAAGTAATAGGTAGAGCTTGGGCATCTCACTATTTGCAGTCAACACCTCTGAATGTCACAGCTAAAGCAGAGAAATGGTAACAAATATGTACTGAGGAACTTTGTTGATTAAAGAAGAGGGTGGCAAGAAAAGTGAATGCTAGCGGGCTGCTGAACAAGGTTCCTGGGCAGCCGTGTGTGTGGGCTGTTAGGATGGTGGCCAGCCCCAGCAATCCACCCAGGCCCTAGGTGCTGCTGTCTGAAGACAGGTTTTTGCTTTTTCTTGGCTGAGGCATCCAGAGTATACCTCAGTGATGCAGCCATAGAGGCTGGGGGTGTCATTGCAGAATTCCTCAGGAATATGCAGTCTTTTTAATGTCAGCAAATATATCCTAACTTCTCTCTTTTTCCTCTTTTCCTTTGTTGCTTATTCTGGTGCTGATGTAAAGAAGAATCCAGTCTCTGCTTTAAAGCAACGATAATGAGAATGATGTAAAATATTATTAGAAGAAAAGCATGGCTAAGCTGGTCATACCTTCAAAGGCAATTCTTGCTCAGCCAAAGCAGGCAATTTCCTGTCAACTTGATCTTCAGCAATATGACCATCATTAATTATGCTTATAATGAAAGTTACCATATGACGGAGTTTGATACCAGGACACTGTCTTCAACATAAAAATTGAAGAGTATGAGTAATTTGCTAGATTTTTAAGGTCAGAGTTGTAATTATACTGCATTAATTTAATTACTCAGATTTAATCTTTTAGACCCGCTTCCTATCATGTTTTAGTCTGTGTGAGTCATGAACCATAAGCATGGTAGAACACTGAAATAAACATGCCATACACTGTAAGTGGAAGTAAATTAAATTTTGGGGAATTATTTGAAAGTAAATGATGTGTGGGTGTTTAAAAGTAACTCATTCCTCTGATAACCTGTCAAGCAGTATTATTTACTGCATTTATCCTTATCACATAGAAAATATTTTACAGTTATGGAAAAGTAAAATGTGTTTTTTCAGGTTACATACAAAAAAATTATCTTTGTTTTGTGTTATATGTTATGTCTAGTTGGGATATGATTTTTAACCTCTCGATTCTTTGTCTCCTCTACTTTCGAAATTCACTCTTAGTTACCACTTCCTAAGTGTTTTTGCCTTATTTTGTTTCTCCTTTAATTTGCTAGTGTAAATTACAAGCCTTCTGTTCTGAGATCATAAAAGATTCAAAACAATGGACGTGATTTAAAGATAGACTTTCCATATAAAGCCCTGGTCCTCACAAACAGGGAAATTCCCAGGAAAGAGGCTGCAGTTTCATGATCAGTTGTTACTGAAAAGGGCAAACCCCATCCTTGTTACATTCTCTGATCTAAAAAGATCATCACTTTCAATCCTTGAGAAGCTTGTAACTGAAATCTAACTAGGCAAACTGCCTAATCTCCTTCCCAAAACACATATATCTTCATCAGGCCATATCTCAGCAAGCTGATCTTGCCCAGTACTCATGTAAAGGACTTCATAGAACAGCTGAGAAAGGAGTCTGTGCAGACCACAGTGTTGGCTGAGCTCATGAAACAACAGCCTCATTAAGTCCTCTAATATTTTAGATTGTATAGTCCTGTGAGCAACTGTGCTGATTTTGGTGGGGTAGGGTCAATGTTCTTCGTAGTAGCTGGTATGGAGCAATGGTTTCTACTTGTGCTGGAAATAGTGTTGATAACAGGGATGTTTTTGTTATCTCTGAGCAGTGCTTACACAGAGTCAAGGTCTTTTCTGCCTCTCACAACACTTCACCAGTGAATAGGCTGGGGGTGCACAAATTGCTGAGAGGAGACACAGCCAGGACAGCTGAGCCTAATTGACCCAAGGAATATTCCATACTTTATGATGTCATGCTCAGCCTATAAAGCTGGTGGAAGAAGAAGAAAGAGGGGGACATTCAGAATAATGGCTTTTGTCTTCCCAAGAAACCATTATGTGATGGAGCCCTGCTTTCTGGGGGATGGCTGAACCAGAGGGAAGCAGTGAATTATTTCCTTGTTTTGCTTTGCTTGCACTTGCAGCTCTTGCTTTACCTATTAAACTGTCTTAAGCTCAACCCACAAGTGTTCTCACTTTTCTGATTCTCTCCTCCATCTTGTTGGGGGGAGTTTGTGCGTGGCTGCATGGGGCTTGATTGCCAGTTGGCATTAAACAACAATAGCAATGAAAGTAGGACTTCTAAATAGGATATTGAAAAGAAACCAAAATCTTACCGCCTCCAAAACCTGTTTGTTGTCTTAAATATGTAATTGATGTCAGATTGAGCAGATAGAAAAAAAATGTAACAACAAAAACATTTGGTAGCTATCAAAACTTTGTTTTTAACAGATAATCTCTTCAGTGAAAACATTCCTTTTAAAAAGAATCTATTAGTCTAGAATTTATATGCTTTTACCCTAGCATTGTCTGGCCTTTGAATTAATCTTCCCAGGCACAAATTAAGGTCTTTTATTTTGACATATGTCTTCCTCTGGAACTATTACTGTGTATCATTTTTTAAGACATTATAACCTTTTTTTTGATGGACATTTTATGAAAGCCAGGCAATTAGTTACAGAAAAAAATGACTTGGTCTTCCTTGACAATATAGATTGAATGCAGGTGTATCCCATGGTCTTCCTCAGTGTCTCAGGAGATTTCATATCATTATTCTGTTATTTGCTCTGAAGATAACTTAATAATGTAACATAAGGACATTCTGGAGATATTACAAATCCACAATGCATTATTTCTAATTTATCAAAGTTAATCCACTATGGAGATATTCTGCTGAATCTCTCAGTGATTTTTATCAAGTTGATCATTGAAGTTTCTAGGTCTGTAAGTATGCCAGTAAAGCATTTGCAAGTATGACTGTTCAGTCCTTCTTATCCCAGACTAATGGGCTCCTCATTTCAGTGCATTAGAGCATAAGGTTAATGTCAAAAGTTCCATAATCCTATCAAACAAAATGTATCTCTCTTCTGCTCCTTTCAGTGTATATCACTCTGTGGAAGGAAGTTGCTACTGGTTTCATGCAGAGCATTTACATCATTTAAATGACCTCAGTATTTGTTTTTAATCTATGTTTTCACAAAATAACATTTGATTACTTTGGCTGCAATTCTAACAAAAATGAATGAGCATTAATTTTAAAGATTTTGAAATAATAGGTGACATATGCAGGTATCTAGCTGTTGCCTGTTGTGAGTCTTCCAAGCCAACTTGATCAATCATCTTAGAAGCTTGAAATTGCTTTTGTAAGTGCTATAATGTAATAAACTTTCATCTTACTTAAGAACAGAAAAATTAATTTGTTTATTTGGATAAGATTTGCTGGATTTACTTTCTCATCAGTTACAAAACTTACCTAGAAAATCACATCCAAAAGCATTGTTTGAAAGCTTTGTAGACAATGATCTTTAAGGCACAATGACAATTATTATTTGCAATGCTTAACATGTTTTATACCCGAAGAAGACAGACCAACTAGTTTTCCCTCAATACTGATCATTATCAAGGATTTGAATCTTTCCCACAATTTCTTCAGCTTCTTTATATTAATGTGTGCTTATTGTGTAGTAATAACCCAAACAGATCCATCTTTCATTGAGTGAGCAAAGCACCCTGCTAATATTCTTCTTACAGGCAACAGGCAATATTTATTTTCCTTATGATAATTCATCCTGCCTAAAAAATTATGTTTTTTTTAATACTCTGTTTATACAGCCATTGTATCCTTCAATAAACCTTCCTGGAATCTTTCCTTGAGAATGTGGTCTAATGTGACTTCTCTTGATAAAACAATAGGTAAATATCGAACTCCAGTACCCCTTGCTTTTATAAAGTTGTAGCTTAGTGTAAGCAAGAGACTGTACAGCTAACATTATAAAATAAGATATACTCACAGTTTTTACACAGAGAAATCCATTGCTAGTAAGTAAGTTAGAGACAGATAATAATGGCTTATTCATATCATAGGGAATTGGGGATTTACTCTTTTTCCATTTCCCAGTGAAAAGCCCCAGATAACCTGAACTTCAACATGAAATGTGATACTAGTTATGTAAATGTCAGGCTTAGATGATTACATAATCCTTGGTCTTAGTGTTGAATTTTTTTGTTCTCAAATTGTCAAAATTTATTTAAGAAAGCATGTAGGACATATCAATGTGTATAACTCTTCTATACATTCTGTTCATGGCAAAAAAAAAAAAAAACACATTCATTTTAGTTGTAAGCTAGATTCTTAATTTTTGAAAGTAGAAAAACTTAACCCAGTCCTGCACAGGGGTCTGTATGGATGTAGGGGTCAGCCTAGGGAACAGTTCATTGACCTGGATTAGTTAACAAATTAAAATGCAGGGGTTTACAGTTTACAGTTGAAGTTACAGCTTTCTGAGAATTACAATTCCTTTAGTTATCTGAGAGTAAGCAGCACAAGAAGATGACACAGCAACTGATATAAGGCATCTTGATAATTTGAAGGTATACAGCAATGAAGAAGTCTTACATGATGACCAGCAGGTCAAAGGAGGTGATCCTGCCCCTCTACTCTGCTCTCATGCAGTTCTGGTGTCCTCAATATAAAAAGGACATGGAACTGTGAGAACAAGTCCAGAGGAGGGCCACGAGGATGATCAGGGGACTGGAGCACCTCCCATATGAAGACAGGCTGAGAAAGTTGGAGCTGTTCAGCCTGGAGAAGGCTGTGTGGAGACCTCATAGCAGCCTTCCAGTATCTGAAGGAGGTCTATAGGGATGCTGGAGAGGGAGTCTTCGTTAGGGACTGTAATGATAGGACAAGGGGTAATGGGTTTAAACTTAAACAGGGGAAGTTCCGATTAGGTATAAGGAAGAAGTTCTTTACTGTTAGGGCGGTGAGGTGCTGGAATTTGTTGCCCAAGGAAGCTGTGAACGCTACACCCCTGGCAGTGTTCAGTGACAGGTTGGATGGAGTCTTTGGTGACATGGTTTAGTGCAAGGTGTCCCTGCCCATGCCAAGGGGTTGGAACTAGATGATCTTGAGGTTCTTTCCAATCCTAACTATTCTATAATTCTATGATTCTAAGAACATTCTGATTTTAACATTGTACGTTCCCAAATTCTTCATGCAAAGTGAATTTTTTTCAAGGCACTTTCTCTGTTATTTATTAGAATTCATTTAGGTGGGTTCCTCCCTTATGATCTTGGGAAAGACAGTACACAACTCATAAAACACACTGCATAATAAATGAAAACAGTGAGGTTTAGCACAGCTTTAAAACTCAGATGCCAAATCTAAAATGAGAAATTGAGCCAATATTCATTGACAAGATCACTTATCTGAGTTTAGTGAAGAGGTAATAATTATTGCATTTACAGTATCACATATTGCTGATCCTCAGCATCTTGCAAGCACTGCTGAACATCAAGAAAATGCATTGGGAAGTTCAAACTTTGACTTGAACTTGTTAAATACTAAAACAAAGCAATATCAAGCTGCATATATTGGCTGCACTACTTAAAAATAACTCATCCAATAAAAATGTAAAGCCTGTCCCAAACTGGATTAGAGCACATGCTTTTTCTAACATGTGAAAGATCACCAGTATTTTCTGATGTGCACGGGGATTGCATATCATCAGGGAGTTTATCACTCTAAGCTAGTCCTACAGCGTTCTTTAAAAAAAAACAATAGAGTAAATGTGTAGTTGCCTTCTATAGTAAATTTCCATTATTGTTGTTGCAGTTTCAGCTGCTACTATGTAAAGGAAAAGAAGATTTGATTTGATTAGAGAAAAACAATATATAAAAAATGAATAGTCTCCCAGAGATCTGATGATTTTGAGTTACAGCACATCCAAAAATTACTTTAATTCAGCTAAAAATGTTTGAAATTTATTATGAAAGGGAACTAGTACTGAGAAAAATCTTCCCAGCACAACTGCAATGATGTGTGTATTTAGAGATTTCCCAAACGTACCTATTGTTATAATTTTTAACCCTATTATTGACTTACCTAATAATAGCTATATAAAGAATTACATTTATTAATTTTATTTGATTAATGAAATTTTTTATTATTAACTTTTTTGCTATAATGTTTACTCACATACTGAAGTGATTATCAAAAAGTGATTCTGAAGTGGTACCTTAATAGTGTTTAATAGTGTTACTACTTGCTGTAAGAGGGAATTAAGTCTTTAAATGTTTTTCACTCAAACTTTCTTGAAACCTCATGAGAAAATAGCAACTTAAACTGAATATTTCTGTATGAAATATTTTGGTCTTCCCACAACAAATATTTTCTTTTGCTACTACAAGGTGACACTGAAATCAGACTGGAAATACTGTCTGTAATGTCCTCTTTGATTTCCCTCACAAGATGTAAGGTATATTTTGGGTGGTAGAGGGCGAGTGTTTGCATACCATTAGACTTCACGTTCTGAACGTTTTTTTCATCTTCATATTCAGTTGCTTCTGGAAATATGATGAAATAGAGGAAAAATTAGATCTTGTTTTGGGGAGATGTTGTTTTAGAAATTAAAGTGGGTTGTAATTCTTTCTAATTATTCAGAAAATAACATTTAAAAAGTTCTTCAGCTGCTTGCACACGCTTCTCTGCTAGCAAAGTTGTTTAAGTGCTGTTTTGTTAAATGACGCAAAAAAGCATTAGTAATGCTATTAATTTAAACTACTTTTCTGCAAATTAAATGTAATATTATGTCTACAAAGTGAAACACATCACTTTCAGATGAATAGCAAAACTGACCTGGTGCATCACCAGCTGTATTGGTACACACGTTGACATGAGGGAAACTGGTTTAGAATTAGCAATATGCTATGCATGTTTTCTCAGGTACAAACAAAATATTTTAATATTTATTTTGATCACACTGATATGAGAAAGGGTTTTTAAATTTTTCATCTTCATCAGCTTCTCTCTGTAGCTAAAGCATTCTCCAGCTCCCATGAATTTTTCATAACTGGTGCTCAGTGAAGTTACCAAAGGCTATAGATCCCTTTTAGTAATGAACAATGTAAATCAATTCCATGCTCTTAACTTTTTAACTACACTTGTAGGGTCTATCAGTGCAGGTAGGGTAAATGCTAGGTCCATTTCCTACAATATACTTGCAGAAGCTGATAGCTGTACAGAGCTATTGCTGTGATGGACTGAAGCCACATGACTCATCATTTGGAAGACTGATTTTTGATCATGCCATCATTAAATCGATGGGAAATAAATGAATGTAACAGAGAATGTAGCATGCCCTAAGTAGAAGTACCCTGCAGCAGCAGCAGTTACTGGCAACTTAAAAACAAATGATAGGAAGGCTTTAAATTACTTTAAATTAACCAAGATTATAAAGTCCCGCTTTGTGAATTAAGTCTACTGAGGAATTTCAATTTTAATTGACACAACAATTCAATAGGAAATTTACATGGTACTTTAAATTGTAAGGTATTAAACTGTTTAAGTAACCACTTGGAATTTAAGAACCATGGTTGCACAACAGTTTGCAAGACTTACTGATATTTCAGTGTTTTCATAGTAGGAAAATGTTCTCTATATAAGGATAAAGACTTTGTCAGAAAATGCAGGTGAAATGCTTTTTGTCAGCTGATGACTCATAAGACAATAGAACATTTTAAATAGAAATTGTTATATTGTCACGTGAATTCACCTTTTCATTTCAGGGCAAAAAGCTTCTAGTTTCTCTTGCTAGGGTTAAATCCCTTCATTTTGTGTCTTGCTATTACATTTTAATTTTCAATATATAATAAACCTTTCCATGTAAACAAATCAATTCATTACCAAATTAGAGTCCATTCAGTTAAGAAAGTCTCTTGATTTGGGTAAAGGCAGAATGATTATACCAAGCCCCCTTGCAGCTGTGGCAGGGAATAAGGTAATATCATATAGTAAGTAAAATAACAGAAGCAGAAAACAAAGTAACATAAGCAAGGAAAACCAAAGTGGCAGATATGTTTTTTCAGGAAAGAAATCTTTTTCTGTAATCTGTCATCTTGGCAATATACAAGAACACTGATAGAAAACTGTCTGCAAGAAAAGGCTAGGAGAAGAAACCATGCATAACTACACAGTTTATAATGCTTAGACTAGATGTTAATTACACATCATTTTGAAAACCATGCACACATAACTAATTTAATAAGGGTAGAATAAAATGGAGTTTTATGGAAACATGGTGTGTTTTATCAATTAATACACTTAGGGTGTCCTAGCACTCATAGCAGCAATAACAGCAGATGTTATGAACTAAAACCATTGATGCCCAAAATATATTTTCATACCAGTTAAATGGAGATATGTTTTTGTGTGTGTTACCTGCTTAACACATCTTTTGCTGTCAGCTTATAATGTATTTTTTAATGATAGATATATAAGTGCAAGAAATTCAAAGAATATTAAAACTGCAAACAGATTTAATGGTACCAATTCTATCTCAATGCTTGTATGCAAGCTGACATAAAAGTCTTTAATTATGTTATTATTTAGTATTTTTTCCTAAGAAATATTACCTTATTGAATATACGGAACAGACTGTAATATTCCATGTCTTATTTTTCTTTGTTTTTATCTATTTCTTATTTTTCTGAATCTTATGCAAGGCTTACTGCAAAGGGAGAATTACTAACTTCTCTATAGGCATTCTTCTGCCTTTTTTGAGATGTCTAGTGATATCTTACTCATGGACATCTTATCCCATAATACCAAAACCCCCAAAATCTTATGCAGGCAGCCTGTGGAAGCCCCATCACTTCAAGTTTTTAAGAAGAGTGTGTACCATGTCTGCCAGGTACAGTTCAGATACAGCTTGGGAGCATGGCCTGAAAATCGTAAGCCTGCTCTAGCCCTAATTTCTCTGTTTTCTTTTCTTAAAAAGAGGTGGGAGTAAAGCAAGTGCTTCTTCAGGTGATGCCTGAGTTTTAATAAAAGCCATGAGGTCCTACTCTCTGATCAGTAAGGTCAAACACAGTGAGAAGGACTAGGCATTTTCAACCTTCTCCTCTCAGATAATCCTCCTGTTGATCATACCAGCACCACTTCAGCTGTCAAGGCTGCTCACCCAGCAGAAGTTCCCAGCCAATGCTCCCTGCAGCATCAAGAGGGAGGAAAAGGTACTTTCCGGTGGTGTTGGACATCTCTGTCAGAGCACTGCTTTCATGGTCCAGGTGCAGCCAGACAGCTTTTATGCTGGAAAATCCCATTCACAGTTACTGTTTGGGGAGGGAGTAGGAAAAGGGAGAATGAAACAAACCCTGTGTTCTGCAAGTCATGCCTGAGAAGTGGGTATCCAGGTCGAAAGGCCTTGATATCTAACAGCTGTGTGAGTAGTCAAAATAGTTTAATAAGATCATTTGGTCCTATGTATCTAGCCTTTTTTCTTTTTTTTCCTTGTTGATGCACCTGATGCAGGCCCAGTCTTCAAGTTCCTGAGAGTATCACAGTTCAGAAGTAGGTTCTGGAGGGGATTCTTTTACCTGTGAATGAATAATCCTCACATTGCGTCAGTCATAGAAGTCTGTGATCTTTCTGCCTCCCATATATGCTCTTTCATCTGTGCTTAACTTCAAGTCACTGAGCTGGCAAATTAATATGAATTCATTAATAGTACCTTGGTGGGAAGAGGTATTTGTGTGAATTGAGAAAAAAGGCGATTTTTCATAAATGATATTAAAAAGCATGATGAGAAGATGTGAAATCTGAATTTCATTTATGTTCACTGGGAGCTTAAGCTGATAAAGATTAAATCAATTAAGTTTGCCATTACTTTTAATGGGTAGAAAATTGAACCCTAGCAGGAAAGAGAAAATAGGGAAAGAGGGTGGAAAAAGCCATCAAAGAACATTATTTTGAAGTACTAAAGCATTCATTTGACACTTTTTCAGGCTTTGACTGGCAACAGGGGCCAGGTTCAAATTTGATATGTCATGGGGTCTTACAACATGAGTTTCATTTTACTGAGGACAAAAACGAAACAGGTAGAAGTCCATTTTCATGGAGGTGAAAAAAGGACTGTTTTTTCCTGAAAATAGAAGAGGTTTTTCTTCTAATTTGTCCAATGCAGTGGGTTACTTCCTGTATGTTGTAGAAGACTGGTAATACAGGAAAAGAAGATCTATCAAGGAAGGTCATAATGGATCTCACAGAAGGTCTATTCTAATGGCTTCTCAGGGATACTGGAAAAAATCAGGAACCTAGTAAAGTTCTTTGAAAAAAAAAAAAAAAGCAGTGTTTTAAAAAATACTTACTTGAACACTTTTCTAGCTTTCACCACTCCAGCCAAAGAGAAGCTTTTCATAGCCAAAGAGAAGCTTTTCCATAGGCAAAAGTGTCTAATAAAGACATGAAGTGAAAAGCTGTTACCAAAGGGTAAAAAAGGCACATTTGATTTTGGAGAACTGCAAGTGGTAAACAAATAAAAAGATTCACAGTTTAGTTCTGGTTTAAGTTTTGCTTCATTATGGTATTTCTCTTCAGGTCTGAACTGGGCCTAGTGATCTTGTTCAGCTTCATGCTGCTATCATATCCAGGCAGATATTTCTAGGTTATATGCTCAGGTTGTAGTGCTTAACAAAGGTTGGCTCAGACTGTGAGATCCTGTTACACTGATAGGAAAAAAAAGTCTCATCAGGATGTTACCTTGAGATTTCTGCTCTTTCAGTGCACACTTTGGCAGGATTCATAAAGACATTAATCTCTCAATATTTTTTTAAGACCATCATGCTCTTCTCTATAAAAAGTAACCCAAAGCACAGAAGACAGTACTTCTCCTTCAGATCTGATTGTATCCATGTTTAATTATAAATGAAAAATTGTGTCTCTGATTTATACAGATTCTTTCACCTTATAGTGATTCTTTTTCAAGAAGTGATGTTTTAAATTCCTCATAAAACTATTTCTGGTTTATTTTCCATTGAAAATTAAAAGAGGATATACACATGTTCAGAAGTAAGTAATTAATGTTATCTTATTTTTTAAACGGCAGGTAACACTATGTCTATAGCTTATTTTTTTTGCATCATTACATGACAAAAAAATCTATTAATGCAATTAATTTCTAAGAAAGAACAGTACCAGTGGTTATGTGAAGCACGATGTTTCTCAGCACTCTAGCTGCCAAAAAATAGTTTTGAGGGGTTTTTTTTCTTCTTTTGTAGATAGCTGTTTCAGGCAGCATTAGTCTTAATATCACTAAACATGACTTTTCCAGTGTATTTTTATCCAAATCAAAAAGGCACATTTTTAATTTAAAAATTGTAAAAACACCCCATTCTTTTCGTGATTTAATTCTGTAAAACCTAAGAGGACCCCTAAAATTGGAAATCTTCCCAAAGCAGAGAACTTCAGGAAAAAATGCACCAAGAATGCCAGGTGAAAGATTACTTTTCGAAACCCTACTTTACATTTTGCATGTTGTACAAAGAGTAGAAACATATAGTTTTGGTAATTGATATATACACACTATATAACTGGGGGGAGAGGGAGAAGCGGAGAAGTCTCCAGATATTATCTTTAAAAGATTTAAATTTTAATTATGATTACTGCTGTAGAGTAGTTCATAACCAGTTAATAACCTCTAAATACCATTGCGGTGAAACAGAACTGCTTATGAGTCCATCTGATTGCATAAGGATTGGCTTATTCAGTGCTCTAAGATGCCTGGGAAAAAAAAAAATCATCCTGGTAACTGTATTAGCATGATTAACAAGATGTTATATAACATAAAGGATTAGCAGGGGATGACTCCAGATCAAAGTCTCTGCAATTTCAAAATTGTGAAGTAATAGCAACTGACACAATATTACAAACATAAAAATATTAATCTTTTTTTTAATGTGCTTTTTGTCTGCTCCAGAATTAGAGAAACAGAGGAACTGTTTCTTCTCACAAAGAAATAACTTTGGTGAGCTGATGCTTACTTGAAAAATAAAGTCAGAGTTCAGAGAGAAAGTGACATTGCAATCTATGAAACAAAATGCTAGAGGGAACATCAAAATATGAGGCATGATGGATACATAATGTAATAGTATTTGAAATACATTGCTTTTGGTTGTCTTTTAAAGAAAAAGCCAGACCCCATCCAATAAGCCAACTCTGTGACTCTAGAAAGCCCTTCAACATCCCCTCTTTCCTCAAAGCCCCAAAGCATTAAATGTTACAGATGAAACTTCCTGTAACAAAATATGTTTAAGTTGCAAATAATTGACACTGTTGTGTTGTTTTTGCATTTGCAGTGACTGTGTGACCTTACCTGCATCTGTATTGTCCTTTGACAGTTTTTCAAATTTTAACCCAGCCTATTTTGTTGCTTTAGTATATGTTACTCTCATTTTATGCAGCATCTAGGCTCTGTCTCCTGGGATTCATGCTGTGATTGGAAATATAGACAAACAGAAACCAGAACATGAAATGGATAGAATGTATTTTAGAAAGCATGTTTGAAATGTATTGTGTTGCTAAATACAGTTCCCATCTGATTTATCTTTGCAAGATATGTAAACATCCTTATTTCATTATGACATAATAATGTTCACAATACCAGGATAAAGAGGTGCTAGTAAATAATGTTCTTGTTTTTATTTTTTGAAGACAGATCTCATATTTAATACTCTGTGCAGTTCTGTTAGGATACCATTGATGTTTCTGAGAAATAGAAATTTTCATAGGAGGTCATTTATTCCATTATTCAACTCTATCAATATAGTTTCAGAGTGCATAAGTCAATGTGGTTCCTTTCACTTGTTCTGTTTCCTTGTTACCTGATGATTGAACTTCTAACTTTCTCAGGAATTCATCATACCACCTAAGAATAATAGGTTCATAGAAAACTAGGTTTGTATTCTGAAACATTATTTATTCAGTAACATCAATTTTAGCCAGTGACTCTTTATCTAGTAGTTGTTTCTGTATTTACTGGAAAATGATGAAATGTTGTAATTTTTTCTTTTTTTTTTTTTTTTAACAGTAAGAGCTATGTGAGCTTTATGACTACTTATTTTATTCTACCAGAGCCATGTTTCTTGCATTTGCAATTAAAGGTGTGGTATTGATGTAGATAATAAACTAAGAGTGAAGGCTGCATGGTATTTTGAAATGGATTTATGTAAGAGACCCAGGAAGCTGCCATAGTACATAATAAAGTTCTTAATTAGCAGAGCCCATCATTTCCTCTGTGGCATATGAAGAAGTTTTGTGGAAAAGACTTGTCTGTAAATAATATCGCAAAAATCACTGAGCAGAAGGAGTTGGATTGCAAAGGTGACAGAGGGTGTATGAAGGGCCATTTTGTATTCCACAAGTCTCACACCTTGCTCAACATCATTGTTTCTGACCCCTCTCCAGTACACATCTTGGAAGAATCAGAGTAAGAGCAAGAAAAAATTCTACTGTCAGTACAATTGCTTCATGTAATAGGATTCACAAATGTACTGAAATGCTTTTCAAGAGTAGAGGAGAAAATATATTTCCTCCTACTGGGAAACTGTTTTAGGACCTCACTGTGTGATGGCTGGAAAGTATTTTCTAATCTCTAGCCTCAATTCAGACTGTTTCTGCCCGTTGTCCTTCTGCTAGCATAATCTTTTAGTTTATACATCCCTTTTCTATCTCTCTGGAAAATATAATGATAAAAAGCAACAAGATAAAAAGATAAAACTTTCCTCTGGTTTTGAAATGTCATCATGAAAATCTGCACCGGTGTTATTTAATCTCTACTGTGAGGGTAGAAATCTTTTGAAACACCTGTTATGATACTGCAGTTTAGAAGGGAAATGAATATTGGAGTGACTGGACATGAAGGTGCTCTAATACCTCACTTTGCTGGGATCTAGATCTGTGTGCTAGATCTGGTTATTCTTCTTTTGGAATAAACTTCCCAGTTGCTGTAAAGCTGTACTGCCTTACTAGAGTTGCAGGCAAAGGTCTTCCAAAGAAATACTGTGCTGTACCTGAGATAAATGCCATGCAAATTTAAAGCAGAAAAGACATTTTTGCTTTTGATGTACTATCCTAAGAAAAGTAAACATTTATATCTAAGTAGAGAATTCAGTAAAGTACGAGAAACTTTAAGTCCTAAAAGTGAGACTCAAAAGCTAGTTAAGAGGTTTGGCATCTCCAGACAGCAAACAAATGCTCATGAGGTTATGGAGAGAGTCAAATTAGTTGGTGTTGATTAAGCGGAACATGGGCGTGGGAGGCACAAGAAACATGGCATGGTGAGCATCCTCTGGGAGTAGTCCCCTCTGCGAGTGCACCTGCATCAAGTTTAGCATACAGATAGGTTCCTTTCAGTTCCACAAAATTCATGTGTCTGTGCAGCCTCAGTCTGTGATGCTCAGATGAGGGTTTTCATGATTTCTCATTAGAGCAAATGCTGGTCAGTATATGCCAAGAGATGTGTCAGAGAAGATCTGATTAAACATTAAATGCCTGATTAAGAGATTGGATATGCATATCTACAGCTTCTAATCTATCCTGAAGCCTTTTATCCTCTCACAGGAGGAGATTTGATTGGTTTGATATTATTAGGACAACTTTTTGCCAAGTACATTCTTTTTGATACTACTTTTCTTTTTTTTTTTCTTCCTTCCATATCTTTACAGTTAGCTAATTGGACTATTTTTCTCATATATGATAGCATAGTATACAGTATCTTCCTCATTCCTTTTTAAAGACAGCCATTATTTTCACCTCTGCAACCTTATTCTTCACAAGTTCTCTGAGAACAATTCAACCAATTCTTTAAGCTTACCAGCTTCAACTTTATCAGCTTGATCCTTTATCTACTTACTATTTTTCCCTTTCTCTAATAAATTCTGTTGGTTTTAATTCTGTTAACTCTCTGTTTATTACCTTTAGTGAAGTACTGCTGTTTTCAGGGTCATTTCTCAGCACCTGTCACTTCTTAGATCATTTTGCAGTTGATTTTCTTCTCACAAAATCAGCATAATAGGACTTTCATAGGTTCTTTCCCTATCCTAACATGCAGAGAACAAATTATGCCTCCTCAAGTTTGTTGAAGAAGAACAGGCCATGAATCAGTAGTTCTTGGACAATTAGAAGTCTTAGGCTGAAAATCGTTATCTACATGATATGAATTTCATTGCTGTCTCATAGAGAAACATTGCTACGTGACAATGCTAACGAACAATTCTGCAAAGGAAATAGCTTTCTTCTGTGCCACTTTTGATAATTAGAACTTTTGAAATTCTATCATGTGAAAGCTAACCAAATAAATTCTCAAAAATAAGAAAGACTACAATCACTGATTGCTATTCTACAATGTGGAATTGAAGAAACCTACTATTCGTGTGAAAGTTTAGTGGAAAAACAGCTCATAATTGTAATGAATAACACACATTGTAAGAAAAACAAATTAACAAACTAATAATAAAAATCCCAACCAAACTCACAAAGTTGCAAGAGAGTGTGAGTGCAATTCACATTGAAATTTATGCAATGAAAACATCCTGAAATACAAAAATATGGCATGGACTACAAAAGCGGCCTGACAACATGTAGTTGCCAAGACCCCTCTAGGTCCACAGACATGTACATTTGCTGATCTCTTAATGTAGCATCTTTGCATGGGAATCTGTGAACTTTACAACATGATCTCACACAGCCATTATGACCAATAAGTTACTGTTGTGGAAAACCCATCCTGAATGTCAACGGCCATAACATGATGCAGAATGAGCAAATAGTACCTTTGTATATGATGCAATAGCATGTAGGAGCAAACTACTTCTAATGTTTTCCTTTCTTTCTTGTTTACTCCTCTTTTCTGTGGAAGACAAACTTCTCTCTGATATAACTTTCTTATTGCCTCACAGTTACACCTTTTTCTTGGAAGTTCTGCATGGATTTGTTGTTATTACTGGATTTAGGTGGAAAATTAATAAATTCATAGGCAATAGTGTGCTTCTATCATTTCTCATCTTTTCTGCATTTTGGGCTATATTCATATTGTCTCCTTACTTCACTATTACCTTCAGTTAGTGCTGCTGTACTGCTTCCTGAGATTGGTTCAGTAACTAGAGCTGAAGCAAGAATTTAAACCCTTTTCTGAATTTTTCATGTTGCAGAACGATCCATTAATTTTATTTTATCAGCTGCAGAACTTAGACCTGTCAGAGAATTATTTGGCAGACTCCACAAGGAGTTGAAGAAAATGAGATCAACATTTTTATCACATCTCTTATTAATTCTTTATGTTGGCTTCTAGGAATCATTATAAATAAACACAAAACAGCCTAATCAGATTGGGTTGTCAGGGAACTTATGTTTATCCAGATTTCAAATACAGCTCTCAGAAGCATAAAGATTTTGAGCTCAATATGATTTATACCTATATTTTTCAGAAGAATAAAGGCTTATTTCAATGCATTTATTTATATTCTATATAACACAGATACATTTACAATTTTTATATTAAAAATACTATAAACATGCTTAAATTATTATGTTTCATATATTTATGATTATGTTTGTATTTTAATGCTTATGTTTATTTTTTTAATGATTTTACAAAATTCCTTCCGACCACAGTATAGTTCCTATATTTATACTGTGCAATAGTTTTTTTTACAGTATTTTGCCAGTGCGAATTCAGGATAGAATAGTGAATACTACATTTATATGCATCATTTTGTAAAACAGTGAATAAATTAAAATCAGCTTAGCTATGACTTTAAAGACAAAGGGCTCTATCTTCAAACCAGAACATTTTTTTTCTGATGGGATCATCATCTTTTATTAATTCTTATGATAATTAAATTATACTGCTCTTGCACATCAGCATTTTTAAATCGTTTTTTAGGACATGAGATGGTTTTCATGAGTAGCTTTTTTTCTCTGTTGTGACTTCACAGTCAACCAAAGTGAGATGGTTTCGATTGCTGTGCTCTCAAAAGCTATAGAAATACCATCCATTTTATGTTTAGACACAACTGCTCTATTGAAATGAGCAGCTCTATTACTGACAGCTGTTTTTCAAATATCACTCAGGGACTTAGTGAAACATTTGCAGAGTGCTGTGATCCATGGAAAGATTTTTGGGAAAGCAGCATGAGACTGTGGTGTTTATTGGTCTCAAATAAAATACAGCTGCACCTGGCAGAATACAATCCAAAATATATGCAGTGGTTTAGACCATAGTTATACATAGGCTTTCCTCCTATTGGTTCTTTCAGACTTAAAATCCATGCCAGAAGATGACAGTGTCATGAGTCTTATTGTGGGATCAGTCAGATATATTTCCTTCACTGTGAACAACATCATGTGCAGTTACAGCTCCATAAAACAATAAAATTAAAAAGCAAAAAAAAACCCACCAAAAAACCCAAAAACCACCCCAAAACCAAAACCCAAAACCAACAACAACAATCACCAAAAAAATTGCAATAAAAAATTGTTTTAAGCAAGAATTGGATATTTAAGACTAGATGTGGCTGGACTTGATTTATGTTCTAAAGCAATAAAAAGCATAGGGCCAGCAAGTTGCAGATTTGGTTTGTGTATCCCTGTTTCTTATTTTGAGGAAAACTACATTATTTGAATCATCCTGTATTAAGAAAAATTGCTTTGTAGTAGAGAAGGAATAGGCACTGATTAGTGAATGCTTCCAAATCTCTCCTCCTGCTTTGTTTGAATGGTACTAAAATTCTGTGGCTGATTTACAGTTTTTGTGGAAACACATCAAAAGACATGAGGGAAGAATATGTAACTTATCAAATACTTTATTGTATTTTTAGACCATCATGTGGCAGATCTTAATACAGACTTTCAAAAGAGTTTCACACCACTTCAAAGATTACTGCACTCTGTGTGACATCTCAGGGCAATTTATATGCCTTCATCTACAATCACGATAGATACTTCAAGAATGTTAGTACAAGTGGCTACATGATTTTAGGAATCTCTTTCTCAGCAGCAGAACAATAAAAAGCAGAACTTCCTGCTGCAAACTAATAGTGCCTGTGTGAAGCCAGTTTGCATCATAAGATACATTTACTATAGCTTAAATAAATTCAATTAAAAAAAAGAAAAAAAAGATTAAAAAATAAATGTCCTGGAATACATGAAACTAAACTAGTTTGTGTGGAGTGATTGAGTATTCTCATGACTCTTTAACCTCATGCATAGTTGTCATTCTTCAAAAATGATTTTGCCAGCTGTCTTGCATGTCCTAATTAGTTATAATCCCAGTGCTAATTACCTTGTCTGTAACATTCTCTGAAGTTCCCCTTTTTAACGAAGGGACAGGTTAGGCAATTTTTAATATATATATTCTATGATGTGTCATAGCTTTCTCTATTAATGATTCAAATCTAATCAAAGCAGTTCTTATTTGAAAATCAAATATTTACTATTTTTGCCTATAGAAAACTGCAATAGAGTAATCTGAGAACAGTGTTTTGGGCTTAACTACAGAGGATGTGAAATGAGCAGTGCAGTAGTGCTCCTCTTCGCTACAGTGTTCTACATGTGCTCTTCTTGCAAAGATTTTTAGCATCTCAGAATTTAAATTTTGTGTGTTCATGTCTTTAGTGTCAAAACACAGATTGCAATATGTGGAAAAAACCCTGTTAAAGTCAAAACTGTATTCATATTCAATTATAAAGCAGCCTTTGCTTTTAAAACATGAACTCCTAGAGAAAACCACCAGCCTTACTGCTTGTCCTTATATTAAATATAGTCACTGCTAAACAGTGTAAATGAATAAATAAATTGTATAAGGAAAAAAGTCTGTTTTCCAAATGTAGGAAAACTTCAGAATAAACAATGATAATAAGCTGCAAACAACATGTCAAATTATAGAAATATAAAAGGGAGAGAGTGCAATTTAGAGCTACATGGAAAAAGAAAAGGAATAACAGAGACAAAAGCTAAATAATACATGTTCCAAAATAATCTTAAAAGTACTCCAAGATCTGCAGAGAGAGTATGAAACGCAATTTTTAAATACTGTCCCTGTCTAGAGGAGGCTGTTCAAGCATACAAGGCTCTCAGATAACTTTTGGTTCCTTCAGGGTTTTCCTGCAGCCAAGAAGAGCTTTCATTTTGGTCTGATCTTATTGAATATTTCAAATGTTTTCTCATCTTAATAAAAAATAAATAAAATAGGCAAAAAATCTAAACCTCAATATTCTCTAGAGCAATTGAAGTGTTTGATTGAATCTCATGATTTGGTTTTCTAGAGGAGTGCAACAGTAATACAGCACTTCCTTCATTCATGTTGTCACAGCTAAAGAGAAACATGACTTACAGTCTGTCACTGGGCAGGTCAATGGAAGAAATAGGTAGTATTATTCTTAAATAAGCTATACTCAGTACATTTTTCCGTGGAAAGTATAGATGATAGCAGGAATACCCCATCTCATGTAATATGCCCATCATTTCTCATTGTAGTCTAACCTCCAGTTACAGCAATTAACTTTTTTTTTATCACTGAAATCTACATCAGATTGTGATACAGCATGTTCTTTGGATTCTTTTGCAGAAATACTGTCTGCTCAATCATTCCCCAATTTATACCTGTGCTACTGATTATTACTACTTATTTGTGGAAATAATGTTAGTTCCTGTTGTGTTGAAATGATATTTAGGTTGTTCTAACTCTAACCTCATCCTCAAAAATATTAATCTGTCACTTTTTGTGACATCTGTGGGTTTATAAACATGTCTTTTATCATCCAATTTTGCCACAGAGAAAGCACTAGGACAGAAAATATAGTACAATTGAGGAAAAAAAAGAACATTCCAATAACCTTTAACCCAGTCTGCCTTGCTAAGAGAATGTCAAAATTTAATCCTTTTTTCTTTTTTTTTTCAGCAAAGAAGATGATCTACTTTCTTATTGAAGGAAACAGCCTGCTTGAAAAACCTAGAGAAAAGTAGACCTGGATAATTCAGGCTGTGCCCAGAATTGTGTGTAGATACATTAACTTTACTAATCTCACTTCCTTTAGACACTGAATCCTGGATCCCAGAGTGCCTCAGGTAAGAACACCTGCAGTAAAAGAGTTTCTTTAAATCTCTGCCATATGCAGCCTTCTTTTTCTGTGTCTTGGAATAGTATAACAGAATCTTCAAGTGTCTCTCAGCTTCACAAGAGCATATTTAATACAAAGGACTCCTCAGCTTTATTCTTCTGTAGGAGCTTCAGGCAGTGAAGGATGAGAAAGATCTATATAGGTAGTAGTATATTTTACTTTTCCAGTGGTGCAAGAGAAGGGTTTCCTGTAAGCCTTCTGGCTTTGAAAATAACATGTTAAAAACCACAACCCTTTTTCATCAAAGTGAAAAACACTTTTATGCATGGTTCACTTCTAAAAATTTGATACAGGAAAATACAGTAGAACTGTGTCTTTCTGTGGTCTTCCATTAATTCCACATCATCTGAATTCACTTAAATTTTGGATGAATGCTTTATATAAATAAATTCTAAGAAGTCCTCTCTTTTTGATTTATCACTATCAGGGCTCTGAAAATTAAATTATTCTCTCAGTTAAACACATCAATATACACATACACGTGTAGCATCACTCAGCCTTAAGGAAAATAAGGAACTTACTTACTTTATTACAGTCAGCAGTGTGTGCCTACACAGAGAAGCAGGTCACATGAAGAAAACAGCATTTATTCAAAATTATTGAAGTAAAATTCTTCTTTAGATATCCAATCCAAAGCTCCCTGTAGTCCTTATTCACTTTACAAGGTTTCACATTTGGCCTGAGAACCCAAAGGAGACATTCTCTTCACTTTATTTTAATTAAGAGAAAACTATATAAGTTACCTTTTTTTTTTAATACATTTTATGTGAATGAACTTTTCCCAGCTACATTCCTTAACAGATTCAACAATAAAGCTTGTATAAATCATGAACTTGGCAATTTTTATAATACAGGTTTTTGTCATCTGGTGCTCTTTATGGCATTGTAGCTTTTGAAATCTTTAAAATATGCCAAAATGCAGAGGTGTTTCATCAATTTTTGAACCCCCTGTGCTTTTGTAATAGGTATGTTTTATGACACACAGCAAAAAGAACACTAGAGTTTCAGAGTTTAGTTATGCAAATTTCTCTTAAAATCAGAAAGAGAAAGGGTTATTAAAATCAACATACCCTCAAGGTCTTGCTCTTCAGAAACTCTTAGGATTAAGCTATGTATTAGACAGATAACAGGAGATTTCTTTGTCATCTTTCTTCCTGAAAAAAAGTGGTCATTACCTTTTACACATGAGAGACATAAATACTGCTAAAGGATAATGAAAGGCAAAAGATTTTATGCTGCAGTGTTCTGTATGATACAAGCTCATTGGTTTTGAAGGGATGAGGTTCTGGGATCAAACAAAAATCAAACAAAATGCTAGTGGATCTCATAGGGAAGGAATAACAGGGTCTAAAATCAGAAACATGAGGAAAACGCTACTGTCACACCTGCTTCATTTGTACTGCATCTTTTTCTAGTACTTTTTGAAGACTGAACATACCACAAAAGGAACGATGGTACCCCAAAATGTGTGCAGTAACAAGGTAAAATAGGCTTGGGATTTCATAAATGTATTCATTTCCTACACAATGCCCTGAGTTTCTGGTTGAATAACCCTCCATTGTTGGTGGGTTGAAGTTGGTAGGTTTTGCAGAAGCATGTCAGCTCCCTAAAGAAAGGTGTGTTCAAAGGTAAACAAGCTTTTTCTTTCCACAGAGAACCGGTAGTGACATCTTTGTCTCTACTTCCAGCAAACATTCCCATATGAAATTAATTCTGGAACAACAAAAATAAAGCATATTTCTGTGAAAGCTTCTGATAGTTATGTGCAATCTTAAGATTGTATATAAGCTTTCATTGAAGACTGAAAAGTGACACCTGCAATGTATTTTTAATAGCCTCACAGAAGTAAGAAGACCTACATGGATGTGGTTTTGGATCAATGTTCTTCCAAATCATGAATCCTAAGCATCTCCTATCCCACCTGTTTTTGCAATTAGTAGTTTCCTAACCAAGGAATCCTCTTTCTTTGGTCCTTGTAGAATGCTGAGCATGTGCCAGGAAAACCCATCCTCTTAAGTGCATAAAAAATTTCTTTGATGTTAAAACTAAGCTGGGTTTGCTGCCATTAAGCAATTTTTGAAACAAATGAACAGCTTACATTATCTTTTGAGGAAAAAATATTAAACTTTTCAGTTCCTTTAAGGGAAGAAGCTGAAATGGTTTTGCAGTAAAAAACTTGTGCCACTTATGAGACAACCAAATTAGTAGATACTTACTTCAAAAATTTGGATTAAACTCTAGTATTCATGTGAGTGTCTTCCTATGATCATAGACATTTTTGTTATCTGTAGCACTGTGGTGGTATAAGCCCAGCCGGCAACCCAGAAACCATGCAGCCGTTCACTCACTTCCCCCCCCCTTTCTCCCCCAGCTCCAGGAGGGAGGGGGAGGAGAATCAGAAGAATGTAACTCCCACAGGCTGAGATAAGAACAGTCCAGTAACTAAGGTATAACACAAATCACTGCTGCTACCACCAATAACAATAATGATAAGGGAAATAACAAGGGAAGAGAATACAACCGCTCACCATCCTGACTTGAGCAGTGATCTAGCCCTTCCGGGTAACTGCCCCCAGTTTATATAGTGGGCATGACGTGCTGTTGTATGGAATACCTCTTTGGCTAGCCTGGGTCAAGTGTCCTGTCCCTGCTTCCTCCTGGCTTGCTCTCCTCCCTGGCAGACCATGAGACTCAGAAAGTCCTTGGTCAGAGTAAACATTACTGAGCAGCAACTAAAAACATCGGTATTATCAGCACTGTTCGCAGACTGAAAGTAAAAAACACAGCACTGCACCAGCTACTAAGAAGGAGAAAAAATGACTGCTACTGCTGAACCCAGGACAAGCATATAGTTTATTATTCTGATAAAATCTGTTGTGAAGAGATTTCGTTGCCAAAAATGATGGAAATACCAGGGAAAATATTTTTCACCTTGTGTCAGTAAGATTGTGCTCTTGCTCTTTTTGAAACCATGTCAGTGAACACTGAGAATGATGCATCACTGTAACAAAACTCAGAAGTCAGTGAAATCACAGAGGAAAAAGTTGAATCCCATTATTCATTTTTCTTTATATGAGTTCATATAAGCCTTGCCTATGGCTCTGTGCAAAATTATGTTGTCTGAAGTGGTTCATGTTCTTGGCATCCTACAAAGAAAACTGTAAAGGCTACACAAGAATATCTTTCCATGCTGGTACAAGGCAACAAATGGGGAAAAACACATTTTAACCAACAACTTTTTGATATCTATGTAACATTTCATAAAACTTATAGGTCTGAGAGGTGGATGAGAAGCTTACTTTTTTTTTTTTTTTTGCTAAACACAGTCTGAGATACATTTAGATTTTATAGGTGCAATGGTAGGATACTGAATTTACATTAGATGATTTTCAGGGTCTTAGCTCTTAATGGTTACTTTGTAGTGGATAATTATGGACACCAAAGTTAAGCATGAAGACCTGCAAATCTAATATGACAACATTTGGATGATGATGATGTATCAGGTCTTTTATTGGACTTGTGAATGTTACCAGGAAAACAATAATGCACCTTCTACCAGTATGTAACAGTGTCAAAATGACACCAAGACTACGAATGAACTGGCTGAGAGGGCTAAGGTTGTTCAGCCCTGACAAGAGAAGGCTTTGGGGAGACCTTAGGGCAGGTTTCAGTGCCTAAAGGGGGCCTACAAGAAATCTGGAGAGGGACTTTTTACAAGGACACATAGTGACAGGACAAGGGAGAATGGATTTAAATTGAAAGAGGGTAGGCTGAGATTAGACATTAGGAAGAAATTCTTTACTGTGAGGTTGGTGAGACACTGGCACAGGTTGTGTTCTGGTTCAGAACTGGATGGTGCTTTGAACAACCTGGTCTAGTGGAAAGTGTCCCTGCCTTTGGCAGGGGCATTGACACTACATATTTAAGGTCTTTTCCAACCCAAACCATTCCATGATTCTATGATAATAATATGGAGCTAGTACAAGTCCTCTGCCTTAGTTACACTGCTGATTGAAGAATGCAGAAAAAAATACACCTTTACTTAGTGCAGTAATACTTGGGATCAGAGCCTGATATGAATCCCGCTTTGGACTTGCCAGAAAACCCTATAACTTCCAAAGGACAGCAGAAGGAAAGTCCAGGCCTCAGGGACTTCTAAGCATTTCTTGTGCCCTGTCAGGTTGCTTTAGCCCTGAACTGTGCAAACCCTTTCCAAAGAGAGGTCAAAGTAAGGCTGATTTTCTGGTGCTTGAGACTGGTTTTTCTTGGTATTTGATATTATTAAAAACATTCCAATTGCATAGGCTTCTGTTTTAATTTTTGTTTTCTTATGTTCGTAAAAACAGTACTTTGAAGTGGTTGTTTTACTCTCGCTTATCTGAAACTCATTCTTGGATGAAGTAGAGTGTATTTTAGACTTAGATTTACTTTAAAATATTTATTTTTAGATTAAAATTTCAATGTTAACGACAGTACCTATTTCGCCACCTAAAACCTTGTGAGTGCTCTTTACAAGGACTGCTATCTCCCTCTTGTGTTAACTTGTGTTTGGTTTGATTTGGGTAGAGACTCCCACTGGGACAGTGAAGACCAGATCAGTGGCAATGCAGTACCTCCCCAGCCAAAATCACATTGCAGAAAGTAGAACCAGGAGCTTGTCCATTCATGTACACCAGCCTAAAAACCTCACACTTAAAGGCTGCAGTAGTTATTGGTTAAAATTTGTGATAAAGCCAATATGACACTGCTCTCATTTGATTTAAAAGAAATGTAGACATTTTGACCACCAATGCACCTCTGTTTACCATTTCTTTCACTTAATTGCTCACATTTATTTTAAATAAATTAATCAGTGTTTTGGAGAATATGCCATTGTAACAGAAACATAATAGAAACAATGTGGCTATGTCCATGCTGTAATTAATAACAGACCAGCCTCAGTCAAACTTGCTATACAGAAAGCAAGAAAACTCTTATACACCCAGATTAAACCATACTGGAATACACTAGAAGTTCTTTGAAAATATCTATTACCATCTCCTTCAGCATGTTATTTCTCAGTAAGAGAACTTTGGGAAACTCAAGCTTATATTATTTGAGAATTTCTAATTATTTAGTTATTGGTTTGTTGGGGATTTGTTTGTTTATAACCTTCTAACTATAAAAAAACCCCAAAAAAGCCCAGTATGAAAATTATTCCTTTTGTTCTAAATCAAATATGCTTTTCTGCCTTGTAGTAGTTAGCTAAGTAAGTTCTCCCCTTTTTCTGTGTGAGCCTAAGGCTTCTTCAGTTGAAATTCTCATTTCAGTTGATACTCTTCTTTCTTGCCATTAGTCAAGTTAATAATATCCATTAATGATTGTAGGGAAAAAATAGACCTATTTTTTGGATAAGGTTTTTTTATTATTGTTATTAAATCAAAAATTTTCAAAACATTGTTTCTGTTACAATATGAAGACTTTAAACTTTTCATTTACATAATCAAGCTTGTCAAGTTTCTATTAAATCTTCTAAGGAGTAATTTTCCAAAAGGTAACCAAATTAAAAGAAAGGTGGCATTTTTGGGGAAATACAAAACACCCACACGGAGTCAAGTAAATCTCAGTCATCACTGTATAGTAATTTGGAAAATAATCCTAACAAATTTACATTTGCTGCTGTTGTTGTCCAACTTAGTTACACATGGCAGTTCTTTCAGGCCTTCTGAATTTCTAGATATATTACTGTGTATGCCAAGGAAAAGAAACAGTATGTCTTCTCTAAGAGGAGTCTCCATGCCAAAAACAAGGTGTTATTAGTAAGATCAATAAGCAGTAAACTTTGAAAAGTCACAGTAACATTCAAACGAAATTCTTGTTCATTTCAGGGAGGTGGATTTCATGCTCTTCTCAGAAAAAATGTTTTTATATACACAAGTGGCAATGGTGTCTTTTATTCTGACAATGTAGTTCTAAGAGAAGCATTTACTTACTTTCATCAGAGTACCATAAATGTTCTCAAACCAAGATAGAGCTGTAAGAATAAATGATATCTTGCATTAGACCTACAAATAGAGCTGGAAAAATCAAAGGCCATCATTGATCAAGCTTATACCTCAAAAACATGGAAATCTAAAAGGTTTTTGCTTGGAGAGAGAATCTCCATGTCAATCAAGGCAAACCCTATTTGTTAAGAAATAATCAGAAGATTAAATGGTAACTGCAATTATTTAATACCTGTTGAAATACAGCTTTTTTCACCCCCTTATACTGGTTATAAGCTGGAGCCATCTGTGGTTCACATAGAGCCCGAAGCTAAGGTTTCGATACTATGGAATGCAAATAAAGGCGGGCTGCTGAGTGACTCAGTCTTTCTCCAAGATATTGATTAGACTGAGGTGTACATCCCATGCCTTTTTTATATTCCATAAATAAGCTGAAGAGTATATAACAAAGAGTTCTGCCTGAGTCTGTAAAGTCAGGAGCACTCCCTCATTCATCAGTGTACAACAGTGCAGTGTGTGAGAGATCTTCCGTGAATCAAAAGACCTTTGATTCCCTCATGTAATATTTCACTCTAATATTTCACTTCAGAAAGGTAATGCAGTACAACCACTTCTGGTCCTGGTGCTGCCTGTCTGAGCTTCACTTTTTTCTGTGTTTTCATATCATCAAAAGAAGAAAACTGAGATTGTTCTCCTACCTTACTGAAGCAGGCATAACTCCCGTTGACATAAATAACCATTACATTCACCAATGTATGCTAAAATATAGCAAAATAACTTAAAACCTATTTAAAAGATCAGGAACTGAGTCAACAGAAGCACATTATATGCCATTAAATAAGAAAGAATTATAAACCCCCAACTGTTTAAACCTCCTCAGTTGTTGGTTGAACAATTTTCCATCACTCTGTAACAAAATGCCTTCAGTTTTCAATCACAGCAACATGATTTAAATAATGTCCACCTGACAGCTTAAGTGAGCTGCTAAGTTTACAGATAGCCTAAGAAAAATAAAGAGACAGGCAAAACAAGCAAGGAAACAATCAAGAAAAGTTTGAAAACACAGCAGAGAAATAAATGCATTTTGCTACAGGAAAGAATAAAATCCTATTGCAAAGAAATAAGATAAACTACTCAGACATTTATGAGTTTTCAACTGACTACATTCATTAGCAAAAACAAATATCATATTTACTTTTGACAGCTCAATAAAAAACAATGAAAGAATCAAAAGTAACTATTTCTTTAAGAAAAGAATAAAAGAAGCACTAGAAATGTTAAGGTGACATATAAATCAAGTCTTTAATTCTCATTACCTACTTCCAGAAAGATATCATAAAATTACTAGAGGCATAGAAAAGGCAAATTTTTAAATATCACCATAGCTCAGTTTCGAGAGAACAAAGGGTTAAGATGGAAATCATATTAGGACACTGCAGAGAAGATAAACACATTCCCACATCAGAGCTGTTCTTTGCAGGGCAATCTTTAGAGGATTTGTCTGAACTTAGATTGGCTTGAGAAGAGGTTATGGAGCAATTTAGCCAAATCCATAGTAACAAATTGCATGGGCCAAACTGATCTAACCTGGGAGTCAGAAGGCAGTCCAAGGATGAAGCACCTGAACTGCTAATGCAGGTGACTTATTGACTACTTAGAGCTGCCTCAGTAGCTGAAGGGTAGTTGGCATACTCTTGTACATTGCCAAAACTGCTTTCAGTCATCATCTAAGGAATTACAATCCCACAGGCTTGACATCTGTACTGGGAAAATAAGGAGAAAGTATAGTGAAAAGTAAGATGCCTAATAAAGATGACCCACTCACTAGAAGAGTCTACAAGGCAGTTTTGGTTGATTTTTGTGTGTGTGCATGGACTTTTGGTTTGGGTTGTGGTTTGGGTTCATTGGATTTTTTTAAGCTATTGTGTAAGTCTATTCTATTGTAAGATGTCCTGTAAGTTTATTATATTGGATATATTTGAAATTCAGAATAAAGAAGCATGTGGGTAAGAATTTGGTTAGGTTTGTAAAAAGTTCTCAGCAAAGAGGTTTAGACTAGGCATTAGGAAGCATTTCTTTACCAAGAGGGTGGTCAAACACTGGAACAGGCTTCCTAGAGAGGTAACTGATGCCCCAAACCTGTCAGGTTTCAGGGGCATGCCCTTAACAGCATGCTTTAGTTTTTGGTCATCCCTGAAGAGGTCAGGCAGTTGGACTACACAATATATGTCCCTTCCAACTGAAATATAATATTTTATTCTATTCTACTCTACTGGCCACAGCTGCTTTATAGAAAATGAATTACCATAGCAGAAAAGGGAGAGCTCTTGCATGGATAAATATTTGGCTAAAAGAAATTGAGAGTGGATAAAGGAGAGAATGGGAACTCACAAACAGCTTTTCAGTGAAATGTCACAAGCATCTGTTCTGAGATACCTGCTGGTTAACAGCTCTGAGATTGACCTAGCAATAGGATGAGTAGTGAAGTAAAAAAATGTGATGCAGTTATCTGGGATCATAAGGGCAATGAAGAATTAGAGATGGATTTTAGAAGAATAAATCACAGGCCAATAAAACGGTTCAAAAATCATTGTGTATAAATGTGAAGTATATGAAAAATTAAAACCAGCAATCCTGACTTCAGAGGCTAATCAATGGACTCTGAGTTGACTACTGCTTTCTTGGAGTAAGGATTTGCAGGTGTCATAGCTCCAAGAAAAGGTCTACTCAGTGTTTGACAGGGGCCAAAGAGGCAAATCAAATGTTAGTCATTCTCAGGCAGAGAACACAGAACAAGGGCATGATGCCACTGTTTGGATCCATGGTTTGCCCACAGCTTGAGGTCTTCTTGGTCAGTATGGTAGTGGTGAGAAGATTCAAAAGGAAAGCACCCCAGACTAACCCACTTGCACTGAGGCTGGCACTTGTCTGACTGCTGATGGAGTCCAATCAACTTGTCAACCCAGTGGAGAAATAACCCAGCAAAACTAAATGAATGTCATTGAACTGGGTAGGAGTGACAGGGCAGAAGACAGATCCTTTCAAAATAATCACTGACAGTTTATGTAGAATTTAAGGAATTAAATAAGATACCCCTCGTTATTGTCATGAAAATACTTAAAACTAATAAAACCATGAAAAATTAAAGTAACACTGCTTGCCTACAGTTCTCTTCCCTAAAGAGAACTGAGGCTAGGTAGCATCAAATTTTCATATATATTACCTCATTTTACACCACTACAGCATTGTAAAAGGGATTGAAAAGCAGATGTAAATTATATTGGCACACACATTAACGTACAGTTGGAGTAATGTCAAGTGCCCTCAGTAAATGAAATACTGGGTTTTGCTATGGCTAATAAGTGTATTCAATCACATTAGTCAGGACCACATTAAATGGATGAGGAATATAAATTTTCAGACCTCATGGAATCAGCCAATCACTAATTAATGATGCTTGAAAAAAAAAATCACTTTAAAAAGTGACTGATAGCTGTGCTTTGAAGGCTAGGTATTTCCTCTAATGTCTATTTTTGATATATTTTTAGATAAACTGTTACTGGTTTCTCTGGGATACTAGCCTAGATGCAAGTTCTGTATATGGTGAACAGTCATTAAGTACAGTAATAGTTTTCAAGTTCTGTAGATCATGAACTCATTTTTCCGGAAGCCTTTCACTGAATCCTGTCTTGCTCAGGTTGACAGAGTCTTATCAGCCATATAGTGAGTAGGAATGAAGCTGCTTCAAATTATTTTTTCTGAAATGTTGCTTTTCTCTTTCGTGTAATAAATATTAATTTAGACAAGAAAAATATGAATTAGACATTTTACTTTTAAGTTAAATTTATAAGAGTTTAGATTTTCCAGTATTAATTACTTACATAAACAAATAATTAGGAAATATACAGTTTTTTGACCAATGTAATTTCAAACAATAATAATCTCTGGGTAGTGCAGATGAACAAATCACAGCAAAATGTATAACAGTAGAAATAAAACTTACTTAGACATCCAGCAAATTCTTGGTACCATGCAAGCTAATCAACTAAAACATATCCATAAATCTTCTTAGTGCTCTAAACCATTATATTTTTCAATAGGAAACCCAGAAGTGGCCCTAGAAGGCAAATATCCCACAGCCTGCCCGTTTTATATCGTTGGGAACTACAATATTTGGCCTCCTGGACTTACAGAAAAAGTAAAGACTTTTTTTGGACATAATCCAGATGACTCATTACCACTACATGCCCAGTTCTGAATGACTGGTCCCTACATATGTATATAAATATATACATGTATATATTTATATATATATATATATACACAAGCATCCTACTGCTAGACTATATACTAATATATATATATATATATATATATATATATATATATATATAGTGCTTGTTTATAGTCAAGGTAGGAAATCTCACAGCCTGTATGGTCTGATTATATCTTTTTTCTTCTCAAGAACAGATTGGATCAAACTTGAAATGGATTTCTTTTTATATTAGGGAAGGTCCTTTAAAGAGGCAGGAACCATACCAGCTTCTATTGGTTTTTGTCCTCTGGTGTCTACAGTGTTTGTTTCCAGTTCAGGTCTTAACTCTGGCCTGGCTTCTTTAGTCAAAGAAAGGTGTATTGTATACTATAGGTATGATGGAGAACTACTGTGCATGCAAGGGTCCTTTTCTTTATTTTTTTATGGAGCTTCTGTGCATACCAATAGGTATTGAGGTTATGGAATGGATCTGTAAGACTTCATTAATCCCAGAGGGGATTCCAGGATTTATGGACTTCATAAACCATGCTATTAGATTCTAATCTAACTTTAGCAATTATTAAGCTAGTAAACCTAATGTTAGTAAAAGGGGAAAGGACCACAGATAACACATCCGTCCATCTTAGGACTCCGACTGTTTTGTTATTTTGTCCAGGTTCATCTCACTGATTTTAGCTCTCTAAAAATTAGGTGTCTGACATAAGCAAGCTTCCTTGTTATTCAGCAGAGGGAAAGGCACTTCTCAAGAGTAATTCATCTGGCTTATTTTACAGAAGTATTTATTAATTACATGCATATGTTGGTTTAGCTTAATAACTGAGCTGCAAGGGTTTAAATAAGCAAGTTCCCAGTAAACATGGCAGGGGGTCATACAAATTCTCACTGCTTTTCATGGCCAATTCACAATGCTGAGAGCAATTACATTCAAATCAAGTAGGAGTAGTAATTTTTGAACAAACTACATAGTATTCATGCATGAATACAGGAAACAAGGAAGCCTAAGTTTCCCACAGATCTATGTCTCAGGCATGAATGCTGGCTGCAGTGCAGCTTACATCTGTGGCAAGTATAATGCCATATAGATTTTCTGGGGCAGGAGATTATGATGGCAGTCACCCCTGCAATTAGATTTTCTGTGTTACCTTCCCTGTAGACTTTTCATTAATTTATTGTCAATCTGGGGGGGATCTCACCCCTGGTAAACTGAGAAGAAACCGAACTATAGGTTCAAATATTAGTTGGGTTATGGAGGAAGGAAAGACACATGCCCAGACACAAAAATAAATGCTTGTCATGATCACATAAACCTCCTTTTCATAGCAGCCCATGCTAAAAAATCAAACAATACTTACCCAAGAAAAATGAGATGTTCTAAAACCACAGTCTAGTGTTTCATTTTCTCTGCCCATCATGATAATTAAAAATGTTTTGGCCAGCCTACTTTCAACGTCAATTAAGGCTCATGTAAAATAGCAACTATCATAATATCCACAAGACAATTCAAAAGGAAAAAATTTTTACACTGACATCAAAAGCTGTGAGTTATAGGCAGAGAATGACAGAAAAATGATAAATTAAGCAAAAAACCCACCCCATTAATTAGCAGCATTAAAGCTCACACAAAGAAATTTTCAGTGATTAAGAAACAAAATAATGAAATGCTAGCATACATCGACCTGTCATTAGGTAGGTGTTGTGGAGATCTCAATAATAACTCAGTGGGGCTTAGATTTTTCAGTGAAGTTTATGTTCTTCATTTGGGAGAAAGCAAACAAACAGTTCCTGTTGAAGAAGGGTGATGAATAAATATGTGCTAACACAACTGTCATTCCAAACAGGGTGATCAATAAAGACAGAGGCTTCCAAAACAGCAGCTCTACAAGGTTTCAGCCAAGGAGCAGCTTGAGCTGGAAGAAGACTAGCAGTGCACCACTAGTCAACAACCCTCACTGTTCTCTGATTCTATAAAACATGGTAAAAGAACAGCCTCTGTGTGCTTTCACAGTTTTAAAGACTTTTTTTTTTTTTCTATGCTGCTAGTGGAGTCTTAATGAGATTGCAAGTTTGGTTGATAAAGGTAAGATTTTTTGATGTAGCAGACTTGTTCCTGTAAGACGTTTGATTTAGTGTTGCATGACATCTTAATCAATTATCCAGGGTGGTACAGTATGAATACAACACTAATAAATTTAGGACAGATTAAATGACAAGTCCCAGTAGTAATTATAAATAAGGAATCATTAGTGAGTGATTATTTCTCATGATTCCCTGCAGAGATCAGTTCTTTGGCCTCTGATGCTTAATGATTTTATCCATGTGCTGAAAGAGACTAGAGTATCAGTAATGAAGTTTGCACATAAGCTGTAAAATAAAGTGTTAAATTCGAGTGGCTTTGGTTATGAAAGGACATGTATTCACAACAACTCTCTGTTTCTGTAAGTAGGATGCAGTCTATCAACAGCTAAAATCAGATAGAACAGTGGGTTGCTCTCTGCAGATCTATAAAGGATGGTTTAAAATTAGATTTCTGGTGTGGCTGAGATGAAACTGTGGTTATTGTCCTTGAAGCTTTGAAGCTCATTTCAATTCTTTTTCCATCATTAAGCACTGTAAATATAGCTACAAAGAATAATTAATTGTTTTCTGCTTGGTTAATAATCTGAAATGGCTCACTGCAGGCTGATGAGTGCTGGAGCCAGCATGAAGATGACAGGGTGAAAGCACAGCAGCAGAAAGAAGTGCTGGGAGGACCAGAGAGTGGTGACCAAAACCCACAGCAGCTCCTGTGAAACTGTCTCATCCCATAAGGTTCCTCAAAACCATATCCACAATATAACCCATATAACTGCATAATTGTATTTTGTTTAATCGTGGGAATAAATGCATACAATAAATGGATGCAGCACTAGCCTAGCTCTTACTTGAAAGCAAACTCGAGAACGTGGATTCAGTCTGGAGTGCAAGTGCAAATATGGCACAGTGTCCTCCGACACAGCCTATCAGGGAATGTTAGCGAGGTTGCAAGATGTGTTTTCAGTGCCTACAAATTTCTGCAGCTTTTATTTCCCACTGCAGCTGTGTAGCCCTGCAGGCTGATGTTGGCATGGGACAGGGACCCATCACATTCAATCACAGGCATGCAGGGTCACAACCGGCTTTATGTGACAGTACTCACGGGGCCTGGTTACTTCACTATGCAGGGCTACTGCTGAGCATATGGCCAGACATAATTAACCTAAAGGAGCCTGACTGTGTTCGCATTTAGAAGCTAAGCTCACCTGATTTTTTGAATTTTTCCATTTTCACACCAGTTCAACCATGTTGGCTTCACTGGAGCTATTCCCTGAGAAAAGAGACTGCGTGAAAGGTGATTCTAGGTTGCTCTGTCCCTCATTGTAAGGTAAAATGACCCATTAATCAAAGCTATATCAGCATACTTTCTTTTGCAGAAAAGTGATTTTTAGGAATTCCTGATTTTCCTGGTTTACCTGCTCCTATACTGTCTTTCACTGTTCCTCATTTGCACTAATTCAGCTGGGGTTTCTATTAAAGACTGGTGGAAAGACCAGGTGAAAATAAGTTTTCCTGTTGAGGACTGATATTTTTAATGGAGATCATTTCAATGAGAAAGCTTGTAGCAGGATGTCTGATGGAGAAAGGGCTTCTGCAGGAGTTGGGATAGATGAGGCAGAGAGGACTGAGGAGCAGAAACTTCACAAGCTGACTCTGCTGGCAGTGGAGACATCATAAAAGGACAGTCTCTGTGTACTTTCACAGTTTTGAAGATATTTTGTCCATTACTTTCTTGACATCTCAGCTTAGTGACAGTATAATGGCTTTTGTGTGTTAAAATTAATTTTTTAGCTATTATATGCATCTTTATCATATCCTTTGGCTTTAAAGTAGAAACGTTACCCACTTCAAAGCAGGAACATTACCCTGCTCTCTCCTAGATAAATCACTTGGAAACATACTTTCAATACAGAATGGATTTCAAACTAGATCAGTACAGAATAAATCCTTTTATGTAACTTTCAGTCTGAGAATATGCAATCAATTTAGCTCACAGGCATTTCAAATTAAGCCCCCTTGCTGTGATATGTTAATTATACCAATTAGTGAAGTAAAACTTCTATGTATCAGAATGTCAACATTTCTAGGTGATAAGTAAGATTGCTATGATCTAACTGGCAAATATTTCTCTGTGTTGAAAGCATATCTAATGTCAGGTGGTTTCACAAAGAGGTATGGAAATTTTCCCGACTGCTTACAAAATGGCAAAACAAAATATTTACACTTTCTGAATGAAAAAGACTGAAGATAAATGATATGTATCTTCTTCAAAGATAAACAGCTTTCATTAATATAGTTGAACCTATCTCAGCAACTAATAGACAGTCATATCCTTTTTTTATTCTTGCCACTTGTTCTTTGGACTTGCCTTAGCAACTCTACTGTAACTGGGGAGATTAGAGAGAATTGTTAGAACCAGTATTTAATATGTTCAAAAAGCAAAAGTTTCATAGCAGAGCAATGACTTACCTCAGAGCAACTTTGAGTATCACGGTACCTAAGTTTTATCTGCTTCCTCATATATATATATTTATTATTCACAAACAAATGACAATATGGTTATTCCATCATCTAGATCTTAAAACAATATTAGAAAGATCATGCTTACGGACTCTTAAGGGAACTGAAAACCCCCTGCGTAGGTAACAACAATTACAAACACATTTTTATAACTAAAGCATAAATAGAAATTAAACCAATAATTTTTGTATCACCATGCTTTTAATGAATTACAGGCACGGAGGTGGAAGCCTGAGCTTAGGAATCATTATGTATTTTTAGGGTAAGTTTCTCATGGTATTGGACCTTTTAATGTAGTTTTTACTTTTGCTTATTTTACTTTCATTTTGTACTTCATGTATGCCAAATATACTGCCAAATGAAATTTTTCTCTACTCAAAATTGATCCTAAAGAGTGTAGGACAGTACCTTCAAAGGCAGGAAATATTAACCAGATGGCTTATACGCTAAAGTCCTGCATTGTGCAACCACATCAATCATGAGATGGGCTGGTCCAAGTTTTCAGCTTGCTGCTTTTGAAAGATGTGATCCTCTCCTTCCCCTCTCCTTTCCTCTCTTCACTTCTCCTCTCCCTCCCAGGTGTGATGGTGCCTGATGGGCAGGGAGCAGATTCAGGTTGCCATCCTGACAGGTGTGTCATTTTCTGGCTTACTTGAACTAAACACAAAGCTTCTTGCTTACATTTTACATTTGAGATGTAACCAGAGAAAGATGGCAAGTGTTCAGCCATGCTTTACAATGCTTTTTTTATCGGATGTGAATAATCTTCTGATGCTTAATGAGTTTATTTGAAAGAAAGTAGTAAGACAATAGAGAAATACTCTCAGAAAAATGTTTGCAGAAGTCTGTGACTGTAAATCCATACCAGATAAAGTCTATTATTTCTGACATTAGAAATGAAAGCAAAGAACTGAAAGCAAGAACATGACAGTTACACAAAAAGTAAACGTGCCCCACTGGGATTACAAATGCCTAGTACAGCCAGCTTGCTCTTTTGCAGTGACAAAAAGGCAACTAAAGCTTTAGAACTTGATTTCAAACAACAACACTTTGTGCTGACTAATCTATCACTATAATAGAAGTAATTAAACAGGTTTCCAAGCCCAAATACATATAAATTACTTTATTATTAATGAAACCGGTGAGTGAGAAATCTAATTATTTATAAAGAGCATTTATTGGCATTATTATAGAGAAATTATTCCAAGTACGAATCTGTTTTTGTCACTGGAACAGTGCTCAGTGGTAACCTCGTATTTGTTTATTCCATACTAATTTAACTCCTACTGTAAGTTCTAAAATCCCTGCCTCCTTATACTACAATTATACTTAAGTAAACAAAGGTACAACTAATAAAAAGCTAGTTTAATTTGAGAACTTGCTATGCATTAGCCCTGAAAGAGGAAACTCTGAACCTGATCTTGCATTGCTTGCTTCTTTTATGTGTGTGCACTTGCACACATTATGGCTAGATGCTTTCAGAAGTGCTAAAAAGGCTCCAAACAAGGCAGGACTCTCCTGACTCTGTATCCAGCAGCTTTGGAGAGACATGAATTCAGGGGTAATCTTCCTTGATGCTATTTGCCATGCTTGTTTCTTGTCTGGCATGTATTCACAAGAATGGCCGATTCACAAATGTTCACAGATACCTTTCAGAATGATACTGTAATTCTTTGCAGGTAAGTTTACAATTGCCTATTGTTCCTATACGCTAATCATACCAATGCTTATGGAGGTTGCTAAATCAGAGATGCCCTTTTTTATCCCAATATAATTTCTGAAGTTCTTAAACTCTGCAAATACAAATCATCAGCTGGGATACACTTACCAAAACTGACATAAAATTAACATACTGCTGTTTTCCCCACCTAGCAGTAGTCACGTATCTACTATCCCACTTCAGTTCCCATTTCTGGCAATAACAGACCACGCTGGAGAAATCAACAACTGTAATATGTAACTGAAATATATCGTAGCTCTGTGTTAACCACATACTTACAAGGTGTTTGTATGAATAAAGTGGACTTCTAGATTTGGCCCCAAAGCTGCCTGTATCTGAGTAGTAACAGGGTGTCTTGTTATTTGAACTGCAGCCAAAGACAACCTGAGTTTCCCTCAAGTTGTTAGCTACAAAAGCACCCCTCAAGGCCATCAAACCAACAACTGGCCTTGGCTGGAAAAAGATGGTTTCTGCAAAAAGGGAGAATGGAAAATGTGAAACTCACTCCTGGACATTGCTGCAAATAACTTATTCAGATTACATGCAGGAGAATAACACAGTGTGCCATTGCAGCTCTCCTAATGATTTCTCATTTCACATTTTGAATGGTGTTCTCTTACGAGTTTGACATATGAAGAAAAAACCCATTGCAGGAACCAAGATAAAAAGGTTAGAGAACAAATTAAATAGTCCTAGCCTCTAAACATCTTGAAATTATGGAGAATTACAGCATGTGGCCAAGAGAAAGGCAAAGGCTGTTACCCTAGCCCAGGGATTAGCTGCTGGGGATGCAGAAAGAAAGGGCTGCTCTCAGGCTGCCTCATTAATGAGAACTGGGGCAATAAAAGAGAGTAATACCAGGTGCTGATTTTGTTCACATCTATTGACAGAGATAGGCAAAATGGCATGGACAGGGTCAGCTCAGTTCTTAACATCTATCACACGCTCCCCCAGTAATCAGAAGAAATACTGATAAAGTCAATCAGGAGTTCTGCAGCACTAACATCTTACAGGATTCATCTCAAACAGTTTCCTGCCCTTAAATGACTGCAACATTCTCTGCTTGCTCTCGGATCCTTTGCCCCAGTAACACTGTTCACATCTTGTAAATGTTCATCCAAAAGCAGCCCCCTCCATGTCCACAAGTGACTGCCAGAGACAGCTTTTTCCCAGTTCTTTTTTATTTCCTTTAACACAGTGTCGTGAAGGGTTCAGCAGGTCTGAGCACAGACATGCACAGAGCTTTCAGCTGTTGGTCCTCTGGCTCACAGAGAGTACGTGGTAACCTCCTCCTGAAGGCTATCTGTTCCTCAGCTGGAATGAGTGGGAATGAACAACACACTTGCCAGGAGCAGGCCAGGGGAGAATTTATTGGCATTACAGCAGCAGTAACACAGTTTGTTCTCCGAAGTTCTGTCAAATTATGTTTTTATGAAAGACATTTGTCCTGACATGTGGCACAAAAGCTGTAGCTGAAGGGCTGACCCAGGGGACTGATTTGTTCTTTATTTTAAGCTTGGTTGTATGTCTCCTCCTTAGAGTATGGTGATATTCCTGAGCACAGGTTTTTCCAACTACTGCCATAGCCTTCTAGTTTCTGCAGTCTGCTGCCACATTTCCCAGGATAATTTGCACTGCAAAATCAGAACCATGTGAGACCTGAACTTCAATTCACAGTCTTAAAAAATCCTCAATTATTTTAAGGTAAACTTAAAGTGATGTCACTGATGAAATCCAGGGTGGAAGGAATTTGAGGGGTAGAGAGAAAAAGTCTGTTCTGCATGGCAATAAGGAAAGGAATGAAATTGGATGCAGCAAACTGCTGAGAGGAAAGACATATCTGTGAGAGTGAGGAGTTTGAAATAAAAACCAGACTTTGGGTCCAGTTTTACATACTTTAAATGCTATTTGCAGTTGCAAAAAGTCAGATAGTAACTGTTTTACTAAACAAACCAGAACTTGAGGTAGCAGTCTGGTTTCCTTCCAGGCAACCTAGGGGCATGGTACCACCAAAAGTGGGGAAGGAGATGCTGGTGTTCCCACCCACACTTCAATCCTGTTTTCCCTGATTTTCTTTTCTATCAATTAAAGAACTTGATGTAGCTGTGCAATGACTAAATGCAAAATTTATACACAAAAAAAAAGGATTTGTGTTCAGTCAGATCAGTGAACTGGTTAAGTTCAGAAGACTGTGCCATCATATGGAATATAGAGTCATGGCCAGGGGAAATGCAAGATCTTTTGGCAACAGCATGATTTGAGACCAGCTTAGATTGCCTGAAAAACACATCTCAGCTCATACGCAGAATGTGATACACAGAGGGCACAGAAAGAAACTTAGATATTACAGTAAGGGTGATTTTCATCTGAAAACAAATATTACAATATTGATTCTCAAAGCATGTGAATAATCTGCTGCTGGGCAATGTCTCTGCTTGGTCACTGACCATTAGCACATCCTCCTTCTGAACTGCAGTCTGGGGGATTTGCTTTGGCCACCAACCCTGGGAAGATAAACCTCCAAGTCCAGCACCTCACTTGGTGAAAAGTGCTTTTTTTTTTGCCGGGACAGTCAACCAGCAAATCTGTATTTCCATGAGATAATAGGAATAGCAGTGCAAGACCCAAACCCCTGGCATATAAATTAACTGAATCTATTTATTTATTCACAACTTTGTGCAAATATCTGTTCCTTATTTGTCTCTGTGAATGTCTTCAAAGTTAATAGATCTGGGTGTCTAGGATAATAGAGGAATGAGGGCAAATTTCTTATCTCCTCTGTGTATTTTATAAACTACTAGTATGAATATTAAATTCAGCAATTACATATACAGAATATTATTGTCCTTTTTATATTCACCATAAAATTGGATTAGCAAAAGAAACTTCAGCAAATGTGACAGGGAAGTAATCCCTGTTCTCAGATGTGTGTCTCCAAATTTATCAAAAGTAAATGACAAGCTGGATCAGCTTGTTCAAAACTGAATATAGGGAGTGCCCCAATCCAATGGCTTTATTTTTATTAAAACAAATGCTTTGTGACAATTAACTCACTCTGACTTATGCATTTCATTAAAAGTTTTTATGACGAGCTTTCTACTTCATTCTTGGTGGTCATTATTATTAGTTTTGGATGTGTTTTCATCTTGGATATGCTCTGATTCTGTTTTTCAGTTTGTTTCTGTCTTGTTTAAGCAGAGACCAAAGTCTCTGCAAAATTGCTTTCCTCCCTGTTCCTTTTTTGAGTTTGTTATTCAATTTTAAGTTACCTTTATGAGCTCTTTGTCCTTTTACATATTTTTTACTTGTACAATACTATTTTTGCAGGGCTAGTAGCACCTCATGTTAACTTACATTAGTTTTGGGCTCCTATTTCCAATAATTGTATGTAGACCTGGTATTTAAGGGAAAAAGAGAATTTGTTTAAAATGATTCATTAAGGCAGTATGATTTTCTATACTGACGTCTCTAAACAGTAGAAATCATGAACGGGAAAGAAGGAGTAACTGGAGAGGAGGAGCTATCTACATGTGAGCAAACAGAGACAGATGCGCAGCTTTTATAGCTTAAAGCTAGCTTGTACAAGTAGATGGTGATAGCTCACTCTTCTGTGTAAGAGAAGGGCCTTCAGGTGATTGATCCCATTGTCTGGTGGCTGACATCAGCATTTTCAAGCGTAATTTTAGAACCTCACAGAAAGCACTAGAACTTGAGAGGCACTGTGAAGGAGGAGGGATTTTCAGAAGAGTTGGCTCCCACCAATAGTAGTTATTTTTTAAGTCTGGACTGCTGAAAAACATCAGGCCTTCTTGTTTGACTCCATTTTGCCAGTTTTTCTTCAGTTTACCCATCCCCCCAAACTCCATTCTGTGCTTGTTATTACTGTGGTTGAATTGAGTAAAATAACCCGAGGAGGAATAAACTTTCCGGAATCCTGGGGTTCAGAATAGATCAAGGAGTTTAATCCTAAATTCAGCAGCTGCATTTGGGTTCCTGCTGGGAAAGAAATCTTGACTTCTGCCTCCATCTTTGCCAGCTTTTTTTCTGCTGGAAAACGGAAAGGTTTGAAATTATGAACAGAGTTTAAGGAAGTGAGCTAGAAATGGCTGAAGACTGTGTGACTGCTTATAAATACCATACCTTATACCTCTGGCATTATATGAGATGTGAATTTCTTAGCTCGCATACCTATCATCAGCAGCTTTGTGCAATGGACTCATCCATGTTTTGATCCAACCCTGATTATGTATCTCTCATTTTAAGAGATATACCGGAAGTGGAATTTTGCAGCTCACCTTCATCATTTACTGTCTGAGAAATATCCAAGATTGACATCTGTGACAATTCATAGTCACCCCTTCCCTTCATTTGCTTCAAAAATCATAAGCACCAAGCAATAGGGGCTGATGTTGCTCAATCTGGTTGGCATCATTTACTAAAAGAGGCCCAGGAAAGGCAAACAACCACCATATGTAACCCTTATGTTTCTTACCACACTCAGCAAGAAGAGTCTGGGAGAAGCAGCAGCAGCAGCCGTTGCCACAAGAATTAGGTCAAGTTTGGCTGGAGTGTCACAGTGTGCTGAAAACAGCAGCAAGCTGTGCAGGCATTTTGAGATTTCAGTCAGATGTCAGCCGTACCCAGCTAGCAGAAGTGCTCTTGCCAGAGTTAGTCATCGTGAGGCACCTGGCAAATGACTACATGTGAAATTACTACGTGAGAGAAACCTGTATTTGCTGAGGAGTGTTGATCACCAAAAGAGGTTATCCCACCCAAGGATATTTCCTTGTGATGCTGCTGCCAATGGAAAGACATGAAGGTGGCAGCAGCAGCAGCACCATTGCCTTGCTAATCCAATACAGCATCCTTTCTGGGGAATACTCAACACAGCATCACTGGTAATCTGAAGGGCTTGGCTGAATGAATGGCAACTTGCTGCTGTCATTGGGAGCCTGCTGCTGTCACCATGGCAAGTGATCATGTGCTTTTGCATATGTGTGTTAAAGCTGTAGTTCCTCTTTCTTTCCTCTTCCACCAGCACCTGCATTCACAGCTAGTAAAGCACAAGGTGATGCCTGAAAATCATGTTCCCATATGGGCTGCTGCCACACTGATGATGTGGTCCCGGAGTACTTAGATTACGATCTGCACATTACTATTTCCAAAGAAATGTTCAACACACTGCATGTTGAGGGATAAATTTGAGGTCTTTTTTCCTTAACAGATTATATTGACTTTATGCTGCTTCAGGGCTGTAAATTCCTGCTGAGGGTGACATCTATTCAGGAGTTTTCAAGGCTCTCAGTCATTACCATGTCTCACACATGACTGTCTCTCTTGAACACCAAACTGGACTCCTGCTCTTACAGAGCTTCCTCCTGCCCTGATTACCTCTACTATCAAATTCAGCCAGTAGTCCTAGCTAAGGGTGGTCCTTTATCCCTATATTCACCTGCAGCTTCATTAAAATATTTGTTATCACGCATACATTAATAAAGGGAATTATCCACATCATGGGAAATATAAAAATTTATGATGTAGTGTTTTGCATATGCCTAAAGTCTTAATATCATCAGTAATATCCAGAACAAGCATCCTAATCTGTGGAACAGTGGGCACACTAAATAGGGTCCATTTTCCTATTTTACATTTTGGTTTTTTTTTTTCTTTCAGTAACTACAACTAATTCATTGAATCCTACTTCTCATTTTAGCGATGAATATTACGAAAATAAGAAGATTGTTTGTCTCGTCCTTTGTGTTTCTGAACATTTTTTACTCCTGGATGACAGCAACTAATCACTGATAGTCCCAGTTATATGAGTATTTCATAGCAACACCTGCTGCAGAAAATGAGCATAAAATTAAATGCCACATTTGTTGCCATACCACCTTATCAGGCAAATGTAGGCTATTTATCAGACAGCTGGAGAATGATAGAGATAAAGCTAATCAGTCACCAGTAAGGATCCTGGCTATAGCCTCTCATGCTGCTTAAGGGCTATAAAATCTCTGTAAATTCTACCCTGTTATCAACTGTACATACATATACATTATAACTTATAAACATTCTCCTTTAGTGTCTAGAAAAGATATCCAAAGTTAATTTCCTGGAGCTGGGAAAGAGGTCCTGACTTGTCTTGGATCTTTGTTTTTTAGCTCTATAAAGCTAAAGTATGTCAGTGCTCTCTGATTTTGCATTCCTATCTGTGGTGCTATCCAGTCCCATAGGTCAGCATTTACACCCTCCAGAAGTTTTTTGCTTTGCTACCTTTTGTGGTAGCAAAGACCCAGTTAAGTGTTAACAAGAAAGAGCTACAGCTGAAGTACTTTGTTTCCCCTTCTCTTAAGGCTTATGAAGATATGAGAAGCACCCAAAAATACAGAATCACTTTGGAGAGCACCTTCCTGTTCATGTATTGCTTGACTCCATCTTGGCTCCATCTCTAGGCATATCAAGGATGAGGGGGTTATTAAGAACAGCCAACATGGTTTTATGAGGGGGAGGTCATATTTGACCAACCTTACAGCCTTCTATGAGGAAGTAACTAGGTGGAGGGATGATGGTAGAGTGGTAGATGTGGTTTTTCTTGATTTCAGTAAGGAATTTGATACTGTCTCCCACAGCATCCTTATAGATAAGCTAAGAAAGTGTGGGCTTGACGATCAGATAGTGAGGTGGATCAAGAACTGGTTGAAAGGAAGAAGGCAGAGAGTTGTGGTCAGTGGGGCAGAATCTAGCTGGAGGTCTGTGACTAGTGGAGTCCCTCAGGGGTCAGTGCTGGAACCAGTGCTGTTTCATATTTTCATCAACGACCTGGATGAGGGAACTGAGTGTACCCTCAGCAAGTTCGCTGATGACACTAAACTGGGAGGAGTGGCTGACACACCAGAAGGCTGTGTTGCCATTCAGCGAGACCTGGACAGGCTGGAGAGTTGGGCAGGGAGAAACTTGATGAAATTCAACAAGGGCAAGTGTAGAGTCTTGCATCTGGGGAAGAACAACCCCATGTACCAGTACAGGTTGGGGGTTGACCTGCTGGAAAGTAGTGAAGGGGAAAGGGACCTGGGGGTCCTGGTGGATAGGAGGATGACCATGAGCCAGCAATGTGCCCTTGTGGCCAAGAAGGCAAATGGCATCCTAGGGATGCATTAGAAAGGGTGTGGTTAGTAGGGCAAGAGAGGTTCTCCTCCCCCTCAACTCTGCCTTGGTGAGGCCGCATCTGGAATATTGCGTCCAGTTCTGGGCCCCCCAGTTCAAGAAGGACAGGGAATTGCTTGAAAGAGTCCAGCGCAGAGCCACAAAGATGATGAAGGGAGTGGAACACCTCCCTTATGAGGAGAGGCTGAGGGAGCTGGGTCTCTTTAGCTTGGAGGAGACTGAGGGGTGACCTCATCAGTGTTTACAAATATGTAAAGGGTGGGTGTCAGGATGATGGAGCTAGGGTTTTTTCAGTGATATCCAGTGGTAGGACAAGGGGCAATGGGTGTAAACTGGAGCATAGGAGGTTCCACGTGAACATCAGGAAGAACTTCTTTACTGTAAGAGTGACAGAGCACTGGAACAGGTTGCCCAGGGGGGTTGTGGAGTCTCCTACATTGGAGATATTCAAGGCCTGCCTGGACAAGTTCCTGTGTGATGTACTCTAGGTTACCCTGCTCTTGCAGGGGGGTTGGACTAGATGATCTTTTGAGGTCCCTTCCAACCCTTGGGATTCTGTGATTCTGTAATTGCTATTATACTCCCTCCTATGGCTTGCTGCATCTGCGATGCTACATCACATCCTGATGTGTTGCATCATCCCTTAAGTGACTGTGCAGTGTGAGTGATCTAAAGCACCATTATGACAACAGGGCTTGTAGCAGGGTTGTCTTTATGTACCGGCTGTGTTTATTTGAATTTGTTGTCATCATAATTGTTTCCTCCCCTCTCCAAATGGTGTTGAATTTGCATAAATTTCTGTCAGGTCAGGTATTCTATTTCTCTTCCTTATGCAGCTTCACTATTTAAACCAATGCCCATAGAGACAACCAGCACTTAGGTGGCAGCATTCTTCTCCCACCACTCCAATGATGAAATCTTTCTATTCCATCTTTCCGTAGCCATATTAAACCTGCAGTTATTTATTCAACTAGTCCTACTTACCAATGGCATTTAAACAGCAGTTATACAGTCATGGTATTATATACTAACACTCTTTAATACATATATATTATTTTCTCTCTCTTCTGCATAGCAATTCTGAGGATACAGATTTAAAGTTACCCATTTTATGTGGCAAAATGAGCTAATGCCAACAAGAAACAGCAAATTGCAAAGGTCCATGCCAGAAGATTGCTGATGACTCATTATGAAATAGACTTCCTAATATATTTTTTTTTTAATTATTCTTCATTTTAATGCCATCTTGATGTTTCCTGGTTTGTTGTTTGAAATCAGGTTCTAAAGCTTTAGTTGCCTTTTTGTCACTGCAAAAGAGCAAGCTGGCTGTACTAGGCATTTGTAATCCCAGTGGGGTGTGTTTATTGCTTGCATAACTGTCATGTTCTTGCTTTCAGTTCTTTGCTTTAATTTCTAATGTCAGAAATGATAGACTTTATCTGGTATGGGTTTACAGTCACAGACTTCTGCAAACATTCTTCTGAGAGTATTTCTCTGTTGTTTTACTACCTTCTTTCAAATTAGCTCATTAAGCATCATTAACACCAGACAAAAAAGCATTGTAAGGATCTTTTTGTTTGCATCTCTGGAGAGACCACTTGTACCTCAGAGAAATTTAGCTTAAACATACTGAACATATTCGTAGCATGTAAGTGAGGCATGTACGATGCTTAGAAATTATAGACATCTGAAGTTTTACAGTTCTCCCTCCTGTTTAAGGAAAACAACAGGAGGAAGGGAAGGGGTGAGACTTCCAGAAGAGAGAAAGGAGATGAACAGAAGTAAGCATATTGCATATGGTTTTAATCATTTATTTTTCACTGAAAATCCATTCTTAACCACTGAACTATAGCAAACTGCCCTTTTCCACAGCATAGTATTTCTACTTTTAGCCTGCAATAAGAAGGTTGCAACTATTTGCAGGTTTTTCACAAAGGAAGGAGCAAAGGCATGACTGGGTCCAACTTCCACAGTGCTTCTGCTTTTTCCTCTGCCTAATGGAGGATAATGGCCTGTGAAGTGCAATAAGAGCACTCTAAAATGCCTTACACAGGTGATACTGAAATATGCTCTGGGCTCAGAAATCATGCTGTAAAAATACAAGCTACTGACAGGCTGTTCAGAGGTGTAAGCTATTTGATCAACCCAGATACAGCTAATATTTTTTTCATATGCTTTGCCTATTTCTTATTCGTGTGCTTTATTTAATAATCTGTTACCGTACCTACAAAGAGTACAGTGCTTTATTTCATCCCCAAGGAGTATGTAGACCTTCCAGCATTCCTGAACGCCTCCAAGTTTATCTTGCCTATAGAGTTGTGGGCAGTGAACAGAATTGCAGCAAAATGTTCAAAGTCTGATTGTATTCCTGCCGACAACAGGTATATCTCATTGCAATGCTAACAGCCAGGCATCCAGAAATTTCACATGGGAAATTAATCAGACTCCACTCTGCTATCTCACTGAGTAGATTTGGGAGCAGAACAATGCACAGAGTTGTTTGATATGAGCACAGTATCTGTTTTCTAGCAATGAAGAAGTCGGACTCCCACCCAACTGCAGTGCTGCAGCTCTGCCTCTGACAATGATTCACTAACCACCCTCCCACAATAAAGAACCCCTCACCCTGTTCCTGCTCCACTACCTCTTCTTATCAGTGCAATACATATACTCCATTAGCACCATGGCTACAGATAAATTTATTCACAAAACTGCTTTAAAATACTGCTTCCTTTAAATGCAAATCCTACCCCATGTGTTAGAGCCATTTACCCCTTCACCTGTAGCTGGATTACCATTGTGGCAGTGACAATAAATCTTAGAGAATAAGATCCTAAATAGCTCCATATGTTATACACCCCAGATAGGTCTTGCCTGAAGAGGTATCACCCTGGTGCTCCTACAGCCCCAGTGGTATCAGCCTGCTCATGGCAGGTGCATGTTGAAGAATGAGTTCACAGAGTAGGTGCTGGCAGACAACATGTGATGAACTGACTGCAATCCCCATTCCTCATCCCCCATCACCCTGTGCCACTGGCAGGGAGAGGGTAGAGAAACTGGGACTGAAGCAAAACCCAGGAAGAAAAGAAGAGCAGGGGGAAGGTGGTTTTAAGGTTTGATTTTATTTCTCATTATCCTACTCTGATTTGATTGGTAATACATTAAACTAATGTTTCCCAGGTTGAGCCTGCTGCCTATGACAGTAACCAGCGGGTGATCTCTCCCTGACCTTATCTCAACTCATGAGCCTTTCATTATATTTTCTCTCCTCATTCCAGCTGAGGAGGGGGGTGATAGAGCAGCTTTGGTGGGCACCTGGTGTGCAGCCAGAGTCAACCCGCCACAGAGCTGATGCTGGGGAAGCTGCAGAGGGATGCTCCTTCTGGCCACAAGTTACACCAGCTGTTTAATCAGCCAGTTCTTAATTAGGTTCATCTTTTGAAGCAGTCACATGAAAATGGGGCAAAATCATTGCAGGAATCACTGTACAATAAAAATGCAAGACATGTTTTAACATTCCTTCCTACAGCATTGCAGCTGTTGATTTGTTAGAATATTATGGGATAACAGTAGCCTAACAATTTGTTACCATGTTTAGAGTCTATCTGGCTTTGTGGAAAAAAACCCAAATGAACAACAGGTACCTGCTTTTAGCAAAAGAGGCATTTCTTCATCAGAATAAAACCCTCAAAGCTGCAGTTTTTAATACCCAACCTATCCGATTCACTTATCTATCTACAAACTATTGCATTTTACCTAGTAAAACACAGAACATATCATTTTCTTAAATCCAAAATTTCAAATACTCTTATATCTGTTATTAGAAACCAACAAGCTAATCCTCTCCAATCCTAAAATCCGTTTCCATATCCATTTTTACAAAAGGCTTTGAAAATGACAACAAATATCATACTACTTACATCTGTATTATTTAAATTTCCATGTTGTCTGCACTTTGATATATTACAACTTTACTAAGTAAAAATGCCAGGTTTTTTTTTTCCCAGTGACATATTAATAAAGTTTCTGGCTGCCATTTAAATCCATTCCCATGCCTATCTTCATGCACCAGTCTTTACACAGCATGCAGGGTGAAGCGGCATTAGTCAACATGCTGCTGGTTGTTGTATGGCATGATTAAGCATATTATTTGGGATGGAGGGCAAATTGTTCTAGCAGCAGGCAGGCAGTTAGCATCCAGTTGCATCTGTGGAGTCTTTTTAGAAAATAAATTCTAAGTAATACTTTGTATTAACCCTCATCCATTTTAAATAACGAAGTTTTTTATTAAAATGAAAGCTAGGAGGAAATATACATGTGTGTGTATATAAATTTATATATATATACCCCCATATATGTATACATTCATATATATATATATATATATATATCCCCATAAACTAAAAAAAATGTGGGTAGGTAAGGGCCATAGATTTTAGGACAACATTGTCACAGGCAAAAGACATCCAACTTCATGCTGCAAGTGAAACAGGGAAGACTGGAGACTTTCCTCATGATTGGAAGACCCATCTTTCTTCATGCAGTTTATGTTTTTTAAATAGTAGTTTAGTGGCAAGATCCAGTACCTGCTTTCTGGTTTTCAAAATGGACAGCATAAGCTAAAATGTTGATGTCTTGATGAAAAACTCAAAAATGGAGCAGACACGGCTTCTGCAAGAAGCTGTTGTGAAATGTCTTCAGGAGAAAAGGTGGTGTCCTGTCAGGCTCTTGTAATTATCTAAATCCACAGAGATGAACAACCAGAAAAGTGAGCTTAAGAGCTTTTTCAGATGGAATGCAATGTGTGTACACACACCACTCCCTGTACAGACCGAAGAAGAAACATTAATTTTGCTGAAATGGAAGATGAAATTCACATAGGTATGGCACTAAAAAATGTGCAGCTATATATTCTAATAATATCAGCCAGAGAGTACCTAATCTACATCCAGGATCAGATGGAAGTAATGGAAAGGAGAAGTCAAGGTGAAATTAAACTGAAAAAACACACCAGAAGACCCGAAGGGAAGTTCTGTTGGATGGGCTCTCCAAAATATGGAAGGAGTCTGGAAGGACTCATGGAAAAGTAATGACCTACTGAGCAAGAGCAAGAACTACAGCAAGTGCCTCTCTCAATGGGTTGTGGATTATTGCTCCTTTTCTGCACTGGAATTTTGCTGTGGAGCTCCCACAGAATTTTAAGTCCCATAAAAGTGACTACGCAAATGGGAAAATATTTAGTGAGCACTAAATAATGGGATGAACATCAGAAAATGAGAAAACCACTGGATCTTGTTTTGTATACAAGGGGGAAACATATTTTTAACTCTTTCTCTTGGATAGTATGCTTACAAGCATACCTATCCATGACCAAAGATTCACATTTGCCCTATTCCCTAAAAAAATATTTTATGGTCCCAGGAACTATAAGGAGAACAATAACTTCACTACTACTAAAAAATGGGTATCCATGCAAATAAGTATCATGCTAAAGAGAATTAGTCCTAGTTGTAATGAGTCTTAACTTGAAGTGCACCAGGGAGACACAAGAAGAGTATCAAACTTGCTTTCCTTCCAATCTTTCTTTTGTGCTTTTGTTCACATTGCAAAAAACAGCTGTATTATAAAAAAAATCAGCTGCTGCTAAATGACACTGTATTATATCACAATAAAGCATAAACAAAATAGATACTTCCAGAACATTCATCCTATTATACCTATTTAGAATTGGAAAAATTCAATGCAATATAGACATGTATTACAAAATACGTGGTATAAATCACACATCACAGAATTCTCCCCCATTTGCTCCTGGCACTACATGCTGAACTTGCTTAGCAAAGCCTGTGTTATTTACATATAAAATATAATTTCGGATTTTCAGTGGACATTAATATTCTCTAGCACTGTAGGGTTTAAACGACGAGTTAATACTGCCCTCTGCAGTTACTCTGGGTTCACAATCTCCCACAGCTCTTGACAGCATCGGTAGCAATGCTGTGGTTACTATGATGGCCTAAAGATCTAAGAAAAGCCTTTTTTTATTATTGTTAAATCCCTAGAGATCAGATCTGGGGAAGGGGGCATAAGTTCTTCTGGTCTAAAACAGAAACAGGAAGTGTCTTTTTTTCAGGCTCGGAGAAAGGCTGATATGCTGAAAGCCCCTCTGTTTCTTCCAATCTGTACAACCAAAATTAAAGCTATCACCACTCTCTACAAACCTTTCTGACTTGAGTAACTGCAAGCATACTTGGGTAAACACAATCCAGGAGTGCAGCACAGGCTGGCATCTGCCCCTCTGGGGAGCAGCTCTGTGGTAAGTGACTGGGAAGTCCTAGTGGACAACAAGTTCAGTATGAATGAACAGTGTACAGCTGCTGCAAAGACAGATGCTGGGCTACATCAACAAGGGCATCAGCAGCAGATATAAAGATGTCATTATCCCACTCTACTCAGTAATTGTAAATCCACACCTGGAATAATGTGTTTGGGTTTGGTCCAAGCTGTACAAAAAAGATGTGTACAGGCTAGACAGTCCAGACAGGAGCCACAAAGATGACCAAAGAACTAAGAAGCCTGCTTCATGAGGAAAGGCTGAGAGAACTGGGTTTGTTCAGTGTAGAGACTAAAAGGCTCAGGGGAGAGCTTATCACAGTGTTCCAGTATTTTAAAGGTGCCTACAAAGAAGATGGAGACTCCTTTTTACAAGGAGTCACATAGAAAACATAAGGGGTAGTAGGTGAAAGTTACTCCCAGGGACATTCCAGTTGGACTCTAGAGGAAAATCTTTCACAGGGAGAACAATCAGCCACTGGAATAATTTCCCCAGGGAAGAAGTGGATGCCCTAACATTGGACACTTTCCAGATTAGGCTGGATAGGGTGCTGGGCCATCTAGTCTATGTCTTGCTTTGCCAAGAAAGGTTGGACCAGATGATTCTTGAGGTCCCTTCCAACCTTGTATTCCATGATTCATACACAGATTATGTACTGTATAAACCTTCAAGGACATCCAGCTCTCTTTACATAGATAAAGCTCTGAGAGCCTCCAAATAGCTTGCTTAAAATCACTCTTCCTAATGTGAAAATGGGAAGTGATGGAGAATATAATGTATCACCATGGTCTCCCATGTATCACCCTCACTACACAAATATGTGTCTTCTTATCTACATCTGGGCATAGGGAAAATGCTTCTAGGTTTATCTAACCTCTGTTTTCTCTTGCTTGTCAGCCTCCCCTGACTTCAGGACTATAGACTTCAACTACACCATGAGAAAGCCGTAAGTAAGCTTTTTATAAGCTTTTATAAGTAAGCTTTTTATAAGAATGATGCATGTTTTACAAAGTGAGCAAAGAAAAAAGCAAAGGCAGGCATGTTGATGTTAATGTCACTGCAAAAGGAGCCATTGCTCCTTACTGCTGTCACTTAGCTCTGCAGCCTTCTACAAATATAGATTTATAATCATACATCTATTGACTGAAATCAAATCTTGCAAATTATTTGAAGGAGAAACTGTCATTTCAGGAGACTACTAAGAAACATTGCTGCAAAGAAATTTCTAGAGACCACATTGCCTTTGTTTGATGTGATCCCTGTTTGAGTCTTCTTTATTTACCATGCCAGTTTACATGCACTTCATAAAAACAGCCAAACTGCATCTCCGGTTTACTACTTACTACAACCATTTTCTTTCCATTTTGTTTCTCCTAACTCATTACCATGACTGGGCACAGTGAATCCAAATACTCATTTCATTGCGCTTTAGATTTATAACTCGTTATTCATGATGCATTAAAATCCTCTTAAAAATTTTCCTTCTGCTATTCTGAAAACACTGCTGGAGCTGTACAGGAGGATACCAGAAGGTATAAAAAATGGTAAATGTAGTCACTCTCCAGCATAGCATGGAGCTGTTAAGCCAAATTCTACTCTGACTAACACTGATAAACCTTTAATAATTCATCAAAATGCCACTTTCTACACCTCTTGCCCTGGTTAATTAAAGTAGAATGTTGGTGTCTGTTGGTTTTAAATCAGTGTGGGATCTTTGCCACTGTCTCAAATAAAGGCAGGATTTTACCCAATTTCAGGTTTATTTCCATTATAATAGGTAACTCCATTTTAGATCTCTAATTCACTTGATCTACTCCCTAATGCATCTAGTAATTAATTTTTAATATTAATATTAATTTTGTTCTTTACCTTTCTTTGAAACAAATACAAGCAACATTATGGTGAAACACCTAATGAAAAGATTTCATGAAACCCATAATGAACCACAGAATATTTAAGACAAGAGCAATCTAGACTGTATTACATCATTCTAATACACTGCAGCAATGGCATTGAACATCTTTCTGTTAAGGGATTTGCATCCTTCATTGTTAAGATGTGGCTTTACTGATAAGGCTAATTGTTGCTCTTTCTATATGATACCATATTCATCCTAGCACAATGCCTAAAATCTATTGCATTAAGCTCAGTATTCCTAACTGAGTTAAATAGAAGCATTAACATTTCTAAAAAAGTAATATTAGAGAAATTTAAAAATATAACCCTATGATCTAATAACTTTTGAATTATTTGCAGTGAATGATACCAAAAAATACTCTGTAAACTTCATCTAAATGAAATACATTCACTCTCCCAACAAGACTAAAAATGAATGCTTATTAACATCTGCAGAGCACTAAATCACATTTTGTCTCTTCCAAAAACCGATTCTCTAATTTCTGTTCAGTTAATGGCTTCAGAACAGCTCTAGAGAGCATTGCTGTGATCATTTATTACTTTGTTTTTGTTTTTAAGCTGTTTTTGTTTCTAAGTCCTGGTGTACTTGTAGCATATCCCAACCCTGAAGAAAAGGCTGGGGCCACCATTTATTTGATTTACACAACCCTTAATGCAGGCCCATGCAGGAACACCTACAAATATGTCTGTACTGTGTAAGGACCCTTGAAATTAATTTTTTTGTTGCATAGTAGAGATAGATGGTGCAAAACAGTGGTTAAAAGGATTTGCCATTTATCGAGATCATTAATGAGGAAGTATTTAATTCAAATTTGCTGTCTTTCATGCTCATTTTTCTAGTGTGTTTAGTGTAAGTATCTGTCATGGTTTAAACCCAGCCACGCAGCTCGTTCTCTCACTCCCCCTCTTCCTCCCCCAGCTCCTGGAGAGTTTGGGAGGAGAATCAGAAGAATGTAGCTCCCACGGGTTGAGATAAGAACAGATTAATAACTAAGGTATAACACAAATCACTACTGCTACTACCAATAATAATAATGATGATAGAGGAAATAACAAGGGAAGAGAATACAACACCTCATCACCCTTTGACCGATAACTCACCCCACCCTGCCCAACCGAGCACCAACCAATACTTCCTCCAACCCCCCCAGAGCTCCAGCCCTTCAGTGTAACTCCCAGTTACATCCTGGGTATGACGTGCTATGGTATGGAATACCTCTTTGGCTAGCCTGGGTCAGGTGTCCTGTCTCTGCTTCCTCCTGGCTTCCCTCCTCCCTGGCACAGCATGAGACTCACAAAGTCCTTGGCCAGAGTAAACATTTGAGCAACAACTAAAAACTTCGGTGTTATCAGCACTGTTCCCAGGCTGAAAGTCAAAACCACAGCACTGCACCAGCTACCAAGAATGATAAAAAAACGACTGCTACTGCTGAACCCAGAAGAGTATCTTATTGAGTTATCCAGAATTTACTTCAATAACTAGTAAACATTTTCTAAAGTAGCCACATTCACATCTATAATGCTATACTGAATAATAGGTTTTAATAGTTAATATTTAGTATCCAACTAATGTATTGACCTGCTTTGCAAAAGCAGATTGTAAGGATAGAGCCACCTATTATGATGCAAATATAAATTTACAGATAGGATATCAGGTACCTGCTATTTTCTGGAAATGGACATAAGTTATAAAAAATTAATTTAAGTGTGTAAACAAAAAGCTGTTCTCCTCCTTTGGATGTTCAGTTCTTGGGAGGAAATGTCCTTAATAAAATACAAAATAATCAAAGGAGATGTTATTAGACAAAATGTAGGACTAGAGCTATGTCTATATGGCTATTATCTTTCTTTTATTTTTAGTGATTGTCACTTAGAAAATCAAACAAAAAGGGGACCAGCAGAAAACTGCTTGAAATAGAAAATTTACACAGATGCTTTCCAACATAATTAAAGCTGATAGAGCTCTGAATTTAATTAGTGGTACATGAATTAGTCTAGGCTAGCCTGAAACCTCACATTTGAGAAAAAGTAATCTTCAAAAAAACTGCTTCCAAAATTAAAACAAACCATAAAACATTTCTAAAATGTCTCTTGCTTCTCTTTGTCTTCTTAATTGTCAATAAAATTTATTTCTTTGTCAGAAAAGCTCTTCCCACAAGCAGAAATATCTGTGCAGTGGATATTGTTTGACTAGTGTCATGCCCCTATAAACCCACTGATTCATATCCTACTTTTTCACTTTTAAATGGGCTTTCAACTTTGGTTTATATCCTGAATCAAAATAAATCTAGTTTCTATTCTCTTTCATGAACCATCCCTAATACTAACAATCTTTTCAAAATACTAAAATCTACAGAGCTACAATGTCAAACTTTAAGTAAGGATGAGGATGCAGGAGCTTTTTGTAAGTAATAATAAATAATTCCTCACTAAAGGCAGAGCTTAAGCCTGGCATCCCACTTCTGGGGGGAGCCTTAGCCTCTAAGCCATGGCTAGGGGGCAGAAGGGCTGGTTCCCAGCTTTAACTGGGGTTTACCACTTTTGGGATGCATTTGATGTGAACCATGTGGAGGAAGGACTGTAATCTGAAACACACCTCGCTCAGCCCCAGCTAATCCAGGAGCTGATGTACAGGGATGCTGACAGTACCTGGTGGCAGGACACAGATAAGGCATCGAAGGGGTCCTTGCAGAGTGGGGAAGTTAGAAAAATCCACCCTTGTAAACTTGAACTGAGCAGCATCCAGTTTTGTACCCACACACTCTCCCACTTGCCAAACTCTACTATTTAGTGTATTAGATATAAATTACTGGGTGAGCACAGAACTACTCAGATTTTGTAACCATATAATGAACTTTCATCATCTTCTCACGTAGTTGACTTGTTTTGCTATAGTTACTTTCCAGAACTAAAACTGCAAGCATCTGTTGAATTTTGGTGGCCTTTGATGGAGCTACAGAACTGATGGATAGGGGCAGAGCAGTTGAAATAAAGCCCATTTATGAGTAAAAGCTATTTTAAATAAAGTTAGTGCACTGTATATATTTACATCTAAACATCTGCATCTGTCATGCAACTGGATGAGTTTGTATTGTTTCTAAAATAGCTTGCACTTTCAGTACTGAGGAGACAATACGATGGCGCCAGGGGCAGATACCTTAAGGACTTGCACCCTAAATGTCTTTCAGAAGCCAGTAACTAGTTTTACTTGCTGGAAGTTAGATTAATGTTATCATCATTAATAAGGTATTACCACCCTATTGCTGTTGCAATGTATACAAGAATGACAGAAAAGGAAAAATCACTGACTTAATGTTAATTCCTCATAATTTAGGCTTGTAATTTGAGGGTTGTACCGGCTCAATCTGCATTTACATCAATTTTACATATTACATGGTATTGCAAATATTGTAGATATTTACCTCAATAATATTTTTTACATATAACACAACATTTTTTACATTTACATTTTGCTTATCTTTAATTATGGGCAGCTCTTTGTAACTGTTGGTTGGTTTGAATTTTATTTAAGCTCCAGTTAGCCACATAGTTATCAGTTCCAAGGGTTTTTTTTCCATGTTGGTGTTGCTTACCAACTGAGTAACGGTAACCTCTATTTTGTTAGCCAAGTTGTCAGTTTAAATACTGCAGAACACCAAGCCCAAGACACTAATCTGGGAATTTCCCTCCTTTACATATCCTGATGTTCCCTTAGAGTGCACCTATAGCCCTTAGCACACCCATTATACCCATCATATCCCACAGTACTTGCATCTTACTGGGAAGAAGTAAGTCATCAAGGAACATATGTTCATGTTGGTATATACATTTAAACAACCAAACTGTTCATTTGTTGGCTTTTTTGAAATCTGTTGTCCCAGGAGCTTGCTGTATTTTATACAATTTTAAAGCGATCTCTATAAACACTTAACTTGGATCAATTTGGGGGTTGGAACTTGATCTTAAAAGTCCTTTCCAACCCTAATTATTCTATGATTCTATGATTGCATAGTTGAAACACCCAAATACAGGTAAATTTCTAAAAGATTTTTTCCATAGCTGTGAATTCAGGTAAAATGAGAGACTTTGTTGCCTGATAGAAAACAATTAATTGGGATAAAAGAATGAAAATAAAAGATAACAAAACTGAGTGTGTCTGAAGATTCTAGTTATGAGTCCAGGATTCACAGCTAGAGGATAGTCAGAAGGAGCAGAGCTGATGATAAGCAAAATGGACTGTTGTTAGCCTTGATGTATATCAGGCTCCTAAAGTATCCAGATCCCATAATTTCCCCGTGTTTCAATCAACACTGCTTGGTAACTGATCCAAACTGAAGCTGAAGTGTCATTCCCACAATTCACACAAGTGCACCTTGAAATAGAAGCTTGTAAGCAGTCTCATCAAATTAAAAGCTTGATGTCAAATATAAAACACTTGTCATCCCCTTCAGGTCTTCTCTTGGCACTGTTCTCACTTCACTTTCTCTGTTGTTTGTCACCATAAAATAGTTAATTCCCATCAGTGGTGACAGCTTCCTCAGCTACTTGTCTTTTCATAAGAATTTACAGAAAAGTACATCTTCCTTCCAATAATCTCCTTCACTTAAAAGAAAATTTACAGCTTCTGTAGGTACTGCAGGCAAAGTGTGACACATGGAGGTGAAACGATTTATGAAGAGCTATGCAGCCAGGTCAGGATCAGCAGGAGGATTAGACCTCAGACTCAAGTTTGAGGTCCCATGCCCTAATGTGTTTGCATTGCTTTCACAACAGTACCGTATGGAAGCAGGCTTGCATGGCACTTCATGATGTATTCTTCAGGAGACATTTTTTTTTCCTAGGCAGACAAATTCCAAGGATCAGTTGACTATTAATACTTACATTTTTGCTTGGAGCATAGATTAGACCGCTAATATAACCTCATGAGTTTCTGAAAACATCAGTCCGCTTTGATGTCACTTTACACAAAAATAATACTGCAAGGTTTATTGTGGCAGATCCAGTCCTACACTGTGCTTTCCTTGAACCACAGATGCAATGCTAAGAAAACTGAAAGCTATAGGTGACATTAAGCTGGTAAAAAAGGAATGGCTGCCTCCAAGTTATTAAACATCATTTTCCCATGTCCTCACTGCTACTTGATAACTTGCCCTGACTGTATCCTCGATTGCTTTTGATCACTTCCAAAGTTGCTTTGCTGCTTTAATTAGATAGGGAGAGTATAGATTATATGAGTCAGCCTTCATTTTCTTGAGCAGCGTGAAAGCAAAAGAAAAATGAAGTGGCTCAAGAGAAATATTTATCTGCAGCAATTTAGCATGCACTGTAAAAATTGCTTTCAGAAAAGGAAAATGGAAATGTTTTGAAGGACACATGTCAATGAGTTTCAGACCCACTCGCCTGTATTTTCCTTGATAAAAACCTTTTCCTGGTACAAACGCCCATGCACCAGTGTGCAAATGGGTGGTTTGTAGTAGCTGTTAAGCAGAAACCTTCAATCCTTTCAGATTTGTGACCGATCTAACTCACTCTGATTTCTACAGCTGACATGGCTTCCCACATAATATTTGTTTCATTGCTATAAATATGTATTGCATCTAGGAGTGTGAGGGTAAGGATAAGAAAGAAGCATTCCCTTGACAGGTTCTTATTTATGAAAAAATATTGTAATGTTTAACTCCAGTATGTATGAAATACAAAAAAGATACATGTGCTTCTTACTGGAATATAAGTGTAAATTCAACTCTCACCACCTCATTATCTCAGTTCATTACTTTATGAAGGCTATTGTATGGGGTCAGAGAAAACATCCAAGGTAAGATGGGAAAACATGGGTATTAAATACGTCTTTTTTGTCTCTAAATTGATTACAGATAGCTGGAAGTGAAAGGGAAAAAAAGACTTTCCTTAGCTTTCTGTAGCATAATTTTGAATGTATTTTAAAATAAATATGTTTTTCCACTTATCACTGATGCCAGTTCATTTAAGGGAAAGAGTAAAGTGCTAGCAATGAAATAACACTGATATTTAGTTTTTCTCACCTCTATTATAATTTTTAAGAATCAGGGCTCTCAAGAAAGTCCTAAGGGTTATTTGGGAGATAGGAAATGAAGAGAGAAGCTGAAAGCATATGCTAAAATCTGTTAGATTGTGATCAGTTCTTACTCACACCAAGTTCCCTAAATGAAGCTGAGTTGAAGAGAAGTGAGATAAACAGCATAAGATTAAAGCTGGAGGTTCTGGTTTCAGTCTGAAACATGAATTCAGATTGCTTCATTCAGTGCTGCCAAGTTCAAGCTTTCAAACTCGCTAGTCAACCTGCCAGTATCACAAGATACCTTAAAAATGCTGATATGCCAGAACATAGCAGAGATTGCCTTTAGCTTTATTTAAAACTTTCTTTGGGGCATCCTCTGCAAATCCTTCTCTATACTTATCTTGGGCAGAATCTTCCTTAAATGATCAAAAATGTATTGCTCTAAAATACTTGGTTTTACAAAATAAACCTTGTGCTAATCCATTTTTACACGCTAAAATGTCAATCATTGCTATCTGACTTCTTCCTAACTGGCTGTGAGTAAGGATTTCAGGTATGTAAGCTGTCTGTTTTCACCTCTTTTTTGCACTTTTTTAAATTCCATTTAGTTCTTACAGGTAATCTTCTAATGTGCTAGGAGGCTCCCTAAGTCTTGCGTTTGTCCCCAGAAACTTCCAGAGTGGGTTCAAGGCTCCTCATGAAAACAGCAAAGGGAGTTTAGAAGAGATCTTAGACGTGGCCCTGGAATTGATGTAGGAGTTATTGTCCAGTCTCTGACATCAAACCTGAATGCAGTTCTGGGCTCCATCAGTTTCTATTGTCAATCTGGCCTTTCAGCTAGGCATTTCAGGACACCAGACTGTCGTGGGACTGTACTTCTCTTCTATAGCCTGCAGTGTGTCCTCTTGTGCACTGGCAAAATGTAACTAGTGCTAAGACCATCATAAATACTTACAGGTCATACCCAGTATGAACATTTAATTCCTGCTGTCATCATTAAAAGTGTAGTAGTTTTAATATATGTAGAGTGTTAAGCTAAACTACCCCCTTAAAAAAGAAAAAAGGATTGTTGTTTAAACAAAGTACATGATGTTTCCCTGGTTTCTTTATTAGGAAAATGATTTCTTTATTTCTAATTTTCTGTAGTTCTCTCAGGATTCTGTTAAACCACAATGGAGTAGCTGGGGAAACATTGCTTAAGATGAGCAAATAACACTAGCATGTGCAATTGAGAAGATTAGTTTACTCGTGGGAGTTTCACAGAGCTTGTATCAGCCCTCTCCCAGCTTCATGAGCCAAGACTGTTTAACCAAACTGCCACATTTACAAAACACAAGGCTTGATTCTTGTAGGTACGCTTGAGGAATTTGATTTGATGTGTACTAAAGCATTTAGTAACAGCCATCAGTTTAAATATCTATAATTTCTTCCCAAGTGTATATAACAAACACTTTGCTTTTAGTTATGACTGTGCCATTGCATTACTTTTCAGACAATGACATGGTGTTCGACTCTACCTAACAGGCACAGACTGCCCTGCTGTTTGTCCTTGCTGAAAGCATCTCGCTTTCATGATGTGCCTCTCTTTCTCCATATCCTTGTGCAGTGTTCATATTACTGTATGGATCTTCAGCTTCAAACCCTAAACTCCTGCTCCGGCAGAGGAACTGAGAGTCCCCATATTTCATTACTGATCAATGTATTCTTGACTGTACTTCAATTTTCCATTTAAAGTGTAAGGACTAATCATGTAAGAAAATTCCGGGGTTTCTGTATGTACCAGTATGGTTAAAAAGAGCTGAAAATCCTTCCCTTATTACAGAACCAGATTCAAAGGTAGGTCTTAGCTGTTAATTCCCACAGGGTTTCAAAGTGACCTCTGCTGAACTTCCACATAATCCATTTACTGTAGATAGACATTAAACTGCATAGGAGGTATATCAAATGCACCTACCTACTGGACTTGCTCCAGTTTATCTATGTTTTCTCTTGGTCTGGGAAGCCTAACCTGGAGATAGATAGTAATTCAGAGATTATCTCAAATGCCTGACAGAGGGAAGTGATAGCAAGGGCTAGCAGCAAGCTAACAATCAACAAGGGCTATGCTCTTGCTGACATAGTCCACGATGCAGCTGGCTTTCATTGCTACAGGGGCACACTTGGCTCATGTTCAACTTGCTGTCAGCCAGCCCTCCTTCCATGAAGTTGCTTTCCAGCTGGCTGCCCCAGCCTGGACTGTTGCATGGGATCAGTCTATCCCAGATGCAGGACCCTACAGTAGCTTTAGAAATTTCTCATGAGATTTATCTCTTTCTACCTAAGCCTTGACCTCCTGCGTATATGCTGCTGTTTGGTATCTGTGAATATGCTGAGGTTGTGCTACCTCCTGTTGTCCAGGTAATCAAGATATTTAAGGTACTGATGCCAGTAATAGCTGTTGAGGGATACCACTAAGGACTGTATGCCGGTAGGGCTTCCTACCACCGGCTGAAAACCTTGGAGCCTGGCAGGCCAGCTGATTTTCTATCCACCTGTCAAAACCACATTTCATCAATTTGGTTGAAATATTATTGTGTGAAACTCTAAAAAGCCTCGGTATAGTCAAGGTGAGAAAACAAACACTCCTGTCCTATAGCCAGCTGAACCAGTCATTTCTTCAGGTTGGTCAGATCCAGCTTGCGTTTAGTGAGCATAACCTGGATGTTCTCAGTCATTTTACTTTTCTTCTTGTACTTATTATACATGACTTCTAAAAGGATTTTCTCCATAACTTTCCTGGGGACCAAACCTGGTCTGTAGCTCCCTGCATCCTCACAAAAGCGTAGTTTCCGCTGTCTGCTTATAAGGAAGTAAAGGAAACTTCAGCTGTTATTCACCTGTTACACTAGCAGCAAATGCCTAAGAAACTATATCAGTTTGCTACTTGCTCCACCAACTCTGTGCTGATGCACAGTGGAGTGGGTAATATATGTATATGCTCTCCCATGTGAACAAGGGCTTAATACTCTAAGTCCATATTTGCTGAGATTGCCTGACTATGTTTGTCCTTTCTTGCTGTTCCAGGTCTGTTGGAGCTGAACATCTGCCTGAAAACAGCCAGATGGGTGTGAATCTGGACTTCAGCAGTCTCTTCTGCTGTAGGGCAGCGCTACATGAAAATTATTAGACAAAAAGTCTTGTGATGCTGTAGAGCCTTCATTAGTTCTTCTAAATATATGAGTGAACACTTAATTCTTTTTTCCTTTGATGTAATCTTGTTCTATTCATTTATTTCTTAAGCAGCTTTGTAATAGGAGACTATTTCCTTACTGTCATTTAAAACTGCCACCTTACACAAGCAGCAGCTATCTTAACACCAGAACCACAAGGCCACATTCAGTTGCATTGCAGGTGGTTTCAAGTCTCATTAAAACAGTGGTCATCATCTTCTGACCCTGAATCGTTTAATTTTGGGCTTACTTTAAAAATGGTGATCAATGAAGTTAATTATAGGTTGTCATAGGCACAGGGTACACACTCATCTCCCACCAGACCATCCTCACCGTTGGCAATAGCTTAGGGATGTGAAGCTTTTAGACTTTTGAAACTGGGTTCTCAGAGGGCTTCTCATGCTTTTGAACAAGTCTGTAATGCCTTTTGTCATCCTCATTGTAGTTCAGTCCTGTTCTAGACATTCAAGAGGATTTGGAGAAAGAAATTGGGCCTTTCAGTCATTTTTGCAAAGATAATGAAGATGTATTCAGCTCCTGGCAGCTGAAGTACAGAGGAAGGATTTGGAATTATTCTGAACACATTTTTCTTTTTCCCTCAGAAACAAGGTCAAGAGAGATTATTGTTTTATTGATTTGTTCTCTACTCATCCTTGAAATAGTGTCAAGTCATCACGACAGGAACTCAACAGTTTGGAGAACAGAGAATGAGGAAGAGAATCAGTCAAGGAAGAACTTGCTAGGATTTCACCATGGTAATTTCACAAATGCCACTTTACAATTCAACTGTTATCCTCAAAATAGCTCTAATGTACTCTGTAATTCACACAGATAGCAGGAAAAAATGTATTAATCACAATGCAATGAACTGCTGGCTGCTAGATTTGAAAATAATAGAAACTAGAGACTCTGAAAGACACTGGGGGGAAACTGGCCTTCAGAAATACTGAAGATAGTATTAAAGTGATATATTACTTTTAATTAAGACACAAAAGTGCCGATCAAGCTCAAGTCTTTCTTGTGTAAAGTGCGGAGCAGACACACACCAAGAGATGGGGCATAGTCTCTGAAACACACAGGCAGGTGTCATTGGGGTTTTGACACACCAGATACAATATTTTGAACTCAGCAATTCATACGCAGCTAAAAAACTTCTACAGTAAGCAAGAGGCCGCAAGTACAGCAGGCAGTGTCTGTTGAAAAGAATCCATCCAAGTCCCTATTCATCCATGTCCCTGCGCTCTCTTCTATGGGATTTGCAGCCATGTTAAACCTCAAGCCACTGAAACATGGTGCTGCTGCCTACCTACAGATACCAACCGGTTGCCATCTAGCATTGAGTTCTAACACTTCATAACTTCAATTTCCTCTGCAATGACAGTATGATAAACTTTTTTTTTTCCAAAAGAGAAGCTAGTGCTTGCTGTGTTACAATTCCACTTTATGGGGTCTAAGAGAATGCCATATACATTTCTAATGAAGTGGAGAATCTGCAACACAAACATGAAAATGGAAAAGCTTTCCTCTGTACCTCAGTTTATGCAAGAGCAGGCACTCATAACATTTGCTCAAATGCTTAAGTCTCCTCATTGCCCTGGGCTGCAATTAAACTAGCTTTAACTACAATTGGCTTAATAATGCCTTAGTGAACTGACAGCACAGATCTCTGTGTGCTCTCCAATCTAAGACAGAAGAGATTTTAATATCTCCCTAAAGTCAAGTAGTAAATGCATAATACTGCATGCCTTTTTAGATGGCCTTTAATGAGGCCTTTTAACACAAAGTTTTTTCATTTTAATTTTATTTAGCATTTTTAAAAAAGCAAAAAAACAAACAACTCTGGATAGGTACAAACTGTCTGTTAGCACCAAAGTAATTCTAATGAATATTTCCTCCTTAAGTGGTAAAACAGAGAAAGTTAGTTGTAAAAAAACCCCAGCCGTTGCTACATACCCATGAAATACTGTGGGACTACTGCCATCTTCTGGGACATGAAACAAAGGCACATCAATATTAAAGGGTATACTCTCATTCGCAAGAACAGACAAGGTTTAAGTTTTAAGATGCAGAATAAACAGAAATTCTTGAGGGCTGGCACATTTGCCCATATCATATTTGACTTCTTCACCATTTACATATTTGACTCCTATAAAGTAGTTTAACATCATTTTATAAACACAAATTATGCTCCTTTAATTTCAGTTGTAGGGCAGAGAGTTGTAAGCACTTGTTGTGTTCTACTTCTGAGAAGTTTCTCAGAGAGACTGCATGGGAATAATGTAAATTTTGTATTTATATCATACTGATTGGAGTGCCTTGTTACGTGTTTCACAATAAGGGCTTCCTGAAGTATTGTTATATATTATACAAACTTGTAACTCAGTAGATGTGTTTCTGTGTGATGCATTTTGTGGCAGCTTTATTGCACATTGCAAGCTTTTTCTTCTTTGGGAAGGACTCTAAGCAATAAGAGAGTTGGATTCATTTATTCATTTTCTTTTTCTAATTTACAGCATGCTCCATGGGCTTGTTTAGACCCTGGACTGATTGTGGACAGAAAAGTCTGTCTTAGGAGTTCAACACGCAGTATATAAGCTATGAGTGGTTTTGTCATGGCTGACCACAAAGAACTGTTTCATATTTCATCATGGGAGCATAGCTCATGATCAGGAGGCAAGTAAAAAAAAATCACATAGCACCAGGCTTCTCAGGGATGAGTTTGACGTTAGGACCACCAAAAATAAACACTTCATAAGGAATAAATAGTTTTTGAAAATAGAAGTTAACTAAATGAATAAATAAATAGGACTCTTAATTCTCTGAGTGATACATTGCCCCCTTTCAAAACAAACTGTAGCTCCTGCCCGACCTGACGTTCTCAGACAGTGACCTATTAGATTAAGCTGTTTAATACATACACCTGATACTGAAGGAATATAAATAACACTTCTGCCTACCCTCTTAAATATTAGCCTGTGTCATAACTCAACTTACGATGTTTTTATTTATTCCAGCAATTTCTCCCCAGTCTCTCTCCACTTCATGTCGGATGCCTCCCAGCCTGAAATTACAATTGACTTCTGGGCTGTTTTTTGCAGGGTAACACAAGCAAACAAAGAAAAAATGTTACCTGTATGAAAGCGCTGCCCTCTAGGGATGTGTGGCAGGAGAAAAACTGCAGCCATCTACCCATGGCCCAGCAAGATATATGAGATCTCAGGTGGCCTTTGGAACAGGGCTACCAAATGCATGTCATGTGAGTTGTAGAATACTTGGCACCCTGCCTTGGGTTTATCTTTGCTGTTAATACCAGCCATCAATCTTGTTCCTCCCCAGGCTGACTGCTCCTATGAGAAATTGCTTTACTTCTGCACACTCATTACCTCTCACTCATAAAGGACAATTTTATACTGTCGGTGCACCTGTATCAGCCTGTTGGCTCAGCAGAAACCACATATGTCTTGAAGAAGTCCTCCACATTCAGATAAGACAGCAAAGGAAAGATGCTACAGAGCCTTTGGGTAATCTGGATGTGAGTTTATAATTGGCAAGTGAAATACACCACTCTCCAGTAACAATTAAAAAATTAAGCATCTGGGAAAAGATCTGTGCAACATTTAACTGTTGCTAAGATCCCATTTTATTTAAAATCCCAGCATGTTTCTACATTTTATCATGCCAACTAAAATGAGATACAACCTGGCACTTCTGAGCAAGGTAGTTTATTAGTTACATAATGTAGTTTCTATAATATGAATCTCATTCCTGTGTTGTCCCAGGGCTCCATCATGATGTTTATTACTATGACAATCCAGAGAAAACAAAATCCATGTTTCATGCTTGTCCTTTTCGCATGATTGGGTAGAAATTGTGTTTAGTACTTATAATACTGCATTTATACTACTTGTTCCATTTTCGTCTCTGTTGAATTGGGGTTGTTTAACGTGAGAACCATGAAAAAAAAAAGTTTCCATCAGTTTTTATGCCAAGCACTGATTTTGTTGGTGGTGAACAGTACTTTTCAGAGCATAGGTTCCATAAAATTATGGAGACAATCTGTCATCTATCAGTAAGTGTTATCCAAGTTATTTTGTGTCCCTAGGAGACATGAAATACAATTTAAACAACTGAAAATTATTTATTAACTTGTTATCTCTGCATCTTATGCAAAACTGTCCTCTATGTTCCAGTATTAATAGTTTGAACAGCTACTACTGTGTTGGCACCATCGTTATTTAGAGGAACGAGGGGGTTTATAGCTTCAGGCTGATCCAACTCCTTCTCAGGTATTTGCAAGGCAAAGTTATTACTCACTGTGCCTCTGCTCCCTAGTGGAAGACACACAGTCTATAAGATCATTTAGGTATGACCTTTGAGCTGTTAGTAAGTGTACAGTGTACAGCACGAGTATGCCTGCTTCTAGAAAGCCTGCTATATTCTAGAAAGCCTGCTATATTCTAGAAAGCCTGCTATATTCTAGAAAGGCTGAGATGCACATTTACTGCAGTGGTAGAGAAATGTGTGTGGTATTCCTCTTACTCAGTTTTGTAACTGGAACTGGCAAGCTGATTAATTAAAATTTACAGAGGAGCTAGGAGTACCCAAAAGGAGCAAATCCTCAGGGGTACCACCCTTTTATTGTCTGCTACCCCACAAAGCAATTGTACTCAACAGGGATGGTACAGCTGATGAAGCCTCTGCTGCTCATATAGGACGTTTCCCAACAGAGATCCTCATTGTCACTAGAAGTTATGTTAAGGGAATGCTGCAAGGTCTTCTCCCATGAAAGGGAAAAGGCAGCGTTCAGTAAACGGCTCCTACTCTTGGTTTACTTGGTTGAAAGAATAAAAAACATTAAGAATAATGAAGGCAGGTTGGTAATGGATATATGGGCTTTACTTCAGGCTTGCATATCTGCTAAGTTTCCAACCAAGGTATTTGTTTTGAGCAAGGTATTTTGAAATAAACAAAGCAGTCCAATTAGGAAATGTGGACTGTTTTAACTAATGTTCTTTATTTGGTCTTTAAAAAATTCAAAATAAGCTCTGACATGACTTTCATGTGGAAATTCTCGTCAGGGAAATTTTGACATCTATTTTGATACTTATGTAAAAAAAACCCAAACCACTAATGGGACATCATATTCATAAGCCATTCTAAAAATAAGCAAAATATAAACACATTGTCTTTTCTATAGTGTGGTAAAAACTCCTGTGCACACCCACAAAGGAGCATTGAGAGACTGGCAGCTGGAGGAGCCCGATACCTTGCCCTGCTGTCTCCCAGGCCCACTGCAGGAGCCATCACCTACCTCCAGCAGCCCAGAGGAGCACAGGGACACAAGCATACTGGAACCCGTATCAAGGACTTGGAGGACTCTCAGGGCAGCCTCAGCCCAAGGATCCACGTGTGACACCCACCATTGTAAGGCAAACCTGGAGCACCTTCTGATCTGAGGGGGGCTGCTGCCTGCACAGGGGTGTAAGGCACTTGGTGGGATGAGTAGAAGAGCACTTTGGAAGAGACTATTTAGGGAGAAACCAAAGAGGGGAGAAAGGAGGGATTTAGGTGATTTGGGGAGGAACAAGTATGGGGAAGTTAGATGGGTAAGGGGATTAAAGGGGATGATGACGTCTCAATAGTCAATTGATCAGTACACTTCTCTGACCATGTTTTGTACTCTATGGAATACATGTGTAGGGTACTGAGTGATTCCAGTAATGTCTACTTATACCCCCAGATCAGTCTGATTAGCAAAAGGCTAAAAGCTGGGGGTAAATCAAAATTTGCCTGAGGTGGATTCCTCCAGTTTTATTATTGCCATAACTCCAAATGGAACGGTAATTATGAGTATTTTACAATGATCATCAAGAGAAATCTAACCATCCTTTACTGACTGTACATTTATTCATACACTGCCTAAAACAACAAATGACATCCATTGCTGTCCTCAAAGTCAAGCTGAGCCAAAATGAATTTAATATAATTGCAAAGACAATGAAAAGTCTAAGTTGTGTAACTATTAAATTATGAGTGTTCTGTGCTCTGATTTAGCAAGGTTAAACCTAGTTCTAACTAAAAGTTGTTGCCTTGTTCTATTGCATACCAACAGATTTAAAGTAAACGTGGATTAAATACTACCCTGAAATGAAGCCACTGAGCTGTACCTATGGACTTGAGAGTGTTGCCATTTTTTCAAATAGCAGCAAATTCCTCTGAAGATGCAGAACTTGGTTTACACTACTTTATCTGCAAATTTTGTAATGTCCTATAGAGAAGAATTATGCAATATCTGATGCAGAAAATTAAAATCCTTCTGTGGCAATATGCAGCATTTCTCCATTTTAAATATGTATATCCCTATTACCTTTTACATGTGCATGCAACACATCTTTTTTCCCATTAATGAAATTTGACAGCTTGTGACAGGATAGAAAGGGAATTCTTTGTATTTAGCACAGAAAACTCATTTCTCATTTTTCTAGTGCCGAGTAGCTGCAACAAAATTGCCTAAACCACTATATCAATTCCTCACCATTGTGGTTCTTCAGGTCACCCTCAAGGGTCTTCAATTTCCTTATGTTCACAGCTTGGCACCTGGTAATTTTCAGAAGCAGGAAATATGAATAAGCTATATATTTTTATTTGGAGAAGGATTTTTCTTTATTTAAGAAGAAATAAAACTGTCAGGCTGAAAATATTAAAAGTCAGAAGCTTGACTATAGCGTCACAGCAGCGTCAATGCCAATTTTGTTTAGCAAACTTGGGAATTAAGATTTTCTGCATGACAAAGAAACCTCCCCTCTCCCTGAAAGAAATTGTCCATGTGCAGGAGAAATAGAATTTTTAGTTCAATAGTCAATGGAGTTTAAGAAGAAGTTATGGTAATAAGGCTGAAATGCACCCAGCATTATTTTTCCTTTAAAAGTTACTCAGTATTCGTGCTGCTCATAGTCATATGCTTTGTATACCAGCATTAATAACTGAGGAGATGCTACAGTAAGCAATAGTACAGAATTCAATCTATTTCCTTAAGAATGGCTTCAGATATTTGCTTTGGGTTTTTGCCATGAGGTGAAAGAAGGGGTTCCTTTTTCTCTAAAGTTATTTCCATTGAACATATATTTCCTAAGTCTTTACCAGTGTATGGCCTGAAATAAAGTACTTTTTCTGTTCCAGTTAAAAATTTGCTACTAATGGAAATATAAGGTTTCTGACTATGAAGACAGAAATTAAAAGCAATAAAAACACTAGACAAAAGGCATGTTGAGAGAAAAACTACTTCATATTTATTCAAATAAACCCTCCAAAGTCTGCCACTTTCATATGTTCTCAGACTAATTTGTTTTACCATGGTAAATGCAGGCAATCAAATTTGCATATTTAATACTGGTGTCACAAATTTAATTACCATGGTGTCATAAAAGCATCAGTTTTGCACTCTGCTCTGTCCTTTCCTGTGCAACTTAACCAGCTCAGTCTTGCTGGGACTTGCCTTCCCCAAATTCTCTGTCCCTGGCTCTAGGTCAGCACCTTTAAAGCCTCAAAGCTCTTTTGGGAGAGGGCAGGAGAGGATCTCCGCTACTCCTTCCACCTCCTAATAACACATTTTCTACAAGGAGAGCAGTGGCCTTACAGAGGAGGTTATACAAATTAGGATTATTTCAGTAACATGGAAGACAGTGAGATAAAAAGGAGCTATCATCTATCATCTGCTATTACCTTCCCAGGAAAATCAGATCTTCTGAGGAATGTTTGCATTAGTGAGGAAAGTGAGAGAATGCTCCCTTAAAAGCATCATACAGCATAACAAGCCTAAAGATGATACAAGGCAGGATTGATCCCTCTCAAAGTCAAAGAAGATTTAGAAATTCAATACTATACTGGATTTACCAACATTCTATTAAAAGTCTGTTCTTTTAAAAGGCCATTCATGATTTGGGTCTGTTCTAGAATGAATGCATGGGCTTCAGTCCAGAATCAGAGATGTGATTTCTTAATATGGTTTGAACAGACTTTTTACATCCTCTGGATGAGCCCTGTGACTGAGAATCACTTATACTAGTGTTTGCTAGTAGTACACACACAGAACTTCAACCGAGCCAGTTACCAGTTCAGTGCAAATACAGACATAAAAAGCTGTATGTTATTAGCAGATTTTTTCCCAAGCTGAAGTTGTGAGAAACCCAGTCTGCCAGGGGCTAATAATATAAACTATGGACATATTCTTTTAGGCACAAACATACAAAAGTGTAAATCAGAAGCTACATCAGTTCTTTGCTATGCATCCCACTGAAAGGAGCAATGTCATTGATCAACCCTCTTTCCCCCACAATGCAAGTGCATTTTTTTATTATATCCTTCTGAGATAATCCTTCTGGATCAATTGTGGAAGATTTCTTACTGCTACATCAGTAGGAAAAAAAGTATGCTCGTGATGCATCTACAGATTTGCTAGTGTATCTGGTTTTAGAGCCTGCATTATGAAACAACAATTGTATATAAGCAAATGTATGTCTTCTTGTACTTTCTTTAGGGCTAAGAAAATGCATAGGTCCTTCCTAACCAGACATCTTTTATAATATATTTTTTTTGTAGTCAGTGGTTAACTGTTTTCCTGAATTATTTTAATAGTTTAACATCTAATTTTGTTCTATATTTTTAAGATACAAATGTGGCATTTTGAATCTCTGAAAATTGTATGAATGGAGCTGTTAATGGCTCCATACGTCTTTGTTACTGATACTTATATTAGTGAAATCTGTCAGCATTTAATTTCAAAAAGCTTGGGTTTGAAAATTAGGTGGTTGGATGGCTGTTTGTTGTTTTAGCTGTTGTCTTAGCAAAACCTCAAGACTACTACTTTATAGCAAAGCATGTCCTCACCCCTTCTTCACTGCTCTTCAAAACATGCCGTAACTTGCCAGCCGACTGGCTCAGTTGTGCGAGGAAACAGCCAAGCATGCAAATACATATCACATCACTAGATGTCCTCCTGCCACAAAATTTCTTCTCATTCTGTTAGCAGACTACTAACATTCTCTTAAAACCTGCAATCGTGCATAGCACTAAAAGATTACTAGTGCAGATTTGTGCAGACAGCCTCAGGGCAGGTCAGAGCACTGCACTTATTTTTTGTTACACACAGATTAGAAATGTAAGGGATACAGAGGGGTTTTCTGTTACATTAAGCTTTGCAAAAGCAGAGCTTTATGAGTAATTAATCCCACAGTAGCCATGGTCTAGTTTATTCACCTTTTCCCATAGCTGCCAGGTTCTTAGATGTTTCTGTAATGCTCTTAACACTCCCCAGCAGGTAAAACAAGAACTTGGTTTGCACTTGCCTGCTCTTTATGTGTCAGAAAAAAAGTTTGTTATCAGAATTAAATTGTTTCTAGCACCAAAGTCTTTCAACTATATCATTTCAGGCAGCATTTCTAAATCAGGCAGATGATTTTCTTGGCTTCTACTTGTTCCTGACCACAGAATCTTGGAGCAGTATTACAAAAAGCCAAGTCTGTAGTCTGCAATGGTTCTCTACTGCCATTTACTGAAAATAAGGAACACAGCAGCACTGAGAAACACATCACTAAATCATGTATGTGGGTTTGGGAATTGTTTCAATGCTTTTACCCTATTGTGAAGTGACAGCATATTTAGAAAGTCACGGTGCATCGCCTTTGCAAGGAAGCAGAGCATTCTGACTATAAAATACTTACGTGAAACACAACACTTTTTTATATCAAATAAGACTTTTTCTGATCATGTTTCTTATTTGAATTCATTAGTTTTCTAAGAATAAAACTACCTGCATATTTGTTACTTGGGGTGATGGTAAATCTTCAAATTGGACAGAAATGTGTAGATTACCAGTTTATTTACCAAGGGAAATAAAGATTTTGAGGACATGGAAAACTGTTGAAATGTTTAGCAAACTGGAAAGGCTTTCAGCTGAAGTAGAAAATAGTGTCCAAATATTTTGTTTGACTTCTAAATCTAACTTTAAAAAAATATGTTGCATATCCTTGTTGCTAAAATAAGAGAGGGGAATAAGCCAAAACCAACAAAAACCTTTCATGTTGGGTTAAATAACACACATTGGCTGTCAGACATTTGTTGCTCCAAAAGAATAAATATTATGTGACAATTGATTAAGATTGATTCCCCTCTTCTTTGTCCTGATTCTTTTTTATTTGGTCTACTACACAGGCAGTACTATTGTTAGATTCTGTGCTATGCTGGGACCTCACAGGCACTTCAGTGCTGTGTTTCGTATTTCATAGAATTTACTGGTCTGATCTTCATGCTTTTATTCAGGGGAGAATTGCCTCTGAAGTCAAATGGGATATTCTTCAAATTAAAGGATGCATGGGTAGATATCAGTCTGTCAAAAATTAATTAAAGCTTCCATAAATGGGAAGGTGACCCACATAATCTTGTAGCCAAAGAGTGTGCACTAGAATATGGGTGCTGGTGTGACTGCTCCAAGTAAGTGTTCTGTTTTCAGATAAGCATGAGGGAGGTTGTTTGCTTGGCTTAGAATGAAAACTTCAGTTTAGAGGGATAATAACTATTCTTAGATATAATTCACATGTGGGTCACATGCTTATGAACTCATTCCACAAAGGACAGATCCAGCAGATAGTGACTTGCAAGCTTTATGCTTGCAAGCATTGATGCAGTGGGGATCCAGAAGGCATTGCATTTCATGCAATGTTTTGGTGGAAAGCGTGGTGTTCTGATGGGTAAGTAAGGCCTTGTCTTAAATAATGGCATGCTTCTGATTTCTAAGATTCATTTGAAAGTTAGACTTCTTTTTTTCTGACTTGAAGCCTCCAGGGTACCCATGCAGCAGTACCAAACTGGCTGAGAAGAGGCTGATGGTGTTCACTCTCCTCCCAGGCAGATTCATGTTTTATCATGCCAGCTTTGTCATCAATTATCTCAGTGTATTAAAACAATGACGAATCTCATTTGAATGATTAAGGCCTATGACTGGAATCCTCTATGTGCTAGCTATATATGTGATGAGAAATTTATGTTTGGGAAATGATGAGCTGATCATAAACTTCAATGTCTAAAGCAAGGTTACTACAGTCGTGCACCAAAAGTTTACCAAAAGCATTGTTTCACCAACATATCACAGTTTTGGAAATTCTTCTACCATGCCCAAATCCAAGGTCCTGGTCCATGTGGAACAGACTAAGGAAGTTAACCTGTAAGAGACAAGCAAACCTCGATTGGATCATGTACACAAATAGACTGAATGTTATTGTCATGTCACATCTTTTGTACTTAGCAAAGTTAAATAGAAGCATTGTCCTTATTGTTTACTACTTATGCACTTTTTTCCAATTAATAGCTTCTCCTTCTAATTACATGTTGATCAGGAGTCAAGGACAATGCAGAGAGGATCAATGTGATCAAGTGATTGCCATTTATTAAGCATCACACATAGTCTTTTATACATAAATCTGCACACTAGTTGCATGCTGATTGGTTAACATGCCTTGCCAACAAGCTTTTGATTGGGCAACACACAAAATTTCCTAATACAAGCCATTACATTTATTTATGGCTAGCTTTAATATCAACATCCTTACACTGTGGTTCTGCATTCTGTCTTTCACCTCATCTTTACAATTTTCACTTCCCCACAGCCGTTCCTATCTAATTTCCCCAAGGCCTGGCACTTTTCCACTCCTAGATAAGCCCGACTCATGCTAACTAAATCCCTACAACAATTATAGAAACATTCATATGCAAATCAATATTTGGCAATGCGGGTTTTTTAAGTAGCTGCTCTGGGGTGCAGTAATGCTTCAGATGTAAACAATCAGCTCATGAAGCATCTCACAGCTTCATGCCTTTTTCTTAGCCTAGCCACTAGAGGGCAAAAGACATAGCAATTACTCGGGAATGGTATTCTTTCATATGTCTTTATATTATGAGTATTGCATACTACAGGAATAAGTCAGTGCCGAACAAGAATCTACAAAGGCCTTTTTCTTAGATGGACTTCAGATGTCTTATATGGGACACGGGTTTGTTATCTTGTCACAAACTGAAAAGATAAAGAAGTAATCGTTAATGGGCATACTGAACTAAATTTATAGACAATTCTGAGTTCAGCGTTGTGGGTGTAAGTGAAGTTGTCATTAACTCAAGAGTGATCTCCTTTAGGGATGTGAGCAGGTTTTTCAGTCTCTTTGCTAACTGTCTTGAGGGGTATGTGGCACCAACCAGCTCCACACAGTTGCCTTGCTGCCATGAGAAAACTGAAAAGCAACTGCAACAACCCCAGAGGAAGCACTGAGGCCCAAGGAAACCTTACATATGGTGGGAAATGGAGCAGACAAGAGTGCTCATTCACTGTGTAACTCCACTCGCTTTGTCAGTTATGTGAATGACATGTGAAAAATTATTTCCTGCATCTCCAAGGCTTTAACCCCCATAAAACAGTAGTAGTTACATTGCCCACCTCCTGACTTTCAGTGTGGCTTGGGCCATTGCACTGCAAACATGCAGGGAAGATGGAGTAGTTGAATATTAGTAAAATATATGTATATATCTATCTTACTGGCAGACATTAATAAGCTTTTGCTGTATATTACATTTTAAGCTCTATGTTCTAGTCTTCAAATTATAATGACTAATTAGAGGTATGTGAACACTGTAATTATCTTCTGGCAATAAATTGAAATACATATTCATAGTTACATGGGTTTTATCTTCTGTGAAATGGTCCTTATAAAAACAGCATATCAGATATTAATCCTTAAAGATGAATGGAGAGAATGTCCTTTTCCTTTGTCTCTGGATTATTTATGTGTTCCCATTAATTATGCCTGATTTTCTGTTACCATTTTTCTTCTTAATGCAGTTCAGTTTTAGCATATCTTTCAATAGATTTGTTTGTAGGTAGGATCATCATTTATACTGTGTAGCACAAATATTTTATAATCCACTAATCTTGACAAAAAGGCAATGCCTTACCAATAAAAAAAATACATGAGGCGTAATGATTCCCTGCTAATAATTCATTATGTCTGATCACCCAGTTTTAAGTGTCTATTGCACTTTAATTTCACCAGATTTCTTCCTTTGGAAGCTGCTACTCTTTATCTTTTATTAAGGTTATTTTTATACCAGCAGCTCATCCCTTGCCAAAAGCAACTGCACAGTCATAGGTCAAACAACGAACACAAGGAAGCAGCATGGAAAATTCCTGGATTAAGCTAGAATTTCTCCATGATTAGAGGGTCACACAGTGGAACAATTTGCCCAGAAGCTCAGTCCTATTTAAAACAACTGGAGAAGACTCTGGTCCAGCTCTGAAGAGAGCCCTGGCTTATGTGGCTGCTGATGACGCAAGTTTGCTCAGCAAAATAGGTGATGTAGAGCAAGTGTAAGGAGAAAAGGCTATGGTGAGAACAAGAAACTACTTTAACCAAAAAGCTCTAATTCTCCTGCCTTTAGACTGGTGTCATAGCAGTTCCCCCCTCCCCCCCCTATTTTCCAGTGCATTTACACATAGCTTAGCCAAGAGGAACTCCAGCTGCGGCCACAGTGGTGTCATGTAATTTGTGTATGTTTAATTCTCAAATTTCCAGAGCTTGTACTAGGAAACTGGTAAAGTTGCTGTACCTTACACAAGCAATGTTTAATTACATTTAGAAACAAAACAAGCAGTGATCATAACCAGAAAATGACAGGATAAAGTTAAACTTACTTGTACTCACCCCGAATTTTTGTCTGGTTAATCATTGATCTTAAAAGAAGTTTAGGTCAAGACAGTAGCAACAGGTAAATTTTACCTCTAGATAACAGTGCAATAAAAAACCTTAGGTTTCACTTTCTGGCTGGAGCAAGTCAGATAAAAACTGACGCAGGCAGTTGCACTGTAAGTGAAATAAAAGGCCTATTTTAGTGTTTACAGCATCGGCAGCTTCAGGCTGAGATATTTCCTCTTTTGCTATACATACTGAAGCCCTCCTTCCTGGGAAGTGGCTGGACATCACCTGCTGATGAGAAGCAGAGAATAAAGACCTTGGTTTCCTTTGTTTCCACACTTGGCTTTTGCTTTATTAAACTGCCTTTATCTTGACCCACAAGGGTTTTTTTTCCCATGTTATTTTCTCCCCCCTTGTCCTGCTGAGGAGGGGAGTGATAGAGCTACCTCATGTGCACCTGGCATCCAGCCAGGGTCAGCCCAATGCAGTTAACAATTATGTTTCTCAAATTGTCACTGATGATGATTTGAAAAGTCTGCCCAGCACAATTTACTCTGTAAGAATCATCCTTCAGTTTACTCTAATGTCTTAATCTCCCCTTACTCTCACAGTTCAGTTCTAGAGACTTCAGCTTTAAATCAGACTAGCTTGTCACATAATGGATGCACAGTGTCACTGGCAATTATCACCATTATACACAAAACAGAGGCCATTGTGAAGTTTTCAAAGAAATGTTAAAAACATGTCATTACTGCAGCCTTGTACAGGCAAATAGAATAAATTAAAACCACTGACATTGTGAGTTGATTAATCAAAAATACATCGATTTATAGGTATTATGTCTCTTTGGGAATTCACTAAAAGCTTTGTATGATCCCTTGTACAGCTGATTGATGAAGTCTGTCATTCAATACATTAGGTACATATTATTGATAGTTTCTAGCACAAACCAGTGCATATTGTTGCTTTCATTCAATATAACAAACTACATAGAAAAGAAGTACAAAAGGGATGTTTTCTTTCTAGCAAAAGAAGCCATAATCTAATTTATACAGAGTGTAAAGGATTTGTATTTTGATTTTTTATGCTAGAATGTTAATTTGTAAAATCAGTGATATAAAAGATGCTTGACCTATACTGAAGCATCGTGGGCTCATAGAGATAATGCATGTAATGAATATAAGTAACAAAGTGGATGCTGCATAGAATCATAGAACCACAGAAAAGTTGGGGTTGGAAAGGACCTTAAGATCATCTAGTTCCAACCACCCTGCCATGGGCAGGGACACCTCACACTAAAATGATCTTACTTCAGAAATAATATTTTAGCACAAATATTTGGTGGAATACTAGCAAACCCTCCAACCACCTGTAAAACATTTATAAAAGCCATACCACATTAACTGTGCCTTTAAATGCACATCATCTGTGTCTCAGCTGTGCTCTAAATATGTCCGTAGAAGTGGTTTAGAAACCTCAGAGCTCACCATGCAGTTGTTCTTTTACCATGCACTTTTTTCAAGACTTAATTAAAATGTCAGCCATTACTAGAAAAGAAGGACATGCCTTTACTTCTGTGGTCTAATGATAAAGAGCAATCTAGCATTCATTATAAACCACATAGCAAATTATGAAAAATAGCAGTGCCCTGAAATATTTATCACAGAATAACAGTCCACAGAGCAATAGTACCTTATCTATTCACATCTGGCAGACCCCCCACCCTCACTCCAATTGTTGCAAACTCTCTGCTCCTTGGATCCTCTGTCCTACTTCCTCCTTGCTTGTTTTCAATGGCACTTTTTCAAGTTATGACTTTTCAGTTTTTTAGAACTACAAACTGCCCTATCTGGTGGCTCTGTTTGGAGCTGATACCTGCTTTAATGACAATGAATGTGAAAACTTCTCAGCACTATCTTTTCTCAAGAATACAATTCAGTTTCTTAAACAGATAATTCTCATTCACTTAAAGTGAGAAACATTAACACACTAAAATAGACTATCAGTGCCTGCTGATTCTCAGCACTTTTTTCTCATTTCATAGTTTTTGACTGTCATATGTTTTCCATTTAAAACCTAGCCCCGCTTTGCAGCAGAATTAAATTTGGCTTTAAAGATTGTCTTGCTGTAGTCAGTGCTGCCCAGATTCTTCTTTCCAAAAGCTACACCCTAGTGGTGCTTTCTTATTTGTCCTGTACTTAGACTAAGAAAACAAATTTCAACTCAAAAGATCAGACTAAAATTATTCCATAATATTTTGATGCTGAATGGAGTATTTCTTGAAAACGACTCGTTTGTTGGCAAAGCACAATAGCACTAGAGAGCCAGGAACAACTTCACTGAATCATCAGGTTGCTTGGAAATCTTTACAGTATTGTCAAAAGTTAGCTTGGAGAAATGAAAAACATTCATTGGAAAAAAAAAACCCTGAATATTTGTGGAAAAACATTCTCATTGCTCAAAAAGGCAGACTGTGTGTCTCCTTTTGTTGATATATAGCTTAACTGATACAAAAAGCAAATAGGCCCCAGCGGTAGCCTTACTGAAAAGGGATAGCAAAGCACGATGGCCTCATTTAATATTTTTACAACCATCTTATATGGGCTGCCAAGGGCAGCATCTGTCTCATTATTGCCATAAAGCTGACTGAACAAATCCTTAGGGATTAGTCTTAAAGGATTTTTTTGTGTGTGTGGGAGAGAACATGATATAAAATACTTTTTTCCCCTCCCCTGAGAAAGATGAATAAGAAAAATTCTCCAAATGTCACTTTCAGACTTTTTGTGATGTATATGTGCATTTTAAAGATAGGCGCTAAACCAGACGTGCACATTTTCTGGTTTATTCAGAGAAACCAACATTGTTTTCTGACTTCCATCATTTTGTGATAATATATATCCTCATTTCTGTTCTGGAGTTCACTGCTGAGATTTGGACAGAAAGGGAAATACGATCTAAAGAAAGTTCATTTTGTAGGAGTCTTTAGCTACAGTTAAATGTCTTAATATACCTATGAGCTTTTTTTCCAGTCTGGAATTCTGCTCAGTATGCTCTCTCTTTATCAGTGTAAGTGCATACAAAAAGCTGTCCATTTGCTGTACATTAGACTACATAATTCTCTGTGGTAGTGTTATCACAGACAACTTCAGCTGGCTAGACATTCTTCAACCAAATCTCCACATTCTGATGGGAAAATTGCAACTTCAGCTTTCATCTGGGTTGAAATATACAGCAATAGTAATAACACATGGGACAATTTACACAATTAAAATCTTCTGGGGCTAAAACAGTATTAAAACATTGTTAATATTTTAGTAATATGAAAATATTTCTGTTCTGCCATTCTAAAACTGTAAAGAGTTCATAGTTAGACATCTTTACCACCTTCCAACGTGTGACTCCTTCAGCTGCCGTGAAACGTACCTTTGTTAAATCTGAAGACGACACTGCCACAGTTTCTAAACAGACACATTTTACGAACCCAGTTTTGCAGTAGCTCACTACTACATGAATGGGGTTCTGAATAACTGTAAAAATAATGTGGTTACTTTCAGGATCAGGCTAGGGTAATTTATGCTATTGTTGCATGAAAAAGTTGGTTTTTTCCTCCTACTTTAGATTTGTCAGTAGTAACATTTTTGAAGTGTTATGCTCTAAAAACCTATTCTTCCAAGAACCATGCATCAACCAAGCCAACATCACTGTCTTGTGTATACAGATCTTCACCTCACATTCACAAAGGGGAAGCTGTATGAATTACAGAAAACTGAAAAGAAGTAAAATATCTCTGTCTCCAGATCTAGGGTGGGGTAAAATATGATCACTGTGGTTTATGCATTGTTTGCCATACACACAAGCTGCCGCCTGGAAAGCTAACAGCTGGTAGAGAATGTTTGTTTTTCCTTCACAGACAGCAGCTGCTTTCTATCAAATAAGCTCAGAAATGTTTTGAATAATATAGAAATACCCTCTGAAGGATACACAGTAAATCTTTCAGTCAAGCTTCAACAACCACAAAAAGTGTGATCAGATTCTTCTTCAGCAGGAAGAAAGAGAAGTTTTGATACAGCCCTTTCTGACTAAATTCTGTGTAAAGTAGTCTTAAGAGAAAGTTCACAGTTATGGGTTACCTATAAAAAGATTGAGAGATTAACACTGAAGGTATTTCCTGGCTATAAATAAATAATTTCTGACCACACCATGCTCAGAGCACAAACAGGACCAGGAACTCAAAGTGCCCCTAGCTCTCCAGCATATACATTTATCATTGGTCTGGTATAATGAAGATAACTTGATAAGCATTGTACTATGACAGTTTCTCTTTTGCACTGGCTGCTGAATGGACAGTAACTGTTTCCTGTGGCCAACCAGCTATTGATCTAATTCTGTTCTGCCAGTGGTGCAGTTAATGGGAATTCCACAGGCAAATCAAAGCAACATCTTGTCTTCATTTTATCTGAAATATGAGGTCATCTTTTGTACTCTAGACAGCCATTTACCACTCATTTTCCTTCACTGATGTTTATGAGCTGAGGTATAAAATAATTCTCAAAGATAGTTTAACTGAGTCAACAGTTGGCATTGTGACCGTGACTACTGCTGCACTATCAGCTGCATTCATTCCATAAATCAAAGTTTGCTTCTCATTCACCTTTGAGATAGCACACAGCAGAAAGTATCCTGAAAGGCAACTATGCTGTAGCTGAAGAAATGCAGCAGTTTGTCAGCATAAGAACTGAGGGGAGGAAAAAGTGCCCAAAGTCTTTAGCAAACAGCAACAGAATAGTAAATTGGTTCTTATCACTTTATATTCAAGGGCTTTTCCCCACATCATGTCTCAGAAATCATTTCAAAATGCTCGTTTTTACTTCTTAATATTTTTCTCACTAAATTATTGGTAACAAAATGAATTGAAGGAAGAGCTGTCATACACAGCAAGAGGGAAAGCCAAGGCACTCGATTCATTTGTAAAATGGTAAAGGACAACCAATACTGTGGGCAAGTATTTTTTATATGCAATATCAACTCATAAGATATAGTATATCTCATCTAATTTCAACAACAGCTGATGCTTTCCCCCTGGAAAACCCTGAAGTTGCCATTATAAAAGTCATAAATAATATGTTAATGAGATATAGATTGATTATATTGGAAAAGATGACATTCTCATCTATCATTCCAAATGCTGTTTAATGATGGATTACCAACCAGTAATTCCTCTGGTACAAGATTAAGTAAAATAGCAGGCTGTTTCAGCAGGCAAGTCCAGGGAGATGGCAATAAATCTGCTCAATTACTGTTATTACCAATCTTGTTTTCACTGATAAGGATATTATTATTTCATTTAGACTTGTTCATGCATCATAGGTTATTTCAGTCAGTCAGTGGGAGAAACTGCACTATTTTATTCTCAGATCTGCAAAGAACAGAGCTTTGAGAGAGCACAGTGTATGGAGATCAGCAGGACTTAACTAGACATATAAAAGCTAGCAATCTATCAGACCAAAAATACACTGTGAAAACCACATTTTAGAAAGCAGCATTTTGTTTGCAACCCAGCTTACTTATGTGAAAATTCTCAACCAAAGCATAGTGTGTGAGAAGCTGTCCCGTTGAAACAGTATTATTGGATCCTCTATGATTCATACTTCACCTTGGTCCTGTAATATATTGAGAATTAGGTTATTCAGACTATCTTTTGGCCAGGGAAATTAGACTGCAAATAAGCATAACAAAAAATGTCCCCTTTTTTCCCTGCCTCATGCTCAGGAGGGGAGAAAGCATGCAAGGAATTAAAAGAAGTCTACCACAGAAAGTTATTTTCTTTGCCAGCCAACCTGGCCTTGCAGTTCTGATAAACTCCCCCTCTTTGCAAGGAAATCAAAAACACTGTACTTCTCTCAGTGCCCATGTTCTCCCTGGAGTGTTTTTTAACAGCAGATAAGACTACAGTATGGAACATATCTAGTGCCTAGCTAACCAAACCAGATGTGAGGGAACTTTTAGATAGATAAGCAAATTTTAACCATCTATCAGTGGAGCAGGTGGTCTGTGGAAATACATCTCACTATAAGCGTGAACAATCCCTGTTACTTCAGCACTTATTTTTCTGTAAAAGAAGGGAAGATGAGAATAACGGCTCCTCTGTTCTCCAAACATTAGAAAGGCAACAGCCTTGCAGTATCAAGCTGTAATCTGTTCCTTGCAGGAGGGAATTTCTCCAACCCTGATCCAAAACCTGCTTCCCAAGTTTTCACAGACCTGACTCTTTCCCTGTGCTTATGGGCATCCCCAAAAGAAAGATGTCAATAAAGTAGGATTTTCCTCAAAGCACAAGATTGTTTACACTCTAGCTGTGGAAACTGTACTGAAGCAGCTAGATGAGCAGGAGAGATGCATGGAATACAGAATTTATTTCTCCCCTACTTTCATCTCCCAGGGGTCAGCAAAGAAGGGAAAGCTGCTGAGGTGCAATGGAAAATTTGCTTCAGGAAAAAGTTTCCTCCCTGACTTGTTCCTGTTTCGCAGCCCATCAGATAAGCTTTTATCTGATCGACCAAAACAAGGGCATGTTGCAGAATAGTGCCACCATGGAAGCATAACCATGAATATCTATGCAGTGCTGGACTAATTTAGCACTAAGGAAAGCAGTATGGGAGCCAGTATGGCTAGATCTTAGAAAAAAAAAATCAGTTTGATTGTCATCACTAGTCAAAAAGGCAACAAGAATTGTTAGGAATTATTGGGACAGGAGTGGAAGTAAAATAAAATATCATTGCATCACTGCATTTACCAACATTACCCATTCAAAGATGGTATAGCAGTTAGAGAATGCAACACAATCAAGAGGCAGACCAGCCTAACCTTACCCTGCTAATAGATCAGTAGCTAACTTAGTTTTAAAAAGACAATGAATCCATCTCAGATGTTGCACTTCAAGGATACACAGCATTGTAGAATTTTATCTTGGGCACCTTGACAGTGTTTGCTCTGTACAGAATTTTAAATGTATTCATATTATCAATCTAGAATGATCGCTCTGAAGATAAACCCAAAAGCCAAATAACTCAGTTAAAGGACAAATGCCAAAGAAATGTACAGAACCCACACACACCTGAGTACATTTAGGATTAAGATACATCCCAGGCACAAATTCTCCAGACTGCATTTGTCTCGTCTCATGGTTTAAAGTCTCTCTGCAGGCCTTGGCACAAGGAGCACAGCACCCAAGGACATTGCACACTGCTGACTACTGTGAAGGGAGGGAACAGGATTTTTTTGCCATCATGGTCTGCCTTGCTTGTCAAAACAGCTTTGTCTGGAACTTGCATAATGAAGGACGTCAGCACAGACGTAGGAGCAGAGCATGTCATTGTGGTGGCAGAACAAGCGGAGGGTAAATAAATATTGTAATTCATGTAATATGAACAGATGGCATTTCATCAAAGTTATTAACAAAATGGTTCAAAGATGTTTATATTCTCTTAACCTAAACAATAATGTACACCCATACCTAATTTTCACCTTGGACAGCCAATAGATTATGATGATTTCTATTCTCAAACCAATTTTTATCTTTCCAGACTACTTTAATTTTCTTCCATGTAGAAAAGCCAATAGAAGTTGACAATTCCTACCTTCTTATGATGTTTCCTCCCTTTTCCAGGCTATTTTTCACCTTTCTAGATAAGTTGCTATTATAGCTCCTTAGTTTTGTGATTACCGATGGCATCTCTGTTTTTTGGCACTCAGCTGCATTTCAAAGATGCCAGCTGAGTTTCTCCAGGATGCTTCTGGTTTCCAGGCTGAAGGGGTTTTCCCTGTCAATATTTCAGCAGGCATCTCCCATTCTGCAATTTTCCCTTTACAACCAGGTTGCCTTTATGGCTGCTCCCATCAGTTGCTGAGTTTGCTTAGTCTTTAATAAATTGACAATGCTTGACTCAGGAAAATGGTAGTTTGCAGGTGCTGCAGGATGATCAGAAAGGAAAGGTGTTCTGAAGATGTAAAAATGTCATCTCTTCAGCATACAACTGCTTATACCTCCTCTTTTTACTTTCCTTCTGATTCCCACCTTACCGAGGCTTTCAACAGTAGGCTGCATGATGTTTCCTGTAGCTCCTCAAATCTGCCTTGATACAAGGAGTCAGTAACTCATGTACCTGCCCTATAACACAAGAAATTCAATCTCTGAACTGTAATACTGAGTTGCTTGTGGATATATATGAAGGAACCTAAAGGAATTGTCTGCTGGTATTTTTTTAAATATTTTTTTCATGTTACATTTTTGTATCAGTTTTGATTCCTCAGTTTCTGAGATTTCCATGTTTAGGCCAGATTTACGGAGACTGAAGTCTGCTTATTTGATGTAAAACCAAATATACTAATAACAATCCATAAAGATCAGTAAGAATGTTATAGTTTTTTCCGATGCTGACGAAGACTGCTTGGCTTTGAAGAGGAAGTGTGTGTGGGGAGAGGAAGCCTGGCTATCTTTCCATGCCTTGCAGCCTTCCTGTAAGCACCGACGCAGTGCTTATTTACAGACCCAGTGGGGGAGCATGATGCTTTGCATGGCTATGAGGTCCTAATTTTACTGACTGTAAAAGCACCAGATATGGCTTCACTTTTTAATTATTATTATTTCTTCTGCAGGAAAGATTATTCACTTCTATACTCAATGCTAGTGCTTTTTGGACCATATGCACAAGTATGCAAAAGGCTCCTCTGCACAGCACAGGCTTAGGGAGATAATTCCTCTTCTTGTCCTGTCAGGAGCTACCTCCCACCATTTTAGTGAAAGCAGGTGGAAAGGATTAAAGCAGCAACTGTCCCTGTTTGCATCCTCTGCATGGCCATAGCTGGTCCAGTGCCCTGGACTTTCTTGAACAGACTTCCTTCTCCATTGAACAAACAGGATGCAGCTAGTCCCATGCAAACACAAAGGTGCCAGCAAACAGCTCCAACTCCAGAAACCTAGCAGCAGCAGCTATTCCCTACTCACTACCTGCAAAACACTGTGAAATGGAGGAGCAGACCAAGAAAACAGGATTACCCCAGATGGCTGAGGCTTAAATGGTATTTTCTTGCTGGGCCAATTCTTGCCTTTCATAACACTGATGAGCTGATATGCTTAACATCGATGAAATAATAGGCTGAGTGTGCTGTAGTAAGCTATCTAAAGATCACTAGAGCTTCAAAACGTGGTCAGTAAGTAAATATTAATCTGGTTACCTACAGCTGTTGTCTGCTGTAGGTGCACTCAGCTGGTCAGAAACCAGCCCTGCTGTCATCAGCCAGGACAGCTAGCTCACTGCTACACAGCACCCCGTCACAACCAAATGGCCATTCTGCCACACACTTGGTGCCAGTGGCAGGGAAGTCCTGACTGGAGGCATGACATCACTGCAGCTTGCAGGGAAGTTCCTCTAATTGCAGGGGACTGGCACAGCCCTCTGGGTACCCTGCACCCCATTCCCCTTCTCACTTAGTGTGTTTACAGCTCAGCCTACTGATTTGAAGTTTTCTATGCAACATCGGTTCCAAAGAGGTCCGGGAGATGCACTCTATTGGTTATCAAACTTTAGCTAGGTTGTGTTGTGCTTTTCCAGAAATACCCTTTCTCCACACTGCCCATCTTGACTGGATAAAAATCTTGACCTGTTTCAGTTCAAGGAAGTGTCTTGCCAGCACTGGAAGAGGGTTGCATTCACCTCTGCAGCATCTGAGACAGACCCTTTTCTGATTCTTCAATAATTGGGAGAATTTCTGAAAGCCACAATGAGTTCCCTTTCTTGGCCATGCTTGCCCAGCATTGTCAGTTGTACTCGCACGCAGTATCTACTACCATGTCCAGGTAATGCTTCTCCCTCAACAAATGATTTCTGAATAGGTTTTCACTAGCTTCTTTGCCCCACCAGTAAACTTATCAGTTATGTAAGTGCAATGACTGTCTCCTTATGGTGGTAGTAGACCCATTTCTGTAATATGTGCATAAATACATAAAGATAACACACTAGTGATTTTACAGTGGGTTGTTGCAGATGCAGTATTATTTTCATTTCAGTTCTTGTAATTTAGCAACATTTCTGCCTACTGCAGCTCCTCTTTAGGCCTCCTATTTTCTCAGCCATTACCAAAACGGCAGTGGTGCACTGATGGCTTCTTCATTGCTGGGAGTCTCTTCTCTGAGCTGATGTTACACAACAAGCCTTGTCTCCAAGAAATAAAAGGTGCATTAATGAGTCTTTATTATACTCTAAGTGAACAAAATCCTGGGAAATCTATCCTAATGATGTTAAGTGAAGTCATTGTAACCCCTGCTTGGGGTTTACCTTGGGTATTTCAAGATAGCACCCACAGGCACTATGTCTTCAGCAGGATTTTGTACCAAATTGGCTGTTACTGGGTAAAAACACATCAAGATATGCAGAAGTGATAACACAACCTTTGTGGAGTTTCACAATCGTTCTGAGCTGATGCAGCTGAAAAACATGCCGCTTGCCCATAAAAACACAGTCCATTTGTTTGTGTAACTGTTCTAATCTTTCACTTTGTACATAACAATAGGCTTTGCAGGTGTTGACATAATACAGGTTATCATGTTTCTGGTTTGATTTAGTAATTTTTGATGTGTCTTGTCTGTTCTTGTATCAAACTAACATCTAAGCCTGTACAGGATGTGCGATCTTAGTAGCTTTAATTTGCTATGCACTTCCTCTTTCTAAAATGAATTTTTGTTAGTTATAGATTCAGATTGCTCCCTACAAGAAATAGTACCCATATTCTTTAGGTATACACTTCCTATCATGACAACGTAGTTATCTGCTGCTATTGGGGGTTTGCCTGTTCCTATATTTTTTCATTTTTTAAATCCGTCTCCTTATTATGTGCAAACCTTGATGCTTATAATTCATTTTGTTGCACGTGTATCTCTTCTCTTTTAGTAAATTCAGGCTCTTTGGATGTAGAAATACTTAAGACTAGATGATCTTAAGGTCCTTTCCAACCCTAACTATTCTATGATTCTAAGACTGGCTGGATCCTCAGAAGAAACTGATACTGATCTCTTGATACCTGAGTCAAAGTATTACTAAAATAATGCCTCCAACAGTGCCTGATTTCCACAAGGCCCATTGTTGCTGTTGATTATTAATAGGAGACAATTATTTAAAATTACCTCCATGCCTGGCAAAATCTTGGAGCAGATTCTCCTGCAAGGCATGCTAAGGCACATGAAAAACAACAAGGTGCTTGGTGACAGCCAGCATGGCTTCACTAAGGGAAAATCCTGCCTGACCAATTTGGTGGCCTTCTATGATGGGGCTATGGAACTGATGGACAGGGGTGGAGCAGTTGGTGTCATCTACCTGGACTTGTGCAAAGCGTTTGACACTGTCCCACACGACATCCTTGTCTCTAAATTGGAGAGACATCAATTTGATAGGTGGACGACTCAGTGAATAAAGAACTGGCTGGATGGTCGCACTCAAAGAGTTGTGGTCGATGGTTCAATGTCCAGGTGGAGACCAGTAACAAGTGGAGTCCCTCAGGGATCGGTGTTGGGACCGGTCTTATTCAACATCTCTGTCGCTGACATGGACAGTGGGATTGAGTGTGCCCTCAGCAAGTTTGCCGATGACACCAAGCTGTGTGGTTCTGTTGATACGCTGGAGGGAAGGAATGCCATCCAGAGGGACCTTGACATGCTTGTGAGGTGGGCTGATGCCAGCCTCATGAAGTTTAACCATGCCAAGTGCAAGGTCCTACACCTGGGTTGGAGCAATCCCAGGCACAGCTACAGGTTGGGCAGAGAAGAGATTCAGAGCAGCCCTGCGGAGAAGGACCTGGGGGTGTCGGTTGATGAGAAAATGAACATGAGCCAGCAGTGTGCGCTCACAGCCCAGAAAGCCAACCGTATTCTGGGCTGCATCAAAAGAAGTGTGACCAGCAGGTCGAAGGAGATGATCCTGCCCCTCTGCTCTGCTCTCGTGAGACCTCACTTGGAGTATTGTGTGCAGTTCTGGTGTCCACAACATAAAAAGGACATGGAACTGTTAGAACAAGTCCAGAGGAGGGCCACGAGGATGATCAGGGGACTGGAGCACCTCCCATATGAAGACAGGCTGAGAAAGTTGGGGCTGTTCAGCCTGGAGAAGAGAAGGCTGCGTGAAGACTTCATAGCAGCCTTCCAGTATCTTAAGAGGGGCTTATAGAGATGCTGGGGAAGAACTCTTCATCAGGGACTATAGTGACAGGACAAGGGGTAATAGGGAAATTTAGATTGGATATAAGGAAGAAGTTCTTTACTGTGAGGGTGGTGAGGCACTGGAATGGGTTGCCCAGGGAAGTTGCAAATGCTCCATCCCTGGCAGTGTTCAAGGCCAGGTTGGACAAGGCCTTGGGTGGCATGGTTTTGTGTGAGGTATCCCTGCCCATGGCAGGGGCATTGGAAGTCGATGATCTTAAGGTCCTTTCCAACCCTAACTATTCTATGATTCTATTACATTTTCTCACATTCACATGTTTGTATAAGTCCTTTGGGACGTATAGATGCCATAATATTATGCTGCTGACTCAGAAAAACAAATCAAATTACAATTCTTGTAGGCCAAAAATTCTTTTGCTCTTTTTAATTCTGTTTTTTTTTATCCCTTTAAATTTCAGTTGCTCTATTCATCAGATATTTTACCTTTTACATCACTGATTAAATTAAGATACAAATTAATTTAAGGGCTCTAACTGCTTTTGTCAGCAATTTGAATGCTTATTAAGTGGTTTAAAGTATAATTAATTAAGGATGTATTGCTTCACATCCACGAGTCAGTAAAATATTCAGCATTTACATCTTAAATTTATTTAAGCATTATCACTTTTTCTGTAGTTCAAGAAGAGTTTTGAAGGCTGTAGTCATGATTTCCTCATTCTGAATGAAAGACTAACTACTAATTGCACTGAATATAGTCTTCCTCTGGCCTTTTATAATTAGAAAATTAATTGGCCTTTACAAAGTGCTACATCTTTGCTTGTTCCTAATGAAAAAATTATGTACCCACTCACTATCTGTTTCCCAGGTTAAGAAAGACTGCTGATCAGTAAATCAATGCTAGAGATGGGTCTGGAGTTTAGGCACCAACCTAAGTCACACACTGCTCTGAACCTTTCTTTTTTTTTCGCTGTTCTTTCTTCCCTGTACTAAAAACCTACTCTAGAACAGCAGCAATCAGTCTTTTGAATATATTCCAAAATAGTCCAGAAGGCGCAGCCACACAAACAAAAGCAGCCATAACACCAAATGTCACATAAGCAGATGTTTCTTGTGAGTTTACTGTGCTTTCCCCTTCTCCAACACCTTTATGAAAGTGAAACCATTATGCCCTGCCTTCACCTTCCCCATAAATCCTTTGGCTGTAACTACCAGGGTGGGGTAGGAGGGGTAAGTGGTTTAGGCAAACCCCATATTTCTTTGAAGGCTCCTGGTGAAGAAAAAGAAAGCATGCATCAAGTAAAAAGCAGTGACTGGACCAGCCCCATTCTAAATATGGAAGGAAAAGACTGGCCGTTGTAGATATTTTTCACATTTTTATATAACAATTTATTTGGGAACAGAAAAAACAGATCACATGCTCAACATGAGCTAAAAAAAAGTACCAGTGACTTCTCCCTCCTTATTTTTGAAGCTGAATTATTCTAAAATAACGGAGTATGTTGAGAGCAATCAAGACAGGAGGATTTGGACATCCTTCCCAAAACAGGCCAGCCTCTTTCACCTTTAGCAAAAAGAATTTGGTGTTTAAAGAAGCAAAAGCAGAACTGGAGATTTCTGCAGCTGATGTCGGTGGAGATGAATTAACCTCCTGAGGTTTATTTGCTTTTCCTCTTCTCATCTCACCATTAAAGGGGATACTTGAACCAGCAGCTGGGTGGGAGCCTGGCTACCAGCCAGGGCCAACCCAGCACAGATGTTCAACAAAAAGTTGCTTGTAAACTCTGGACTTAAGACAAAGAACAAGTAATTTAGGCTTATCAGTCTCTGTGTTCACTCTGCATCATTGACGTGAGTCGTCTGTGCTTCCTCACCATGACTGTACAATAAACTCCACATGAGAAAGATCTTTCCTTTTAAACCAGCTTATTAGTTTGCACGTCTATAAAACCACAGCTTCAGTGAAACTGGTTATACAATTATTTGAGTAATAAAGTCTGTTTGATCTTTTGCAAAGTCAGTGAGACCTAGAGCTGCTCAAGCTTTGCACAGCAGCTTGAAAGAGCACTGTTTCTAGAAGCTCACTGGAAAGATAAAGCATTTTCATCTGCAACTCACACCCAGGTTAATAAACAGTTAATACAAAGTAAGGTATATACTATCCCAATTGAATAATTTCCATGCATTTGCCTATAATCTTTTTCTTGTCAAATAGAAGTCACATTGTTCTTAAAACTGTTTGATATTAGTTTAATTCTTACTTAAGAAACCCTTATTCTGTGCAAATCTGGTCATTCTTCCCTCAGCTACTTTACCAGCTTGCCTGAAAGGGTACGTATGTATTTTTTCATTTTTGTATTTCTATAATGATTAAAAAAAATATTTTAAATGTGATTTGAGAACAGATGCATACAGTAAGGAAATGGAAACCCTGGTTTGAAATGAAGCCATTCCAGCCAAAGCAAGAGCAGATGATGCATTAACATTGAAAATCTAAGTATGCCCTACTTAACCTGAGAGGGTAAAATTTTGTAAAATCAAGAACAAAACACCTAAAAAGTAACAATGTAACTCTTTCATAGTATCACATCAAAATTACACAGAACACCCCAGTGATCACTAGGGAATCTGCCACAGTTTAGTTTTTCCAATCCGATTAAGTCCATACTTCGTGGAATAATATGTCCCCCTCCCCCTGCAGGCCGAAAGTAGATGCGGTCAAATCTCATCTTGCACTTGTATACGGCACGCAGGTTGGTATTGGAGTGAGTGTCCCAAGTATAGCGGCAGTGTTGTGGTTTACCCAAAAACTCCCACATATCCATAATGTTGTTAGGTAAATTTCCTAGTTTAGCAACCTGAAAGTAGAAAGACGGGGGGGGGGGGAGGGAGAGGGATTGGGGAGGGAAATACACAAGACACTGAGTTCACAAATTTAACCATCAAAACCAGATCTGAGTTGTCACAACATCACTTTTTCTGCAAAACATAAGTTGTGGAAAACAAAAAGAGTGGAGATGTTTCTAAATCATGGTATTTCTCAGGATACTCTAAAGCGTGACCAATTTCTGTAGTACTTTCTAAATCCAAAACATGTTACAAAATATGCACTAAAAAAATATCTCTGAAATTTTAAGATATGGGGTTCAACACCATGCTCTCTGAATCAATGTCATTCCAGTTTACTGCCATGGAACTTTATGACAGGGAAAGATGAAACACTGACCTTTTAGTAATAATGCATAAATTTTACTTTTAATAGCAGCAGCCAAAAATGACTTCTAATTTTGAATGTCTCAATGATGGGGTATTAATTCTGAACTCCAGAGATCTATTTCTCCAGAGCATTAACCCTCTGAGAATTGGAGAGTTGAGCAAGTAAAGATCAGGTTCTCAAAATGAAAAGATGCTTTTGAAATTGAAACTTCATCAACTGTCCCTGCATCTTCTCAGATATAAATACTGCTAATAAAGCATATTGTTACTGGGGCAGTGAGGGGCTCCTTATATGTATCACCTCAACTATAATAATACCTCAGCATAGCAATGCTGCAGTTTCTACTTACTCAGACTTCCAGTTTTTAAGAATAAATGTCTCATATGTCTATTCTGTCTAAGGAGGTAATTTCTCATGAAGACAACAGAAAAGCTTGAGGAGATTTTGTCAGAATACCTTCCAAAATAACAAAGTTGCTTATTTCTATTTACCTCACTGTCTCTAAGGTTTGTATCCCCTCCAAATATAACAGTGGTGGACTCAGGCTCCTTCTGCATTTCTTTAAACACTATTTGTAGTTGCTTCATACGCTCCTTGGAGTGATCTTTAGTGCTCTCCAGATGAGAAGTCATAAGGCAAAGTTCATTACCAGATATGCTCACCTGTGTGTGAAACGAAGAGGCAATGTTACTATCCACACTACGATAAAAAGTTCAAAGTCAAAAGTCTAATGCTGAAATAAACTACTTACTGAAAGAGCTCTGGTTAGTATTAATTTTACATTGAAGAAAAGTGGCTTCCAGGAGGATAACAGACTTTTAGTCTTGTTTTCAGACGTTATGAGACTTGAAAACAAAGTATGACCAGCAATTTACATAAAAGATTTAAGTTTGTTAGTAACAAATGAAGCCGAGTTTGAATGTTTGGTGAAGTTTTTCTGCTGTTTGAGACTGTCACAGAATAAAGCCAGTCCAGCCGTTCCTGAGATTTTTTATCTTTTGAAAGCAGAAATGCAGCTGTTAAGTACATACTGTCTCACTCACATGCACAACCAAAAGGTTCCTCATCATAGAGGTTGTTGGAAAAGGTATTATGTCATGTTTCAGTAGTTTCACTCTTGATTTCTTCAACATTATGACAGTGAAATAGCCATCTATGTTACCTGAAGAAGAACAAGGAAAGAAATGGTCAAGGGTATCTTCTGCTGTTCAGAAGGTTCTGAAGGAGACCTTTTTGCCATGATCCAGGAGAATCCCATTAATTTTAAGATGCATGAAGTCATTAGTTAGAAGTTTCACAATAGGGGTGTGACTTTTTTAGATTTTGTAAATGCAAATAATTAACAAATTACTTATCTATGGAACTTTCTGGGGTTTGGGGTTTTCCTTGTTACTCTTGCTATCAGTTTCTCAAAATGCAGAAAAAATAAAAAGAAATCTGGAGAGAGACATTTTTCAAAGACATGTGGTGACAGGACAAGGGGGAATGGCTTCAAACTGATAGAGGGGAGATTTAGATTAGACATCAGTAAAAAAATGTTTACTATGAGGGTGGTGAGGCACTGGCACAGTGCCTCTACCTAGAGCTGTGGCTGCCCCATCCATAGCAGTGTTTAAGGCCAGGTTGGAGAGGGCTTTGAGCAACCTTGTCAAAACACTAGTGGAAGGTAGCCCTGCCCATTACAGGGGGTTTGGAACTAGATGATCTTTAAGGTTCCTTTCAACCCAAACCATTCTATGATTCCAAACCAACAGGCAAGCAGGTTTTTCACATGCATAACTTGCATTATATCCTGATAGTAAAACACAGAAAGTAACTTAAGTGCTCTTTCTTGACTTTATTCCTTTCATTCCTGCAAATGGTCAGAGATTTTAGCAGAGGAGACAGAATAAAACTGAACTTACTTCTCTTGTTTCTGTCTGAAAGTGAGGGTTATTTCTTACCTGGAATCACAGTGTAATTGCCTGCTTTCATCTGTAGAAGACAGAGATGTGGTGGGACAACCTCTTGTAAAAACACAACATCTGGACTGTATCTGAAATCAGCAAGATGAGATTTTAAATTAACTACTGGAATGTAGCAGTGTTACGCTCTAAGGTCAAATGGAACAGGGTCAGGGGTTCAGGCACACTTTGACCTCCTCTTTAGATACTCAACTTCAGGAGCTGCAAAGTAGCCTTGGAACATATTCTACAACATCTAAGTTCTCCAGGAGATTCCGACTGTCACCTCAGTCCCTCACAACAGATCCCTTCAGGTAACCTGCCATGCATTTTCTCCAGTCTCGTCAATGAAGAGCTCTTAAGAGTTTTTCAGTCAGTAACAGTTTGTGTGAGGCAGCAGTCCTGAAAATACTGATTTAGATATGACTTTACAGCTGTCCCTATATTTGCTATACTGCTAACAGCCCTCCTGTAAGCAGGTAAAGGACAACCCTATCACCTTACTTACAAAAGAAAAATATGTCACCCCAGGTTAACAAAATCAAGTGAGAATTTATTTAGTTAAGGAGTTTCTGCTGGTTTAAGAGGAACTTAAATTATTACTTAATTATATAAATAATATAATTACTTTATTAATTTACACTGATAAAGTTACTGTGTTAAGATAAATCAATTTACGTAATTGTTAAGCTGCTCATAAATATATTCATGGAAGGTTTCCACTGGTGGAACTATAAAAGATAATTACAAATTCTACTGCTTTTATCTTACCTTGCACATTTTCATTTATAATAGACAAGTAACAGTTACAGCAAGAGACCCACTTTTCAAATTTTACTGAAAAAGTCTCCACTGTTTCAGTTTGCTCTAGAATGATGTTACTCATACTGCTGGAATGAGACAAGTTTCTTGCAGTTTTACACTTCTCATATACAGGATGGAAGTATGAAATATGCTCTTGATACACAACTACAACTTGCACAATATTGATTATTAAAAAGGCTTTTTAAAATAGGCACCACAGAATATATGACCTTTGGGATGCTGCATGGGCTCATACCTCTTCCAACCAGTATGTCAATGTTTCTTCAGCTATTTAGGATTTATAAAGTGATTGTATTGTTTTATCTAATGTTAACATAATCTAGGCATGAAGATTTGTAAGTATCTAAACCAAGAAGCTTGCTTTTTCCTTTAAAGCTAGGTACATGAAAATACAGAGATGAAGCTGTACTTACAATGCCAGGTAAGAACAGATTCCTCTAGCTCGTTCTTTTAGATTTCCTAGATCCAGCCCATCAATGTTCCAGGTTATCAGTGAGAAGCTGCTGTCATCTTCTTGTTTCTTTGAGTCTGCACTATTGACACTGTCATCACTAGTAGTTGCATCTGCTGTGAGGTCAATACTAAAGAGAGAGTTTACTTGTTTTACAACATGGATTATACTACTCTTCCTGCAATTACCTCCCTTATCTTCTAAAGCAAAATGTTTTAGACCCATCTAAAGAGCAACCCATAGGTGGCCATTAAAACTTTCACAACAAATAAATTAACATGTATTGATATCAGCATGATTTAAAAGCACAGTAACATACAGACCTCAGTCATCCGTAGCCTTAGTACACAGAAGTAAGCAGGCCTTCCTCCTCCTTATACATATAAAATAACATTTACCATTCTGATTTAAGTTAATCAGACAGCCACCAATATAATCCAAAGCACTTGAGTAATTCAACACTTTCCCCATGCTAGAGACAGGCTGGGTGTATTAGTTTTTCAAACACTTTCCAGCATACTAGAAACGAAGGACTCCAGCCAGGACTTGCTTTTTATGTGTCCATCTTTGTAGTACAGCCAAGTGTTTTCAATTGCCAAATCCCTGAGGAGATAAATGTGTCAACTCATTATGTAACAAATTTATAGCCCTTTTCTTTGGGAATACTCACGCCATATCCCACCTCAAAAACATAGACCCTGTCTACCCTGTGACCAAAACAGAGTTGATATCACAGTAATGTGTTAGCTGTTGTGAGCAGTGCTTATACAGCATCAATGCCTTCCCTGATTCTCCTGTTGCCCTTCCAATAAGTAGGCTGGAGGTGCACAAGAGGCTGGGAGGGAACAGAGCCAGGACAGGTGACCCCAAATGACCAAAGGGATATCCCACATCATATAATACTGCGCTCAGCCATAAAAGCAGGGGAAAATGAAGAGAAAGGGAGAACGTTTAGGGTTATAGTGTTTGTTGTCCCAAGTAACTATTACACATGATGGAGCCCAACTTTCCTGATGGCCAAACAGCTGCCTGCCCATGGAAAGCACTGAATGAATTGTTTTCCTTTGCTTGCACTTGCAGCTTTTTCTTTACCTATTAAACTGCCTTTACCTCAACCCTTGAGTTTTCTCACTCTTACCCTTCCAGTTCTCACCCCCATCCCACCAAGGAGAAGAAAGTTAAGTGTCTGTGGGGGTCTGAGTTGCCCACCAGGATTAAATCACAACAGTAATCCAAAGTAAATTTCTTGAGTAAAAGTAAAGTCTGTAACAAAATACATTAAACAGTATAGCTAAGACTGGATAAACTGTATTTTGGCAAAGTAAGGATTCCAGAATTTTCTTTTAAACATAAAATTTGTATGCACACATGAAAATAAGGCCTGGAACCAAACCAAATCTATTCCCTAGATCTTAGTACTGGTTTTGTACTTAATGCTGCATAAACAACCTAAGAGTCCACTACCATACACATGTAATCTAAACTGAACAGAAAAAGGAAAGCAGAGGAAAAAGAGGAAGCTAAGGGATATTTAAGTAGGTAAATAATGTGGTATATGCCTCCAGTGTCTCCATGATGACTTTCTATATTTATACTGTAACCTGAAGGACTGAGATGAAATATAAAAGTCTATGTGGTCTGCAGTGATCTTCCCGTGACGGGAAGGTCTTCAAATAGTCCTCCCTCCCAACACATCCTGCCATATAACAGCTCAAGACACAAGCCACAGTGCAAAAAGACAGAGGCAAGTAGTGAAAAAGGTGATGCCAAATTGATACAGATATATTCTAACTCATCATGGACTGCATACAGACTAATGTTAATGTTCAGTAGGCTTGCATTTTTTCATACATACATATCAAGCAAAAGCTGATATGCTGTTACCAAATACAGCTTAGAACTATAAAGATCATAAGATGTCTTATGATATCACTTATAATGTGGTATATGCCTCCAGTATCTCCATGATGACTTTCTATATTTACACTGTAACCTGAAGGACCATAAGATGTCTTATGATCTTTATAGTGCAAGGTCCTGCATTCAGGTCAGGGCAATCCAAACCACAATTACAGGCTGGATGAGAGCTGGATTGAGAGCAGCCCTGACAAGAAGGACTTGGGGTGTTGGTTGAGGAGAAGCTCATCATGAGCCGGCAGTGTGTGCTTGCACCCCAGAAAGCCAACTGTATGCTGGGCTGCATTAAAAGGAATCTGGCCAGCAGGTCAAAGGAGGTGATCCTGCTCCACTACTCTGCTCTCGTGCAGCTGTGCATCCAGCTCTGGGGCTTCCAGCATAAGAAGGACATAGAACTGGTCAGGCCACGAAGATGATCAGAGGGCTGCAGCACCTTTGCTTTGAAAACAGGCTGAGAGAGTTGGGCTTCTTCAGCCCAGAGAAGAGAAGGCTCCTGAGAGATCTTATAACAGTCCTCCAATACCTAGAGGAGACCTACAAGAAACCTGGAGAGGGACTTTTTACAAAGGCATGCAGGGATAGGATGAGGGGGAATGGCTTTAAACTGACAGAGGGGAGATTTAGATTAGAGATTAGTAAGAAAATCTTCACTTTGAGGGTGGTGAGACACTGGCACAGGTTGCCCAGAGAAGCCGTGGATACCCTATCCCTGGCAGTGTTCAAGGTCAGGCTGGACGGGTCTAGTTGGAAGGTGTCCCTGCCCATGGCAGAGGGGTTGGAACTAGATGATCTTTAAGGGCCCTTCCAACACATTCCATAATTCCATATATAACAAGAAAGTCTAATATATAAAACCACAGTAAAAACACTTCCCTCAGGACTGTGTATGGCAGGGATCAGTAAAAGTTAAATTGTACATGCAGTTCACTACCTTCGGTGTGCCCTATGGGTATGCTGTGAGATAATCTGTGTGTACAAGGTGCTGATCTTAGATTCTAACTTCCACAGGTACATTTAACAATGTGTGCATGTACATCAATTTTATTTATAGAAATATAAATGCACATAGAATCACAGAATCAGCTAGGTTGGAAATGACCTTTAAGATCAAGTCCAACCTTTACCTCAGGACTGACAAGTCAACCCTTAAACCATGTCACTGAGGGCCTCATCTACAGTGTTTCTGAACGCTTCCCTGGGAAGCTGTGAATGCTCCATCCCTGTCAGTGTTCAAGGCCAGGTTGGACAGAGTCTTGGGTGACATGGTCTTGTGGAAGGTGTGCCTGCCAATGGCAGGGGGGCTGGAACTAGATGATCTTAAGGTCCTTTCCAACCCTAATAATTCTGATTCTAAACCTGTTCCAGTGCCTGACCATCTTTTCTGTGAACAAGTTCTTCCTTATACCCAATATAAACCTCCCCTGGCACAGCTTCAGGCTATTACCTCTTGTCTTGTCAACTACACGTAGTATATGGCATATATGCAGTTTACATATATACAAATGTGTATGTGTGTAGTAAAACCTGCATATGTATTACTGCACAAGACAAGGCAAATGAGCTCATCCCTTCTCCAAGACTCACAATCCCAGAGGAAGGTGGCTGAAGCATCCAGTGAGGGAAAGTACATCTCCCAAGTCTGACAACCTCCCAAGAGAAACTATTCCCCTCGCAGACGATAGTGTTGGGGAGCAATGAGAACTCCTGCAGAAACTTCAGTGTGAAGACCACAAACCACCTGCCTCACTGCATGTCAGCAGTGGTGCGAGGTCAAATGGGGAGAGGAGCGCTGCTCCTCGAGGGTACACTATGACCTGGAGACAGGCGGGTGAGAGGCACTCTTGCTGTCCCCGGCTCCACGACCACCTACCAGCGCCCGGGCCCCGCGCAGGCCGTCGACACCCCGCCCGTGGCCTCATCCTCATTCTCCATCGGCGGCTCGAAGTAGGCGTTCAGCGCCCTCTGAAACACAGAGGCAGACGACAGGGTAGGCAGGGGCAGCTGCCGGGGCAGCCCACCGTGGCCCCCGGACCAGGCGTACCTCTATGTGCCAGTCGTGGCTGGCCAAGAAGCTGCGCGCCACCGCCGCGTCCCTGCTGGTGATGGCGGTAAACTCGGAGCACAGCACCCTTCTCCGCTTAGCAAGTGGAGACTCTTCCTCTTTCTCTTCTTTCTGCTGCTCCTCCTCCTCCACCGCCTCCACCACCAGCAGCTCCCCCTCCGCCTCCTCCTCCGGCCGCCGCCTCTCTGCCGCCGCCGCCTCCATGGTTGCTCGGCGGCGGGACGCTGCGGACGGAAACTAGGGGGAAAGCTCCGCCCGGCGGAGTTGCTGTTCCGGAGCGCGGGCAGCAGAGGAGCTGGCAGTATGGGGTTCACGGTGGAGAGCCTGAAGCAGGCCATGAAGTACATGACAGAGTCGCAGGGCTTCGACCGGGTGCTCAACAAGGTACGGGCGGCCTCAGAGCGGGACACACGGGAGGGCGTCCCGCCGGCGACGGGCAGGTAACGGCAGCCTCTGACCGGAGAGACGGCGGTTGGCCGCAGCGGGGCTGATCGTTTAAAAGCCGCTTTTTCCCCTCCTAGAATAAAAGGCTAAGCTGGGATGAAGTGTTGTGGTGGGTTGCCCTTGGCTGATGCAGGTGCTCGCCAAAGCCACTCAGCTGGACAGGGGAGAGAATATACGGCAAAAGGCTTGTGAGTTAAGGTCAGAGAGATCACTCACCAGTTACCGTCATGGGCAAAGCAAGCTTGGCTGCGGGGAGGGAGGAGGGAGTTTAATTTGTTATCAACCACATCAGGGTGGGATAATGAGAAATAAAACTAAATCTTAAAAAAAAACCCTTCCTTCTTCCTGGGTTCCACTTCACTCCCAAATTCTCTATCTCCTCCCTTGCCAGCAGCACAGGGGAACAGGGAATAGGGGTTGTGGACAGTACATCACACGTTGTCTCTGCTGCTCCTTTCTCTTCACATTCTTACCCTGCTCCAGCGTGGGGTCTGTCCCACAGGAGAAAGTCCTCCATGAGCTTCTCCAATGCGAGTCCTTCCCCCAGGCAGCAGTTCTTCATGGACTGCTCCAGTGTGGGTGCCTTCCATGGGTGCATCCTTCAGGACCAGACTGCTCCAGTGTGGGTCCCTTCCATGGGTGCTGCCCTTCAGGACCAGACTGCGCCAATGTGGGTCCCTTCCATGGGTGCAGTCCTTCAGGACCAGACTGTTCCAGTGTGGGTCCCTTCCATGGGTGCTGCCCTTCAGGAACAGACTGCTCCAGCATTGGTCCCCTGCATGGCCACAGGTCCTGCCAGGATCCTCCACTAGTGTGGGCTTCCCACAGGGTCACACCACAGGGTCACGGCCTCTTTCAGGCATCCACCTTCTCCAGTGTGGGGTCCTCCGTGGGTTGCAGGTGGAGATCTGTTCCCCATGGACCTCCATGGCCTGCAGGTGTAGATCCACCATGGACCTCCATGGGCTGCAGGGGCACAGCTGCTTCACCATGGTCTGCACCGCAGGGAAATCTCTGCTGTGGTGCCTGGGTCACCTCCTGCCCTCCTGCCCTGACCTGCAGGACTGACCTGGCTCCTGCAGGCCTGTTGCTCTCACATGCTCTCACACTCCAGGGTCTGGCTAAGCTGCTTTATCCTGCCAGGGCAGTAGCTCCTCAGGCCCTGCCTCAGACAGGCAGCAGCATGACAGGCAGTGCCCTTGAGCCCCACAGGCCAGGCCACTGGAGCTGGAGGATGCCGAGGGCTGTGGAGTGTTAGCTGAACCATGACCTGGTGTCATGGCTGAGGGCACTTCAGGAGCACAGTGGTGCAGGCCTGGATTCAAGATCTCTAAATGGTTGTAGTGGTAACACATGAAAGCACAATTGTTATTTAGTAACTTTTAAAATACAAGAGCTACCTTCCAGTACCTCTCTAAGGATTCTACTGAATAACCTGCTGTGACTTATTTAGTAATTAGTATTCTTCCCTTCATAATAAGTGTGACTAAGCTAACTTCCAGGACTGTGAAAGTATGAAATAAATTATTACTCTACTCTGTTTAAAAATTAAACATGGCTCGTTACAACATCTCACAGTTTACCTTGAAGTCAGACTGGAAGCACAATCATCTCACTGCTCTGTGAGGTTCCACAAAAGGCCCAGCATGAAGAAATGTATTTAACTGGTATGGCTCTATTGTAATGCTACGTCATGATCAAAAACGTTGAAATTACTGTATTGTCCTAAAATCTGTAGTGTAGCTTCTGTGTAGGGTGGTCCTGTGAAGCAGTTTCATTAAATTTTGCAACACTAGAACTCTCCATTTAATTTCTTATTTATTTGTGTGACTGTGACATAAAGGGATGCAATAACTATATCTAAGAAAATCAACCAGGTCAAAATGTACACATTTTGCAATACTGAAGCATTGCTTTCATTGACAGCTTCATGATCTGATATATTTAATAGAAGGTAACTGTTTGCAGAGCAACTCATCTTGTTTCCCCAAGACGTTTTGGTCTTGTATATAAAGCTTAAGAAACTCATTCATTTATAAAGTAGTTCTTAGTCAGCCTTCACTGTGGTAATTTACTCTCCTTTACCTTAAAACTTTACCAGTCTAGTAAGTGGAGAGCAAATTATAGAATCATAGAATAGTTAGGGTTGGAAAAGACCTTAAGATCATTTAGGTCCAAACTCCCTGCCATAGGCAGGGACACCTCACACTAAACCATGTCACCCAAGGCTCTGTCCAACCTGGCCTTGAACACTGCAAGGGATGGAGCATTTGCAACTTCCCTGGGCAACCCATTCCAGTGCCTCACCACCCTTACAGTAAAGAATTTCTTCCTTATCCAGTCTAAACTTCTCCTGTTTAAGTTTTAACCCATTACCCCTTGTCCTATCGTTACAGTCCTTAATGAATGCACTATTTCAGCTCATAATGGCAGCTGTCTGGAAGTGAGCCTTAGGAGACTGGCTTCGTAAGACAGGCTTCCTCTGAAATGCTTTTAGACCTTTTCTGCAGTCTCCTAGACTTAAGATGCTATGAATATAATCATAACAATAGAAATGCAGTTTTGTTTGAATTTAAACTATTTGCTGGTTTTTTTTTTTCCGGGAGATACCTGAAGCTTTTCTTTCTGTAATTAAATTACTCGAGATTTTTCCTGTTCTGGATAAGACAGATTCCAGTCTGAAACTTTCCAGCTCCAGCAACAGACTTAGTTTCTGGTTTCATTCCAATGTGACATCCACACAGGGCTTAATGACTGTGGGTTTTAAAGCCCTTTCTCCAAGGAAGTAGTGCATCGAAGTAGTAGCTGGGAGCTGAAACACCATACTGTTCACAGAGACAGAGGCGTGGGAGGACAAGCACAGGAGGGCTGTGAGAGGTAGAGACCAGCAGTTCTAGCTGTGTAAGTCCTGGAAGCATTTGTACATAGAACTATTTTCGTCAAGGAGAGCAGGCAGCTAGTGCCAGATCAGAGCAATGACAAACCAGATGTTTTCCTTGCCTTGCTGATGGATTGGAGCACTCCCTGATGGTACTGAAAGCCATCTGCTCCCAGTGTCAGGCATCAGTGAAGTCCTCATTAGATCTGTCAGAAACTTAGACCTTCAGTCAGTGCAGCACAGCATGCCTGGTTTAGTATTTAGGACTTCTGTTGATCAAGGTGCTATTTCTGTATTAGGACACTGCCTCAGTGATTTCCTTCCCCTCTGCTTAATTCTAGCTTTTTGCATTCATAGACAGACTGTGTACTACGTCATCATTTATCTTAGTATCATTTCTCTGCAGAATTTGAATAAATTTTGGCCTTTCAGAAAGGGACATAGACTGAAACTGAGTGCTTACACTGCATCATAAATAAGGAATAGCAAAATGAGAGACATTTAAATCTTAATTCCATGTAAGATTCAGAAGATTTGAGTCAACTCAGCTGATACGGTATTGAAACGTGTAACTTTTTTAAAGAAGTGTAAAAAATCAGTAGGAATTATAATGAATATGCCCGTATTTCACTTGTGACAGTCTAAAGGTACTTCAAAGTCTTAGTTGTAGATGTAAACGTATATGCTGAACTTACCTCAGTTTTGCATCTGCTTTCAGATTTTGAACATATTTTGGATTTTGACTATAATGCTACTAACTGAATCACGGTAACTTTGTGGTCTCAAAAATCCAGCTGCTTGTGTTAGTTACAGGGGGAAGCATGGTACCATATGTGTACTGTAATTTTCTATTTAATACCTATGGGCTGGAATAAAAGTTTATACACAAGTTGTGGTACTGTAATGCAGTGTGATACAGTCTTTGATACTTCTGCCAAGGAATATGAATTTCAGTTCAGGGAGACCAATCTGATTAGCATTTTCAGTGCTCCTGTCCAAATACTGATTTTTACTGAGGTTGCTCTGGTAGGAGGATTATTAATGAATTACTGTCAGTCTCATTTCCATTTAGCGAGCTAACAAATATGCCTTCACAAGTGTGGTACACACAGATAGAGCAGTTTTGTGTTCCCTCTAATCTGGCTTTTCAGTCACAGATGAAAGCAGAAGGAAAATTGAATGTTGTCTCCTAAGCAGTTCCTGAGAGCATAGCAAGTATTGAAGCTTTGTTAAGCTGTCAGTTTAAATCTAAACTGAAAAGACATTTGTATGCATTTTATCTGCACTAAAAAGATATTTGTCTTCTAAGGCAACAGTCTTGTGCTCAAGATTTATGGAAATACCTCATATGACAGTTTAATTACTATATTTTCTGTCTTCTGTCTCATGAGTCCAGAGTTAAGATTTACTTTCAGTTTGATTCAGGCCACTATTGGGTGTTGGTACTATTGTCAGTAAGCTTTTTTTATTCTTGTTTTGGTTATACAGATGAAACTTCTTTCTGCAACTCCTGGAAAAATTGTTTGTGAAATGAAAGTTGAGGAGGAGCACACAAACAGAGGTGGCACATTACATGGAGGTTTGACAGCCACGCTTGTGGATGTAGTGTCAACAGCAGCATTGCTGTACACAGAAAGAGCAGCACCCGGGGTCAGTGTGGACATGAACATCACGTAAGTATCAGCCATGATATTTACCAGAACATACTAACTTTTTGTCCCCTAACACAGTATTGAGTCCATTGTACATCATTTCTGTGCTGTAGTACTCACTTAAAAGAAAAAAAACCAAAAGGCTTTCTGTGATTTTAGAAGTCTTGTTTGGATAAATTAAGGGGAGATTTTATTTGGAGACACTGCCATTTGGTTGTAAAATTGGAGTTGGACTTTAAGCTTTTATTTGTTACATACATTTAAGAGACAGAGCCCATACATTCATAGAATGTGAAAGGATGTTGATGTGTGGTGAATTTTAGTCTTAGGAGATTGGCTCAAACTCAGTCTTTCCTTGTAAAGATATGTTAAGAGTGTCCTCAAACACCAAGATCTATGGTAAGCAGCTTTCTGTAAGCCCTTTTTTTAATATTTTTGAATAAAATATTAAAACAGGGAAAATATTGAAACAGGAAACAGTTTAGTTCTGTTGTATGCTCACATAGAGAGCAAATTACAAATTGGATCAGAATTTCTCAGTGCAGGAAGATTCCTTTGCTCATTCAAAGGTCATTCAAAGGTAGTTTTATACTGAGAATAGTTCTTTCTGTCATGCAAATTTAAAAGCACGATGTCTTTAAAAAGTTGCTCTAAAACCTTTTCTGCTCATGCTGTTACAGCTTGTCAGCTTTGATTCGTTACTTTTAATGAAGACATTAAGACTAATTGGAAGTAAAGCAATCCTACTTGGAATAACTAACACAGAGTATTAAAAATCTTGGGAAAATATCCTGTCATCAAAACTTAAAAAGAAAATGTAAGCTTTGAAAGTGTCTGGGGAGCGATCTGTATCTTTACCAGGTTCTCTCCCCCACCTACCCCAGCATATTCTGGTTTCTCCACTGGATGAGTGGGACTGGAGTGTCTATTTAAGCTTCGTACTGCCACTGTGATGACTAGGAACTTACTGAAAATGAAAACCTGAAATTCTATGATTCTTGGTTTTTTTCCCTATAGTAGTATAACAAGAGGCCAACATATGATTATTTATATTATAAAGTATGCCTACCCAATTACAGAAGCCCTAAAATCTTAAGATAATGCTGTCTCTGGAGGTGATCCAAAATGGTTGAGTAACATAACCTTTTGGAAATGTTATGTCAAGCAATATTAAGAGATTTGTTTAACCCAGACTACTGCTTTACTTGAACAAGTGAGATATTGCATATTGAATACTGCTATAGTACAACTTTTTCCTTTTGGGGAAGGAGCTCTTTAAAACATTGACACAAGGGAGATATGTCAGTAATGGAAAGAACAGAGACACAGAAGCTTTTTGTTTGTTTGGGGTTATTTTTGTTGCCTTTTTTTAAATCACAAGAGGATCAGCAGCAGCTTCTAAGAATGAAACAAGACTGAAACCATACCCTCTGTCAACTGATGTGGCTTGTGCTACACCAGTATTAGGCATGACTGACGATACTTTTGACATGGTCTCATGGATAAAAATGGACTGGTTGATGAAAGTAATCTCAATAAGATTTATATCCAGCAATTACACATCTTCCTCTGTAATTCTAACATTTGAATATTGTTCCCTTACCTCAGATCATGGTTGGATCATATTCATCCTAATTCTTTCCAGGCTATTTGTAGGGGAGTTTCTTCTTATTCCCTGGAGAGGTTGTTTTAAAAGCACACCCTTCTATCCATGAAAATAAAAACAAAGAGTTATCTAATGAATGGAAACAGCATCAAACCTGGGAAGTTTTGAAGGCCTCCCAGATTTCCATTACTTTTATCATGGTGTGGGAAGCAGTTAACCTATGCTTGGGTTTCATAACAGAAACGACCTTCTGGAGTTTTGTAATAGAGACATTTTGCAGCTGAACCAGCCAGGCTAGTTTAGAAAGGCTGTAGGGAGCTAGCAGTGGCTACAATAGGACTTGGAGCTGACCTTCTAACTGAGGTCTTTGGTACCTGTTTGTTTCTGCTCCAAAATGGACTCTTCCTCAGAATCAAGCCAATGGGTTTCTTTGAGTCCTCTATTTTCTCAGAGAATTCTTATACTGAATTACCACTGCAGTACTTAGAGGAACTCAAGGACTTTAAGAAGTGGGGATTTGCAAGCAGGCAGTTATGATGTGTCTTTATTGCTCACTTTTGTTAATTCCCTTTGTGATAATCTAAAACCACAGGAGTAATCTTGGATTTGTGCTCTATAAAGCCTCTTACCTGTTGCTTTTGCTCTTCCTTGAAGATATACTTCTGCTGCTAAGATGGGAGAAGAGATACTGATTACAGCTCAGATTTTGAAGCAAGGAAGAAATCTTGCATTTGCCACCGTGGATTTAACAAATAAGGCAACAGGGAAATTAATTGCACAAGGTAGACATACAAAGTATCTAGGATAAGAAAGTAATGTAAAAAATAATAATTTTGGGCATAAGAATCCCATATAGAATTATTTTTCTCATTATGCTATAAGACATTTGTACAAAGTTGTGTTGATCTATATGAAGTGAATTTGTCTCACTCATAATAAATGAACAAATTTCTTAATTACCACTAGAGTGACTACAAGCCTAAAATTAGTGCCTATTTTGAGATGAACAACAGAGTGTGATAGCATGGGGATGCATCTGGCTTTTTTGAGTCAAGATAGCAAAAGGAACAAGCCTTTGGAGCAGCCATATGGGTTATCAGCATGACAGTGTTTTAGAAGACCTGTTTTCCTTGCTTGCAGTGTGGTCGTGTGATAAAGTAACCCCGTCTTCAGGCCCATCACAGTCACAATCAAAAAACACTATATATGCTTACAAACTAAGCTACTCATTGTGTAAGATAGGTGTAGTCCAGAGTTCTTGTAACAGAGTGTGAAAATGGTTTGAGAGTGTAAAGCAGGGTAATACAAAATGTGATTTACTGATACTGTAACAAATTCAAAAGTATTAAATAAAACTTTCTGAAACTACCTTTTTAAAGATTATTTAACAGTTTTGTAGTCTTTTTGCACTGAGTAAAAGCTTGCCAGCATGGAGTGGTTGAGAGTGTGTGGTAGAACCCTTGTATGCAAATTCACCTGAAATTACATCATCCCCCTGTGATTCTTGAATGTGAAAATGCAGTTACATCACTGGGGCTTTTCACCTTTAACTACCTGAGTTCTGGCTATATTTGTTTAAATATCATCAGTTCAGAGACATACCAAAATAAATTGGATGAGCCTTTCATCAGGCTAAGGCTGTAGATTGCCTGACCTGGGTTGAATGTGGTACAGTTAAGCTGCTGTTCTTCAGCTGAAAACTTGTCTCCTCATGCACTGTTGTGGACAGGTTAAACCACTTTCTTCAAACTGATGACAAACAATCCTTGGCAGGGCTATCACACTGCAATAAAAATGGTGATGCTATGTATGCAGTGCAAGTTTGCATAAACCATGACCTTAGTCTCTTGTGGAAGATCTGAAAAAGTTAACCTACACAAGTAAAGGGCATGCAGAATTCTTTTTGTTATTGTTGACAAAAAGTCAAGTTGACTTATTGTCTTCAGTGCTTTGAATTTTGTTATCAAATATGCAGGGGTTTTATGCATTCCTAAACCTAAGAAATAATTTCCCATGAGTTAAGCGACCTGTTCATGTAGACTGATTTTCAGCGTGAAGTTGAACAAGATTACCAGTATATCAGACTCTCCAGAAGTCTTTTCAAAAAAGTGATACAGCTGATAACCTTTAATGGAAGCTCTCTAAAGAAATACTTACGGTGGGCTCAGGCTATCAGCATGTATTTTAGCTGTGAGTTTATAACAGTTATTTGTGGTATATACATTCTCACCAAGGCTTTTTCTCTAAGGCTGTCTTCAGAAGCTTACGTGCCTTACATGCCTGTGGGTAGTTGAACTAATAGCAGCATCCTCTCTCAGCAGTGCATCTGTAATTATTTTTCCCCAGTATTTGCACTCATGCTTAAAATCATCTCTCGGTCCTATTTATAGAAACACAGTGCTTTGCTAAAGCAGTTCTCTGAAGATTACAGGAGCAACTTATTGCAGGAGCAATCTTTTCTGCTTAGCAGTATGATATGCTTCACTCTATTAAATTGTCTCTCACTTTACAGCTTCCTCTGCCTAGAGCTCTATTATGAGTCTTAAACATCTCCAACTCCTCCACAATTACTAGGATGAGCAGACAGAGAAGATCTGTCATAGCATGTGGACACACCAAGTGGTTTAGCAATTGCTGTTCTAGTTGTTTTCTATTAACACGTTCTGCCATCTCCAGTCATCTTTTTTCTCATTCTTAAATTTACTGGCTGCCTTCTTCCATAGGATACCCATGTGGTAGAGTGCAAGGAAATGGAAGCAAGGATTAAAACTGCTCCCCCAGCTACTACAAACCCCACTGGGACACAAGATGGATTTTGTCTAATATCTGAAATAAAAGACAGAGGGTGAGAATGATGGAGGTGACAAATTGAATATGTGCCCAAAGATTGAATGCTCTCAGCTCTGTGTGCTGGGGCTGCTCTGTCCTTGTGTGACTGTCCCACTGCAACTTCACATGACTTTCCTCAATCAAAGCTGGCTGCCTCAGGAGCCTACCATAGTTAAGTGGTCCCATTCTATCACTGAGCATTCATCATATCTACATAATTACAATTGAAAAGTGTTCAGGCAAATTAAGAGCAGCAAACCTCAACAGGGAAACAACAGTATCCTCCTGTTCCCTTTCAAGCCTGGCAAGGATTGTTGCAGGCTGAGAGGAAACGGGGAACAACCCCTTCCTGAAGTAACAAGTGAATTCTGTTTTCCCTTGTAACAGACCATTCAGCACAGTGTTTTAGTGCTGCCTAATTAATAAGAGGGATGTCATTATTATTCAGGCCAGTTATTTTAAAATGGTTCATTGAACTGATTATTTTAAGACAACCTTGTCTGTACCTCCTCCACCAGCAGCAGCATGTTGACCTAATTTATTTCACAACATGACTTAGGCTTGGAGATGATCTTAGAAGGAATTGTTGCCACTGAGCTTGCATAGCTTTGGGAGTAAACTGTCAATCATCAAGCTTAATGTTTGGAATTGTTCTTTACTGATTTCACTCTAACCTACATGTTGAAAAATCTGTATCTTACCTTAGCCGAGTCTCGAAGTAAGGGAAAAGATTACTGTTCTAAGGATAAATGGTACATAGGGTACCTGGCATCAGAACAAATAATCTCCTGCGGAGCTGACCTGGTTCTATCACTACAGATTGAGGCATAATTCCCTTACAAGCAAGCAAATAAAGTGGCTTGATCAGACCATCTTGTGCGTCTTACACCAGTTTACATATCCAGTATCTGACAGACATTTGTAAACTCCGTATCTTCTGGCTGCAAATTACACCATCATTTCTATATTGTGCTCTCTTTTTTCTCCTAGTATTTTTATTTTTTTAACATATCAAACACCTGCAGTGTATTCCTTGATGCCTAGAGTTCTGTCCTTATGGAGGGCCACGCTTTTCGCATAGTGATATGTGATGTGCTGGAACAGTTTGGGTCTCTGTGAAAGTAAGTGTAGCTTCTTTCTTCATGCAACATACGGGTCAGCCAAGCGTTCCATGCTGGTTTCACTATTGCATGAGTGCATTCAGACAGACACCCAGATACTTGCACCAGTGTACAACTATGCAATACAGAGCCCTTGAGACAATGAGGAATTGGGACAGAGTTGTTCCCACTGGAATTTAAAACCAAGAGCCCAGATACAGGACAAACACACATCACAGATTAAGGTGCTTTGAGGAGGGATTTAGTCATTAAGTATTCCAGCTCTCAGGAAGAAGCAACTAGGGAGAGCTAGGCTGTTAAGTAACTGTTCTGAACAGCAGTTTAATTCTGTTCAGCTTCATTGACTGGCTCTGAGCCACTTCCAGGGCATATGGAAAAATTTCCAACTGTATTTTATCACTAACCATTTTAGAATTCTCTATCTGCAGAATCCATTTGAACAGCAGAGACTCCCAAAACCTCTCCCTTACCTCAGTGGCTATGGGAATGAAGAAAAACATTACTTTGATTCCTATTTTGTTACTCAAGTGCTCAGGGACAAGGTGACGACAGTTACTACTTTGTGATTCTGTAACACGTGCCTTGAATGACTGCTGTTGCCAGATCCCCTGATCCCGAGCTGCCACAGTTGTGGGACACTGAAGCATATGCAGTTCTCACCTAAACCAGAGTAAATTACCTGCAAGCTGTAATCAAACAAGACACATTGGCTATCCTCCAGAAAACAAACAAACCAGCTAACTTTTGTTCACCAAACCAGTGCCTTGGGGCTGTGCCACTGTAGTGGCATCCAAACTTTGATTTGTTTTGCTTGGAAGCGGTAGCTGCTTGAGTAGATTTCAAGAGTGCAGAAAAGCAGCTTGTAGAGTGGGTGCTCTAGCATGAAATAATTGTGCTCAAATTAAGGGACCTTTCCATATGTAAATCCTTTCCAAGCAGAAGTAGGTCATAGATATCTTCAGCCCTAAAAAGCATTTCAGTCAGCCATGCAGAAGAGGAATTATGCTCACCACTTCACTTGCCTCAGCTAACATGTAGAGCTGGTGCACCCTTCCACCATATCCGTATTGTCTCGTCAGCTTCATGATGAACTGCGGTGCATCCGTCAGGAAGCAGCACCTACTGCTCTAGATGGAACTGCCATTTTTATCTCAGCATCCCTGACAGTAAGAATGAAAGCCAAACCCTAGACAGAAATATCCTTTCTGTGTGCTAGCAATACTAACGGACAAGTAATAACACTGGCTTTATGGCTAGGGAGAGTGGTTTACATGTAAAGATTATCCAAATGAAAAATTCCACTAAAGGACTTCCAGAATAAACACCACTCAGGCTAGTACCATTCTTCAAACATCCATGCTAAACTGTTCCCCTTTTGTAAGACATTATTAAAACCCTTTATCTCACTGCTTCATTTCAGAAAGCTGTTCCAGAATCCATACGCTTATGTAGCTTCCAAATGTGCTGCTGCAGTAAGTGCAAGACTAAAAAGGGAGAAGCTTTTCCAGGCTAATAAAAGAAAATGGCAGTTAAATGAACTCACAGCACGTATCTGCTTAATGCATGTAAATGTAGTCTAGTAATTCTTGGCTCTAACAGCTACTGTGCTAGCGGCAGGAATCTTAATGTAGTCTCAAATGAAGCCTGTAACAGTGCATTAGAGTAATCTCACACTTAAGGAGCAAAAAAAACCCTTAAGTGACCATTCTCAGCCCCTAGAGATCCAGATGTAACAGGAGATGGTGTTCATTAACTGTGAGTAACTGAACTTTGCCTGTGACAAGCACCAGAAAACACCATGTTCTCCCAGCCACAAAACAGACACAGGCAGGGAGACGCCTGCAGAACGCTCAAGCCAGGAGTATGCACAAGCAACAGGAATCTGTGCACCTGTAGGAGGTTTGAAAGTAATTTTAAAGCTAATACATTATGCCTTAACACGTCACCAAAGAGATGCGGTCACTCGCAAGGACCAGAGCACCTACCTGTAGTGAAGACTGATCCATAATTACAAACAACAAAAAAGGCAGAGGATCAAAGTATGTCTTTCAGAGGTATGTTTTTAGAAGTCTGGAAAATTGAAAACTGGCAAAATTACCATCTTTCCACCAGCTTTGTTTCCAATAGGCTTAACATTCTGATATGAAAAAAAAAAATTAATAATCAGCTTGTAGCAAGGGATCAGTACCTTCAGGGAAAGCTTTCAATGCTCAAAGGGTCAGTAGTAGTTTTGAGTAACTGATTTCTTTTTGCAAGAGAAACACTGATATCCCCAATGTGTTTCTAGTACCTAATCTATCAACACAGCAGTTTTAGTGTTACAAAATAGCTTTTGAGAAGCCATTTGTGCTGAGACATATGACAAAGGGTATCAACTGCAAACTAGCTACAGACCTATTACACTTGGGCAGTGCTTGTACAAGCAGTTCTATCCATCCTGCTGTATTTTTGATACCACTTGTGCAGCTTAAGAGGTCTGACAAATGAAGGGAAACTATACAGCCATGTACAGGCTATGACACTTAAGAAGTTTCTCCTCCTTATCTGGAAAGCACCTGACACAAGCTTCCCATCAACAGACTTTTTTCAATGCAAGGTTTAATGGGCCTCTGCCCACTTCATTTTGCTGCCTCTAAAGTTTATCCTGTTGGCACTTGCCAAGTTGACATGACAAATCCTCAAGCAATAGCCCGGCAAAACTCCCATATTCAGATGTGATAGAGCATATTTCAATTCCTGCAATTAGCATATCCAAAGGAGCCACAACAGCAGGTAGCAACCAAAATTGCCTTCTAAAAGAGCTTTTTCTTTACAGACAGCTCCACTGAACCAACTAATCTGGTTTAGAGTCACAAACTGCTTTGTGAGCAGTTTTGTGAGATAGAACTTAGGCTCTTAAGAAAGCCTACCAAAAAGGCACTAAGCTGATACCAAAAGGGCCTGAAAACAAAGGCTAGGTATTGCGAACTGCTCCCGTTCACTTCTGAAGCACATTTTACTGAAGTAACTGAAGAGTATTCTGAGATTGAACTAGAAGCTCCAGTGAGAAAGAGTGGGACAATTTCAGACTTAATCTCTTCTTCAGAAGTCATCCTGCTTGAGAAAAAGATACCTTTCAAAGATGCCAAATCTTACTATCGCCAACACATAAAAAGCATTTGTATGCAGCCATTCAGGCCAACACCTCAAGGCTGTTAAGAGAAACCAGAATGAAGAAAATTCCTAATGCGAGAACTACTGTAATTTCCTTTGCTAACCAAGATAACTACAGCCATATTCTGACTGCTGTGAGATGATGTCCAAAACAACACATTAAGAAACAGAGGGATTGTACTTGGAAAGCAAAATCCAAACTGATGAAACTTGAACATACATGACCTTACAAACCCCATCTTGAGCTTCATTTTATGTCTTAATAATATGCTTGGTATTATGTCTTACAGGTCAATCAAATAAGGGAAATTTTAAGTACTATTATAGCAGGTATGTTGATAACTAAATATTCCAGAAAGTCTCCACATTCTGTGAAGCAGCATTTTCAAGATACTTCTTTGTGATTTAAGGCATTTAGAGTGAAGTTGCAGCTTTCAGGTGGTGTTTTTTCTATGGTGCTCCAGTTTAATGTGGAGGACTTTATGAGCAAAGAACTAGAAATATCCACAATAGTACAATAGTATGTCAGTGATATGTTTGACAGATCACTATACAATAGTACACTAGTGATATGTTTCACAGCTAAACATTTCACTCATATATGTCAGAACATCTCTGCCACTAATCTTAGTTAATACCATTTTAAAGTCTGCGTATTTTCAGTGTTTGTAGTGGGTGATACTGTCAAGATGCAAGACTACTAAAATTGAGTTCATAGGATTTCCATAAATAAAACCAGTCATCTTTCATCTAATTTATTTAAGTTCCAATTTTTTTTCCAATTCCAAATAAAAGCTAAATACAAGTTTTAAACAGGTAAGCACTAGTTTTATCCAAAGGGAGCAGGCTTATGCAGTTTTACTCCAGTAAAGTACTCAACCCTTAAGCAGAGCCTTCTTTGTCATCAAAACTATACAGTAGTCTTCCTTTTATCATTGCACAATCTTAAAATGTTCTGTCAGAACCAACTTTTGACACTCCAAACACTATTTTACATTGTTTTATAACATCTATTCCAAAAGAAAAAAGAAAAAAACAAAAAACAAAACAAAAACCTCAATGGGTTTTCCGTAAGAAATGTTTTAGAAACCAGTATTTCCTGCACAGTTCACCTGCACGTTTACAAGTCTCAACTCTCAAGAAAAAATAATCCTCTACCAACATTGTTTCTGCAGCTATTATTTTACTTTATTTTTAGCTGCTTTAGCAACTTCAGACTCCAGGTCTGCCTCATCCATACAAATGCACTCAACTTGAAAGAATACTTCATATAGTTATACAGCAACTTGGGGAAAGAGATACAAAACAAAAGTGCCAGTAAACTTAGACATGGCCCAGCAAAATAAAAGAGGCAAGAAATGCCTACACATTAAATGAGATGCCTTTTTTTTTTCTAAAGACAGATTTCTTTCCCACATTTACTTCCTATTGTAATAGCCACTTTTCTGTTCATTAAAATGATTGATAGTGCTCTTTGATACAATCATTAACAGCAAAGCTGTAAGGCTTTTATACCCATTACATTCACTTCTCACCCTCCGAATACTGATGGTTAACATTACAGATGTTAGGGGGCATGACCAGCACAAATGGGAACACCACCACAAATGATCACCTTGTGCTTTCAGATACATTTGTTTCAGTGTACAGTCCCTTCACATTTTACCAAGATGCTGATGCAGTGCAGAAGGTGCAGAGCATCCTCTCTTTCACAAGGTCCATGCAGAAAACATCTAAAAAAAATTGTAAAGTTCTGAGATACAAATGATAAAAATAATCCAGGATGATCAAGGTTCACAATGTATAGTGTTCTGAACATGAGTCCATTTTCTTCTAAATTCTGAAAGAATAAAGTGGTGAGGAAAGTGAAAATCCACTGCTGCATTCTGTGATCTTCCCCATTTTGCTGGCCAGAACCTTACTCTGGCATGTAAGGACGGAGGTGATCCTCTATGGTACCAACTGTCCAGTGAGTGAGCTGCTCCTGTGGCAGGTACAGGCAGATGCTGCATAACTTGAAGATTGTAGCTTTGTTTTTTGGAGTCTAAAGGCAAAGACAAAAATCTATTAAACATGAAAGTTAACTCAAGACTAATATGCAGATGCCCAGCAAACTCAATCCTTAGGTTGCCGCTGGTTGCGGAAGAATAATACGGACATTTAAAAGCCACTGTTTCACTTGTATGAACAGCCTGAACTCTCTATTAGGCTGACATCTAATACCTGAAGTATTTTCACTATTCTGTTCATTCTTCACTTGAATAATTTTTATAGTATCACCCAAGTTAAGCCATTTTTTATTTTTTCCAAACCACTGTTAAACCTATTTTAGACCTTATTTTTTAATACAAACCCTTTAAATTAATTGTGTGAATGCATCTGTGGCTCACAGCTCGTTTCTGTACATATTAATCCTATTTATAGCACAAGTTTCCTTTGAGACTGTTGAAATTCAAGCATGAATGCATGAGCAACTTTTCTACCTCAGTATTTTGCAGCAAGATCACTGATATTCCGCAGACGAAAAAGCATTTTGTGGTTACCTGCAAGTGCTGTCTGTCAATGAAGAGAAACACTGACTGGTTAGGGTTGTTGACAACAATTCCAGTCTTGTCCTTTCGGCTCAGAACATGCAGAAACTGTTTTTCATAGTCACCGTGATGAAATTCAAACTTGGCCTGTGTTGTGTGAATGAGGGGAATAAAATATTTAGGAAATTAAAGCTCACACTTAACCAACTGATTTCCTCCCACCTGGAGCTTTACAACCACTTCTGTTTCTTTCCTTCTCCCACCTATGAAAAGCAGAACCTGGGGACCATAGAGACAACAGCACACTTGACTCTTGGCACAATTTAAAGAATTCCCAAGTTTCTTTCTGCGAACACTGACATCAGTTATTGCAATGACGTACTAATAATTCAAAGGTACAACTTCAACTGCATTTACAAATCTGGATTTAGCTTGTTGTGGCAGAACATCCTGGTGCATCAATAATACAGCACATTGCTTCATACTACTGCAGAACTGGCACAGAAAATGCATATAACTGTTCAAAAAACTGAATGCAAACAGCTAAAGTTAGCTATTGAAAAGAAAATTAGTCTAAAATGTTTGACATTTATTTCAAGGTAAAATCATACTTGAAGAATTCAATCTATCTCAGATTCTCTTTAATAAAATACAGTAACTTGAGATACTCTGAAAATCTTAATGACGCCATCATATTTAGACAAAGATTCAACTGTACTAAAAGCCACATACTAACACAACTCATGCACCTGCAAATACACCATTTGCAAAGGTCCTTCAGTCACACAAACTTTGGAAGTGCTAAAAAAACAGTGCATAAAGATGGAAACAGAATTTGGCATACAAAACACTGCTTCATAAACAGAGAGCACACTTTAGCATCTACAGAAGATGCATAACTTGCCAATGAACTGGTTAAGAAGAGAGTACTTATTCTCCCCTTCAAGTGTGAGTTACTGAATGAAGTTAAACAAAAATAATTACCTGAACAGGCCTAAAGGATTCATCAGATCCCTTCCACCGAGAAAACAGGAGACAGACTATCTTCTCAATATCATTACGAGGCCAAAGAATGAAGTCCATCTCCTGGGTACAGCCGATCACATCCTGTAAGTAGCAAGGTTCTGTACTTAGATTCCCTCCGTTAGTAAAAAATACAGACCAGAAATTTATCTACACAAGCACACAACTGAAAGGTGGTATTTATTACCATATTTGTGCAATGCTCCAGTTGTATTACTCATAGCCCAACTAAAAGCCTTCCTTACCTTCCACTGAAATTTAGTATCAGGATCCAGTTAACATAAATTCCCTTTTAAGGAACTTTTAAGAAAACATTCGCAAAGACTATCTTCCAATACTTGTAATGAAAAACCATTTAGCTCTGCAGCAAGAGCTGTTGCAAGAATTAACACTATACCTAAAGAACAAGGATAGCAAGAAGATATAATTCCCTAGGCATAGTTGAATAAGATAGATGAAGGGTAAAGCTTGAGCACTATGTATTTAAACAGACTTTAAGAAAACATACGCTGCTACCCTTCAAAACAGACCCCATAAACACAAGACCACAAAATCCTCATGCAGCAAAAAAGACAAAAAAAATAGCCTTAAGAGCCACAAAGAGCAGCACAATATTGAAAATGGTAACTCAGCAAGTGTAAAGAGGAACTTTACCCTGCGCATAGACTGGTAGCGGGGTGCATGAAGCTGTACTACATCCTTCTGCAGAAGCTCTAAGGAACTTTCCAAAGAATAGCTGGAATCCCGCACACCTTTCAGGATATTTTCTTCATAATTATTGGTCATGACTGGTATTACTTCAGACACTTCAAAAAGCGCTGACTTTTTCTTCTGAAAGAAGCACAGGTTACATGAAGATTATAATTCTTTCTACGCAACCACAGGTAAGAATTTGGCAGGATTAGTGATTTTCTGTTAGCATTCACATCTGAAGTGCACATCACATCAATCAGGACTTTGACACAAACACTAAAATGTACATGCAAAATTTTAGAAATTAAAGAGAATCAGTGCAGCAACCTTTATTAAAAAGAAATAACATGGCTTTTATAGTCTCCAAAGATGCAGATTTACATTACCATCTTGCATACAATAAAGCTGTATCTAAACGTGAACATAACTGCCCTTTTATTATGTAAATACTTTACTTCAGGCTGACCAAGAGTCCCCTGCACATCAAGCAACACTTTTTTTTCCCCTTCACAATACTTTAAAGCTGGCCTTTTATGAAAAGGGAAGTCTTTCAAAGCCACATTTGGTAACTGCGTGATCAAGGTCCAATCTGAAGTTAGCTGTAAGTCATAATCTTAGGAGAACTATTTTGATTTGCTAAGTAACTTTTATAATCACTACAAATATCTCAGTCTCTCTCAAGCAAGGCAAAAACATCAGGGAATTAGGAATAAGTTTCTGCTGCATGAAAAATTGCTTAAAGTCGTATATCTGCTTCTAACAGCTATACAATATCTGTTATAGCTTACAGCTCATGAGAAGTCTTGACCTATTTAAGAACTACATGACAGCAAAGCATATTTTATCAAATAACCCCCCAAGCCCCTGGCCAGAACATACATAATGGGCAACTATGTGACAACCAAGCTAGGCTGAGCTAAACTCCTACTTTAATCAAACTGGCACTGATGGACATCTTCAGTTCACTATAAGCAAATTCTGTAGGATTCAAAACAGGCATCTGCAACTAATTTCTACAAAGCAACCACAAAGTACTATTAATGCTCCAGCTGAAACCATTACAGTCATATCATCTGAGAAAACCTAATTGTTACTACTGCTTAAACATTCACATTTCTTCCTATTTCTGTGACAGTACTAGGAAATTACATTCCACTATATCCATTTGTTTGCAGTAGAACTGAAGAACAAAAGCAAACTGAACTTAAGAATTAAGTAATTTTTTCAATTAAAGTTCAGAGAACAATCATCACTAAAAAGCACACAGCTATTAAAGCAAATGCAAAACCTATACATTTGAAGGGATTAAACAATTTCGGTGTTCATCTACATGCACTTCGTGCATGATGAACTCTGCTACCATTTGCTTCTATCTTCACTTCCTCATAATTTGTTCCGCACATTCTCTTACTACAAGCACCTACATTTCTTCACCATCTGTGGACGGAAACTCTCCTAAAACTGCGGGTCTATAGTTAGCCTTAGAAATATCACCAGGCTCCCCACCCTGGCCCACACACACAGCATTCAGGAGCAGCAAAAGCAGCCAAGCAAGGACTTCCTCTTTTGCTTCCTCACTCCCTTTCAAAATGGTAGCAGCAGCTTCACATATGCCTGCACATTTGGGCCACTTCAATATTGCATTTCGCAACCCTTCCCTTCAACTGCCAGATCGGCCCTTCTGTTTTAACCAGATGCATAGTTACTTTAGCAATTGAACCAACCAGATCTCCCTTTTCAATTCAACTGCTCACAGCCAGCAATTACACAATCCAAACTCCAATTAGGCTCAATACATTACAATATTAACTTTGAAAAACCTTTACCCAATTCGGAAGTCATCAAGTAATCATTTAACGGGGCACTGGCACCTCTACATTACAAACCTACAAATATGTGAAAAGCCAAAATGACAAACATAAACTAAATAAATATGGTAATTAAAAAAGAAATCATAAAAAAAATGCAATCTATTAAGGATAAACTGTAAGATGCAATCGGGCAGCAAGACTTTACACAGCATCGTTAATATCCATCACAACAGCCAATACCGCATGAAAGATTAAAACTAAGTTACCTTGTCTTTGAACACAAAGGCAATGTACATCTTGAAGTCAAACTGGTCAGCTAAAGATTCTTTTTTCTTTCTAAGCTGAGCACGAAGTCTGTTCAGAGCTTGTTTCTTCCGGGAGTTTGGGTCCCCCATTTTGTAACACAGGTGGTACTAAAGCCTTTGGAAACTGTCGCTAAACTATGGGCACCTTTTCGGAAGACTCAAGTACAACAGAAACAAGTCGTTTGATTCCTGCTAATATGACTAAACAGATAAAACGCTAATGTAACCCAAAACCGCACCTCAGGCAATATTTTACGAAAATGGCCTTTCGGAGGGGTCAAGGAACCAAGTAAGTAGTTGTCCAGCCATGGCTGGAGAAGGGATTTTACAATAAACCAAGAAGAAAAACCCCTAAGAATTTTGAAGACAATTTAACAGTTTAGCTGCAGGAATAAGTGGGCAAGAAAAAAAAAAAGAACCAGCAAACAAATGTTATCACAATTTATGTGTACAATAAAAAGCAACTGGCACAAGCCCAATCCATGGGGAGGGGGGTACTTTTGCTCTGCTTACAAAAGAAAAAAAAAAGTGAAGCTGAAATTACAAATTGCGTTTTACCCCAGCCAGATCCATGACTCTGATTATTATTATTCTCAGCCTTCCACTACTGCTATGTTGCCCGCCTTATTTTTTTCCCCCCTTCAGAATTATTACACTTGGTGGAGAGCAGAGAAAAGGGTGCAAAGGACGACTGCACATCCTAGGAGGTACATTTCTCTGCCAACAACAAAATCAGCTACAGACGACACAGTGATGGCTTGCAGGTGAGCAAAGAGAAAAAACAGCGGACTCATTTCTAACTTCATCCTGCTCATCATCAGGCACATCACTGACCTGCGGCTGCTGCTGCCAAAGAGAAGAGGGCTCATGATGGCCATAGACGAAGGGCGGGCAGGGGTTTAAGGGACAGTATTATCTCACCTAGAGACTAAAACTCAAATTAGTGCCCCAAACCCAGGCTCCTTACCAGTGGGAGAACCCTATATCCCCCAGCACCTCACACACTTCCTGGGCTGCTGACGCCCCGCGGATCCTTCTCTCTCAGCTGCTGCTGCGGCTCAACAGCGAGCACGGTTAGCCGAGGCTGTGCATGGCCAACGCTTCTCGCTTCTCCTTAGGCCTCTCCCTACACAGAGTGCCAGAGGCTGCAGCAAGCAGGCGGGCGGCCCGTGCCCAGGGCGGCGGGACACGCCGCAGGAGGACGGTGTCTCCCCTCTCACTTCATGGTCACGACTTGGGAAACATGGGAGAGTTTTGCTCCTGCTTTTCTCGCAACACAGGTTTTTGGTGTCAAATTTTTGAGAGGTTTAAAAAACAAAAAATAAAAACCTGCAACTCTAGGTTGCAATTTTAAACCTCTAAAACACCCTCCCCCCAAAAAGTAAAACCCCAATTTTCAAGTTATTTTCCTCCTCTCTCCAGACATTTTTTCCCCACCCCTGGTGTTTGATTAGTCGGGGTTAGTAAGTTTTTAGGTTAGGAAATTCGTCGGACCAAGTTAAGGAAAGGGAGGAAAAAAGTATTCCCCCCTCCTCCTCTTGTGAGGAAAGGAAAAAAGGAAAACAAAACCAAAAAAGCAACCCCTCCCAAAACTTCTCCCCCTCACTTAGGCAAGGAACTGAGAGACTGAGACAAGAGACCGAGCCCGTGGCCCGCTCGCTACCCGCAGCCGGCGGGCGCAGGAGGAGCAGTGGAGGCGGCGGCGCTGCTAGCAGCACGGAGAGGAGCCATGTCAAGATAAAGCCACGAAGCCGCGGAGCCCCGCCATGCCTGCTGCAGTAGACACGGTGACCGGGCCGCCCGCTCTGCCGCTGCGCAGCCCCAATCTGGTCCCCATAGTCTAGCTCAGCGCCCCGGTGCCGGGGAGTGGGGAAATGGTGACGGAAAGAGAAAAAGGAGGAGAAAGAGGCGACGGCGGCAGCAGCAGCGGAAGGAGGAGGAGACGGCGACGGGTCCCTGCGCTAGTGGCTCCTACGGAGAACGGCGGGCATAGAGATCCCGGAGCGGCGGATAGGGATGGCCGGAAGACGGATGAAAGAGCTAAGGCGAGCTTCTCTTCTCCCAGGCGGTCCGGGGACGTCCCCGAAGGCGGCTGGCAGGAGTGAGTGGCAGCGCCGCGGTGTGCCCCGGTAGCTCGGCACGGGAGCGAGCGCGGAGAGGAGCTGCGCGGCCGGCACCGACCACTCAAAATGGCAGCGCCTGAGTCACACAGGCACCGCCCTGCCCGCACAGCGCAGGCGAGTTCTGCCGGCGCGTACCAAGAGCTCCAGTCCCCGAGGTGGGGATAGCACACAATGGACTCCTATGCTTCGGGCAGTAAGGTCCAGCGGTAGCTTTGCTAGCCGTGCGAACGCCTTTTCGGGGCAAGCAGAGAGCACACCGAAGGGCAGAGGACCCCCGAGCCGTCCTCACGATAAGAGTTGGGGTTGCACCTCCGTGCTCCTTCCCCCCGCCACTGCCACGCCCCGTGTCATCCCCCTCGTGCGCCATGTGACGCCGGGTGGACAAGGACCCGGATGGAGTTGCACAACAGCAGTTCTGTGAGACAAGGGGTGGGGGAAGTAACGTTGGTACCGCGCAAAGGCGGGCTAACATCGATCGAGTCGCTCCGTCCTCTCCCGGTACTCATCGGGAAGAGAATGCTTAAACCTTAAACATTGTGATTTATATTGGTAAACACAGTTTTTAAGCCTGGTAGCAGCACGGTTTGTTCAGTTCTTTTCAGCCCATCATACGTGTGTGAAGTAAACTAGAAGAATGTAAATCCAGCGTTTACTAAAAGTTTACATGGCGATGGCCTGACTCCAATACTGATCTCGCATGTTCCTAAGGTCCTTTCCAACCCTAACTGGTCTATGATTCTCTATATATTATGCTTACAACAGGCTGTGTTCCTCTCTGGTGGTGGTTGCAATGCTTCCAAGGAGGCAGACTAATTGTTGTAAAGCAGTAATAGCTATTCCAGAGACCCAAACCTAATCCTCGGATAAAAGTAAAAAGAGAAAAGTGTGAAATGTAAGCAGGCTTATCTGTACTATGGGGAAACAGTTCTTTCACCCTCCCTGAAATGGAAGTGCAGTGAGGACAAACCTCACTTTTACCTGGGGTCTTCCCCAGGGTGAGAAGGAACAATTACTATCTTCAGCACTGGGCACAGGCATTTGGTGACTACCCCTCCTGTATCCCTGCTGGGAAAGCCTTACCACCCAAAATAACCCACACTCCATAGGTTTCAGTCTTTTTTTCTCCTTTTACTTGTCCCTTATACTTTCCCTTGTTCTCTCTTGAGAACTATTTCCCTCTAGTACTCATTTCCTTTACACACTTTCCCTTGGATATCTTTCTCTTGGATTTTCCTCCTGCCTGCCTTGCAAGAGGCTGCCATGTTGTAGCCATTAGACCTTGTTTTCCTCACACTGCATGAGTCAGGCTCTCTGATGCAAACACTTCATCTCGCCTTCCCCTTCATAGGTGTTACCCAGGACACTCCTCTCTTGTTCGAACAGGAACAGAGCAGAAAGGGAGTAATTTTTACCCACTTACTTACACACTTGTTCACTCCTAATGGCAGTGCCTGTTGGAAATCACCCTTTGGAGGTAAAAAGTAAAACCTCTACACAGGAATACTCTGCTGCTGGGACTATTTAAAAATACCAGCATTTTTAAACTACATTATCAGTCTGGCCTTGATGAGAGCTGTGCTTAGATACCCTTTTTTTCCATTCACAGCGTTTTTGTTTGCCGTGCCGCCCTACAGGGTATATTGTGCTGCAGTCTTGTGCCTGCTGCTATTTTAAGCCGTGACTCACACTTGGCCTGTGACCCTCTTTGTGCTGGCACTGCCGATGCAAGGACGGGTGGATGCAGCAGCATTGCAGGACACAGGGATTGACCCGGGACAGAAGACCCTCTGAGAGAACTGGCACCTTTCCTGCAGTTTTCTTCCGGCCCAGTAACTCCAGCTGCCCTCTCAAGTGAAGGGATGTGGCTGCAGCTACTGCTCTTTGTCACAAGGGACTGGGCAGCTGCCCAGCCCCTGGTTGAGGAATGTAGCCAAAAAAATCTGTCAAATGTAGTGCTGGCAGTACAGTTTTTCTTCTGGAAGACTTTCTAGAAGAGCTATGAGGACTATATGTACTTAGAGGAAATATATATATACACGAATATGTGCAGAGGAAACAGGAGATCGAGTACAGAGTATTACATGTTAAGCAGCTGCCAGCTGTCTCCTGCAAACTCTGGCTGCTGGAATCTTTCCACAACATTTCAGGAGGAGATGGGGAACTGAAATCACTCCAGGTTCCTTGTGTATAGATTGCCACTTCTCCTTGTATAGGAGAACCAAACACAGGGACTTTTTTTCTTTTCACTCAAGGGCTAGCAAAGATATCCTGACAGTGGTTATACAAATGACTGCATCAACCAAACAAAGTATGTTTATTATATATATATGTGCAGAAATATCTGCACTATTAAAGCCATGAGTAGTAGCTGAGTCTTGTCCTACATTTACAGTTTGCTGCTTTTCCTCCATCATGCACAACGATGAAGATCATACAGTAGGAAAATGCCAGCATCTTGGTTAAAATACGTATTTTAAGTAATGTCACTGAGTGGAGAGTTAAGAATTATGAAAATCTTTACATGCAGCTAACCCATAATTCCCTTGAGCTGATAATTGTATATTATTGTTATGCTTCTTACTGGTTATGCAATGTTGTACCATTTGAAAGAGAGGCTTTGTGCCTGAAAGCTGGTGTGTGTTTTGCAATTACAGTACTTGGTCTAATGACAGACTGCCTCTCTTCAAATCTAGTTTAAAATTATGTAAGCTTTATCATGAAGAAGAGAGAAATGTGTGTGGTATACAACACAAACCCGACAAGTAGGTTGTGGCAGTATACGCAAAATACATAATAGGGTTTTTCTTTAGGCTTCAATTCATTAGCACAGCAAAACCAGTGTTCCTTGTGCATGTTAAATCCAGGCTGGGCACAACAGTCAGTAGAGTGGGTCAGGTTCTGTTTGGTTAATGCAGCACAGACAAATAAGCTGGTGTCCTTTATTTCTTTCTCTCACTCAAAGTGAGGAGGACTTGATAGGTTACCATGTAGCTGCAGTCCCATGGTCTCTGAGGAACTGAATGCTTGTGTACCCCTAGGGACTTTGGTCTCTGCAACAGAGGGGTAGACTGTTTTGACAGTTCAGCTGTCTGTCAGACAGACTGTTCAGCTGTCATCCATATTTTTATACAGGATCAGGCAGCATGGGCAATAAATCGTGTGGAGGTAGGAGAGACCTGGCCACAAAATTACATTCCTTGGGAGAGAAGGTGTCTGAGTAATGTAGTTTTGAGAAGTACTGTGAGTTCGGAGTATCTGCTTACTTGTATATTTTTACCTTCTCTGCTCTGAAAAACTTCAATTTTCTATTCACCATTTTATTGTTTCCATGCTGTTTTCAGTGAAACAAAACACTGTTGTTTTCCTCACATTGCAGTTGCATAATAACTTGTGGAGTTTTCTCCTGTAAGTTAAAAAAGGATTGGTAACTATAGAAAGACCTTGTCTTTTTTTCTCCCAAATGATGTGATTTCACAGTCTAGTTCCTGTTTTCGTAATTAAATGTTTACTCATAAGCACGTGGGCAGAATTGTATGCTAATGCCTCTGTTCTTAATTTCCAGCTCAATAATTAATTAATATGTAACAATTTCTAGTTAATAATTAGTTTGTAACAGATTGTATCAAATTGATGTACATGTTATAGGTATAGTTAGGAAGAGATGAGCTGGATTCTGTAATCTTTCTGGTTATGCTTTCCATGCATACTGTGCTGGCTGTGTATGTTAGAAGTAGTGTCAGCCCTGAAGCTACTTGCTTCAAAAACAAAACTATGATTAATTCAGTGCCAAATGTTTATGCATGAAACAAAAGTAAATTAGTATTCTTTATAAATTCAAACAATGCAAATTAGATGGCAATTAAAACTCTTTCCTATACTTTGGAATATAGTGCAATTCACTGTTTTCTGCCTTTAGAGAAAACATTTGTTTCTAAGACGTAACAGGAAAGCTTTTGTGCACAGAAATTACAATGTTTAGTGCATAAAACATTCCTTATATCATGCTCTGGATGACTGTATATCTGCTGCACAGCTACTGATACATAATTAAGCTTCATTCATCACTTCCCTATGTCCTGCCTTCTAGTCGTAGGGCTGTGGTCACAAAAGTGGCAGGGGGATTGGAACTAGATGATCTTAAGGTCCTTTCCAACCCTAACTATTCTATGATTCTATGTTGTTGGGCACGTGAGGTATTGATCCTAAGCTTATATCTACTGTCGTTATGTTTGTTTCATCTAAATTAGTATAATCCTTCCTTTGGACAAGGTTTCATGCAGCCTTCCGTCCTGGTTAACCTAGGGAAAAGAAGACAAATCATGAACTTCTTGTCGGTAACACACGAAACACTCCTCTATGCGATGTAATACCCCAGAAACAAGACGCTGAGGGACTGGAAGCGTTAGGCACTGTGATGCCACGCTGCCACCTAGTGTCATCCAGCAAATTGCGGGGAGCCCTTTTATCCCTCAAGTAAATGACCTTTTAATTGGGCAGACAGGCCAAAAAAAACACCAACAGCAAGAGACCCGAGAGCCACAGTTCCTGTTTATTGATTCAGCGATCTCGGGGCTTCCTTTCCTGCAGCCCTCTACAGGGCTTGCACCCAGAGGAGGACTGAGACACACATAAATGTCACCATTGTATGATTCTATGGTTTATGTGTTTTAGAGGCACAACACTGCACTGACTCCCTTGGCTCTCTCCACAGTAGTTTTCTGCATCTAAAATAATTACAGTAGTAGTTTATGTTAAATAAAAAAAAAAGAAAAGTGTTTACGATATTTACTTATTAGTGTCATTTATGAAACACAAAATTACAATGTAGTTTACCTGCGCTTAATGTAGCAGGTAGAAATAGAGTCCTTAAGCACTCTAGAGCTAGATAATTATCTGTAGGTTACAGAGCCTTGGCAAAAGGCCTTGACAAAAGGTAGATAGAATGTGGCTGTCAAGTAGAAACACCATTTTGCCAGTATTTGATTCAGCTAGCCAGGTCCAAACTCTGTGTGTAATGCTGAGGAAGTTTCCACACACTGGAATCTAGGCAAGACCGCACCCCAGAGGTAGTAGAGACTATGTAGTGCCTTTCCACCTACTCCTGTGTTCCCAGATTCCTGGAATCATAGAATCAGCTAGGCTGGAAAAGACCTTTAGGATCATCAAGTCCAACCTTTACCCCAGGACTGCCAAGTCCACCACTAAGCCATGTTCGCTAAGTACATGAAGAACTCCCAAGAAGCTTTTTTTCAGCTGTCATTTGCTATAAGAACTGATGACATTTATTAGTAGCAATGGTGTACAAAAGCTTTAAAAATCACACACTGTTGTGCATAATCTATCAAATTAGCTGGGCTGTATGCGAAACCTCACTGTGTTTACTTAGGCTTATCTGAAGTGCAAATAGTTCTAGGTATTCATGACAGAGAGGTTTGGGTTTTTTTATAAGCCAAATAAGCTAAAATACATTATATTGCACTCAGTCTGAATAACTATGTATTTTCCTAGCATTGGGTTGACAGAATTTTGCATTTAAAATGCCATAACCCCTATTTAAAATTAACCTTCAGTCATAAAACCAGGAATTATTACAGTTTGTAATTAATATAATTTGTAGTTATCAAGGAAATTTTATTTGCTGATGTGATTTTCAAAGTGGAAATTAAGTCTGTGCAGTTCTGGTGTCCTTAACATAAAAAGGACATGGAACTGTTAGAACAAGTCCAGAGGAGGGCTATGAGGATGATCAGGGGACTGGAGCACCTCCTGTATGAAGACAGGCTGAGAAAGTTGGGGCTATTCAGCCTGGAGAAGAGAAGGCTGCGTGGAGACCTCATAGCAGCCTTCCAGTATCTGAAGGGGGCTTACAGGGATGCTGGGGAGGGACTATTCATTAGGGACTGTAGTGATAGGACAAGGGGTAATGGGTTGAAATTTAAACAGGGGAAGTTTAGATTGGATATAAGGAAGAAGTTCTTTACTGTGAGGGTAGTGAGGCACTGGAATGGGTTGCCCAAGGAAGTTGTGAATGCTCCATCCCTGGCGGTGTTCAAGGCCAGGTTGCACAGAGCCTTGGGCGACATTTCTGAGAGTGAGGTGTCCTTGTCCATGGCAGGGGGGTTAGAACGAGATGATCTTAAGGTCCTTTCCAACCCTAACTATTCTATGATTCTATGATTACTTTTTGTGAGATTTTTGTATAATTTTTAGTTTCTCCCCCCCTCCAAAAAAAAGGAGGAGGCTCTTTAGACAACTCTAGAAGTACTTTCCAAAGGATATTGTGGGCGATGAAAGTTTAAATGGGTCAATGGGAAACTGAACAAGTTTATGCAAGAGAGATTAGCTTTCTTTCCTTATCCTTGTTTACAGATTTCCTAATGCATCCTTATTTATATTCTGCCCTTCCTTCTTTCATCACACCGTCACATTCCCCTTAAGACATGCTCCTAGGTACTATACAGTTTCTTCACAAACAGAAGACTGACAGAGTGGCATGCTATATAAATGCTTCTCTCTGTAATGATCCCAATTTCTAATAGCTCCATCAAGTTGCCTAGAAAAAGTGTTGATATCTACTCCAGCTATGAGACCTTCACTGCAAGGAATGTGTGCTTAACTGTACAACCATTTACTCACAAGTCAGCAGAAGATTCTATTATCATAAATATAAGATAAAAATGCAAATATTTGCAAGAACATAATCATAAAGTGGCTCCTAACAACCTTAACAGCATACCTTATGCATAATTAATGGAGACTTGTAGTCTATATCATATGCAAAATTATTGTTGCTATCAGTTGCTGTGGCTTAACCATGTTAATTTTCTCCCCTTTTTTTTTGCAAATTGTACTGTATTTAGATAGGAGTGATGGCAGTGAAGTGGATACATGGTTCAATTTGGTTTGGTACAATATCTTCATAAATGATGGTAAGTTTGGGGAGTGACAAAGCAGTCAGATAGACTTTGCACCTGTTTTCAAGCTACAAGGAGATTTTGAATATAGAACCAATAGACCTTCTATGCAACCTTTCAATAGCTAAGATGAGCACCAGGCAGTGCTTGTGTGTTTAATTTCCTACAGCTTTACTCAGTCCAGATGAGTCCAGCCTTGTTACCTAAAATTTGGTGTAAAGGAAATACTCTCTAAGACTCGTTTTGGAGTTTTAGAAAGCAGGTATTTATTCAGTGCTAGGAACACACAGGATTGCTCCACCTAGCGTGTCCACTGAGTTGCACAAAATTCATTCCTTTTATTGTACAAAACGTGCATATGCAACCCATTTCTTGGAAAGAGGCAGTCTCTCCCAAGAACTAATTCAAATATTTACATTCACATTCCACATGTACCATTGAGCCTGAGGTCCTTTGAGGGGCTCTGGTGGTCTTTTAGGGCCAGTATACAGTGTCCTTCAGTTAAACTCTGATAATGAGCATGTGCTGTTCAGACATGTTGCATAACTTGTCACAGTAGTTGCTTGCAGACTACCAGTCTGAACTGGTTACAGTTCCTTCTGTGGAAACCAGGTTCTTCTGATCTTTCCTGTTTTGCTCTTCAGAATGTTGACTTGTCATTGCTTATTGCAGATGTTTCGAAACATGACCTTGCCTCCAGGTTGATTATTTATAGAAGCTACATACTCAGAATCAAGTATTTTACAAATAATTCAAGGGATCAAGTCTGCCCTTTTCGTATGAGAGTTTTTGATGGATCGTCATCAGAGACCCTCATAACTAAACCTTTGTACCCAATTTTGAAACATATTTGATTATAACAACTACAACATTTGTATCACCATACAGGCAGGGATACAAATTAGGATAGTCAAGATTATTCCAACAAAAAAAAAAAAAAAAAAAAAAAGAAATTAACCAGGACAAGTTTGACAGCCAAGAGTTAAGTTTATCCTGTATTTCTTGGAATCCCCAAGAAGTGTAATCTGTGGTAACATCATGTAAAACTTTAGTGTGATCCCAGATCTCTTCCAAATCCATAGTAATTCTGCCACTTTGATCAATATACATGCAACAGCTGTATTTATGATAGTACAAACACCGCCTTGTGAAGCAAAAACAAATCAAGGTCCTTCCTGTTTTGGATCACTACATTTGACAGGCTAGATACTTCAATCTGCAAAGCCTATATGGCACAAACGGTTTTATTTTCAATGTTTTCTATTACTGTTGTAATGTTTATTGTGTTTTTCTCTAACTCCCTTACCCCAAGCCATGGGAAGAACCATCTCATAAAACTGTGAAAGCCATGGGGTCTGTCAGCTATAGCACTACGAACCCTGTTTACTGTACTCCTTGCTGGTATGGTCTGTCAATAATTGTGATGTTAGGAACTAAAGCTCCAAAGGTACATGCTCCTCTGTATCCTAGGGTAATATTTCCCAAGCAGTTGTGCCACATAGCCAATAACATCCTGTTCCTGCTGGAACTAGAAGACCAGTGTAATTCAGTCATTGAAATTCAGGGCCTATGCTTGTCATGTTAAGAAAGCGTCTCATTACAACATGAGAGTTTTCCCACAGAGATACCATTTCCTGAACTCACTAAACAGGCACATGTAATATTTTCTTCTAATAGAATTGGGGTTTTTTTCCAGTATGTTTCCCACTTTGTAACACTGGATCTTTTCAAGAGTGGTATTGCTCCAAAATTTGTCCAAGAGCCATTATGTGGAAGTGGGATTCCTATTAAGGATAACCTTTGACTAGAATCCTTAGGCGCTGGGTGCAAATCCAACAATCTCATTTTTGTACAGGAATTGGGTAATATTTTGGATTAGAGATAAGTGTATATTAACCCTTATTCTCACCAAAGCAAGATATAGAACCTGTACACAAGTCATAAATGTGTCCTGACATGTATTTTCCAGCTGAGTTTTGTGTTATTCTTTCTACCATTCCACTTGACTGAGGTCTATATGGTGTATGCAAATCCCAAGAAATTCACAATATTTTACTCATTTGTTGAACTTCTGCTATAAAATGCGAGCCCCTATCTGATGACATTCCCAAAGTAATTTCAAATAATGGAATCATTTCTTTTAATAGCATTTTACCACTTCTCTCACTCTTTTGGTGTGCATGCAAAGGCTTCTGGCCAGCCAGTAAATGTGTCTATTAGAACAAGCAAGTATTTCCATCCCCCTTTTCTTGGCAGTTCAGTAAAATCTATTTTCCAAAACTCTCTGGGTAAATTATCTTGTTTATTGGTCCCTAACAACATTTTATTCTGAGTGTTAGGATTATTTTTACTACAAATTTCATCTCTCTCTGTAACAGATCTCACAACTTCTATTGTATTTCAGCTAATAACAGCTTTCTGGAGGTGTTTCAATCCATTTTTAAATCCCCAATGTACTCTAACATGTTCCTCTTTCATGATTTTTCTCATCAGAAAGTGAGGTATTACTATTTGTCCATTAGGGGTCACCGCCCATCCCTTTTCCTGGTTTTGTGCTTGTAAAGTGTCAATGAATTTTTCGTCTTGAAGGTCATGTTTGGGGTTTTCAGTTAAAACAAGTCTCTTTTCTGGCATTAGGGCTAACACTTCACCTTCCATTTCAATGCCTTTTTCTACAGCCGCTTTTGTTGCTAAATCTGCTTATCTGTTTCCCTGTTCTTGAATGGTTTTTCACAATTGATGGGCATAATAGTTTTTCTTCTAGGAAGTCTGACACTGTCTAAACAATGTGGTCAGCATCTTTGACCTCAGTCCCTTGTGCTGAAAGTAATCCTCTTTCTTTCTATATGGCTCCATGGGCAAGAACTACTCCAAAGGTCCATCCAAATACAGACATCTTTTCCTTTGCTCAGTTCCAAGGTATGGGTGACATCTATCAGTTCTGCCTTTTGTGCTGATGTTTTCGGGAGAAGGGACATCACTTCTGTTACATCCTTAGCAGTGATCACTACACAGCCCAACATATGCTTCCCTTCTCACATAAAAATACTACCATCTGTATATAGAATCATAGAATATTTATGGATATTTATAAAATCATAGAAAAGTTTGGGTTGGGAAGGACCTTAAGATCATCAAGTTCCAACCCCCCTGCTGTGAGCAGGGACTCATCACACCAGACCATGTCGCCCAAGGTTCTGTTCAGCCAGGCCTTGAACTCTGCCAGCATTTACCACTTCTTTGGGCAACACATTCCAGTGCCTCACTACCCTTACAGTAAAGAACTTCTTCCTTGTATCTAACCTAAACTTCCCCTGTGTAAGTTTTAACCCTTTACCCCTTCTTCAATCGCTACAATCCCTGATGAAGAGTCCCTCTCCAGCATCTTTGTAGGCCCCCTTCACCTACTGGAAGGCTGCTATGAGGTCTCCACGCAGCCTTCTCTTCTCCAGGCTGAACAGCCCCAGCTTTCTCAGCCTGTCTTCCTGTGGGAGGTGCTGCAGCCCTCTTATCATCCTTGTGGCCTTCCTCTGGACTTGATCCAACAGCTCCATGTCCTTATGTTATATAGTTCGTAGTCCAGTTTTCTTAATGGAACATCCTTCAAGTCCGGATGACTGGAACAGGCTTCTTCAGTGGTTTGTAGACAGTCATGCTCAGATATCCCTTCTATCAGCTGGGATGAAAGAAACATGGCAGGATTGACAGTGGCTGTTGTTTTGAGCACAACATCATCCTGTTTGAACAATACCATTTGGTATTTCAAGATGCTTCCTAGCAGACAACCAATGCACTCTTTTCTGGTCCAATTCTTTAAGAACCATTTGTGGAACATGTACTATCATTTTCTGTCCCAAAGTGAATTTACGAGCCTCGTGTATTAACAGTACTGTTGCTACAACAGACTTGAAACATCCTGACCATCCTTAGCTTACAGTGTCCAATTGTTTGGAAAAATACATCACAGCTCATCTTGAATTTCCCAGATGTGATAAACCTCCCAGTGCTACTCCCTGCCTTTCATAAGTGAACAATTCAACAGCTTTAGTGGGATCAGGCAGCCCCAGAGCAGGAGCTTTCGTCAGTACTTGTTTTAATCTTTTAAAGACAGTGCTGCCTTTTTCCGTCCCCTCCAACTTGGCGTCTGACAGTCGTTCCTTAGCATCTCACCTAACAGTTTAACTAGAAGTCCGTAATTTGCAATCCATAGGCGACACCATCCGGCCATTCCTAGAAATGCCTGCAATTCACAGGCACTCAGTGGCGCCCGCAGGCGACAGATGGCCTGCTTTCGTTCTGTGCTCATTTGCCTTTTATAATCTCAAAGCCCAAGCAGGTTACAGTTTCTTGCACAATTTGTGCTTTTTCCTTCGATATCCTATATCTGCTGAGACCCAGAAAATTTAACAGGCTGATAGTCAATATGGCACACTGTTCTTGAGGTTCTGCTGCTATTACAATGTCATCTACATACTGCAGCACCATCCTGTCTGTATTTTCTTGTCACAGTAATTCCAACTCCTTAGCTAGTTGGTTTCCAGACATTATATGGCTATTCTTGAACCTTTGTGGAAGGACTGTCCATGTGTATTGCGTTTTCCTCCCGCCTCAGGGTTTTCCTGTACAAAAACGAATAGCTCCTGACTCTCTAAATCAAGAGGTGTGCAGAAAAAGGCATCTTACAAGTCTAAAGCTGTAAACCAACCTTGGTCCCCTGTAAGGGCAGTTAATAAAGTGTACAGGTTGGTTATTATGGGATTAGCATCTTGGACGATCTTATTTATTGCCCTTAAATCTTGAACTAACCTAAGGTTCTCTCAATCTGTCTTTTTCACTGGTGCTATATTTAGATTTACATTCCTTTAACAAATTGTATCTAATAAACTTCTGAATGATTGGCACTAACCCCATTCTAGATTATAGTTTTAAACATACTGCTTCAATGTTACCTGTATTGATCCTGGTTTAAGCTCAACTCTTACTAGTTTGGCACGTCTCAATCTCACAGCTATTTCTCCAGCCCACACAACTGGGAGTACTGCTTCTTCTATTTCCTAAGAGATTCCTGGGAGATTTCACGAAGTGAGAAACAATTCATCATCCCACTTTCCCTCTCTTTTCAAAACCAACACTGAGTGAAACAACACATCATAATCCAATGTTCCATTCTTCGGCCATTTCTCTCCACTTATTCGTACAGCAGCCACCACTATAAGAAACATTTCATTAGACCTTGTCTCCTTGCAGTTCCTCCTTGGGCTCCTCCAATCTTTCCCCAGCGTTTCAGTAGACATCCCAAGGGAGATTTCTTTTCAATTCCCCCATCCCGAAGGCTTACACTTACGATACACAACTACAAACACCAAACCTAACACAGAAGTGCTCCTCAGGCCGCCTCCAGCACCACTCACTCCTCCCGATCTACGCTCCCGCTTATCCCACCCGCCCAGGGCCCCTCAAAGCGCCCGCTCCGCTCCGCCTCCCTCGCCCTCGGTCCTCCCGCCAGTGGCCCGCGGGGCGTGGTTCCCCCGGCTGTGGTAAAGAGCGCGGCCCACGATTGGCTCGGAGAGCGGCGTCTGATCACGTGGCTGTGCCCCCTCTCTCCGCGCTCCTTAAAGCCGCACGCCGAGGAGGAACGGGCAGCTGGTTGGGTGTGCGTTGAGCTGAGGCTGGGTGAACGGCTGCTGGTAGTGGTGAGCCGGGCCGAGGTCGGGGAGCTCGCTGGGTGCGTGCGGTGAGTGGAGCAGATGAGGCCACTCTCGCTGGAGCTTTTGGGAGCGAGGTGGGCGCAGGTTTGCATGGCGGCGTTTGGGTCTTGGCGGGCTCCTGCCTCGCTTCCCTATTGGCCGCGGCGGCAGGTTGGGAGGGGTGCTGCAGGCTTGGTTGGCGGGGGGATCCCTCCGCCATCTTGGGTGTGCGGCTGTGGCGCTCTCCCACCTCTCATCCGTGCAGGAAGGGACAGCGGGACTGTGGTTCGTGGCGGTGTCTGTGGTGGGCTGCTGTGGTAAAGGCGGTGTCAGCGACGCGGGGAGTGTCCTCGGGCTTTGCGTTTGCAGTGCCTGTAACGGGAAGGAACCCCGAGAGCCGCGCGGTTCATGACTGAATGTTAGTGCTGCCATAAAAGTTGATGAGGGGAAACTAGTGGCTTGTAGCTAGTGTCCCCGAGCTTCCTTTGCAGCTGAGCGTTAATAATTCTTTTGTTTTTTTCAGTGATCCTATGAATTCCAAAATGAAACAGAAACAGAGCGCAGAAAAAACAGGACCTTTGCAGGTATAGGCTTTAAAGTGTTGACGCTAGAATATGGGGCAGAGAGGGGATGGAAATTAAACGGTTATCAAGAGTATCTCAAACACAAGATTTTCTTTGTTCTGAGGTTTACGCTCAGTTCTGTAGGAAATGGTCCCTCTAACACGTGTTTCATATCCGCTGAAGGAATAGAACGTCCTTCCACCTGGCTTATGATCTGTTGGCTTGGGTAACCTCACGGCAGGCAGTGTGCTTGGGAACTGCTCTGCTTGGGCATACGAGGTTAAAGCTGCTTTTTTCTTACTGCTCAGCAAGTCCTTTTTACTTCGACACTGAGTGTGCTGTCTTCCCATGTGACTTGGGTATTTAGGTGCTGGCTACCTGCTCTAATTTGGCTACTGGATAAGTCTGGCTGCTAAGGGGTTGTAGAGTGGGTTCTGCAGTCTGCCCTTAAATAGGGCCGAAGAGTTAAGTTGATCTTGGCTTGAGCATGCTTTAACTGAAGTATTCATGCAGGCAGTTATGTTTCTGAAGTCACCCTCATGAATCATAGTTGCTGTGGAATTGGTGGAAAAGCTTAAATAATGCAGATTTTTTTTAAGAGGTGGCTTATAAGATATTAAAGTTTATACTTATTTTACTCTTGTTACAATGTTCCTTTGTTAAACCTTTTAATATAGATCCTAATTGGAACAGTACAAATACAAATAGAGGCTAATAGCCTTCTGTATGAGGAGCAGAGTTATAATGAAAACCTCTGGTGTTAATGAAAATTGACAATTGTTAACTCTGATTTATACACGTGATAATCTTGTCTTGTAGTGACTCTAGGGTATAAGTTTCTCAGTGTGGCTTTTTGTTCTTTCAGTGTGTTAACTCGGGTATTACTTAATAACTTCTTGGCAGAGTATACTTTAACCTTCAATAGCAGCAAGCAGTGTCTCACACGGTGTGCCTCCTGTTCCCACAGCAGTTAGTGTTTGGCCTTTACTTTAACAGTAGGGTGATTGGTGGCAGAAACTACCGTGGGAAATGCAAGCTCTTGTCATCTCAAGTACAGTGTGAATCGGGAACTTTCTCACTTTCTCACGCTGGTATGGCATTGTACTCCGGCTATTCTTGCTTGGTTGTCTGCCATTGTTTGCTATCTCGTGGTGGCTGTGTAACCAACCCAATCAGAAAGCTTTAATGCAGGAAAAAGGTATTTATGCATGACAGAAAAGATGATAAACATACTGTTTATACAAAACAATAACCTGTCTGTATCGAAGCAAGGAAGCTTTAGATACCTTTTAATGGGTAATCAAAGCAACCCATATATTTAAATGAACACCACTTGAGGGTGTGTTCACAGGTAACCAAAGCAGGTACTGCCTGTGATTTAGCCACATAAACTTGCAATTGCAGTCACTTTTGTCTATGTCCCCTGAAATCTAAGACTGCTGATGTCAAATACAACTTTGAGAGCTTCAGCTAAAGTTTGTGTGTCACTGCATTGTAACTGGCTTTGAAATCCAGTTGGAATATTTCTGCTGGAAGACCTTTTCAGGTTCCTTCATGAAGGGGGTTTCCCAGAGGCAAGGACTGAACATTGCTTCATGTGATTAAGATTCATCTCTGCTACAAGTAACTAGCTTTCCTTTACACAAGCCTTAACATAGGCTAGGGTATCACCTTTTTCTTTTGCAAAGGTGAACCATGTGTTACCTTAATAGAAACATGACGAATTCAGAAGCCTCATTCTATGGAGAGATAAGTGGCAAATGTCTGAAGCTGTGTTCTTCCTTCTAGAAGTACCTCACAGACACCACAAGCAGTGCTGCCCCAAGACGGACTCTTAAAATGATCCAGCCTTCAGCAACAGGTTGCCTAGTTGGCAGACGTAATGAGGTATGACTTAAAAGATAACTTGTAGACGTGTAATTATTTCTACTTGTAGTGAAATGCTTTTGAGCTCTTAACTGAAAACCAATATTGTTGAAAAACATAATCTGCTAATAAGTATGACACAACTTAAGCTTACTATTGTTTTAACAATTAATATTAAAAACTATCAATTTCTAAGTACTTCAGAAAAATGCTTGCTGTTTTTCTTTTGATAAACCTATGGGTATAAAGAAGATGTGTGTAAATTAGTACTATAATGCAAAAAAAGCAGGGCATACGAAGACTTATTTTCAGTCATAGTGAGCAGATTTACAGGTCTTTGTTTTTTTAAGAAAAAGCTGGAACGTTGCTCTGAAGTTAAACCTGCCTGTCTTCTATGTAGAAGAAATCTTCAGTCAAAAGGAAATGCAAGTTAACCTCAAAGGCTTGTCAAGCTGAGGTGTCCGTGATAAAGGAGCAAGAAAGTGAGAATATTAATGATGCTATTGAAGCTGTAGATCTCATGATAAAAGGTATGTGGTAATTCCTGAAACATTCTCTTGCACATTTTATGCTCCTATTGGAATAGAATTTGAAATGCCGTTACTTTTGTCAGTTGGATATGGGCTTTGTAGGGACTTTTTTTTTTCTGTGATTCCTAGCAAGAATTAATGATACTTATTGTCTATACAGTGGTAAATACAGTATAGATAGCCAATGCTTAAGAACAAGTTTGATTGCCGGTAGCTGAAAAGTGATGTGTGCAACAGTGTTAAGAAGTCCTGTAGCTTGTTATTTGGCTTGGCTATGAGTTTTTAAGTGACTAAGTTGAGGTGAAAGCCTGTTCTGGCATAGTGTGATGTGTGTGCAGTTTCTCAGAACCATTAAGGCCAATATGGACAGTGACTTGGTAATAAGACTTTTATCTTCTACAAAGATAAAAAGTACATGTTAAGATTGATATTTGCAAATATGACCATCTGTATAGATTGTAAGCTCTTTTCTGTAAGCTTATGTTTCTAGTTGTAAATTTGTAACTAATTTCTGGGAAAGCAATACATGGAGGGAGCTCTTACTATCACAGTTTATAGAATACTTATATACAAATTAGATCTCTTAAAGTGATCCCAAGAATTCAGTCTTAGCACAGGCTCACTGTAGTTTCTTTCTTCAGAAAGTCCTTCACCTCAGTATTGGAAGGAACTCGCTGAAGAAAGGAGAAAAGCTCTGTATGAAGTGCTTCAAGAGAATGAAAAGGTAGCTAGTGAAAGATAACCAACTTCCTTACTAGTGACTAGTGTCTTTCTGTTTTAACGTTTTGTTATTTGAACTCAGTTGCACAAAGAAATTGAACAGAAAGATGGTGAAATTGCCCGCCTGAAAGAAGAAAATGAAGAGCTGATGTCCCTTGCTGAACACGTGCACTTTATGACCAGCATGATTGAGGTACTTACAGGAATTTTTGGTTGTAGAATGAAAATGAGAAACCAGCAAAGATGCTTTTAATGAATCATGGCTTCTTTTTTTGTGTGCTCCCAGAACACTCCTTTTTAAATTATTCACATGTTTCGTGTAGGTTTGTTCTAATCTAGAGGCAGGGTCTCTTTTAGGGGATGATTTTTTTTCCACCTTGGAACCCACAAGGGTAACAAGTACCAAGAGGGACCTTTCCTGAAGGGAAGGTTCAACCTATTGTCATAGCACAGGCTTTGCATGTTAGAGATGGTGACAAGGAAAAGAAGGGTTCTTTTTCACTTTGAGATGACCTGGAATTCAAATGTGTAATAGACTCTATGAGGCTGCTGGCTAAACCAAGTTTTTGTACTGGTTGTGCCCTTTGAGGAACTAAAGCTGGAACAGGGACACATGAAGAAGACCAGCAAGAGGGAGAAGGAAACACCTTTGCTTTTTAAAGTCAACTAAGGAATTGCCAGTTTTGTGGAAAGGTCTAATGCATGAAGTCTGTAATGTTCATAAACTTGTAAATTTCAGAACAGCTTCCTCTGAGAAGTCCTTGGGGATATGTAGTTGTCACTGATTCCATGACTCTACCAGCAGCAGATTGTAACAGCCTCTGAAGCTGTCATAAATAATATGGAACCTTGATACTACAATTACTAGCTAGGTGGTTTTTATAGGGATTGAGCTCTTAACTGGAGCATGTAGCTGGATGGCTGGCAAATACTTTGGTTTTGATTAGACTGCAAAGGTGGAAATAAAATGAAAAATTATTGCAAGCAACATAAAGTAAACAGGTTAGTTACTTAGCTCAGTCTTGAGAGACTCCACTAATTTGCTACACATGAATTACTTTTTTTGGTATTTAGGGAGTGCTGCTTGTGATTAACCCACATACAGGTGTTAAATGACTTAAGGAATTAAAGAACTAATGTACTTGGAAACTTCTCTACAGGTCCTCAATGATGCACCTCTTAGTTGTAAGCTGCTAACTTCTGAGGCTTTAATAAGCCTTAAGTGATACATGAAACAACCAGTAGCCTTAAGAGCAGCCTCTTAAAGTCCTATTTTTCTTCCTTAGATCACCTTAGATAAGGAACTATTAATTTGAACAGTAAGTGCTAGAAACTGCCAGGTCTTCTAATTCATCTAGACTTAATGTAACTTCCTTATCTTGGCTTAAAAATTGAGCCCCATCTGCTATATAGTATCTTTTCTAAAGTTAAACCTGTATAGTACTATTTTTAGTAATATTTAACTTGGGAAGCTGATTCACATATTTTAGGTTGCCAAACATAAAACCTGTCCTACTGTGAAGAACCTAAGGAAGACCTAACAGTCAGCAAAGCTGCAGATGTAGTCTGTGAGTTAGACATAGCAATTTAAGTTAAACTAGAGTGTCTAAGATTTTTGAGACTGAGGAATGCTTTAATTACACAACAATCTCAAATGAAGATAATCAGCTTGCTTAGTTTAATATGCACATTCTTATTTCACTGGCTGTTAAGTAGAAAGCAATAAATTTGTTGTCTCCTGGTTTTTCTTTTTTGTTTGTTTGTTTGTTTGTTTGTTTTGTTTTTTTTCCTAGAGGCTAACTGGGCAAGCACCTGACGATCTTGATGAACTGGAAAGTCTGTCTCTAAAGCAGTCCAAACAAGAAAATGAAGAGCTTAACTGTGCAGATGATGCAGGCAGTGCTTCCGAGGAAGGACCATCACAAATATGTGGCGTACGGGGGAGTATATCGGATCTTGCTTCAAAGGAAACAAGTAATTTGCAGGAAGAATGATAATCTTTAAATAGGCTTATATATGTGGCTTTTAATTGCAGACTTCCTCTTGAAAGGATATAGTAAAACTTCTCAGGTATAGAAACTCTTGTGGAAGCATTACAGATGTTGGTTTTAACTGGAATTATGTACAGTGAGTACCTGGATACTGCATCCAGAACTTAACCACAGGCTGTGCTTAGTTGCTTGTATAAATGCAAATACTGTGTATTTCAAATTGTTGTGTAAATATCAGTTGGTCTGACATGATAATGAAAGTTGATAAATAAATCTTTGCATTATTAAAGCTGCCTCTTATTTGAATGGGAAATTGCTAGTTCTAGATTTAAATCAGTTGTGACTGCTGTAGGTTAAAGCATTTGAGTTTTTTACTGAGTACCTGGGCAGTTTTTAACTCTTGACTTCCAGAGTTCTGGAGAATAGAATGGTTTTGGTGGATAGAGAAAGCAAAATAAAACCTGTGTGCTGTTGGTGAGACTTCAGAAAGTTGAGAATAGATAATAAAGAGTCTAGATTTATGCTTTTTGGGTTTTAAATGATTACTTCTGTCTTTTAAGAGAGCCTTTTCCAAGTTCTGTAGACCAGAGCTTAAAGAAAGTGTTTTAGAAATGCGTTTATTTGCTTGTGAAGAAAAGGTGGTGTGTTCTTGCTCCTAATAGCAGCTGTATTGAAAACTTGCATGGAGACAATGCAGCTGACTGCACTTGAGAGCTGTTCTGAATGGAGACTCAGTATCTGTTTTCAAAGTACTGCTCTGGTGTTTACAAAGAGATAAAGCACCTTTTTACCAAGATAGTAATGTTCTGAAGGGCTTACAGGAACACAAAGCACACTTTGGAACTTTGACCATCTTATCTGGCATTCATATGAGGTGAAAAATGCTTGCAGTTGAAAGCACTGAGGTAGAAAGAGTAAGTTAAATACAGTTTTCCAGTCCTGACTGAACTCAGCAGTTCTGTAACAAGGTCTTAAATGGCTTTAAAAGGTGGCTGCCATTGCAATATCTAGTGAAGATCTTAAAGTTGAGTGGCTTTCAGGAGGCAGAAGTACTTGGAGAGATTCTTGTTTATGAGTCTTATCAGGCTTTGTGAAAATGGGTGCTTCAGGGTATGTGTGAAAAAGATCTGTGGAGTTATTGGATGAGCACCTTTAGATTCCTTCCATATCTTATTATCTCCCTGCCTCTGTCAGTAAGTTAGATTTTTCACAATATATTTCAGTTGGGACACTTGGGGAATGTCAAACAATACAGGAAGTAATACTCCTTCTGTTTTCTATTTCACCTTGAATCTGGTGCCACAACATGAGGCATCATGTTTTCCTGGGAACATTGTAAGCAAAGGATTACATCATACAGTTTGTGCTCTAGAGGATGCTTAGATGTAATCCTTTCCATTACAGTGAAGAAATGGTGACAAAGGGGAGTCCTGTAATTTGTACTGGTGCTGTGTTTAAGAGAAAACAGCTGTATGCTGGATAACTGCTTTGTAGAGGAACCTTTGTTTTCTGTTCAAAGAAAAAAAAGATAATACTGTCAAGTGACAACTATCTCTGTTTCTTAAGCAATCTTAATGTCAGCAGTTCTTCAATAGTAAATACAGAAAAGCATGAAACCTTAGTTATAACTTCATGCAGTGCGATTCAGTTTGAGGTATTCATAGTTAACAGACATTTTTCAGAGGTGGCTTTATTTTTAAACATTGGGAATATTTTGCATTTGCAGAGACTGCAGGAGGGAGGACAGCATTATTGCATAATAGCTGACCAGTGCAACTGAGCAAGAGCAACTTGTTTTCCACCATTTCACCACCTGCTCTGTGAACTGCTGTAATATGGGTGCTGCTGTTAGAACCAGGATTTGCATGGTTTTTTCCTTATTTCCATCAAGATGGGCATGAAAAATGCTTATTAGACTTAAATCTTGTCCTTTTTCTTGATTTTTTTTTTTAATGTTTTAAGTAAAAGACTCCCCTAAGTAGCTGCATCCCTACTTCTCTTGGTTTTATTAATTTCAGCTCATTAGAGAGAATAGTTTGCTGTATCAACTCCTGAAAAAAAGATGGTGCAGGACAAGACTTAGGGCATAGAAATAAAACCCATGTACATGCTCAGTCTCCATCTTTGATGTTTTGGACCTTTGATTGAATAATCTCCCTAGGCCTATTATGTCAGAAGTATTGTGTTGTCAGAAGGTTTAAAATGATGCATTAATCACTGCTTAAACATCCTCAAAAAGGAACAAGTTTCATTTATTGTCTTGAAATTCCCAAGCATTTTTGGAACATGCATGCAGTCAAGTGATGTTACATAGCCTAGGAACTTTGTATGCAGATGTGAAAGGCTTGTCAAATGTGTAGTAATTGTACAGAAATCTATGTAATTAGTTCTTTTACAACCATCTGACCTCTTATCTTTGTTTAATTATGTAGGGAATTCATTTACCACTGAAACATAGCTATGTAACAGCTGAAAATCAGCATCACTGAAGACAATGACATGTCATATCTAGCTAAATTACAGAGACCATTCTGTTGAGCAGAATAAAATTACCATTTCTGGAACATAACTGCATAATGTGATTCTTTCTGAGAAGTCATAAATGCTTTTGTGTACCGCGTGCCCAGCATGCTGACTCCTTTTCAGTGCAGGGACTATGGCCACAGTCTTGTTTTTCCCTGAAGTATCCTATGGCTGCTGAGAAGCGGGATGCTCCTGCTCCATCCCAGCACTTCTCCCATAAAAAAAATGTGCCCCAACAGAATGATTTTGGACATGTAAGTGAAGTGTGGGGAGATGGGCCATTTGCAGGTGTCAGCTGTTTGAAGAGGGAGCTGCTGTTCGGGGACAAGCAAACAGGTGGATGTTTGTGAGAGGAAAAGCTTTTAACCAGTTTAGCAAAAAAAATAACAATTTTTGGTGTAAACATCCATTGTACTTAAGACAATGCACAGAGAAGTGAATTAGACTGTAATAACTACTTGACTGAACAACTGAAACTGGTGGTTGGCATTGTGTTGCTTACATGAGGGCCCAGAGTGTTGTCATGCGTTGCGTAAGTAGTGACACTGGTCATCTGTTTTGCAAGGAAGTGGAATGCATATTCCTATACTCTTCCTTGAGGGCTGTCTGAGGTTGTTTTCAGAACTGGCTTTGAGATTCTGAGCAGGTGGTTTGCAGATCTGCCAAGGCTGTGTGTTTCCCATGCTCTGTTGTTCTTGAGGCTGAATTGCATTGTTACGATTTTCTTCAGCAGAAAATGTTCACTGCATATTGTTAATTCCTATTTCCCGTCTTGTGACAACACGAAGTAGTTCATCAAGTGCTAATGGTGTTCTGAGAAACATTAGTTTGCTGCTGCTCTGTAAATATGACACCTGAAATTAAATGTGATTGGCTGTGTTCAAGGTTAAACCCTTGGGTATGACCATACCTCTGTCATACCCTCAGGGACACTGCAGCCATTTGGAGAGGGTGCTATGCATCCTATTGTTGGGATAATTCCATTGCAAAGCAGGAGTCCATACTTAAGATGTGTGGTCTGGCAGTTGTAGTGACTCCTGATTTTGAATGTTTAAAGTTAGCAATAACCTGGATATGACTGCAGTAAAGGATAAAGGTTTAATGGATGCTTTTTCTGAAGGTATACTGGAGACAGGAGTCTTGGTAGTAGTATGAAGCTCTGGGCAGCCCAACTTACACTGTGGCTATAGCTAGAGTAATATAGAGATACTATGGGTTTATGTCTACCAGGCAGAATACAGAGAGACAATAACAGCATGGCAGGGGTAGTGAGAACCACCATAGCTATGAAAAGCATGAAGTGAAAATCAAAAAGCACCAAACCCCTTTTCCCAGTGTACTTTTCCTGATTAGCTCCTTGTCTCCTCAGTCTGCACTGCTACCAAGTTACTTCAGGAACTTCTTCCTAAAGTATTTTTCTGGGGCAGCCCAGGCCTTTAAGTTTGTTCTAGTCAACCTGCTGCAGCCCTGAGGAGAAGGATTTGTCAGAGAATCACAGAATGGTTTGGGTTGGAAGGGACCTTAAAGAACACCCAGTTCTAACCCTCCTGCCATGGGCAGGGACACCTTCCACTAAACCAGGTTGCTCAAAGTCCCCTCCAACCTGTCCTTGAACGATGACAGGGAGGGGGCTTTAAGCAACCTGATGTAGTGGAAGGTGTAACTTACTACCATCTGGTTCATTCTTGCTCATTAGTAAGCATCCTTCTTGCTACATTCACCTCTGCAGGTCTGTGTTTTCCTCTTCTACAAAGGAGAGTTCTTCCATTAGTGTGGTAGTAAAGGGCAGCACTGTCAGCTGTGCAAGCATAAAAGCATGTAATTTATGAGACAAATATAGTGCTTGTTCCTTTTTATTTGCCTTCTGGTTTTGGAACTTTGAAAGTTTGTTCACTTTTTCAAGGGTTTATTACCCTGGGGTCATGGGGATGTTTGGTTTTGTTCTTAAATTGAGAGTGTGATTTTATATGTTTGTCATGAATCATATTAAAGCATGATTCTTTGTTAGTTTTCTAACACAGTATTAACACTCAAAGTGAAATTTAGCCTCTCTACATCTGTGTCCCAGGTTCAAGCTTGTCAGTCTCAGCACAACAGGAACTGAATGTGGTCTAACCACTCCCACTTAAACTCCTGTGAATTTCCTCATTGACTTTATTGACAGGAGGATTTGCTCCTGCCTGGTTCATATGAGCTGTGTACATGTTTTTTAATGGTTATAATGGTGTAGCAGATCAGTTTCAGGTTAATGGACTTCTCAAAAGGTGGATTTAAACTACAGTGAGATGAAAGTAGCTATACATTCCATTCCAGCTTTGACTCTGCTCAATAGGCAGTTCTGCATTCCCTAGGTCTGTGCCATGGGGCTGAATGTCTCCAAGAGGAAAAGGACTGTTGTCTGTCTGAGAAGTCTGTCTTCACAGAAGGAAGAAGTAGCCAGCAAAAGTCTCATAACAGCCCTGGAGCCTCTTCAGCGTATTTTCCACTAGTCCTTGTGAAACCTTTCTTGATTATCTTGAAGGATAGGCAAAGCTGGTTTGCTCCAAACTTAAACTAGGACTAGCCAGAAGTGTCAGGTGCTAGTGCTTACTTGAAAGTGAACTCTGCTCCTTCCAGAGTGACAGTTCAGGATGTAGCACCTGCAACCGATGACACTGGGGCTTTTGTGTTAACAAAACCATGTTCTGTGCTGTGATAGCAAATTACAAGCAAGCCTTTGACTGATAGTATATATTACAGGTAGGAAATTTTGGCAGAAATATGAATATAAGAACATTTTCATCTTTTTAAATACTGTATACCTCTTGCTGATGTTCTGGGGTGGAAGCAAGGGCCTGCATTGAAGCAACCAGAGAAGGAACACTGAGAGGGCACAGTCCTCCCCTTAAGACAAGGGGAGTTAAAATAGCAGTTTAGTTTATAACTGGCTTTTTTAAGAAGTGCTTTGGTTCACCTTGCAGAGGTACAACTAAGAGCAGTTGTTTTCACTATGCTTTCCTCTCTACTTTTTCTACTTCTGTGGCTTGTGTGTTTGTTTCCATTACTAAAACAATTTGCCACATACCCCCATCTTGTCCAGCAAAAAGAAGGAAACGCAGGTGTTGCACATACTAAGACACAAGTTAGTGCTGTGCCTTTTCACCCCTGCAGAAGTTGCAGTCTTCTGTCTGCCCTCAGGCAGCAGTCCTTGCTATGTGTAGTTCACCTGTTCTGATGTTCCTGTAAGACTTTAATGTTCTTCTAAGTCTTGAAGTTGATCTGGTATGGAACACAAATCATTTCTCTGCTGTAAGAAATCAGCAGGTGACTTCACATACTTTAACTAAACTGAGATTCGTCATAAAGTTTTGACCTAACAGTTCTCCCCAGATCCAGCTGCAAGTAGTGGATGGAAGAGCTACCTATGATACTGGGACCTGACTTGCAGGATGTTTGAAGGCTGTAGGAGCCTCACAGGAGAGAGGCTGCTGATAGAAAGAGGGAATATACATATGGACTGATTGTGCTTAGTAATTAAAAAATAATCTTTATTATAACTTAAATGTGATAGGAAATATGGTGAGTACAAATGCCACAAAACTCAAAGGAAAAAAAATAATAAAAAAAGAAGCAGAAGTCAGTACAAAAGGACACCTTGGAAGAATTCAGCTGATGGGAGAGGTGTGGTATAAAAACCATAACATGGCTATTTCACCTGCTGCAAAAACAGTCTGTCTTCCTCAGTAAACAAGCATTTTGAACTGTACAAAATGTACTTTTTTAATTAAAGGAAGAATATATATTTATAAATATACAGATATGTACACTGTTGTAACAACATTCACAGTAAAAAAAAAACCCAAACAAAAGGGCCCTGGCCTGCCAAGTGTTTGGCGCACAAGGCTTCCTTTTGATGTGAACTGTTTGCAATCTTTTCTATGTAGCCTATGCAAATTTGGGTACGTCAACTGACATCTAAATAGCATTTCATGCATAATGAACACAGTACAGGAACACTCTTCTGTTAAATTCTATTCACCTCCTCTGTTAACTTAAGGCTCACAATCAACAGTTTGAAGTACTTGCTGTCTTTCATCCTTGCAGTGGGGAGGGGGGGAATGCATTCACCCTCTGTTTATTACTGCCTTCTAGGTCCACTTGTTCTAGTTCATTGTATTGAAATGACTATAAAAAGCTATGATGCACTAATTAGAGTGTATGAACTCCAAGCCTGCCTGCAACTTACAGGAGCAAATGGCTTTGGGGACTCACATTAACTGTATTCACTCCTTCCTGGAACAAATAAATGCACTTTACCTTTTCATTTAGTTTTCAGAAACCTACGTGATTGATCCCCCTCACAAATCTCTGCATTAATAACAGCTTGTTGCTGGAGGGCGAGAAAGGAAATAAAAGGCCAGTGAAGGCATTTAGAATGAGTCACCAAAGTGACACCTCCCAGGGTTTACATCATGCTGTTTCTGGAGGCAAAACTTGAAGAAACTTGCTCTGTATTTCATTAGTGAGAAGGCCAAGTGGTGTTCCTTGCTGCTGGAGTGTTGGTGGGAACACCAAGAGAAGGCTTCTTTGGTGTCCTGTTCAGGTGGCCTCTGACTTATCCTTAGATACAGCATCGCACATCTCAAGCTTTCACGACAACTTCAAGGAAGTAAATGCAATACTCAATAAAACAGATGAAGATGCCAAATTCTAAAAACTCATGGAAGTTTGTTGAGGCTGAATAACTGTGATTACATCATACGTTATTGATCGGTCAGGACAGTTCCTCAGCATCCAGCTGTTCCATCATGAGCTGCAAAGGGGAGCCAATAGGAACCCTTAAGCTGGATTTTAAATGTTGCTTTTCCTTAAGAGGTCTGTAAATTGCTACATTTGAGGGCATTCTAGAATTCTTCAGTCTTCCTTCTGCTCCCCACACTGAAGTGCAGCCTCATCCTCCTTTAATGCCTGTCACGAGTAGGCAGGTGCTTTTCCACCTAAAAACCTGTGGCAGTTTCAGTTCCACGGCGGCTTCCAGCTCTAACAAATTCCCGGGGAAATTTGTCCAGCTGTTCATATGCCAGTCTCCCATCTTCACCTGGATGCAAAATGTTAATGCATAATCATGTATTAAGTCATTGCCCTACAACATTTGAAGTACTGGATTCTCTGCTCTTAGGAAGTACTGTTCAGCCACTAACTTCTTCCCCTTAAAATTCCTCTTGCTGAAGGCAGCTTCAGAAATTAAATGGAAAAGTTAAGCATGCTCTGAATATTCAAATTATTTTATTTTCTCATGTAATTTCCTGGGTTTATCTACAGCAAAGCAGAGGCAGATGTGCCTTGTATGATTAGATGACAGTATCTGTACCCTTGGCTTACTAGATGACCTGTGGTACTCATCAAGGTCTCAGTTGCAGCTATGATATACTTGAGGGAGATGATGTTTATCTACTTCTACTTTGGACAGTATAAAGCTTACCCAGTTCTCACTTCCTAGCACTTTAAATAAGTGAGTCTAGCCACTTCTTCACTTATACCACTGACAACCAAGAAGCAGTCTATTTGCTAAATTCAACTATTTGTGTCTCAAACCCTTTTTTCTTAGGCACTGTCATCTCTGTGCACCTCAAGATAGGACTGAGCTTAGTATGCTGAATTGGCCATTAGGAGCCAAAATGCTCTCTCTGTGTTGTCTAGAGCTCTCCCAGAGGTTTCTGAAGTGTCCCTGCATAAGTTGTTTCATAATGTGGGCACTGACACATCCAACAGCAGAGTGAATTCCTGTTGAACTGGTGAATGAAGGAGAGTATATTTGAAGAGTCTGCATAACTAAAATCACAGATGGGCACACACATGCAGTAGAAATTCATGCCTGATATAAAAGCCATTAAAATACAACTTTACTGCCCTGAAACTGTACTGGTTTGAGTACGGATGCCCTGAAACTGTGCAGCCATGCTTGCAGTCACACACTGCTAGGCAGCTAGATTACAGTTTAATGAACAGGGTATCTCTTGTCTCAAGGACAAATGAGGGTCAATGCAAGGTGCCTGAGTTATGGTGTGAAGGACTTGCAGGCTAGGGTCTGCCCAAATAAGCATATAAATGAACACTTGGCAGCGCTGATGGCATTTGAGAGTGTGACTGTGGCACTACAAGGGGGGGACCTCCAAGAGGAGGGGTTATGAGATGCAGCAGGCAGCCTGCTCATCCTGCATCCTAAATGCTGCTTGGTTTGCAAATTCATTATGTATTATTTCTGTTTGCCAACTTCTCCTTTGCTGTTTTTAATTTTCTGCTTCATCCTCCAGGCTCACACAATTCAATCTCTCTTTCTGGTTCATTTTCATAGTTTTCAAAATAAATGATATTTAAGAATATATATTTTCTAACCTGTTTGAGTCTCTAGGTAAAGCTTTGTTTCAATTTATAGTCTTATGCTTTGCATAACTTAGGTATCTTACATACTGCTTTGTCAAAAAAGAAAATGAATTCTGCTCTAAAACAGGCAACTCACCAAGGGCGAGCAGGGTTTCAGATGCCACTTTTCTGATCTCTTCATTGTCAGATTGACAGAGTGTGACCAGCATTTTAATACTCTCAGTAGCCTGGGAAGTGCAAAAGATAAGATAAACTTTGCCATCATCACAGAGCCCGGCTGTTTTTGCTATGGAGCTTCTAAACCATTCCCAAACAGTACAGTATCTGTAAAAGGAAGCAGTGCAGCAATGCAAAACAAAAACACTATTGCTGCTGCTGTTGCAATTCCTATTTTGCTGTTTGTACCTCTCAGATATCCTTTCTTTAAAGTAAAGCCAAGAGCCACAATGAATTCATTGTCTCTTACCTTGAGGAACCTTAAAGCCAAGCAGGCTGCTTTCTGCAGCTGGAGGTTGGGCTGGGTTAGTGCTTCACAGTAATAAATCAAGGCCTGAAAAAAAGATAAAGAAGAATACTGAGGAAAATGTGTGTCTGTATGGAGCAGGAGTGTGGAGGCATTGCTGCCCTGCTAAAGGGAGAGGGATCACTAAAGTGAGCACATGCGATGGTGAAGCACAGCCTCTGCTACAGGTAATATGGTGGGATAATTCCCTACAGCAGATAGGAAACTATCTGCAGCCCAGGCCACTAGTTATTGCTTAGTAATCTCAGGTCAGCTTTGTTGAGGAACAGTTCATGTGAAAGCAAGAGGCACAGTCTTGTATCCTTGAGAGCCTTCCCATATAAATTACCAAAGAGCTTTAAATGGGCCTTGGAGTCTAAATAGCTCAAGAGCTGACCCTTGAGATGGTCTCTCTCTAATGCAGAGACAGTAATGAACAGTCTGGGATGGACCCTAGGGGGACTGCAGGTATCTATTACAAGGTTAGCATGAGCTGCTAGACCACTTTACTGTGTGGCCCTAGAAATTAGTAGCTACTGCTGAGCAAACAAACCAGTGTGAGCAGCAGATCTCAGCAGCAGTTGGCTGCACAATGAATTCAGCTGCAGCATAAGGCTGCATAATGCCCTCACACAAGGCATCTTGTGGTTCTTCCTGCAGACAGTGAACCAGGTATCACCTATACATGCCTGTTTCAGGAGGAAGTTCTATTTCACCTGAGATGCTGCCTCCATGATGCTGGGGTTGGATGGAATGAGATACCAAGAGGCTGCAAAACTGGAAGATGAAGTGGGAGGGCAAGCAAAGAGGGGATTGGATCTACAGAGAAGAGCAGCAAAGAGTGAGCTTATTTTTCTCCTCTCTCTGCCTTCTTTCCACCACTTTTCCTCTTCCAACTGCCTTTTATTTCACTTTCTCCTGACAGGGAACCAGAAGGATAGCTGGGAAAGGTCTGCCATGAAAGGGCAGAAGCCAACCCCTAATTTCTTCTTCTTCTCCTTTCTCTTTCATATTTGGGTTTAATCTGGCCGTGCTTGTTGCCATATATGCGTGACAGATCTCAGAGCTGAGCTGTGTCTGCCCAAGGTAGTCCATCCCTCCCAGAAATGGTGGGAGGTCCCATAGATGCCTCTTTGGAAGAAAATATAGAAATCCCAGACGTAATTCTTTGCATGTTGGTGATGCTGAGGACTATTGCCTTGAAGCCTTGAGCTGAAGCCAGGTCTGAAACAGGCCAGCAGAAATGCTGAAGTGTGGAAGACAGCGGGAGAGCACAGCCATCAGTAAGTACCTGCAGTTTTGGTTAGTACCTGTTTAGTGTAATGACAGGTAGAAGCAGACTGGTGTAATGACAGAAACAGACCTGCATATTTGCAGAAAAATTAGATGGGAAATCCCCCTGGGTAAGTTTAAATCAAGCTTGGAGCAATTATTTTATATGTGTAGACATTTGAGACACATAGGCAGAAAAAATGTCATGACAATACAGGTCTCTTATGCGATAGGTGATTTTCTGCTGCTTACCTTCTCCCTGAAGTGCCTGTTTTCTGCAGTAGCTGTCAGAAGTGATGCCACAGTCTCACTGACTTCATTCTTATTTTCATTGAGGAGTAAAGCCAAAGCTCTCAAAACTTCTTGCTGTGGTGGAAGGTTATTGGAGTTTATTTTGGCCACGTTTTGCTGCAGTTTTCCATCTTTCACAGACTGCAGCACCTGAACCACAGAAGCTAGAAGTGCAGGAGAAAGGTCCTTGTTATTTATTTTATCCTTTCCATACCCTGAATTTCCCTGCCAGCAATCGTCAATTTATACTATGCAGACAAAGCACATGAAAAAATCCCCCTCTGAGCTCTGAGCAATTGCAGTATTGCAGTGCCTGCATGGGGAGCGAATTGTTTGGGCTGTAAATTGTGCTGGTTTCCCAGGTGTTTTCCCAAAGATGAAGAGATGGGCTAGGTGGGACACTGCAGCATTTAACGCCTACTCTGAGCTAAGGGCCTACCTGTCAAATCTTCACTTTCTGCTGGAAGATGCAAATTCTCTCCCAACAAGTGAAACCCACATCCTTGTCAGGGTAGTGACTTCCAGAGCATCTTTGTGAGAGCTTTTCCTAGGCAGATTGATGTCCGCCACCCAGAGCCATGCCTAATTGTTCCAGTGGAGGGCTGAAATATGTTTTTACTTCCAGGCTTTTGAGTAAAACTCTGCAGTAAGCCCAAATAATAATGAAAAAACTAGGCAAGGTTCCTCCAATTCCCTCTCAGAGTAGAAAACTTGGCACGCCAGGGACTGCAGTGTAGAACACTCCAGATGCTCTGTGAAGCATCTGCTTCTCTTTAGCTCTCAATGGCAGAGCCTGTCAAATACTGAAGTGCTATGATACCTTGGCTCCTGAGAATCACTCAGGTCTCTTCATTAAGGATAGTGAAAAACTGGAATGTCATCCAGTCATCCAGGCAGGCACAGAAAACCTCCCAGCCATTTCCTAAAAACTAACTTTCAACATAGTTTTTACCTTTTGAATATGGAAATAGAAATGACTGAGGATATATCTGCATCAGCTCCTTTATTTCAGTGGGTTCAGGTGCATTTGGACTTACTATCCAAGGCACTTCTTTGACTCCTTTGCCCCCTTCTTTTGTGAAATTAGCCTCTGGGCTGAATTGTTTTGAGCTGAACTCAGAAAGACACCGATGGGCTCCCCTGTTAGCCACCAGAATTTATATATCCTACCTTCTTTAGCGAGCTGCAGCAAATAGCTTCCAAGGTCATTAACACTGTGGCTGGCAAAATAGTTGTAATACTGAAAGACGGTAATGATCTCAGAGGACATGCTGGAGTACAGGACAGGCTCCGTGCGATCCAGGATCTGAGACACCAGGATCCTGAAGACTGCAGGCAGTCATGGACAAAGAGAGGTATCAGTGAGGAAAAACAGCTGCTGGCAAAATGCTGCAGTCTACTTTAAAGCCAGAAAGAAGGAACCATATCTGCAAAGCCAGATACTTCCCAATGTTTCTAACCTCAGCTGTGGCTAGGTTACAAGCTAGATAGACCTTCTCCTGGCCTAGCTCTTATCACCAGAGGATATCTTTGTAAGGATGAACCTCTGCCAGTTTACTGATGGCTAATGCCATCAATGCCTATCCAATCAATGTGGTGTTCTTTCTACCCAAACGATATCCTGAATCACTAAACACATACCCACATGCGATGCCACTGTACTTCACTGGGATGCACACAGAGGCAGGATTTGGCTTTTGGCTTTGCTTGGGTTTATGTTCCTGCGTGAGCATGTGGCATGAAGAAAACTAGTCTGAGGCACTGTCTGTGAGAACTGTAGCATGGAGCAGAAAGGAAAACACTGCCCTGGGTAGGCATCTGCAGTGCAGGTGCTCACTCCTGAGCAAGTCACCCTACTTCCCTGTTCGGTCCCACAGACAGCTAGTCTGTATAGCTGGAGTTTGAGATGTGGAGCCTGTTTTGAGATAAACTCAGTTGAATGTGTATGAATTTCATCCCCAGTGCACTGTAGTGGGGCATGGACATAATACAGACACATAAAATCATGTGTGAGGATTCGTACTTCAGCCTGTACTTTGGAATAGACTTACTTTCCAATTAGCTCATAAACATTAGATCATGAACATCACTGTATTTTCTTTCCTGCTGACCTCATCTTTTTCTCCTATTCTGATCTCACTATCTGGGGCCAAAACTGTTTCAAGAGTTGTAGTATTAGACCTAAAGTAAGATCTTGAAGCTGTGATGAAACAGACCTCCAAGAGTTTGGAAAACAAAGCAATGAAGATCAAATAAAGCCTAGTACACAACTGCTCTCCATTTTGATAACTGACACTTTTTTTCTGCAGTAGTTGGTACCTGTTTCTGCAAGTCCTGGACACTCCTCATTCACAGTGGTGGCAAAATTGAGATCCAGCTGCTTCATCATCTTGTCTGCAGATGTGTGATACACTCCTGAAGGGCCAGTACACTTCATCCAGAAAGCCAGCAATGATAGCTTCTTGTGGAACTCTGGAATTGCTGGAGGAGAAGACAATATGTACAATGAAACAAAGCAATACTACAAGCACCAACTTCCAGAAGAGAAAAGACTGTAAGAGCAAAGGAAACCTCACCTACTGATAGACAGTTACTGTTTGGTGCATTGTCTTGTGCCATTACCTTTACAGATTGTGATTATGTGCTCATCCCAAGATTGTGCCATATTTTTTTTGTTTCCCATAGCAGGATGTGAGAAAATTTGCTCATGATCCAGTTCTGGGCATTCACATCTCTTCCTTTTAAATACCACAAAATACTAGCGAAATAGCACAAGTGTTCTGCACAAGACTGGTCCCTTCCTAGCACTGCTTTGTGGCCTTGGGTAAGTCACTCAATCTTGCCTTCATTTTCTAACAAACAAAGTAAATACACCATGTTATATTTACGTATCATGTCAAAGTGCTCACGAGGGTAGCTATGTGCTTGTCAAATTCTTCCAAGTTATTAAAATAGATGCATCAATAGGAAAAATAATGAAATAATTCTCCGTAAAGATGACAAAATATAATTGATAAAATATTCAAGAAGTTGTATTAATATTTACAAGGCAAATCCTGCCTTTCCTTGGGAAAGAGGAAAGAGAGGTGGAGGAAGACTTTGGCTCTTCAGAGGTGGCAGCATCCCCACTCCATCACAGTGGTGGTGGACCTCTGTCCATATTCTGCACAAGGAGGGTAAAAAGTCCTTTCTCTTTTCAGCTGCCTGGTTTTGGATAGCAGAGCTGAAGACAGAATAAGGTCCCTGACCTGCTGTGGTGACTGCTACATCTGCTGGTAAGTCACGAGTTGGCCCTTACTATGGTGGCATCTCCTCCAGTGATGGTGAGCTCTGCACAGCACTCGTTTCAGCAGGTATGCATGTCCAAACAAACCGTTTTCAGAAGCACACCCCTAAATTGTCTCTTACCATCAGTAAGGGAGGTGATGTTTCCCAAGTTCTCACTGCTGATCTCCGCGATATTCTCCATCACGAGGATCTGCCTGGACAGCTTATCCAGGAGGCCTCTTGCCACAAAAGGTGTTTTACTGGAGAACACAATTTGCTGGTGGAGACAAATGGGGAGAGAGGAAAAGGATTCAACCTCAGAAGAAAAAACCCCTCTGAAACACCTGGCAACTGAAGTGCAATAGCAAGTTCACTGCCCTGGAACCATGGCATCTCCTTAACTTTGAAAGTTAGTTTTTTTCTGGGATAGTGTATGGTTGTGGCTGGTATGCATTGTTGCTTATATCTTGTATAACATCCACATCCAGATCCAGACACTTGAGTATCCAAGCAGCCATTTGCATATGTAATTTCTGATTTACGCACTCTGCAAAGCTAAAGGAGTCTATCATCACAAGCCTTAAAGCCAGAACAGAATATTAGTCTGACTTTCACATAATATAGGCTGTGGACTTTCGGGACATACCTGCCTGAGGGCACACCAATGATAGCTCTTTCTCCACTCCATTTCAGCTCTGATGAACTACTCAAGTGCCTTTATTAATTTGGTGCCTTCTTCCTGCTGCTGACATCTGCACGTCACTCTTCTGCAGTCCATATAAATATTGTTCATATCCAATCTGCTCCATGTGTGGACAATAGCTCAAGCTCACCTCCCCTGGCTGAATAGCTACTGTGTACTCTTGTATTTAAACCAAAACACTCAATTTTTCTCATACTTGTGAGTCAGCAGTGTCCAGCTCAGCACTAAAGGTAATGGAATTTGGCTTGCTCTCTATTGATTTAGTGGGCCTTTGGGAAAATAAAGCTAATTATATCTACGATGGAAGAGCCAAATAATCACAAAGAGGAAGCTGCAGTATGTTTTGATTCCCAGGGAAACCCTGAAGCCCTTGCTTGCTGGAGTGGCTTTTGATGGAGGTTTAAAATCACATTTCCTGTGCTCAGGTTCCAAAAAAAGAACAGCTCTAAAACACTGTGCTAGTTACCTGTCAGCGTGAACAGACACTTTTGATGTCTGCCATGTGTCAGGGGGCTGCCATGTGCTGCCTTCACTGTGTCCGTTGCAGACCACCTCACTTACACAAAGTCATTTCTGCTCTTAAACATGGAGGCCTTTGCTCAGTTTTAATCAGTGGGGCCACAGGCTTCTGGTTTACCATGGAAGATGTTGGCTGCCTTAACCAGGGACCTATTTCATTAGGATGTCCTCCTGGTGAAGCCAGTGGACATTTGTAACCCAGAGCAGGGGCTGCCCTGCTAGGATGGAAATCATAGAAGCATAGAATGATATTGGGTAGGAAGAGACCTTAAAGATCATCTAGTTCTGACCTCCCTGTCATGAGCAGGGACACCTCACACTAGATCAGGCTCCTCAAAGCCCCATCCAGCCTGGCCTTGAACACTGCCAGGGATGGGGCATCCACAGCTTCTCTGGGCAACCTGCACCAGTGCCTCACCACCCTCATAGTGAATAATTTCTTCCCAATATCTAATCTCAGTTTCCCTTCTTTTAGCTTATATCCATTCCCCTTGTCCTATCACTACACGCCCCTATAAAAAGACCCACTCCAGCTGATTGGGGGTGAAGGATGTCACCGCCCTACCCCACACAGCTGCTGTCCCGGCACTGTGCTCACTCACGCTGCCTCCCAGGAGCAGCACAGACCCTGCTCGTACCCCACGTTACAGGCACACACCGGTGCCTGCAGGAGAACCCCACATCTCCGCAGAGGAGCTGTGCTGGTACCTGGATGAGCTGCGTGCAGTACTGCAGGTGCTTAACTATGGTGACATCCAGGCTGTCGTTCCCCGTGGTCAGCGGCAGGGGGCTGCCGGCCACGCTGGTGCCCACGCCCGTGTCCTCGGTGAGAGCTTCGCTCAGGTGCCCTCTGGCTTCCGGGTGCTCCGTCCTGTAACTGGGGAGGACGAAGGGAGGAGGGGTCAGTGCAGGGCCAGGCACGGCCGTGGCACACACACACACACGCACACACACACAGACAGACACGCTCACTCAGGGTGAGAAGCAAGCAGCAATGCTGGAAGCAGCCACATCATACCGCGAAGGGGCAGCGCTGCCTGGCCGGGCGCCGGAGGGCAGTACCCACCGAGGGGACGGCTCTCTGGGCCCTGACTGGTTTGCCCTGAGCGATGCAATGCCCTCAACAGTAACCCTTTTTAACCTGCAGGCACTTTCACCTCTCATCTGTTGGTGAATCGCCTCCCCAGTCAAGATGGATTAAGCACCATTCGTGCCATCCCAGGCACCGAGCTGCTAAGAGCAGCTCTGTGCTTTCCTTGTCCTCCTGCTACCAAACATAATGCGCATTGCAGAAGTAAAGGAAATCCACTGCTGGAGTCAGCGACATGATGTTTTCATATGCTGTTTCAGGCACAATTTGTACAGCTTGCTTTGCTAATGGTTTCTGTAAGAGCGTAAAGCTGGTCTCACTGTGTTTTAAAATCCTTATATCCAACATTGTCTTGTGCAAATGTGTTTAAACACAAAGCCTGGGGTCAATCCCAGATGGCAAGTGTATTTGGCTGCAAGTTCAGAAGTTTCAGCACTTGCAATCTTTACACTGAGTCACACGCTTACACATCTAAAAATGGAAGCAGGAATCTACACTGTCTGGGGATGAGCCAGAGGGAAAAAAAGAAAATACAACTTCTACTTTTGCTGAAGAGATTTGAGCTGCTTTCCGAGTTAGCTTGTAAGTGACTCACATTTTTGCTGCCTAAGTTAAATTTATGCTGAAGCGCCTGGTTAAAGCCAGATCCTTAAATCAACCCAGGCTGAACGAGCTCAGTGCCATTTTTGTAAGCAACACCATTTCCCAAGTTTGTCTTCCCACCAAGTCATATTCTGGAGAAAAGATACCCAGTGTGGTGGTGGGAACTGCACGGTGGCTGCTTGTTTGCACTCAAAATCCTTTTAAGCAGGTCACAATAAGCTGCAAGAAGCACAGCTCCCTGGCTGGGAAGCAAGGGGTGCCAGGGAGCCATGGTGTTTTCTTTTTTTCCAGCTCTAGCACTGCTTATATGCCTGCTGGGCATTGTGTCAGCTGCAAGGATGCAAACATGCTTTTAGGATCTAATGACTGAAACACACAGCATCTTAAGGTCACACGACAATGACAGACCACGGCACAAACACCACAGCTATTTCTTTTTCTTTTTTTCTTCTCAGAAAGACCAAAAGTGATGAAAGAAGGGCAGGTAACACGCAGGGCCATGAACAGAGTACCAGTCATCACTCTTAGATTCCAAAGGAAACCTACACCATGCTGCTTAAATCTGGCCCTGTGTTATTGTTACTGACAAGCTTAATCCACTGCAAAGACTCATTCGGCTAGAGAGAAAAGACAAAGGGAGGGGGGAAAAACCACAGAGGAATTAGTAATTGCATCCAAGGAAAGCCAGGTCCAAACCTATGTCAAGGAAGAGGCTCTGCCAGTATTGATGTCCGCTTAATTTAATTTAACCTTCTCCTTTGGAGGACAGATTGCATATATTTCAACAGAGAAATGATCCTGGAAGCTACAGATTTTGTATGCAGCAGCCACAGGGAACCCTCTGACCCTATGAACTCATCAAGGATTACTCAAGTCTTCCTTGAATAATGTGTGCACCGGGATCCCCTGTTAGCGACAAAGAGCTAGGGTATCAGTTTGGCGTAAGCACAGCTGGCAGTTGCTACAAACTTACCTATTCTTCTCAATCTCAGTATCTGAAAATACTGAGTCTGCACCTCCTCCACCATTACAAACCTCCACACCACCACCATCCTCATCATCAAAGTCAGAGGTGTTCAGGAAATCAAAGCTCTCTAAAGCACTTTCAACTGTTAGACTTAAACTGGAGGACCTGCTTCGGCTTACTGCTGGCTTGCACTGCAAAGGCAGAACGAACCAATGAAAACCCCACATATTAGCTACTACTGAAAGAAAAGAAAAAAAAAAGAATAAAGCTTAAAACTTTCAAATTCTTAATTTTATTTTTTAAATTTCATTTTATTGGGTGTTTCATTTCAAACCTTCATATTCATAGCACATACAATCAAAGCCTGAGAACTGGAAAACCCCTTCCATTCCTCCTCCCCTCCCCATCCTACCCACTTTCCTCCCCAAAGCAAAACTCTCAAAGGCAAAATTTGGTGTGTTTTATAGAAATGAGAAGTACAGCTTGAATCCAAGTGACTCAGCTTTCAGTGTTCTCCAAGAGGAGAGAACAGCAATTAACGCAGTGGAAGTTGAGAGGGGAGGGAATGTTTTGTAATTACTGTTCTCCACCTACAGAAGCCAATTTCTAGATAACCGATGGCACTATGGGATTTATTCCAGATGTAACTCCAACAGACCTCAATCAGGAGTAAACGTAGTCCCATATCTGCAGATTTATTCATGGGATGAGAGGACTATTGTGGCCTTCAAAGCCACATAGCTTATCAAGGAAAAGCCAATTCAGGCATCAGAGTTGACAGATAAAGCCAGTATTGTAACTCAGAAATTAACAGTGTTAGAGAGCGGGGAGCCATCCCAATTCACTACTGGGAAGAAACGTGACAGAAACTGTGCTGTTGCTGTAGAAAGTATCAGACACTCTGGTCCCACATGGTGACACATCCAGACATGCCTACAGAGTTGATTCCAGGGTCACCTTGCAGGAGCAGATGTAGCTTGAAGGATCACCTCCATTGGTTTGTGCAGTGACTTCAACACCTTTAGCACCATGTGGTTATTTGATCAGAAACAGCCAGGAGCCACCAGTGCTGTTACACGAGGCACGTCTTCTAGGCAAGAGCCAGGACTTGAAGAAAGAAATGCATTGGCCTCTGAGCTGCTGCTGACTCAGCACCAGCTGCTCTAGAGCTGAGGGGGTTTGGAGTTCTGTTTCCAGTTCATTTGCACACAGTATTAACTTTATAACAGTTGTATGTTAGCACTTGACTCTGCAGTCAGTAGCTGGTCAAACACACTTCCCAACACCTCTGTGACACAGGTGGGTGCTGTATTCTGATTCTTCTGCCAGCACTGATGGTTTTAGCTACCATTTCTTCAGGTATTCTTCAGGCAAAAGCAAACAGCAATATGTGGGCTTCTCTTCTTTGCCCATCTAATATGGCCAAGAGAGATTTCTTCAGCCACAGCTGGATTCCAGTTCAGCCTTTTTGCATGGGGAACCCAGGTTGGCTGCTGGCAATGCTGAGTGCCAGTTTGCAAGCTGATCAATAGGTGACACCCAGACATAAGCAGATCTGGAAGAGGCGTTCATCTCAAGTGTGCAGGAATCCTGTCTGCATACATGTGTCCTCTCCCCCCATCCCATCCTTTGTAACTTCTGATAAAAGGAGTGTAAATAAGCAGTCTCCATTGTCCCTCTGCTGTTTGAGAAGCTGCAGAGCAGCCAGAAAGTTAAAAAGTAACAGTAACGGTAGCTTTGCCTGCTGGAACCTCCTTGGGAAATACAGTGCAAAACCCAGGGGCTACAGGCTGTTAAAAAAAAACACTTAACTTGGGGAAGTACCATGCAGCTGCAAACACCAATTGAAACAAGGATGTTAACAAAGCTCTTGTGTAAAGATGATTCTGAAGGATAAACACATCCCTCCTTCCTCCTCTGCCATGTTTTTGAATGATGAGGCTTAAGTGATTAGCAGACTGACTTGCATATGAATATGAAGCATTTGAAATGATCATTTCCCATATAATACTCTTTGCACAGTAATGCCTCAAGAGTTGTTATTGGTGGGAGAGATACCAGTCACAGTGATCAGTAGTAAAGGCATTAACAACACGCATGCAAAACACTTTTCTTTTTGTCAACACTTTCTGTCCATCCTGATGTAATGACAGGATGTCTCTCATTTTAAAAATGGATGGGGGAAAGAGGAAAAGGCTTGGAAGAAGCCTAGGTGATATGGGGATGACAACCTTCAGCAGGACTTGTGCATCTGAATCCATTTGGCAATTTAGAAGATTCGGATTTTATGGCTGCAAGGCCCGATCCTCAGCTGGTGTAGTTTTACACAGCTCCAGAGAGTACACCCACTGAGGATGTGACCCATACATTTAAAGGGCAGAAGGTTGGCTATAATCTGATCTTCAGTATGGCACAAGCAACGGATTCAAAAGTGGTTTCTCCAGAGAAGGGTTTGATTTAATTATCCCTCTGCCACTCCACCTTTTTCTTTTTCCCCCAGGTTTTGAGCATGTTAAAAGGTCCATTGCTGGAGAATACAAGGCTACAGTAAGCACATCATTGACCACAGAAGTTTAAAAATTGAACACTGTGAAAGGATGCTCCAAGCAGGAGCAAATCTACTGCTACTGAGGAGTTATACTGGTCTCCAAAAGCCCTACTTTGATGTTTGTGAGGCAGGGGAGGAGATTCTACCCACTTAGATTTTCTTTAGGGTAGTATTTTCTGAAAACGTACTCACTTTTAGGATGTCATCTAGATGCATCACTTCCTGGTCCAGGTCCTGAAACTCTTTATACTGCTCTTTATGTGGCTCAAGAGCTAAGAGAAGCCCTTGCAAGGCTTCTTCAATGCTTCCATCCAGATAAGACTTGTATCCTTCTGACTCCCCACTAATCGACCCCTCACACAGCAGCCTCTCTGGAGTCATGGGTGCCTCAGCTGATGTAAGCCTTTTTACCAGCTGCTTTGTGATGTTGCCCTCATAGGTATCCAGCTCCACAGGCTTGAGCTCTGAACCTTCATCCGTGTCCTGCAGGAGAGACACTGGGACACTTGCTTCTAGGAAGACATGATCGCTCCCAGCATCAGAGGTCTTTCGGCAAACTTCAGGAGCTGCCTTTGTGGTGCTCTTGTTCTCAATCACTGTGCCCTCTCCCTGGGACAGCAGGTCCTTCGGCTCAGTGACAGAGTCTCTGCGGGAGTCACTGCTGCTACAGTCCAGGCTTGAGCTCTTGGAGGAGTCAAGACCTTGGTGCTGGGTGGGGGTCGCAGTGATGTCAGGGCTGGAGCTGACGTGGGCAGAAGAGGGCTCTGCTGAGTTGGCAGGGGGCACACGGTCTTCATAAGGCAGGTCACCAAAAGTGAAAGAAAGAGGCCGTTTCTCGGTGGTTGCTGTTCCATTCTCAAAGACATCATCTGGCAAATTTGACTGAAAAGGTAATAGAGAAGGAGAGAAAAGTTTTTCATTAAGCACTGGAAAGAGGGAAAAAATACAGCGTGTGCCTGTGAAGTAAAAACACAAGGAATACGAATAAAGAAGCATTTGGGACTTGAAAGACAGGAAAGATATTTCAAATCCAACTTCTGCTTTCATCTGGCACTGCTCCTGATTTCAGCAGGCAAACTGCTGGGACACTTGGGCTCAGCACCTCTCCGATAAGCAGAGAGCTCTAGGAAGTAAATCCCAGAACAGAGACCCAAAGTCTGCTTGATCTACCAGTTTCCCTCAGACAGCATTTCCAGTGAGCTGCTCCAGTTCCTGCAACATGTCTCTTTTTAATGGAGTTGTACTTAAGCCACCCTGTCTCCATTTTCCTATCCATCATAGATTTTCTGACTTCTAAAGTAGCAATCCCCAAAATTTAATGCTGTTTGCCCCAAAAGTTTCTCTAGTATCGTGGCATTTAAATGGTGACATTACTGTGCTATTGCTTTTCTGTTGAAATTTTGTTCTGTATGTGGATATCTCTCCTAATTGTTGAGCATGAGTTATATAGAAGTCCTATTCGACAGGAGTTTCTGCCAGAATGAAACAGAAGAATTGTGTGGTGATGTATTGACCAGATCATTCAGGAAGCAAAACCAGCATATACAGACCCAAAAGTGATCACAGCATGTCATGTCTCTGACAGACCTATGGAGAAAAATCACTCTAGGAGTCACAACCTGCCTATCTGACCTACAGATCTTGCTCTGTTTTGTGGCCAGCTCATAGAAATGCACAGCATAGATGGAAGGCAACTACTATTTTGCTGACGATTTGCTGGAAAGAGCCATAGACATGCACATGTTGGTAAGGTGCATAAGGCTAAAAGTACCAAAAACTTGCATTTTTTTCCCCCAGCACTATTAGCAGTCTTTTTTCCCCCTAAATATAATTATACTCGAAGGTTTATTTTTATTTCTTCTTTTCCTCAATATGGGTATGCTTTTAGCATCTGAAAGTCCTGTTACTAGGCAAATGTCTAATATCAATCAGTGCAGTGGGAGAATTTTAGAGAATACCATTAGCTTGTATTCCTGCCCTGCTCTCTGCCCCCAGATAGTTGGCTTCTGATCATTATCCCTGTAGAAACCAAGAGGAATTTTGATTCAATGGGAGCAGCATGGGCTCACAGTCATGTTCTCCCCTCTAATCAGTCAGCAAAATGAGTGAGTTGCAACAGAGAGCGACGCATGAAGCATGCGGGGGAATGGAGATGCCACATGGGGACTGACAAAATCCTTCACCAAACATAAACGAGGACTCACATATAGCTCTAGCTTTGGGCTTAGCCTGAGCGATGGCAGGTCACTAAAAGAGCGACTGCGACGAAGCTTGTCAAAGAAAGTGTCTTGCAGAGCATCTAAGATTGTCAACTTTGGCCTGTCTTGCAGGGGGTGCAGCCATTTCTTCAACAGTTAAAGCAAAGAGGGTGTGAGGAAGGGCAAGTTAAATGAGTGCTTTACAGCAGTGCACTAGATTACAGGCATGAGTTTCAGCACTTGTAAAATTCATATCTGTACAGATGGTCTATTCAGTTTATATGCAGTCCTAATTAAGCATTCAGGATTTGATTCACACAAAAATGTGGGAGCACCCTATGAATATCTTAGGTACAGGAACAAATTTTATCATGGGATACATTAGAAATACTAGTGCGATAATGGTTGTTTAACTACTGTTACAAAATGAAGACACATTTTAAAAAGCTGATTCAGGTTTTCTAGCAGTCAGGCAAGAATAGGTATGCAATAATTTGCCACATAGTTTGAAAGATGCCAAGATCACAGCCACCTTTTAGGACAGCAGCTAGGAATGCACTTTCGTTATAAGTATTTGTAAGGGTAGCCTGCTGCAACCAGGGGAAAAAAGCTTCTATGTGTAAAGCAATGAAGTATTTTCAGTACTTGAACTGCTCTAGGGCTTCTCATTACATAAACATGAAGCTAAACAGAACTTACAAAGAATGAGTGGTCCTTGAAGGTTGGTGTTTCAGGAGTGCCTTGGCTGTACATGGACATTCTCCTCTGGAGAGCAGATGCCTTGCTCACATTTCCTGCAGATGGGGTCAAGTCTTCAACATCAAAGGGGCTATGGACACACAAGCAGAGAAAAACAAAAGGTTGTTAGGTTGAGAGAGAAGGAAATTCAGGTCCACAGAAAGGATGTTTGAAAAGGTGGTTTATTAACACATCAAAACCCAGAGGTAGCAAGTTCTTTTAACAGAAATGTTTAAAAGAAAATGTTGTTAATTAGACAGCAGGTTCCCAAGTGTGGTTTTCTGTTCTGGTAAGTGTTCTACTCTCAGAAATCACTTATGTAGCATAGTTATTCTTCTCACATGAAAAGTAGTCTTGGATTTGAGTTGCCAAGTGTCACACATACTAATGAGAAAGGTGCTCTACTATTAATAGAGCTGTTGCATTATAAAGGAAACCAGCAGCTGTTATTGCTGACTTCATGTTTATTGTATTAGAAGAAACAGCATACATGACTGTAAAAGTTAAATACATCAATGCTTCTTCATTTACCTATTTCATTAAAATGCAGTGAGAATTGGGTTTGAATCTTAACACTGTGCTGACCACTGCAGACACATATGGCAATGCTAGGAGATTTCCTACCACTCTCATGGTGAATGAAACCCTTAAAAGCCAGCTTTTAAAGATTGGCAACTTCTGATCTTGACTAGAGTGGCATAAATCCAGGACAACTCTATTGAACTTTACTATTAAGAAAATGAATGCACATATGAGCACTTAGTTCTTTTGAACTTAGGGAAGAATTTTACACTTAGGCAATTTTATGATCTCTCATCACTATACGTTTCACATGTCTTTCAATGTCAGTACTTACCAAACCTAATTTAACAGCTGAAACCAGGCACAAACCCCTTTTGCCACAGGTAACACAGAGAATTTATGGGTGGCCATGAACTATTTCTCATCTCCCAAACTTGAGCCATAATTCCTTCCCCATCTGTTTCAGCAGTAAGCAAAACAAAGAGAAGAGACTACATGGATGGACCTTTTCTCTTCGGTTGAATTTTTACAGTTGCTTGACCAATCAATCAGTTGTACTTACTACCAGGTGATTTCAAGGTTCAGCTTTATTGTGCCAAGGTCATTAATGTCTACTGCAACCACCTGAGGCCGAGCTGCAAACAGGTCTTTTGTCTCACAGGTAACACTTCCCACAAGGATGTGAGTTGCAAGTCCTTTAACTTCTGTGACCTGTAAGAGACCAGGGAAAGACATAAAATCACAGAACGGTTTGGGTTGGAAGGGGTCTTTAAAGCTCATCCAGTTCCAACCTCCCTGCAATGGGCAGTGACACACTAGACCAGATTGCTCAAAGCACCATCCAACCTGGCCTTGAACACTGCCAGGGATAGGGCAGCCACAACTTCTCTGGGCAACCTGTGCCGGTGCCTCACCACCCTCACAGTGGATGGAGCAGTGGTGGAAAGACCTGTATATTTCTCCAGATCAATAGATGCTGCTTTCTTATCTGAACAGTATTAACAAACTCATCAGGACTGGGATTTTTCGGTTTTATAATTTTTTGTTGTTGGTTTTCTTGAATGCTGTTAATAAACAGGTTTCCAATGCTCCCTTGCTTTGATGTAACTGATCTGAGTTGCTGGAGAGTGATGTGAGGCAAGGTTCATGTTAGTGTGACTATGGGGAGAGTTAGGATAACCTCTCCACAAGACTCCCAAACTGGTAAGTCTTGTAGCATTTAGGATGAACAATACTATAGTACATCACTCTAGTAGGTATGTTGGAAATACTAATGATAGCTCGTTTCTGAAGAGTTTAATGATCTGTTTCTGTGGGCTTGCTGATAGTGCATGAGAAGGCAGTTTCATGACTCCTGGCCTTGCTTGCAGCCAAAGGAATCAGCATGTGTACCTTAATGGAAATCAATCCAACAATGAGAGGGAGGAAAACCATTTCTTCTCCATCCCAGCTCTGCTTGCCATTCACTTCTATTTTGCCCTTCAGTTTCCATCGCTGGCGACCATAACGCATGAAAATCTGAAAAAGAGAAATCCTCTTATTTTCTTGAGAAATCTGCTGTCATGATGCACAAAAATCAGAAGCAGAATTGGGGGAAAGGGTCAGTAAAATGTTGGAAGAGGTAGTGGTTTGGTACTGCTCTTCTGCTTCCCATCAAGCCAAAAGGAAAAGATCTATCCTGCAGGATCTGTGCATCCCAGCTCTCCTAAACACTTCTGGTAATGTACCTCTTGCCCCAGCTTTTACCTTTGTGTACCTAGATGACAACTAGCTGCAGGAGTTTTTAACTCTATTTGCAGGAAAGTAGCAATGAGGAGGGCAGGATGAAAGCCCCCATGATATTTCCTAACATCTACAGCTTGCTGGATCTGCTGCCTTCCCAGGCAGAAGAGAGGGTAGATGAGCTCATGGGTGTCCCCCTCACCAGCAGTGAGACTTTGGCTGCCTGGTGATGCATATAACAATGCAGTAAGACAATTTGAAGTGATAAGAGCAGCAAGCCCATTTTGGGCTGTGGAGTTGGCTGGGAGGGACCTGTACCAACTAATTGGCCCCACAGGGGAAGCACATGCTTGCAGGCATGAAAGCATCAGGAGAGATTTCTCACAGGGAATGAGAGTGGGAACAAATGAATTGATGATCAAGACATCTGGGAAGTACAGGCTGGGGAGATCCATTACCAAGCCACTGCGATCTATTGCAGGGTTAGCTCTGTTCTGAATAAAGCTGGAGGCTTTTACTTAATATTACTTAACCTGCTGATAATATTCTCCACTGGAATGTTGCCCTGACCAGAGATCCTGACACAGCCTCATAGCAGGTAATATCTGGGTCTCAAGAAATGGTTATTCTGTGTCTTTCTGCTGCTCTGCTTTATGATGAAGTAAAGTCTTAGCATCCAGTAAGGATGTGTTCAGTTTGCTCTACATGCATGGGATGCAACATATGCGTTTTCCAGGGGAATTAGAAAAGTTTGACACAAATAAGATTTTTAAAAGTTAAAAAGCATAAAGAAAACTTGTAGTCCTTCTAATAGACATTATCCAGTGCTCTGACTATAATTTTCATGTCTTCTGACAGATGCCTTGGCAAAGGCAGAAGGAGAACTATAAGGTTTTTCAGAGCATATACTGGAAAAATAATTGCTGTTTCTTGGGGTACTGATGTGAAAAGGTTTTATACATTTTGATGTGAAAAGCAGCAGAAATTTGCCTTCAGATTTTTTTACTATTAAATAAACCATAAACCAATGCAAACATACCTCGTATTGATCTCCTGGGCAGAGCCGAGCGAAGCCAGCCAGACCTGAGAAGGAAAGACATGAGGGGCTATGGGAGGGCACAGTGGTGTCCGGCAGTGGGTTGCAGTGGGGTGCTTGAGGCCACTGCTGCTGTGCTTGGACAGGAAAGGGTGGCAGCATCCTACAACCCACTCAGCCACTCGCTGGGAGGTGTCTGTAACCCCCCTCTTACTTCTGCCTCCCTTTCCCCCAGTCTTAATTTTCTTTCTATTTTTATTGGTACAAAATTAATTGGGTTGGGGCTTCTTGCATAAGAAAGACTTGCACTTCCCATCCGGTTTTCCTGGAGAGCTCGAAGTTTCCTTTTCTATAATAATTATAGAAAAAGAAAAAACAGCTCCCTGACATCCTCTGGCTTCAGAAGCTCAGCTTAACACACTAACTATCACATGGTGCAGGTGAGCTGCGGAATACTGTGCACTGCTTGCTGCTTAACACTAATCAGATGGAGCTGGACATTTTAACACAGATTCCCTTTTAGTACATCTTAATAGAGACACAGCAAATTAAACAGGCTGCTTCTGCTTGGCATTTCCTTAACATTATGATTCCCATACTAGCTGAATATCTTCCAATAGTAAATACATCACAGAAAGTGACTGACATCTGTAAAATGAGATTTATCCCATCTTTTCCCAGAGGGGGAGTAGTGCAGCAAAGCTCTAGTGTTTACTTATCTTTTTCGTAAGATAGGACATGATGATGCTATTTCTATACTGGCACTGTGCATATGCAGTGAAAGTTTCCTGAGGGATCATGCTGAAATCCCAGGGAAGCTACTGTCCCTCTCCTGGCCTTGAGACCCTCTCTTCTACAGGACTGAACCGGTGGTTTCTCATTCAGAGGGATCCTTCCCTTTCTCATAGATCTCCTCAGCAGGCAGCTGCTGCACTTATTTTGCTGTAGAAATTTACCAGCTTTGCCTGGGTAAGCCTGAAACTGGCTCCAGTGGTGTTGCAATGCCCCAAGAGACCATCCTGAGGAGAAACACAAAGCCTGTGGCAGAGAAAGGAATGAAACCAAAACTGCTGGGGTCTTCAGGCTGTGTTTGTCTTAAAATGCCATGACTGAACATATTGGGTGTGTTAAAATTACAGCAAGTATGATGAGTCCTAGTACTGGCTTTATTTGCTGGCTGAATTAGTCCCAATCCCTGAGACCTGCTTGATCCTCCTCTTCCATTTCTTTGACCAGAGAAGAGTTTTCTTCAGTCCTCTTACTGTGCAGCCCTTACAGAGGGGCCCTTGCGCAGCACTCATATTACCAAGTCCTTCCTAGTTTATTTACTGTTTATAAATAATTCAAGCTTACTAGCACTTCACTGCTGCTTCTTTCTCCCCAGGCACGCTTTTATAAGTGAATTTGATCTCTTCTGGGATACATCACTGAAAGTATCTGAGGAAAATAAAAGGTCCTTTCTTTGCTCAGTGGATGGGGCTGGAGGGTGGGAAGCACAGCTTAAAAGTCCACATGTTGTCTGGATGTTGTCTGGAGTCAAGGTCTTTGAGTGGTGACTGGCCTAACCAGGCTGGTCAAGTGTCTTCAGCCTGATGAACAGGGGGATAAGAGCTTACTTGATTCCTAGGAAACAACTTTTTGGTAACCGACTGGCTTCTGGGGACTAAACACATGGCAGGAGCCAATGGTGACTATACAAGCACCATGCCTGTAGTGTAAATGGAATGGGTGATTGCTCCTGGAGTGTCAGCATAAGTGATTAGGAAATAAGGTCCTTACATGGCTGTGGTAAGGTGGCAGGGCCACCTGAAGCTCACACAGCCTGTACAGCCATGTGCAGGATGCTGGACATGTGGACACATGGACTGTGTGGTTGTGGTGCTGGGCTCCATGCTGCAGAGCCCCTGGTGCATCAGGCCAGTATATTGCCTTCCCTGTGTGAGACAGCTGGGTATTTCACCTGCTATCTTGGTACTTCCAAGAGGTAGAGGGCATCTCCCTATACATCATAACAGGACACACTGATTCCATACCAGAACTTCTAAATTTCCACTGTTTAATTTTGGCACCTGATTAATCCCTGAGCAGTAATCTAAGCCTGTTGAGAAGTTTATTATCTTTATTTTGAAAAATAATTGGGCTTTTGGGGGGCTTTTTTTTAATACTGGCTGTAAAAATGCAGTGTGGGTCCCCTGCTTCCTGACAGCATTGTGTGGTTTGGCTTGCTTTCAGTGTAAGTGACAGAGGGCACAAGGTAAAAATAACTTTCACTGGAATGGCTAGGAACAGATAAGCTTTGGGGAGAGGAATGCTTTGATTTTAAATTAGATCCTAAAGTTAGCTGGATATACTGCAGTATAACTTAAGGGAGGAGCTTGCTCTGTGATCTGCAGGCTTTTGTGGTAGAGCTGTTATCAGCTTTAGCAGTGGCTGGATTGTCCTATTGTATTCCTGTTCCTCGGTAAGACTATCTAAATAGAAATCTTAGATGTCCTAATTAGAGAATACTTAACGATACAGCATTTCTCTTTGCTATTTTCTAATTTGGGCTTCTTTATGTTATGAGAACTGTGTTCAGAGGTAGCTGCTGTTTAAGGTTTGTGCTCAGCTCTCACACCCGAGTGCAGCACCTGACTTCTCAAGAGCTCATGAACTTTGCTGGAGGATTTGGACACAGAAAGTAGAAGGGGCCAGACCTTTTTCAGCACAGATTTTTGTGACACCATGACATCTTCTGCAACATGTCCTGCTGTCAGGAACAGTGCATTGCACTGCATTTACAGCAAGTAAAGGAACACTTCGAGGGACATGGTGTGATGCAGTGCCCTTTCTACACTACGTGACCTCATGTTTCCTTCAGCATGTTCATGCTATGATTCTACTGTGAGTTTTTTGTACAGCAACCTCTGACTTGGTTTCTGTGTGTTCATCTTGTCACTTTACATCTGTGCATTTTTGATTGCCTTTCCAGTACTGGAGTGGGGGCTTTAAAACCTGAGGTTTGGTGCTGTGGGATGGAGCTAGGAGAACAGCTGCTGCACTTGTTTCTCTCATATGAGAGCACAGAGTAACTATTTTAACTTAATCTAAGCTAGATCATGTCAGTGCAACCATAAGAAACAACTAACTCAACTGTGACAAGGCAGGCAGAATTAAAGCTCTGTATGAGATTTGTAAGCTTTAAAAAATGCACCAGCAGATTTTTTTAAATGGCAAGATTTCAAGTGAAGAATTAAGAGTGCATGAGTATTTCAATGCTGATTTTGTTTGGTAGAACTATTTTCAGGCCAGTGATTGAAGATCCAAAAAAAGATATCCCCCACAATCTCTTCTTTAAGAGTCTTAAAGGGATAACAGGATTAGCAATACCCGGTGATTCACTGATGCTTCAAGTAAAACTGATTCCATTGTATGCAAACCTGTCAAGTCCCCTGCCATAAAGACAAGGAGGAAAATGAAAAGGTGGGTGCCACCACAGAGCTATATATGTGTTTAAACGGTAAACTACCCCAGCTCTTTGCTTTTTTATGTTTGTTTGAAAATAGTAGTAATCAGGATCAGCAAAAGTAAAGGACTTAGAAACATCTGATGTCAAAATAAGGAAGTTTTGAACTTCAGCTCTGTGGGCATTCACACCATTTCCCAGTCATCTTCTTAAAGGATTATGAAAAGGCAAAAGAGACAGCAGCATTCGAAACTGAATTGCTTTGGCTATCGGGGGAGTGTCTGAGGGAAGTAATTAGCCTTGAAAACAAGAAGCAGCATCTCAGAATGTGTCTCTGACAGTCCTGGCTCTGTGATCCTTTCCAGTGTGCAGGGGTGTAAGCTGGGGGTTTGAGGGCTCAGCAATGCCTGTGGTGGGGGGAAAACCACACCTATCATAAATACACATCACAGCAGTGTGTCTCGATGCCCTCACTAGCCTGCACAGTGACTGCTACTATTTTGCAGAAAGGAGGGAAAGGTGAAAAGGCAATTACCTTTCATCTTGATGCAAAACTCCCCCAGTAGGCTCTCCAGCTCTGCTTCTATGGTACACATGTTCTGTGTCAGAAAAGAGAATGGTGAGGTCAGACAAACCCTCTCTCTGTCTTTTTTTCGTTTTTTCTTTTTTAAGGTCTATTTGGAAGGGAAGATTCTGTTATGCAGATGAAAGCTGTGTTGCAATAAAATCAGTCTGCTGAGCCATCCTTGCTCTTTAGCTATGTCTGACCCTAAAAATGGCAGCTGAGCTATGCCTGCTCCCTCTGAAGCTGAATGTAACCCCGAGCTCTTCTTCTGCTGCACTGTAATCCTCCTGTTGGCACAGGGCAGTTGTGGCCCTTGAAGCATGACCTGGTCACTCTCCCATTTCCCTCCAGCCAGGACATGTGCCAGCAGCAACTCCATGCCAAAGGGGCTCCCAGCATGATTTAACATGAACTACATTAAGAAAAAAAAGACTCTGTGAGGTGTTATCGGACTCAATCCAGTTCTTCCATCAGATTTAGGAAGGTTGTTACAGCTTGTATCCTGGGATGTCTGCAATGCTGTTAGACCCTTGTTCATCTACTGCCTGTTTAATAAAATAGATCACAGTCAGTAGAATAGGATGTGTTGCAGCAGATATCTGTATATGTGTGGGTTCCAGCCAACCTGCTATCCCCAAATTTGCAGTGGTTGGAGTATATGTAGATTCAGGGCAGATTTCTACTTTTTTCTTGTGCAGCAGTTCCTGGGTATAACCCTGCTCTCATAGAGCACAAACATTATTATTTCAAGGAACTTGCGGGGCCCATGTACCCTCTCTAAGTCACCAGGTGTCAAGTTGAAGACAAATAAATAATAATTCTTTGCTGAGTTTGCTTTTAATCCTTTTATGTGGATGAAATTCTCCCTGAAATCAGTGGCACAGTTCCCCTGGCCTTCACACAGCGTAAGAGCAGAAAGTGTAAACTGATGAGGCTGTACCTCTGTGTACTCCTTGTAACTCCTGTTGATTTCAGTTAAACTCTCCCGAGCTGCTTTGCTGGCAGGAGACATTGCGAAGGCTTGCTTCATTTTGCTGGCACCATCACAGAGACGTCTTTGGATACAATAGGCTTCATAAAGCTCATCCACCTAGTTGGAACAAGGAAAGTGTATTGGAAAAAAAACCAAGAACCCCATCAAAATAAAACCAGCAATGAAGTCATTTGCGTTGTAAGGAAACTCAGCCAAGCTGTTAGATCCAATGGAGAGGCTGAGCTAATGAAGCTGTGATACTGTTACACTCTGTGAAAAAGAAACACAGGGTAAAAATCACTTCCAATGTAAAAATCTCATTACAGTAAATGCTGCCAGCAATTCACCTGCTTGCCCTGCTTACTTTAACCACAGCTACCCCCTTTCCCCCATACGTGGGGCTATGTGCAGTCGTAACTGTAGAGCAGGCATGCAGCAAGTCTCTCAAATATACTGGTATGGAAAAACTCTTTCAAAGGCAACTGCAATGCTCACACTGCCAAATGGGATTGGATGCCTTAAATGGCACATTTAACAGGGCCAGCAATGTCTTCTGTATTGCTAAGGTCAGCTGTGGATCAAGGCTGTTGCGATAGTTGACCAATAGGTAGTGTTGGAAGGTGGGAGTGATTTTTGGAATTCTTACTGCCCATACTCCAAAAACTGGGAGTCATAGCCAGCACAAGTAAGGGGCTTAGAAACAGCTGATGTCAAATTTAGAAAGTATTTTGAGCTTCAGCCCCTCAGGCTGATAATTTCCTTGTCATCTTCTTAAACTCCTTTGGCATGACTTGGGCACCCAACATTTTGTAAGCACTCTGGAAGTTTTGCAAAACCTAGTCACACGCTGCTCACCTGGATCTAGCTTCAGAGTGCAATGGATCTACATGTCTCAAGCTCTAGTCTCCCTTTTCTCTCTAATCCCTGCTCTAAATGTATATATTTATTCCATCTGAGAGGTTCAGGAGGAGTCCACAGTGGTATAGCTGGTGAATGTACATGTTTCCCAGAAGAATCTGTCTCTATGAAAGCATCCAGTACTTTGACTTGTTAGTGTATGACTTTTTGTTGCTGCATTAGAGATAATGCTGATGCAACAATCCAGGGATGTTCCAAATCCTATATTCCAAGCCTTGTTTAACCTCTAACAAAATGTGCTGTTGCTTATTTGTTTGGAATGGGACTGGTCTTCCTGACAGCTTCAAAGCCTTAGGTTGTCTTTTTCAAGGCTAGCTTGGATACCTGGTGTCTGAAGCCTCTGACTTGAGGGATCGCTAACTAAAACAGGGACTGCTTTGCAAACTGAAAGAGTTCAGCAAAGGGTAATGGGGGCACAGGTAGCATTTTGCCATTTCAAAGTTACAAAATAAGCCTCTTGGAGTCACTGCTATGTCTTTTGCAAGTCAGCAAGCTAAAGACAGCCACTATAAATAGCTGTCAGTTTGTATTTACTTCTGCCATCGGGGTGAAGCGTTTGCCTAGGGTTGATGTTGTGCCCTTCCCATGGGTACGTGGGTAGGGCATGCTCATCTGCCCCCTAAATACACAAGGTCTGCTGCTGTGCACCCCATTTTCCTCATTTTGGTTTCTCTATGGAATGGGGCAGAATGCATTGCTCTGGCTCTGATTTGGTGCTGCTGAAAAAGACCTTCCCTATTGAACAGAGCCTTGGGCAACATGGTTTAGTGTGAGGTGTCCCTGCCCATGGCAGGGTGGTTGGAACTGGATGATTTTAAGGTCCTTTCCAACCCAAACCATTCTATGATTACAAAGAAAGACATTTCTTTACCTGCCCAAGCCCATATGCTTTAACACAGCAGAGCTCAGCTCAGCTCCTTTCGTCTCTGTTGCTGTGGGTTACAGAAAGTGAACTAATGTACTCGGCAAGCTTGAGTAATACTGACCAGCATTACCTCTTGTGTTTGGTGCTTTTTAGTCCTATAATAAGCCCAGAAGCCATTAAATCCAAGGAGGCTGGAGTGGGAAGGACTTGGAAGGAAATGTTCTTCAAGCACTAATTTTGCTATTCATGTTGCCAGCGAGAGAGAAGGTGGTTTGGGGAACAAAATTTCTGTCTATTGCCTTATGATTTATATTTTTTTCTCAGCTCCAAGAGCAAGAGAAAACTCAAACTGAAAGGTATGGATGGGTTGTTATAATTGGAGCACTTCAAGCTGCATGAATGCTTTTCAAATGACTCTCTAAAGACATTTCATCCATCAAAAATAATTCATTCTTTTGTCAGGCTCAGAAAAGCAACTAATCGCTAGCAGATATGTTTATAAGTAGAAGAATACATGCCATGGGTTTTGCCTGGCTGTAAAATGTATTAGTCACAAGTACCTCTACTGAATACTCTCACCGATGTGATCAAGTGGATGTGGGCCCCAAGCCATGCAGCAAAAGCATCAGCAGTGAAATCCAAGAATAAATCCAATCTAGCTGCTGTGTACAGTAGAGACAATTGCTGAATTAAATTGCTTTCAGATGCAACTCTCCTTTTACCTATAGTTTAACAATAAGCATGCACTGAGATAGATTTTCCCAGCCAGTGTCAAACCCTATGTTCTCTCTGTACTAAAAGCGGGAGGGAGTGTTTCAGGGCACGGCTGGACCTCAGGGACTACAAACCATGTGGAAGCCTTTCTTTGGCTCTGCCCACCAGCCCATCACAGTAAAAATGCTGAATCTGGGAGAGGCTTCATCACATGAGCCTCCCTGGAGCAGAGGGTAGCAGGAGGCCAAAGGTTTGTTTTCCTAATAACGTAGGAGCAGATGCAGAAGAAAGATGATAGGAGTGCTCATTACCTTGCTAATGTGGAACTCCAGCCTTCTCATGTATCTTTCAACTGCTTTGATTTGCTGGAGGAGAGGAAGAGGTAGAGGGTGAGGCACATGAAATAAATCAGTAAGACACCACCACACTTTCTCTGCTAGTCCCCATGGATCTGAGAGATGACTCCTCAAAACACAGAGGGTTTCAGTGCCCATGAATCTGGAATCAGCTGGCCCACCTTACTACCATTAATCTGCTGCTGACAGTGGAGTTCACTGACTTGCATACCTAATATATTTTCAAACAAAAAAGGGGTTTTCTTTGATGGGATTCCTCTCATTTTTTAAATTCAAACAAACACAGAGAGCCTTTTTAACCCAAAATACTGCACTTTCAAGTACTGTGAAAACCTGTATTAAAATTGATCAGATTTTGCATTCAAAATCCATTCTCTTCCTTAGCAAACACTTTCTGACAGCAAAACCAAGCCTGGCATTTTGACTGAAAAAAAGCCAGACTTGTTCAGGAAACATTTTTGAAAGTTTCTCTTTTGTTTCACCCAAATTTTCCTGCAAGAAGAAATATGTTCAGCTTTTCCTAACCCAGAACTGGCAGAAGCAGGGATGAGCCAGGGCTTGACCTGGCTCCCACAGAACCCCCTGGGGTGCCCCTGCCAGCCTCCCAGCCACCTGGATCTGGCAGAGCCACGTTGCACAAGGTGACAGCTTTAATGGCTGGCAGCTGACAGCTATAGGAGGTCTCATTCCTGTCTCCCTCCTCCCCTTGGCAGGGGTCTCATTCCTTGCCTATGCCTGTCCCAGAGCCTGTTTAACTTGATGGATCCTGTGACAGGGCTGAAAAGGTAAGTTTGATGCTGGGCTAGCGAGCACAGCTGGTTGCCAGAGGTTCTGGATAATATCCTTGGGAAGAGGAGGGGGGTGGGACTTCTTCCTTTTCAAGAGCAAATTGTCAGATAACTTCTTCCTCAGCAGTGCTGGCCTGACCAGTAGATCCAGCTGAGAGTTTTCCCATGCCAGCTACCTGTATATTGTAAGGGTACTAACTTCTTTGCAAAACCAGTGTCAAAGGGAGTAACATACCTTATCTAAATCATACAGGACTCCCTGCAACAGAAAGCACAAAACTGTGATTAATTTTGCAGCATAACAGCACTATGAGAAACTTGATGAACTATGAGAAATTTAATGGACCATGAGAAAGTAACGTTTGTCAGTTAATAGAAATCAGAAGTTGGTCACAACTAAGACCAGGGCTGGAAGGGAAGAAGAGCATCAGCGCAATTTCTCTGTATCCTACTCCCACCCCCTCGTTGCCCCAGCACCTCAAGGAGGTTCACTATGCATCCACACAATAAAAGGCATTACACGTACCAGGCGTGAGTTTCTTTTCATGTCTTTTAACTGAGTAGTCAACTTATCCAGCTCTGTCTGGTGAACTTCCAGATACTCACTGTAAATACAAGCCAGAAAAGGGATGCATGAACTCTGCAGCACACAGTGAGCTGGCTGCTGATCATCCTAAAAGAAAATCTCTCCAACAAATGTCTTTCCTTACTGGATATGTTTTCAGACAAGAGCTCATCCACGTCAACCTGTCCTAAATGCAGCTCCCTGCTGCATTTTGTGGAATAAATAGGAGCCAAGTATTTAGCTGTATATTAGCTGTGTATAGCACTTACTTAGCTTGGTGTTCTCCTCTCACTGAACAGCCACTTTCAAGTTTGCTAATCTGCTGCTTACTTTGTGGGCTGGTGCTTTCCAGTTACTGCCCTTGTATCTGGCTGGTAAAAGCCCTGTTATCCTCTGGGTTGTTATCTCAAAGGAGATAGGATTCTAAGAAATCCTATTTTAATAGGATTCTAAGAAATTCAGAGTAAAGAAAAAATAACCTAATTTTGAAACCCCATCCTTTGGGAGCTTTCCTAGCAATTTCAGTGGAAATGGGATTCTGCCCCCGTATTCCTGTTTCCCATGCAAGTATTTCAGATTGTAAGCGTTACAATCCAGGCTCCAATAGGTATATGCTCCTCTCCTACAGTTAAGGATCCCTGTTCCTGTGATACGTTTCTCTAGCCTATAAAATGCCACAGAAAGTGTCAATCGGAAGCAGGATAAAGGCTCTTACTCCAGGCCACTCTTCAGGGCTCGGTAGACCTCTTCCATCCTTTTAGGCTGGGGTTCTTTGGGCGTGGTGCTGTTCTTATGGCCCAAATTATGCATTTTCTTCACCTTTGCTTGGGGCTTCTTGAGTGCAGAGGAATTTTCAATAAAGGAGTTACACCTGCAAAATGAACATCAAAGAGGAGGAAATCCCTATAAATCACAACCGTCTCAAGGGAGGCACAGCTTGGAGAAATCCTCTGATATTATCTCTGCTAGCAGAAAGGAATCTGGTGCTGTGCCTGCCAGTTGAAGGTCTGTGTTTGTTTACAGGTTAAGAGGTCTGAGCAGCCTGGGACATGCCCTGTAGGCTTTTGATGTGCCAGTTGCCTTGCTGAGATACGAATCCAGGTCTGGAAATGCCACACTGAGTGTGAGGCTCATCACACGTTTCTCTGTCTTATACCATGTCTTTCCTGCCTCACACTGCTCGGTCATAGCCATAAAAGAGCTGAGCTACCTCAGGTACTAAAAACAAAGGAGAGCCCAGATAATCTGAGCCATAAAATGTGGGGGGCTCCTAAGGAAGATTTGGCTCAATTAAGAGTGCCTCTGGAGGACAGCATCACGCCTCTGGTCTTGAGCGTGGACCATACTTAGCTCTGTATGGAAAAGGAAGGATAGTTGTGCTACGTATAAGTGAATCTCCCGGGGATAGGTCAGCAACTAACAACCATTGCTGGCTTGACAACAGGAGGTGGCCCTTTGCCTGCTGTTCCTCAGCTGCTAACTGGTGGTCTGGCACTAGGAGATAGTGAATTCAACAAGATAAAATTAATTGTAAGGTAGCTTCTGGGGGCACTGGGGACTGGAAAATTTGCTAAGTGCCTGATTCAAAGCTCTAAACCCCGCCTAGCTAAAGGGAAGTGCAAGGAAAGGCTCTACAGCCAAGCTCTGCCCTGTTTCTAGCAGGACATGAAGGCAAGCAGCCCTGCAAGGGAAACAGGAGTTTTGAATTCATAGCAGCACTGCAATGGAAAAACTGTCTTTTAGGTAGGAACAGTCTTAATCTGGGGGCGGTGGGAAGTGTTCCTGCACTTGTCTCATGTTGAAAAGATCACTGCATAAATTAGTAAATTAAAATGATTCTCTGAAATGCTCTCACAGCTCTGAGGCATGTGAGGAAGCCCTGCATTAATGGGGGAGAGGCAAACAGGCACTTGGTAGCTGAGGTTGATGGTAACAGCTTAATTAACACAAACAATACATAGAAAGATTTTTGCCTAGAAGACTTCCTCTCACAAGTCAGGGAGAAGGCAGTCCTCTCTCACCTCTTTTCCACCTTCACCCCTAACCCCCAGCGCTCCTTAGGACCCGACTTGGAAATTCCCCTTAGAAAGCACAGCACTTGCCTGGAGCGTCTCTCCTGAAGCCCGCTGAAGCCAGCGAAAGACTGGCTTCTAATAATCCCATTAGGACCTCCTGGAGAGAATGAATGTGATCCTATTGACATGATTTCAGGGAGCCTGGATGATATTCCTGAAAAACAACAGAAAGCAGGTCAGTGATGGAGGATAAGAGGCAGGCAGCAAGGCTGGGGCTGCCTGGTGTCTATTAGTTATGGTAAGGGGTAATCAAACCCCAGGAGGAGCTGTGAGCCAGGGCACGAATCTGTTTGTGTTGCCAAATTGTCCTGACCCCAGAATAAAGTGGTCCTATTTTAACTTATGACTTATGGCCCAGGATCTACTGAAAATTGCCAGAGACACCAAGAGGGTCTGAATGTGGGACTAGGAACCAAGTTCTTCAGCCTCATAGCTCTAGTGCCATCCCTGATATCTGCCATGCCTCATGTTCTCCCTCAGTCCTGGTGTCCCCATCTGCTACATAAGGGTGTCCTGGAGATTACCTTGGGCTCTTAGGGTACACTCACCATCACTGCAAAGTGACATTGCATATAATAAAAATTTTAAAAGAGGGTTCGTTCAGCATGAATCAAGCCCTGAAGCTCCCCTTTGATCCTTGCTCCTTTTCCTCATGGCTGTTCCCACCTGGCTGCTGAGAAAGAAGATGCAGTGACTGTATGCACAGCTGCAGCATTCCATGATGAGAGAGGGATGCTCTCCACCATGAGAGGTAAGTAAACAAGCTCCAGGTACCATATTCTCTGCATATCACACGTTTGGGAGAGGGCTTCAGCACGCTGGGGGGAAGCCCTGCTCTGTGTGTTTGCTCATTTCCAATGCCCAGCTCAGCATCTGCACCAAACTAAGGTGATTTCAATCCACAGAGAAATAGCAAACAAGTGGCATGGTTCATAACAGCTCCACCAACTTGTTGCTGCCACTAGGGTAAAGGGAGGATGCTTCCCTCTTCCTCTACTATGAGGGTGGTGAGACACTGGAACAAATTTCCCGGTGAAGTTGTGGCTGCCTCATCCCTGGCAGTGTTCAAGGCCAGGCTGGATGGGGCTTTGAGCAACCTGGTCTAGTGGAAGGTGTCCCTACCCATGGCAGGGGGAATTGGAACTAGGTGGTCTTTAAGGTGGCTTCCAGGCCAAACCATTCTATGATTCTATGACTCCAGTGCTGGACCCAGATGGTCGCAGTTCATTTCTCTCCACCAGCTGGGTCAAAGGGTGAGTTTGGTGCCAAGGCAGGATGGTGTGGCAGGGGCTGGAGCTGCCTGCAGGCAATGGAGATGATGCCTTGTAAAACCATGACCTGCAGGCTGAGGAGGTGAGAGTCTAAATCATCCTCTCATCCTCACAGATGAGGAATGATCACAAGCGCCCCAAAAAGCACCCACCTGTGAAGGTGACAGGTTCGTGATGTAAACCTTCACAATCAAGCCTATTTATTAAAGATAAGCACCAAAGCTACGTGGCTCCTGCACAGCAAACATTCACCAGAGAAAGCAAACATGGGGAAACACTGTGCACCATCCAGTTATGTTTAATTAGTAGCACTAAGCTGGGCAAATACTCTTTGAGGTGGCAGTAGGTGCCACGGTGAGCTACTGCTTCTCTGTAGAGAGGACTCCATTGCCTGAAGTGCTGTTTTATCAGGAGCATTTCTGCAAGAGATCTGCTAGGAATTCTTCTTTCAGTCCCAGCATTGCCAGTGCTAGTGGTAATGTGAAGCTTTCCCTATCGCACAACCAAAACAGTGTACATCTTTCTGTTTTGGAAGCAAGGCCTGCAGTGGGCATGTGAGCGAGCATACCACCTGGGTGGGCTGCAATTGCAATTAAAGCCAGTTCTGTCTGTGGGCTCAGGAGAAACTGCAGTGAGGATGCACTTTAGCTAACTTGCACAGGAGTAAATGTGCTACAGCCACAGCTGGAGATACTTGATTCTTCAGTCAGTGAGAGCCCAGATTTGGCCCTACACTCACTCCTAGTTCCTTTAGGCTCTCAGCACACCTCTCCAGAGCTGAGCTCTGCTTAGGCTTGCAGCTACCCAACACCTGGCTGAAGCTACTCTGCAGCTCCCAGGATCACACCTCACATCCCAGTAGATGGCACAGCATCCACCCATGCCAGTCTGACAGTTCAAACCCAACCAAGAACCAGCTCCTGCTCTTGCGAGACAAAGCGGAAACCACCCCATCACAGTACTCTGGGAGTCTGTCTAGCAAGTTCCCTTTGGTTTTGCAAATAACCCGAAGATGGTTAAGCTGCGTGCCGAATGCTCCCATTTGCATACAAGGATTTGCATTAAAAGTGGGTCCAGAGAGCCAAGGAGCAGAAAATCCCTTGCAAGCGTTCAGTGCTTGCATCGTTTGATAGGATGATTAACACACATCCTGACAGCAGCTGGAGACCTAAGGGCAGAAGCTAAACAACACTGACAGTCAGAGGAGATTTAAATGCATAAACATCAGCCATTCCTCAAAAAATAAGAGGAATAAAACCAGCTTGGGGTTGGGTGCTAATCATGATCACATTTGCTATAAAAATATAATTACTTTAGATACAAAATTCAAAATGCTAACATCTTCCACACGATTAATATGGTCTGTATTAATGTGAATTAAAGATGAATGGGTTTCCCGCTGAACAAAATCTTTGTGTCCAAATATGACCATGTGCAGACAGACTGGATGTGTTTTGATTTTTCTTTGGGTAAACTTAAAAAAATAATAATTCTGGAAAAGGAATTTAGTTATTTTCTTTATTTCGCTCAAGCACTCAGATGGCTTCGCAATGCTTTAGTAGCTAAGACTTTCCCAGAGATACCAGAAGGAAGTGTGGAATAAGTGTAATTGAAATGCAAATTGAAGACCTGCCTGGAGCTGCTTTTGCTTTTGCATAAAATGGTCAGAACTCAGAGCACAGATAGGCTTGTACTCTCTATATATTATATATAATCTTAGTGATTAATGTATGTTTGGTTTCTGTACAGAAGAAACTGGGATAAAAGGAGGTAACAGTCGGAACTGATGAAATCTCCCAGTTACTTTTCAGTTTGTCAGATTAGAAGTTGACCCTACTGTACAAACACAATCTGTTCTTAAGATTTAAACTTACATTGTTGACATCTCAAATACTTCCAATTGATCTTACAAAATAACACTGACTCCACCAGCAGCAGCCTCTTAGCTCAGACTCACATAGACACTAGCTGCATATGGGCACCGTGTCACTGGATTATTTATGATACCTACATCTAGCAAAGACACTTTGAGTAATGAGTATTTGTCATATTGTTGTAATATACTTCGCCTCTTAAACCATTTCCAGGCCTTCATGCTATCAACTAAATAGACCTACCTCTGCATTTAATAATACAGTTGTATTCTGATTCTGTGCATAGATATAGTCACTAGTATAATTTCAGTAAGGCTCAGCCCACAAGGACTGAGCCAGATCTTTTACTGACCTGACTGGTATCTGTACAGATGAACACTACTAAGGGGATTTTGGCACTACTCCAAGGTAGCGATCAAGTTTCTAAGTCTACATTTAGTAGTTATATGACATAATGCTCCTCTCTTCTAGATACAGCATAGATTTTGCCCTCAATATAAAGCATATTGCACATTTAAAGTGATATTAAATGCCTTTGAGATTTGAGAGATCCACCTCAGCAGTGGACGCACTGACAATGCTTACATTTTTAAATCTATCTAGCTAATGAACCACTGATGTTTCATTTTAAAAAGTCACCAGTCTGCTTACTGTTAATGCAGAAACACAATTAATATAATTAGTACTGCCCATGCTAAGTGCATGGCAGTTGAATGATAAGCCCATCAGTGAGGCAAGGGATAAGGTGAAATCCTATCAGTACTCTTTCCCTGCCCTATTCTCTGACAGTTTGCAGCAGGGAATGGCAGATAACTGATGGTGTCTCTGTCCCCAGGGAAATAAAAGTCCCCTTTCCCAGCTCTCCTTTCAGTCTGGAAATGGGAAAACAGCTGAGCCTGAGCTAATGAAAGTGGAAGGGACCATCAGGGCCATCACATCTATAGGGCTGCCCTCTCTTCATCACCTTCATCATCAACCCCCACCACCCATAATGCAGAAGTATTTGAAAAACAGCATGGATATCAATCCAAGATAAAACAGGGGAAATTCAGTCAGATACATATGTGCTAAGTCTAGACTAACTTATGCATGGTCCCTTTTGGTTTGCTTTTTCCCCATGGTATTTTTTATTCACCACGTTTTGAGAAGTTGGTTTTGGTACACATGCGCCAGCAACCACGTAAAGTTGCAATGAATATCCCAGTGGTAATGGTGTCCTTGATTCCCCCTGTTTTCTCCTTGTAGAAGCTACGGTTACAGCTCTGGGTGTAGGCTTTGCTGTAGGCTGTTAAGGAGCTGTCTGCAGCTGAGGGTCCATGGAATAGAGGCTTCAAGGACACTTCAGGATTATGCATAATCCTTGATTAAATAGGAATGAGGGGCAGGACTCAGTGAATGAAAGGATCCTTGATAATCCTTTGTTCCTGTATTGTTTTTTTGCATGACACATGTTTCGAGGTCCACTTGGGATCTAAGCAGCTGCAATCCCTACAGGGAGATGGTTTGTATGTTGTTCCTTCTGCTGATCTGTGTTCTGCAGGGTGCCCATTAAAAATTGGTGGTAATTATTTAGCTTAATGTAAACTAAGGGGATTCTCTAAACTGATGTGAGCAGATGGCTACAGAAGACAACTGATTCTATTTTGCATGCTAGGAACATTTCTTATCTGCAAACCTGGGGTATGTCTGACAAATTAACTGGTACCTTCTTGAGTAATGAAAGAAAAGATGTTTCTCTTCCATCTATGTCAAGATCTATGTTCTGCTTATCAGACTACCTGGCCAAAGATAAAAATTTTTAATTGCAGTAAGATCACATTCAAGAGTGTGCATCTCCAAAAGAATAAATCCAGTAAGGTAAGAAACTGGTTATACCCTGGTGTCACTTGCTTTTGTAGCTTGAAGTCTAGTCATTTTTATTATTTAGTTTCCAATTTCTTCCTTCTTACTTAATGGAATCACCCTGGCAATGAGGCCAGCATGGCCAGTAGCCCATATAGCCACCTGGAATTTATGGTTTCCATGTTTCTTAGACTCCTAGAAGGCACAGAGGTATGCACCTTGGATGAGAATGTAGACATTCTTGCGGATGGCTTTTTAATATAAAAAATTAACAATAATATATGGGTAAGAGGACTCAGGAGCAGTATAAAAACTTTCATGAGAAACTTGATTCTCACACCGGAGTTTTTACACTTTTTAGGCATTGGTGCAGAGGCTCGTAATTCCTGAATATGTCAGGAACATTTCTGTGGGATGAGATCTCCTGGAAGCACCTGTAGTAGGGTGTCTTCTACTGGTCATTAGATTACATGAGTTATGGCTTTCGCTGCACATTTTATGCTCCCGGTGACTGGGCTGCTCCTTCCTTGTGCAGAGCAGCATTAGCCAGAGCTGTACAGGCATGTGAGCTCCATCTGAAGAACTATTCTTGGTTGCCAGAACAAAATCATTTGCATTTTTTCCATCAAAGTCCAAGGCTATGAGATTCCTAAATAGCAGCATATGGCTATACTGACAAGCACACTTCCCAAGTCTACATCAGCCGGTGAAAGGCCAGCAGATCTGTGAGCTTCAAATGTTAATTTTAGCATACAGAACAAGAGCCACGTGGACTGACCAGCATGGCTGCAGAGAACAGCACTGCACAGAGAAGGAGCTATAGCTGACATAGGTCACTCTCCTTCAAATGGGAGTTGTGGGAGCACCCAAGTCATGCTTGGGCAGGCATCAGTTTTTACAATGCACAAAGAAGTGTTTATGCAACTCATGCATTTTTTATAGCTCTACTTAAGTCCATAGCTGGGAGCTTTGGTTTGCCATGCAGAAATCCCTGCAAATGAGCACAAGGCACCATTACCTATTTCTAAGAAACAAAAATGTTAGATTTGGGTATTTTGTTGCCAAATTTTACCTATTGTTTCAAATAATATTCTTTCCAAGACTTGATACTGATAGCAAGACTTGTACTTCATGGTCTCATTTCTGTAAGAACATTTTTTATGTTGAATGTAAGGACATTTTCAACTCAAATGCTGCAGTATTTGCTAGCTCCTCACTAGACACCCTGAGCAGAAACACAAATTGTCTACCAACTGGAATAGCTCATGCTGTTTGTTCTGCTCCTTCTACCCAAATTGGATGTACATAAACCAGAAAGTAGTAATAATAGTAAGAAAAAAGCTAACAGTGAAGGTCAGTAGCAAAACAGTAAAGAGTATGTGGCTGTAAATATGTAGGTCCTGATACTCCCACTGCAATATAGCTCCATAAATTCAGCAAGCATCAGTCACCTTTTGCACCAGTCTAGCTGCTAAATCAGTGTGGGGACTTTTAACTTTATCTTGCATTTTTTCCTGTAAAACATGCCTTTGGCATCACTTCACGAGCACAGAAATAATGTCTGGGGGTGGCTAAAGTAAAAGCAGCACCCATTCTGTCTTATACCGTGATTAGCTTTCTTCCTGCCGCTACTCTTTCACCAGAGGTCCTGGTACATGACCCACTTTCCTTGCTGGGGAGCCACAGACTGCCCTTTCCTTTGCTTAACCTCCCCTCAAACACTCACAGCATTGCTCCTTACCCTTGGTACGGCACATGCCAAAAACATAAGGAGAGGGAAATGCAAATGAGTTATTCCACTGTAATAGATCCAAGAAAAATAAATATGATGCTAAATGGTTCCTGTGCAGGGCAGATGGGCTCATGGTCACTGACCTCCTTTTTCTCAGTTCCAGCATTTGCTTCTCTCTGGCAGCTGGAGTGAGTGTGTGCATGAGCCCACATAGTCCCCTCCCTAATGCCATTCCCTTACAGCACTAGGAACAAGGAGCAATCATATTCAGCTGGCATTAGTGTAGATAAGCAAAATTTGGTCCGTAACAGTGTGTATGAATGTGGCTGAGGGATCAGAATCCAGCTGTCTAATCAGATTTGACGTTCGTTCATTTCAAACCCACCCCGCTATGCAGAATTATCTTTGATTAGAAGTCAGCTCCAATTCTACTCATCATTGATTATTCAGTATGTCAATCAAGTATTTAATTAAAACCAAAGCCCCCCTGCCATTCAAGTGCCAGCAAGTAACCTAAAGAAAATGTATTTCTGAAAACCAGCTGAAAAATTATCTTGTGCTCTGAACACACCTTTCCCTAATACCAATTGAGGGCGAGTGACCTGTGCATGTAATGAATCACGCTGTCATTTCAGCAGTGCTACCCAGCAGTAAAGGTGGAAGGCTTTGTGCTGTCCTGTTCTCTACCCCTACATTAGGAGATCAACTACAAGTAGTGATTGTGTGTTAAGCACTAAGACTAGCATGAGGCCAAGCAGGCTGTGGGAGCTACTCTGTCCAGCAGCAGCCTGGATACTTCTCTACCTCTTTTAGCACAAGCCACTGAACACTGCCTGGCTGATCACACATGTTGGGTGGACTTCCAGTTTCTCAGTTCAGATCACATAAAGCCATCAACCTATTCTGCACTTCTGAAAGCATTGGCAGTAGGAAAGGCCTAGGAAGCCATGAATGGTGCAGGTGGTCTCCCTTGGCCTTTACTGACCAACAGTAACAGTTGGATGAGCCCATGAGTAAGATCTGAGAATAAGGATGGTAAATCATCCCTGATATCAATAGATGCAACTCTAGTGGGAGTCTTTTGTCAAAATCCATGATGACTGAGCAGTGACCTAAATTTTTGTATCAAGTACAAGCAGCAGAGTGGCTTCACTTTCTCAAACTGTGTAAGCAATGAACATAAAAACCTTCTCACTGGCAGGAGAGAAGAGCAATGACCCAGCAGTGTTTCATATAAAATCATCCTTAAGAGTGCTGCTTTCCTTTATTACTTGGCACCAGTATTTCTGCTGTTTACAACTCTCATTTAATGCAGATGGCAGCAGCATGGGCAAGGACAGCAAGCAGAGCATACAGCCTCTTTGCATCAGCAGGGAAGTAAATGCATCAAATAGACATATGTAGGATGATTTTGGTAACCAGTGGACTGCTCTAGACATTATTTGTTTTGCTTCAGCCAAGACAGACAAATTGTAGCTGTACTTGGTATCCATTCCAGGTATGCTCTAATATAAGCATGAGCCAGCTAAATTAAACAAATAAGACAGGCTTTTCATCCTTGAAAGGAAAGTAAAACATCATTGTTGTTAAAGCCTTTCAGTTGCTAATGAGATACAAACACTTTCCTGCTCCTCTTTAAATACATGGGATTAGGGTGATTTAAACCGGCCTGGATGTTTTATTGATCATTCTGTTTCAAGGGTCTTCTTAATGGCATGTTGCTCCCTAAAATATTAAGATACAAAACTACATGTTTAAAGGCAGAGGATCTTCAAAGCTGAGCATTCTTGTCCCAGACAGGAGCATTGCAGCAAGAGATTTGTTTAATCTTTTCCACACCTCACAAGAGCACTGCCGTAAAAGTCCTGTATTCATTTGTATTTGGCTATAGCATGTGTCTGAAGCTCTCCTTTAGTACATCATGTAGCTGAACACTGTCCATGCACAACTAAGAGAGGCTCTGTGCCCAGATATTACTCCCTTGTCTTTTGGCTTCAGTTCATTTAAATTCAGTACTTGAATCTTGTGCTAGAGAAGACCTTACATATACAATTTCTATGAGTTTTATTTAAAGTTATGGCAGAGGTTACTATTCTTCTTGCTACAGTATTTTAATCTTTTAAAACTCTCAAAGGTATAATAACAGGGCATATCTAATATCACTAAACAGCCTAAACTTCCCCCAAACCACTACCTTCTTTAGCTAGGATCATTAAAGGAGCTGTAAAAAGCAGCTGAAATACATTTGATGCAGGATAAAGGGATAAGGGAAATCTGTGCGAGGAAGAGTCCCTCTTGGAAAAGCCTGTGTTAATGATGCTCATACTGGAGAAGGGATCTGACAGCCAACAAGGCAGCTGAGCAAAACCAGGAAGGTGCTTGCTCTGGGCAAGAGACTCGATTGTAGCCTTCCAGTTCTTATAGGGGGCTCATAAGAAAGTTGGGGTGAGACTTTTTAGCAGGGCCTGTTGGGATAGGAGAAATAGTAATGGTTTTAAACTAAAAGAGGGCAGATCAGACGTAATGAAGATTTTTTTTATTAGTATAAGGATAGTGAAACATGGCACAGATTGCCCAGAGAATTCAGAGATGCCCCATCCCTCAAACTATTCAAGATCAGGTTGAATCAGGCTCTGAGCAGCCTGATCTAGTTGAAGATGTCCCTGCTTACTGCAAGTGGATTGGACTAAATGACCTTTAAAGGTCCCTTCCAGCTCAAACTCTGCTATGATTCTAAGTTTCTCATCATAGGAAAGCTGTTCCTTCTTGAATCTGCAAGGGTTTTCTGCTCCCTGGGGCAAAGGAGGTTACACTGCTTAAGCAATTGCTGGTACAGATGGGGTTTGGGCCAGTTCACGTTCTCCCACACAACTACTGGGCATGGTTTGGGAACTGGCATGTGCCAAGGACCATTCCCAAAGCAGTCTTCATGTGTTTTCCTCTTTTGAAGAACAGGGGAATTTAATGCCATGGATACAGGCTGGTCTGTGCCTGTTGCCATTAGTGCCTGAGACCAATCCTAAATGCCTGTATCTTACTGTCACAGGTACAGTCAAAGCAAACCCGATGAAACACTTAAATACGTGGCAAGTAGATCTAGTCAGATTAAACTGGTAAATTTAATCTGCAGTGAACATTAAATACAAAAATCTTGAGTTTAAAAGTCATACTGTTCAGCCACGCTATAGGTTTAGTTACCATTTGAGTCTTTTAGACACGAAGACATTACAGATAAACCGAGCATGGAATGAATGGATCTGACAGCATTTACTGTTGCTGAACTACAAGGCAATTATCTTGTATAACTTTGCATTGCTCAAATTAAAGCAGCAGTCATCTCAGCACAGCCCTGCTTTTCCACAGTCTGCCATTTAAAGGGAAAACCCACTGGGGCTATTGCAGGCTAATGGCAAGCTTATAAGAATGACCCTTATCTTGTTCTCCCTCTCATTCCTTCCTCCTTTCCCTCTTTGTTGAGATTTCTGCATTTTCCAATTCACATCAAAGTCATGGTCTGTCATTGAGGGTATAGGAAAAGGAGGATATAATGGGTTTATAGGATGGAAAACTAGTTTGTCCTTTTGCCAATGGAAGCAATTGTTTTCCTCACCTCAAGGCAGCATGACATTCCCACAAGAAAAAAAAAGTGGCTGCAGAAATTATGCATACAGCATTTGGTTTATGTTCACATGGGAGCTGTTACACTGGATCCACTGGTCCCTTCTTCTGTACCAGGAAGGAGGATTTTCTTTTTAAGGGCAGGGCCAGGAAAGAATGGGGAAAAATGCAGCCCCTTACTGGATAACTTCCAGATGAAAAGCTATCTAATCATCAGGGATCTTCAGCTTTCATTGTAGGGCATGGAAATCAAATATACCAGCAAGTGCTTCCAGTCCAGCACCTGCATGCATGGAAGCAAGGCTTTGCGGTCCAGCTGCCATCTAGGGAGATGATGGCAACATCTCCCTCCGATTTCAAAGAAAGCAAAACCTTAGTATATGCAGACAGGATTTTAAGCTGATTATTTTCCAGCCTCAGCTGAAGCTTTAGCATTTTTAATACGGCTTTGGTTTGGTTTTGTGTGGCACAGATGACTTAGAGAGCATTTCCAGCATTTGACTTTATCAATATAAGTATCTAATAAACTGAGCACTCACCCCTGTTTACCTTAGAGGACATCTATTCTCATGCATAAGGTCTTGTGTATATCTAAGTAGATGTGGCCTGCAACTATTACACTGAATTCAGAAAAAAGCCTCATGGTTCAAAGAGCACCTCACAGCCAATTGCTTCCTGTCCCACAATTATCTCTGTGCAAACCTCCAAGTCCTTCTTTGAACTAACAAAATGGTATATTGCGGTTGTACCAAACAAGACAAGGAAAGGGCAGTCAGTCATGCAGGACTTGACACATTATACACTTAATTAAGCACTGGCATTTTTTCAACAGCATCTTCATCCGCAGACATGCCTGTATGGTTGGAAAAAGGCAAAGGAACAGCTGTTACCACCATAATCCAGCAACACTTGCAGGGATAAGCAGAGAAAAGTGTGTCTTCGTAGCCGGGAAGACTCCCTGGCCAAAGACTACTCACAGGGATGTTATTGCACAAAGCTGAAACATACCTCCCTACCACAACTGAAGTTTTAAACCCAAACATTTTTAAATTATATACCAACAGAGGATGTCAGGTTGCTTAATTATGGAAAAGGCCCTTTCCCTCATGTTATACGAGTACAAAACACCCATCAGACTTCGACTACAGAGCTACACTGAATGCCCTACCTGCCTGCCTGAGACAGTACCAGACAAGTGACACTATCTCAGCCCCAAGCACAAGATCCACTCCCCAAGACCTCTTCAAAGGGTATGTTCAGTACAAACACTATTTTTTCCTCTGATTTGCCTCAGTCTGCAGCACATGCAAGATAAAATCAACAAAGAAGAAAGATGCCTCAGTGAGGGACAAGTCAAGCTGTTTTGGCTGCTCAGACAGTGAGATGGTAATTTGGGGAATGAAAAAGGAAGCTGTGGTGGCTCAACCTTGCCCAGTCTGTTGAAACATGAACTCCTGCAGCTATCTGCAGGTGCTTATTTGCCTATCTCCAACAGATTTCACTGTAAATGAGTTCCTTCCTCTGGTCAGCTAAGATAGAAATGTTTAGTCAGTCTAGCCTGGTCTTTGGTAGAGGTGAAGGCACAAACTACAGCCAGAACCTTGGTGATTACTAGATCTCTGCTGCAACTGCTTTTTGGAGTTGATGGATGGCCTGAAGTTTTTCTGTTGATGATGTTTTCAGGACAAAGCAAAGTCTGACAAATATCTGGGTGGTTTTGAATAATAATAAATAAAAGGTTTCATGCAGAAGGGATTATTTGAAACAGATCTGATGTCACTGAAGGGTTACCAGCAGGCTGTCTGACCTGGGAAGCTCTAGCTGCTGCCATTAATTGGGCTGTTTGAGGGCCAGGGGAGAGGGCAGGCTGTGAGCAGTGGGACAGCAGTAATGAGGTGGCTGGCTCTGCCAGCCAAGGTCAGCTTACTGGAGGCATCAGAGACCAGAGAGCTTCTGATGCTTTAAAAGGGCTGGACAATAAAATGTATTATTGTAACTACTTCATGTGTTGCAATGGGTCCAGAGAACTGTCAGCTTCAATTTGTTCCTCCCATTGATGAGAAGGAAGATGCTCGCATACTTCTGTGCTAATCTGCCTTTTCTTTTGTGCTGGCTGGGGAGTAGAAAATACAGGACACACTTCTAACATAAAAACATGGCAGAAAAAGGTAACTTTAGGAAAGACAATCCAGTTAGTTCTTGCATCGTGCCTAGAGGACTTGCTTCTTATTGAGGCCACTGGGTGCAGAGCCTGAATGCAAAGACCAAACCAAGGTCTGTGTTTGTGGCTGCCAAAAAGGAACTCAGGCGCATCAAGGTGATTCAAGGTGTACACCAGCACGTATTGGGACTCGCTTTTTGATCATGGTTGGATATAGCCAATTCCTGGAGCCTTGCTGCTGCTCCCTAATTAACCTGGACATGGTCAGGGAGGGGGAGATCCTCCTTCTTCCCAGCAGCACCAGACCCAGCAGCAGAGATACTTCAAACCTGGAGTTATAATGCCAAAACTTGGGGGGGCTGAATCCAAACTGCCTGGATGCAATCTATAGTGAAGGGGTGATGGTTTTAAACTAAAACTTGCGTATATTTAGACTAGATATAAGGAAGAAATTTGTTATGATGAGGGTGGTGAAACAGTGGAACAGGTGGCCCAAAGAGGTGGTAGATGCCCCATCCCTGGAAATGTTCAAGGTCAAGTTGAACAGGGCTCTGAGCAACCTGATCTAGTCGAAGATGTCCCTGCTGACTGCAGGGTGTTTGGATTGGATGACCTTTAAAGGCCACAGAATCATAGAATGGTTTGGGTTGGATGGAACCTTAAAAATCATCTGGTTCCAACTCCCCTGCCATGAGCAGGGATGCCTCCCACTAGACCAGGTTGCCCAAGGCTCTGTACAGTTTGGCCTTGAATACTGCCACGGATAGGGCATCCGAAACTTCTCTGGACAACCTGTGCCCCTGCTTCGCCACCATCATAGTGAAAAGTGCTTCCTAATGTCTAATCCAAATCTCTCCTCTTTCAGTTTAAAGCCATTTCCCCTTGTCTTATCACTACACACCCTTGTAAAAAGTCCCTCTCCAGCTTTCTTTGTAGGCCTCCTCTAGGTATTAGAAGACAGGTCTCCTCAGAGCCTTCTCCAGGCTGAACAAGCCCAACTTTCTCAGCCTGTCTCCATAGGAGAGGTGTTCCAGCCCTCTGATCGTCTTTGTGGCCCTCCTCTGGACTTGCTCCAACAGGTCCACATCCCTCTTGTTTTGAGAGCCCCAGAGCTGAATGCAGAACTACAGGTGGTGTCTCACAAGACTAGAGGGGCAGAATCACCTCCCTCAACCTGCTGCTCACGCTTCTTTTTGACGCAATCCTGCATATAGGTTAGCTTTCTGGGCTGCAAGTGCACACAGCTGGCGGGTCCCTTCCATCCCAAACCTTGCTATGTTTCTATGAAATGTGAGATAAAACTGCTGCCCAAATGCTGCAAAACAGCATTTCAAGCCACACTTGCTTGCAGGAGGATGCTCAACCAGGTTTGGGCATGGCAGCTGTCTCTAGGTTGCCAAATGGGGGAAAACTGTCTTCTGGAGAGGATTACCTAGTACCTGCTGCTTTCCTTCTCCTTAAAATACCTGCCTGAAGCAGGAGCCAGATCACCAGCTTTGCTGGTCAGGATGGGACAGAAAGGGACAGGACAGGACAGGAATGAGCCAGCCCTAGCCCAGCCATCCAGCTCACACAGGTGCAGATAAGCAAGGGCAAGAGCAGCATTTGCATGGAGGAGCAAAAATAAAGCCGCTGAGCAGCTGTGGCCAGGAAAATACAGTTTCTGCTTGGATTTGGGGTATGCAGGGAAGGACAGTCATGAGGTTCAAAGTGAGCTGGCTGCCTAGCCTGAACTGAGCCATTCCTGACATTAGGCAGAGATATATAATATGATCTGGTTTATTGCATGCAGGGTTGGCTCCTGCTGCTGCTCTCCTTCCAGCCCTCTCACAGGGAGCTGGCTAAGCCCATCCCGCTGCTCCTCCTCCAGCCACTCGGCTCCTCTGCACACAGAGTGCCCTCCTGTCTTGCTCTGGAAAAACTGAATTGTCTGAAGGGTAGTGAGGGAAACAAAGATCTTGGCAACTTCACTACAGGAAACTGAATTCTCATTTACACTGTTGTGCATCCAAAGTTGAGCCACCACAGTCTGTGAAGTCCCTCAGAGCAAAATTGTTTCCCTCAAAAGACTTTGAGTTTGATTTTCTAACTTCACAGTGGGTCCAGTGCCTCCTCTCTGCCTTCTCAAAGGACAAGCACATCTTGGAGCCAGTGGGAAAAAAGTAGTGCATGCCCTTGCTGGTTAGTTTTGAAAATCTCTTACTGAGAAACATGTTTAAGAACCTCTCTGCCAGAAGAGCAGCAAGCACTGGAAGCTGAGTGAACAAAACACAGACTTCCAAGCTCCGGCTAAGTGTGAAAATAACCAGATTTCTTCACATTTTGTTAATAGAGTCATCCAGGAACCACATAGCTTGAGAGTGATGCAGCAGACCCCTATCTGATGCTAATTCATGTCCTGGTCCTCTCTCAGAAGCCTGTGCCAGTAGCACGCATTCGGGCATCACTCTCTTCACTTCCCTCCCTGGCTGCTTTCAGCTGATACTCTGTGCTAGCTCAATGGCCACAGACATAACCTGCCCATCTTCCTGCTGCTTGCAGCTTAGCTTGAGTGATGAAAAGTACCCCAGTAAGTGGGTTGTCCATGAGCAGCTTATCACTGCCACATGTATAGCATGAGGAGAAAAAAAAACGCCAAGTCAGACCAGCCATCCCTTTTTTGGAAAAAGCCAATGCTGCCTTTAGTTCTCACTCCCACTTCTTCCCAGTGGGGAAGCAAGGCAGCTCTCCCCAGAACCAGGCCTTTCCCAGCAGATGCTTTGTATGGAAGTTACCTTTCTGCTTGCTCGGGTTTAAAAATATCAAAGAGCAAAATGTAACCCTGCATGGCGTGTGAATGTGCTGCTGAGAGTTGTGAAGTCGCGCTTTGTACCGCTTGTACCCTGTGTGTTTGCTCTGTGATACTGGTGAACAAAGTGGTCATGTGCCTTGAGAACACAAGGAAGTACAGCCACCTTCTCACTTAGGGATGCTCCATCACCCTAAACCACACACTTCTCCCTTTATACATTCTCTAGTGTTTAAGGAATATTCATTCTGCTATAGAAAAACCTCTAAGATATAACTGGATTGTCATTCTAGAGAGAAGTAGAGATACAGAAAAGCTAACTGCTTTGATCCCAGGGCAGGCTCCTAAAAAGAAATGAAATCTGCTCCTTCTTACAAATTAAACAAGCGAACACCCCCCTAAACCCACACCTTGCCAGGGAAGTGCTGCTTGAATGTCAGGGATTAAACCAGCACCAGGTTATGGATGCCAGGATTTTAAAAGGCCACACTGCACAAATGCTTCCCTGCACTTGCAGCCAGTGCAGACACCATCTTAACCGACTCTCCTAGTGATTTAGTTACTGGCTGAGCAAAGGCTGAATTTACAGAAGTAAAGATAGATTCTGCTGCCTTTATACTCCCACTGTTTAATATATAGACACCCACACTTCCTTAAGCGTGGAGCACTCTGTCACATTTGCCCATTATGGTTATAAAGCCATGCTCCTAACCCGGCTCAGCGAATGCCTTCCTTGAGTCTGGCCACAGTAAATCACATTATATCTCTTCCCAGTGTGTGAAAATCTCAGAGACAGCTGGGCAGCAAGTGCAGACACCTTCTAGGAAAGACACCGTCCTCTTGCCTCCTTCTTTAAGCCCCCTGTTTGGGTATGCTTCTGCTTTTGTTTATTCAGAAGGAGAGGGATGCTTGTGAAACTTAATTACCCACTGGAGAACATGAAGATAATGTTTCTGTTTGGGAGTGTGTTCCCTGCCCCGGCCTCCAGCTGCGTGACAGCAGCTCAAACATGGTAATTAAGATGAGCGTGGCTGAATGCACGGCCAGATTAATGAATGCAGAAATTACACATGAAAATACATTCAGCTCTTCTCAGGCAGATGCATGAAAGGGTGCGAAGGCAGGATGGCCACACACACACAAATGCACACACAGTTTCCAGAAGCTTTTTGAAACTTTGAATGAGAGACAGCAAAATGCTCAGTTAACACAGGCATAGAAAAACCAGCCCAGATTAGGCTGACCTTTTGTAACGAGGGCGTTCAAAGGTAAACTGAAGTGCAGTGCCAGTGTGTAGTACGTTTGCCTCAGTTCTTGGGAACGAGCTAGAGACAGAAAGGAAAACTTAAGAGGGTCTAAGCTTTCCTTCAACTAGTAATACCATAAAAGCTCACTGGAAATAGAAGACCTAATAGACTGAGAGTTTTTTATGGAAACCAGGCTAAGCACTTCCACGCGCGCTGGGAAAACATTAAACCCGTTCCCCCGCACAGCTTTTCACGTCCCTCAGCGAACACCCACCCACAGCCGAGATGTTCCTCACATTCCCACCCCAGAAGTACACACAAGACGCGGCGCAGAACCCCTTTCTCCAGTCACAAATACCTGTCACCGCCTGACCCCCGCGACCGGCGGGGCCGTGGCGCTGGAGCGGGGTCAGGAGCCGCTCCAGGACAGACGCTCTCCATCCCCGCAGCCCTCGGGCTCAGCTCGGCCACGTCCTGCCTGGGCAGCAGGAGCCCCCCTTCCTCCCATCAAGGGTGTCTTTCCCGCTTCGACCCCCCGAGCCCGTGCTGGTTGGTACCTGTCGGTGCCGCCGCTCACAGCCCGTCCCGGGGCGCCGCTCTCCCGCCGCAGCCCAGCGCTCCGCGGGCAGCGCGCCGCCCCATCCCCGGCGGCAGCGCCCGCAGCCGCAGCGCTAATTATAGCCCCGAAGGATTAAAGGAGAATCATTTAAAATTGTAAAACTGAACAAAAAAAACGGGAAAAGGAGGAGGAGGAGGCGGACAGCCCGTCTGCGAGCGCAGCGCACCGCCGCTCTGCCAGCGAGCGCAGCCGCTGCCGCTTTTCCTTGCGGAGCTGCGGGAGGGAGGAGGAGGAGGAGGAGGAGGAGGATGGGGACAAGGCGGAGGAGGAGGCGCTGCTGCGCGGCGCTGCATGGCCGCGGCCCGCCCCCCCGCGGGCGGTGCGGAGCAGAACGTAGCTGAGCCCCAGTGGGTGGTGTGGGCCTCCCCGGTCCGCCCCATCTCGTCCCGGCTGTCAAGCGGCGGACCTGGCAGCTCTGCACCTCTGATGGGAGCGTCAGCGTGTCTCTTCCATCTTGCCATTCGACGCTGGTTGCCTCTCAGGCGGTTTGCCCCAAAGGTGGGACACCCGCAAAAGCCCTCCGATCCCAGTGCATATACCACTCTGATCCTTTTCATGGACCTGGGGTTTAGTGTGAGGCGTCCCTGCCCATGGCAGGGGGGTTGGAACTAGATGATTTTAAGGTCCTTTCCAACCCTAACTATTCCATTATTCTATGAATGGTGGGGGAACAGGCTGCCACAGCTCCGCTTTCCTGAGGCCATTGGGCTGCTGGCTGTAGCCTCAGTTGCCTTTAGTAGAGTGTGTGAAAGCAGACTCTGAATGTGGATATTGGGAAGGCTAAAATGGCAGTTAAAGGTGACTGTAAATGATAGAACATTGCAGTTAATGGACCTTACATTTCTTCCTCTGAACATCTTTCATTGAGTATCTTCCCTCTGCTACCCCAGAAAGGAAAAAAAGGTGGGAATGCAGCATTTTCCCCAGAGATTCTGGGGTGTTTTCTTCAAGCCCAGTCTTCCTTCCAAAATGTATAGTCCTATTTACTATAAGGGGGGGAATCCCTGGTAGGTCTGTACTGTTGGTAAATAGACACAACTTAGATGGTGGCTCAAGGGGGCAATATTGATACCATCCCTATATGTCTTTATCTTTGCCCATTTGGGTCAGGATAGGTAGACTCACCCTTTCTAAAGTGATATGTTTTTCATGGAGCATGTAGACCTGCCACACAGAGGATGACACAGTAGGAGGTTTAGGAAATTACAACAATGGAAAAGAGTTGGGCTTTCACAGAGCATTAGACACAGAAAAACCCCAAACCCTCAATGAATAAAAATCCAAGTTGCTAACTCCACCTGACCTGTCATCTAGAGTAATTTTCAGCAGCAGTAACGAACCTGTGTTATTTATATTGTATGCTGAAAATAAACAGCACCCAGTACCCTTAAGCAGTAGAAAGGAGAGAAAACAACTCCAGATTAAATAAAAGCAGAAAATGATGCTGCTCTTCACACTGGCATGCAGAGCTCTGGGGCCTACAGGCTATTCCCCAAGGATTCTGTGTTCAGATGGGCTTTACAGCAATCCCAGCGGCGCATTTCCAGAGCCACACACTTCTCCACCGCTGCCACCACAATACTGCTGCTGTAGCTCCAAGGTGAGACATTTAGGGTGACCTTTCTATGTCTCTGATGGGATTGAATACCCCCCATTTCACGGGTTTCACACAGGATGTGAACTGTGAGGCCAAGGCAGAGAAGTTGCTTTCTGGACAAAGCAGCTGTGAGCCTCGGGCTGTGGAATGCCAGGGGAAGAGGAGAGGGAATATTTGTGGCAATGCTGAAAGCTATAAATGTCTCATCATGCATACTTAATATGCTTTTGAGTCCATTTCAGCCTTTTAGGGGGTGGCAGAACGCACTGTGGAAGCTTGGTTAATTTATTAAATGTTTTCAGTGTCATATACTAATCGCAGGATCCTGCTGCAACCTTGGGCCTCCTACAGTAGTTCTTGGCAATTACTTTATGGTATAACCCATGTCACAAATTCCCTCTGGCCCTTTTGGTATCTTGATTAAGAGTTTTTGAACTTGAGGTTGCAGATGCAAATACCTCATTCATTTGCAGCCTCCTCTTTCAAGGAAATATTCCCTATCCTATGCAAATACATGTGCTAGGGATGTATGAGCTTATTTCTCTTGGTTTCTCATTGTAGTTTTGCATAGCAAACACAGAAAACTAGTTTTCTCCTCTTTGTCACCCCAAACCCTGCACACATTCCCTCTTCCCTGCTTCCAGTGCTGCAGCTTGCTGAAACTGCTGGGACACTGAGTAGGCTTGCAGATGCTCTAGATAAAATCTCTGTCCCACTTAGTCCTTCCGGAGACATGTATTCATCCTGACTCACATGCTTTTGAAAGGCTCAGGGTCAGTCATTCCACGTGTGTCTTGTTTTGCTAATTCGGTGGAAAATGCCAGAGAGCTCTGCCTCCCTCCATAATTAGGCAGGAACTGGAGCTGCCCTTGTATTGTGGCTGTGATCATGCTACTACTCCTATGAATTATTCACTGTATTACAGTGTAATCTGCTGTTATGTTAAAAATAGGTCAGCATGAATGTCCCCAGTGAAATTTCTAAGTGACAACAGCTGATTTACCTTTGTCTCCAGAAAACAGTGACATTTTGAAACCAGTAATTGCAATTATGCTGCACTTCCACCTCCCTGCCCCAGCTCCCGTGCACCTTCAGGAACACTGATTCTCAGCAATGGTAACCCCACATTATACTTGAGACAACTAAGCCAGAGTTCCTAAATTACCTGCTGAGCTTTGCCAGGACACTTTGTTTGCTATTAGCCTGTGCTCCCAGGCCAAATAGTAAATCAGGATTATCAGAGAAGAGATTATAGTCTGAAAATACCTAAATGGTCTGCTCCTCCCAGGCACCCGGAAGGCTCCTTGCAAGGGCTGAGCAGGATTTTCTGGCTGATATGCATCAGTTACACATTGCTCCGGGGGGTGGACATAATGAGAAGTACTTCACTTTTCCCATCACCCTACAGGCTCCAGCCTACTAAATCCATCAACTCAGCAGAGCCGGTGGAGCTCCTGGCTCGCACGTCCATTGCAGACCTATCTAAAGAAACCTGGAAAGAGGGAGCAGGACCCAGTAGTCTGGACATAGGTCTGGGGGAAACCCTTTTTCCCACATAAGATACTCTGTGGGAGGATTCTAAGAACACCCCTGTGAAAATGTGGGATGTTGGTGCCATTTCCCCGCTGATAGTGGGGATATATGCCTGTTATGCAGATACAAAGATTTAGCCTAGTCCTGGATTCTTTCACCTGCAAGCAAGGATTGGTGTCAATACTAAGCAGACCATACAGATAGCAATTCAGACAGAGGTCTCCCGTTAGCATGCTTGGATCAGCCAAAGAAGGTGGGGGCATAGGTGGGCAGACAATGGCTTTGAGCTTTGGATGTCTGAGATAGGTCAGGCCTGCCCTAGCTTTTAAGGAAGGCAATTTGTATATGAGCTTTTTCTGTTGTAACATTTCTTTGCTGTGTTTCTGTGCAACTTCTTGCTCATAAAGGGGGTGCCTGGAAATGCACGGCATCTTCCTATCCCTGATAAATGCCCAACAAGACATCTCCAGCAGGTATCACACTGTGTGAACACAGGTGGCAAACCTGAGCACTCTTATCTGGGGACTGTGATCCAAAAAAAGAGGTGAGTGATCACATTTCAGTGTGGGAAGCACAGCAGGTGCTAGAACTATCATTTGGAAAGGCCCTTATGGGAAAGGTAAAAGACAAGAGCCTGACCTCTGCTGTGAGCAACCTGGGCAAGACATGAGCTTTAACTTTCTAAACATGCACAAGTTCACCATTACTCTTCCCACCTAGAATGGCATTAAGGTGTTGCCACAACTTTCCTGCTACACCTTGCCTGTGCTGCCTTTTGGGTTGACTCCTCTGTCAGCTGAGCCTACCCAGCACATCTGGCTTGTGCTCATCATCATCCTATAACGCTTCTTACTCTCCTTCTAAAAAGAGTTTGATCTCCACTTGTTTTTCACTGCTGACATCCTCTAACCACTGTGCAACCATTTCCCCCTTTTTACTTCCCATCACTGTGTTGCCACTCCACCCTCAAGTTCCTCATTTCTCTTGATGTTGCTTTTGTAAAGCTTTCCACCTGCAGCTCTTGGGGCATTTTGTGGGAAAAGTTACTTGAGCTAATCTTCTGCAGTGATTCAGGAGCAGATTCAGTCTTTTGGGACTTCTGGCCAGATGCACAGCACAGCTGGAACTTTGAGAAAAGCTGAAGTATAATGCAGTAGTTTTGCTCTGTGGCATGGTGGCCAGGACACACTATATACCAAGGAACAGCTACACGTGCAGAGCGAGGGCTGGGGACATAAAGGGAAATTGCCTTTAGCCTTTCATGTACTGCAAAAGATAATACTTTCCATAGGTAATCCTTCCTTTATCTCTTCTTTGGTCTACCTTGCTGCATTTGTGCTGATCTGAAATAGCTACCTTAAGAGCAAGAACACTTTTTACTGATGGCCTGTGCCTCTGGCAGCATTTGAAGATAACAACCTAACTTCGGGAGGTATTTGCACAAGCATACAGCCTACCTGCCCTCATGTGTATAACCTGGGGGAGCAAGAGGAAGGAGCCACTGATTCCTTCCCCCCCCCCCCCCAGAACTGTCAACATTTCAAAATCAGCCTCAATGCCTTTTTCAGGCAGGTTTTGGGTGGCAGTGCTCGTGGAGGGCTGGAGGGAGCAGCACATTCCAGTTTCTCAGACTGCTTAGCAACCAAGGCCACTGAGCCGCTCTTAAGTGCACGCCAAGTGTGTGGATGGCATGTCTAGTACTGCAGCTCTAGCCTTATTTTCCCCCCTCTCTTGTTTTTGAAAAGCATTCCTTGTTTTCTAATTAAGGCACACAAAAAAAATGCTGGAAACTTATTTTTGCTTTCCAGGACAGCTGGAAGTCAGCTACACAATGCAATGATCAAAGCTATGGCAGTGATCAGAGAACTGAAGCGACAGGTACGGTGCTGTTGGCCTGCTTTTTGGGAGCACGGCTGTCAGACAACCTCTTCCATGCTGTTGGCAATGGGCTGGCTTCAAGTTCTGCTGGTGGACAGACTCAAAACCCTCTTTACCACCTTGTCCAGAGGAGTGGAGAGTGGAATGCAGTGTTTCCCAAAGGTCTGCAGCATGGGATATACCTGCTTGGGGCTGCCTTTCCCAGTACCGTCAGCATGTATAGGATTGAGAAGGCTCTGTTAGACTGTTTCCAGGAAAGGATCCGGCTTTGTAGACAGAAAGTTGATCTGATCCCAGCTTCCTTGTTGGGATTGTCTTGAATCTTTACGTAATCTCTTGGCTCTTTCCTGTTTCTTGGCTCTCAAGTGCCCAAATCTGGCTTCCTGCCACAGATTTCTTTTTCCATCACAGCAGTGGGCTGAACTCCCCACTGTGTTTGGGAGTCTCGTAGGGTTTGATGCCATCTCTACCCATGTTACCAGACCTGTTGCTGAAACTTGCTAGTGACATCAGGGCTGTAGTTAAAATGAAGACTCAGTCTGTGTTCACTTTCTTTGCAGGCTCACCTGCACGTGTAAATCTGGGACAAGGTCTGAAGCACAGAGAAGAAAGCCTTTCTTGCACATGCTCAAGCACTCTCTGGTTAGCAGTCCCAGGCATGGCTGGGCCACCCCCATACTCATCCACCCCAGGCTATGAAGTAGGCAACTGACCTGGAAGGACCAGGGATCATGAAGGACAGGTATTATATGGGGCCAAACACTGTAGGACATGTTAGCAACCACCAAAGGCATCCTAGGTCCATGACTGAGAGAGCAGGCTGGAGGCACCCAGGGCTTCAGCCTGCCTTGCTGTGTCCTCCAGCAGCGATGTAGAGACAGCCTTTGCCTTCCTCCTGCTCAGTGTGTCACATAGGTCATGGCAACAATGCAAGGAGCTGCAAGGATGAAGAACATGCTCTGGGGAAAATGATGGTCTGGTAGGAGAAGTATGCAAAGCCTGGGGTGGAGGGAACAGAGCAAATCATGCCAGACAAGTTTCAAAATCAAGTGCCATGTATGAACCCTGCAGTGCTACACACCTGTACTTCTGCATGTTCCCAGTGTAGTGGTTTCATAACAGAAACCCAGGAAGAGTCCTCTGGGGAAAAGGCTCCAAGCAATTTCTACCCTCAGTTACACTAGTATAAAGCCAGAGCTGCTCTGAAATCATTTCCAGATGGACAGCAGTATGGGAGACCCAGCCAGGTCTTCAGTGTGGCCAGCGACCTGGGCTGACCGTGCTCCTCTTTCCCTCTCCTGGGCAACAGGTCTGCACAGTGCACTGCAGCTTTGAGAAATGATTTTCATCCCCTTCCAGCCTCCAGCATACCACCACAGCCCTCTTTTCCTCATCACCACATATTTCTGTGGCTTAAATATAGCAAATATAAAACAAGTGCAGCGCACATGAAATGCCATTTCGGGGGAGAGCAATGAACACGCTGCCTCTGTAATATAATGAGCCCCAAGTGCATCTGCCAAATATTTGGACTGAGATTCCAAAGGAGAGGGAGTGGATCTACAGCATGGAGAAGCTTGTGAGCAAACTCTCAGGCCCGTATCCCTATGCATCTCTTGGGGGAATATAGGTTGCTTGTTGGTCCAGCTTGCCTTAACATGGAAGTATTTAACCACTCACGCAGTTGTTTCCTCTAGGAAAGATGAAAAGCAGCTTTTTGTACCATGTCACTAGGGATGTGAGTGGAACTGAATTAAAAAATGACAAATAATACGTAATTTAAAGCAAAGAAATGGTGTTTCCTTAGGGGTGTGGTCTGGCTTTGTGGCTAAGGTTAAATGACACTGGTTATACTATGCCAGCTTTTCAGCATCTGACCCTGGGTACTATTTTCAGAGCAGTGATTTTTGAAGTGATTAGTGACAACAGCTTGGCATTAATCAGTGGCTGGTGTTGCTGATTAAGCTAACCCTTCCTTGGCTCACAACAGGCATCAGGAATAGAATGGGCAGGAAGCTCCCTAGGGCAACTGAAGAGGCAGAGCAGATCAGGACCTCCCGAGCTGCCTGCTTTTCCATGGGAAAATCAAAACAAAGCTATAGCCATCCAACTCCAGAGCTGAGCTCAGCAGTGCTGGAGGGCTCTGCTCCTCCTCTGGCTTCGTTTTGCTTTGACAATGTTTTTCTATGGACCCTTTTCAACATTCCTACCCCTCTCAATAAGAAAAGTGACTCACTTGTTAAATTATGCTGGTATTGCTAGTGTGGCACCCCTTGCATGTGTTTGTAGGAGGACCTCAGAGATGCTATCTAGCCTCAAATCTATCTGCATCTGTAAAATTTCTCTTTTCCCTGAGGCACTCAAGAGAAGGAAATCTGTTAGTTCAGTGCGAAGGCTGAGTATTATGGCCCAGTCCTTCAGTCCTGATGTTACCCAAACTCCCCAAATCATTCAGTTCATAAATCAGACTCATTATCCAAATGGCACCCTAGAACTCAGGGGTTTCCTAGAGGAAGCAGGCTGTTCTCAATCTGCTCTTTACATCACCACCATTAGGAAACTCCAGTGATCCCTGGAGTGCTGGTGACATTTGAGACAGGAAAATCGCTTATCTACTCAGTGCTACCTCTGTTACCTTCACGGCATTACCTGGGCCCTGTCCTATCTTTTTCTTCTTTCTTGAGTGAGAAAATGCAGTGAGTGGGAGTCCAAAACTTACAGGGAGCTCCCAGCTGGTAAACTACACGGGCATAACCACCCTGCTAAAATGAACATAGTGCCCGTGGGTTACATCCATGTTCACAGCAGAGCTTTTTCACTGCCCTGAGCTATCACAAAGTGAGAAAGATGTGAATGAAGCTCCTTTTTATGCCATAGAGCCTGAATGCTGGCCAGCATCGTTAGCCTCTGGCACCTTAATCACAAACTTCAGAGAGCTGTAGGGCAAAGATGGAAGATTTCATCTCCAAGAGCATTCTGCAGGAGTCCTTGAAAACTTAATGCCTATGATAATGGCAATATATTCATAAAGCCATCGCCTCAGAGAGGCTGTCCCTCTCTTTTCTGCTGCAGGTGGTTCTGACACACCTCTAGGGAAGCTCCTGGATGGCTGCTGGGCCACTGCCATTCCCGGGCCATAGGCACACTCCTCAGGGGAGCCCAGAGGGTTTTTCACTCCAGTATTGCATGGCATGAAGAGAGGATCACTTGCACAAAAGCTTGCTGCTGTGGGTGACTTCCCCTCAGGCTGGGCACGTGGTGGGCAGGAAGGCAGGGCTGGCCTGGGGAGCTGCCTGGCATGATGAAAGGGGAGGTGTTGCAAGGCCTTGTCTGAGTTTTTTAGCAGTTTTGGGGTTTGCTTCCCAGGGTGGTCATTTCACCTGGGATTATGGACTTGAGTATTTGCCATTTGTTCAGTCAGGGGCTGGGTTGCAGTGGGACTTTCTCCAAAATCTTTATTTCCTCACTCTGGCTATGTGCTCCTCACTGTACCTTCCTTTCCTTCTACCTCACTTGTTGTTTTTCCATCTTTTTACCAACTGTTTGAACCCCAGGCATCACTTCCAAGCTCTAGGTGCCTGAAATTTCCAATTCCCAGACTCTGCAATTAAACCAGAGGAAGCCAGTGTCAGCCCCCATGAGTTATGCAGCACTAAGCCTATTGTGCTCAGCATTTCCACAGTGGTTTTGCTTCACCTGTTGTCCAGTTGCCAACAACACAGGGATATCAGTGGCTCCTCACAGCATAAATGCTTTCCTGCACCCTTCCCACCCAATCTTTTTTTGGGGTGTGCAAATGCACACACATATACCTACCCCCCCTTAGCTGAATGTCTCTTGGTTGAGCTAGGAATTTCAGCAGCACGGGAGGATTGCTTAAGTGGCTGCCACAGTGGGACCCCTCTTCAAATCATCTCCCTGCTCTTATATGCCAGATCAAGACAAAAATTCCATGGGGCCTGACAGCACCCCTCATCCCCCCAAGTGATGCTGAGATGTAGGAGAAATCCTACCATGCGGAAATCATCCTACCGTCAGTCTCTGTGACAAGCCAAGTGCTTGAATACTCTCCCCTCTCTCTCTAACACACATTCTCTGACCGTTTTCACTCCTTGCCTTTTAACTCTGCACTTCCTGCCCCGGTTGTTTTGTGACTGTCACACCCTCGGTACGTACACCAACCACAAGGCTTTGGTTTTAGCATCCAGGCAGGCGGAAGCTCATTTCAGAGGCAGTTGAGCTGTGCCTCGAATTGTTAAAGGGGTGAAGCTGTTTACACCACCAGCTCATGTTAGCCAAGCCACATTTATTTTGTGACTTTCATGACAGGGCTGGGCGACAGAAAGCTTGTTTCACAGAGCTTTGTCAAGACACCATCTAAAAACAGGAGGGGGAAAATGGATGAAAAGGAAGGCAATTTTTGCTGTAGCTTTTGGTGGGACACTTGTTTTGCAAGCTTAGAAGGTGGCATGAGCACACCTAGTCAGTGGTTTCTCTCTGGCTTGTACATACCTTCCTCTTTTCTCTGAGGGCTGGTTAAATGCCACTTGTTTATTTGACCTGGTTTTCTCCTTCACTGTTGTTATTATGAGTGATTTAGAAATATTCTGACAAATACGAACCAAACAAGTTACCTTCAAGACACGGAGAAGGAAACAACTCAAAGATCAAAGATCTTTAATTAAAAAATAAGGAGACAACAAAGCAGAAAGTATCTCTCCTTTCAATCCTTTTCAATTCTGGGCCTCACGGACTTAATAATTTCTTCTCCAGCTACAGAGCACAATGTCCTGTTAAAAATAGCCCTCCAGCTGCTCAGGACAGCTGGAAGTGCCGAAGGCCAGAGCACTGCGGGTGGGTTGATGCACCCAGGGTGGGGATGGGCATCTCGCACTGACTCCTCTGACCACAGAAAGCCCTCTCACCCATCTCCATAACTCTGTATCTGCCCATGGGCCACAACCAAAAAGAAGCAGCTGCAAGAAGCAGGTGAGTAAAGCATTTAGTATAAACAGGAATAAACAAAAATGCTCCCTAAGAGAGCTCCATTTTCTCCCTGCCATCTTCTTTCTACACATTAAGTAGGTCTGCCCATATTTTTGGAGAAAGGTGTTTCAATCTGAGTTTATAGGCCAAATATCCCTTACTACGATCTATCTATCTAGTTAAAGCAGACACCGTTGCCTTGGTGATGCAGTGATGGGACTTCTCTTCCCCTGGGTTGCAGTGACTATGGCACATGTGTTCTCCATTTCCAGGAGTATGAGATAAGCTGAAAGGACAAGTGGGGCTGGTGGGGCCTGTAAGCATTTTCAGGACAGTGATCTGTAGTCTCCCAGCAGTCAGGCAGGAGACGTTCCCATGCTTAATACATTGCAAATCTGCTCACCTTTACTACAGCCTTCTCACATGCTAGGTATTCATATGCTGGAAAAAGCAGACAAGTCAAACTCTGAGCTGAAAACACAGGAAAAATGGTATCTCTGTATATCTCTAAGACAGACATTCAGTGGAATAGCATATTGATATATACTCATGGATATCCTTAGAAGACATGATTTGTTTAAAGTTGTATCAGTTTGATGTGCTCTGTGGGGAGAAGATGTAACTGGGCTGGCCCCCACCAGAGCAGGGCTCGCCATGGTGGATGAATGGCTTTCTAGCTACAGCATGGAAAGAAGCTTGGCCCAATGGGTCATGGACAAGCTATGACACTGATCTCCCTGCATGACTTTCAGACAAGTCACAGCATCTATATGTATGAGGAAAGCATAGTCTTGTATTGCTTTAGGGAAAGAGAAAGGTTGCTTAACCTGAATTGTTCCTGAATAAAAAAGCATGTCTCAACTTTAAGTTAACATCCAAGACTTTATCCTCATTTTTCCCTAACATCAGCAGTGATGTTACAATACACCAGGCGGTACATGTAACCATGAACAGCAGCTACCTTTCATTTCAGCTAAGCCTCAAAACTGATCCCAAACCCCAGAGCTAAAACTCTTTCTCTCTTAAAAAGGGCAGGTAGGCTTTATAGGGATGTAAAGGCATCTGGTGTATTTCTGAAGCACACTTTTAGAGTTTGATGCAGCTACTATTCTGCTGTGAGCCTAGATGGGTGGCAGGCTGGAGTGTGGCTGTGTGCCATTGCAGCACATCAATCCTTTGCAAAGAGAAGACCCTGGGACTTCGTGCATTGCACCACCTCAAGTGGAGCTCTGGTCAACTGAACTGGAGCACACACTTGTTATTGGACCTTATGAAAAGACAGCTTTGCTTTTTTCCCCCATGTTTCGGAAACACAGATGGGATTTTGTGTTGGCTCTGGCGTGAGAGGCAGGTGACGGTTATCATGGGTCCAGCCAGTGGGCGCATAGAGGAGGTGAGGAGAAGTGAGGAGAGGTCAGTGTGGTACAGCTCTATGAAACAATATGCAATAAATCACAGTCTAACTTCTATTTCTCCTGTGCATGCTTGGTTTGGATATGCTGATCACTGCTAAGGAAATGCCTGGACCCATATGCTATCTGTGTTTGCTGAGTGCTTGCAAACTCCATGCACACATACATCTGAGTTCATCCGGCAGCTCCTGCTGTGCCAAAGTCCTGGACCCAGTCAGAGGCTGTGCTGGCATGGTGGCATCATGCCTCCATGTGAGCATTGGGCTCTCCTTCCAGGAGAGACCAGGGTCTGCCAAGAGAGCTGACTCATGCCCAAGTCTCCCCTCCTCCCTGGGCATGGGAACTGCAGGAGCCTTCCTGGCTCCTCAGCTTAGACCCAAAGAAAACCCATGCCTGTTTGGCTACAGTGATGAGGGGGAAGCCTTGTGCTAGTGGAAGCAATTTCTGTAACTTCCGAATCTCAGGCACTTAGAGTCACTGAAAACTAAGCATTTTCCCCAAAGCAGGTGTTTTGACTTAACAAAGGTGTAAAACTAATTGATGTCACTTGCCTTGAATTAACATACTGAGTCAGGCCATAAAAGAAACAAAACACATCACTGCCTGTACTTTCAAGAGGCTGAAATGGTTCCTTCTCAAAATATTTGCATACTACAGCTGTGCTCTGTGAAACGATGAAGATGACGCAGAGAAGAGGGAGCTGCACTTCACTGAACCTAAGCACAGTCATTTTGCAAATTCTCTGCAGATCCTTTGAAGGAGGGTAGCATAATATAAGTGCAAGGCTGATATTAGAAAACAAGAACATTGGTATTTTCTTTGAGGATGAACATTTTCAAGCTTTGAATATCTACTGCAAGAGTCAGCCTGATTTTTCATGAAGATATGTGTAGGCTATGTCGCCACACCAAGCTCCGTGACTTGGGATTTCAATAAGGTAAATAGGTACAATGAGGAAAACCAACGCTATTGGAGCATAAGCAGATAAAAATGGTGGAATTACCAATGATGATGCAGTGGTCCTGGCCTTGTTACAGAGTAGGTGATGTAGGAATCATATAACCAAAATGCCCCATCCCTAGCAGTGTTCAAGGCCAGGCTGGATGGAGTTTTGAGCAATCTGGTCTAGCAGCAGATGTCCCTGCCCATTGTTTTGATAATGTACTTTGACTTCTATAAGAAGTAAGGCTTGATAGTGCATGATATCTTATGCAAGAAGCTGAAAATGGAGTAGATCAATCTGGGACATGCTGGAGGGCTTCAAAACAAGTCTGAGTGACAGATGTAACCCAGCTGAGGAATCATCAGGGATGCGAGTTTCTAGTGAGGACCTGCACAGATTGATTCTGTCCCTATGGGATTTAACTCTTTTCATGTCAGTGACCTGAAAGGCAACTTTAAACCAAATATTAAAATGGCACAATGGCAAAGAGTAAGAGCGGTATGAATACAGTCTGTGGATAGTTACATGAGACATTTATATGTACAAGCAATAGTGAGTTCCTTGCTCTCCTGGACAAGAGGGCAACAACTCCAAAAAACCTAGAACAAATCAGCACTTGAAGAAAAAAGATAATGGCTATCTTTAACTGTGAGAGTAGCTAAGCATTGAGACAAGTTAAAAAGGTGGATGGGAGATCTGTCACCACCACCTTCCAAACCAAGCCAGATGTGGAGAACAAAAACCCCCAGCCCATGCCCTATGAGCTGTGGTCTGCACTAAGCTGGAGTTCAGCACCTGACAAACGCGTCCATCTGGCCTGGAAATCTCACACTCAGTTTTGTCTGGCTCCTAGGTCTCTGCAGTGCGAGCAGGGTGACTGAAACAGGCCCTGCTCCTCCCTGCTCGGATCCCACCCAGCCTGGGGAAGAGCACTGGGTTGTCCAGGGTCAACAGCACTCCAGAAATAGCAGCCAAGAGTGAATGTTTTTCTGCTAACCCACTCAAGAGAGAGGAGAGGGGCTGAAGGGGAAGGCTTGCACTGTGCCTGTGCTGTCCGGGCTTTCCAGCTGGCAGGCTTGGGAGCCAACAGACCGAGAGCAGCTGGGGTAGATGTGTTCCCAGTTACACGCAGATGACTGGAAGAGGCTGTCACCAACTCCTAGGCTTGTAGGATAACCCAGGTGGGAAGGAAGCTCAGGAGGTGATGTAGTCCAATCTCCTGCTCCAAGCAGGGTCATGAAGAGGTTTCTAAAATGTTCCTGCTTTGATAAGCCAGCCTCCTCTAGCTGTTGCTGGACCAGCCCTGCCAGAAACAACTTAGTTGAGAGGCTGGAAATGATTTCTTAAGTACTGTATCTTTCCCTTCAGATAACACAATATAAATGTCAAATAACCTGCACACATTCCTCTCCTTCCCTCCTACATTTCTGATTAAGAACATAGGCTAGAGGTTTCAGAAACAGCAATGAAGTCTAAATCCCAGTGGCTCTTCAGAGCACTTGAAAAAGTCCATATTGAGTCAGAGCACACAGCTGGTGATCCTGGGAAGCAGCATCCACCTGCATAAGAGCAAGATGCAGGGAATGCAACAAGGTACTTTCATTGCCAGTTGATTTGCCCAGTGGCATTTCCCCACATCTTCCCTGAACTATGAGGAGTTTTTCCTGAATGCAAATGATCTGATGTCTCCTTTCTTCAAATCCATTGCCCTTCTGAGCCCAGTCTGAGACACAGTGTGAGGAGTGGGGGCATACAGACGTGAGAAATGTATTTGAGTACAGACAGTACATCATTGAAGCTGCTTTCTTTTCTGTGTTGATGCCTTTCACTGGGACACAGATAACTTGATTTGGCACTATTCACTGCTAAGTTTTCCATACCAACCGCAGCTAAGCTTTGTTTAAATGAGGTTTGCTGAAGCTGTGCTGAAAGTGAGTTTAAAGGTTCACAGTCTTTGGAGCAGATCCAGGCAGCTCTTTGTGCCTTCAACTCCCTTGGAAACTGCAGAAGGCTGGGGGCCGGGAGATTTGCATGAGCAAGTTCTTTCCCCAGCCCCTGCTCAAGTGCAAAGGGTAGCAGCTAGCAGCAGCAGAAATCAGATACCGTGGGCCAGATTCTTCCTCCCTCTCAGGGTCCTCAGGTCTCTGCTGTTTTGACCTGAGATCACTCAGTACACATGTAACCGGTGACTTGGGATGCAAGCAGTGAGGAATCAAGCTACAGCGAAGCAGTTTTAGGGGTAAAAAACTATGGCATCAGCTTTGTGCCCCTCGTTGTGGCAGTCAGAGGAGCCTAATTTTGTTCTGGTAATTTAAGCAGAAAGTCACCTTTAGCCCCTGTAAAGAGCTCCTACTACTTTAGTGACAGCTGCACCTGTGGTGAATGCCCAATGCACTACTTTGCATAGTGCAGCCACAGTAGAAAACACATTTGATGTTCCCCCAGCTTTCTTCATCAGCAGTAACCCCCTTGCTAAGGAAGCAAGCTGTTGAACCAGTGTGAAAGTTATTTTTATTGTATCTAGGGTGCTTTTGTTCTCCATTCTCTTGGGAGAAAAAGAAAGTCTGGTCACCCTGTGACCTTGGAGCCCATAGACAACTTCAGATTTACCCAAGAAATACCACCCAGGCTAGAAACTGGTCTCTAGTCCGAGCAGGAGTAGGATTAGTTTAATAAAAGATGACTTTACCTTCCCCAAAGGCATCATCTTCTTCTCCGGGTGCAGCCAGATCTTGGGTGTGCTGCATCATGGCAAGGACGCAGCTCAGAGCAGCCAGAGCCAAGTGCTTGAACTGGTTCCTATGCTACAGCTTGACTGTTTCCTTTCACCGGTTTCCTAAACATTTTGGTGGTAACAGCTTCCGCATCCGCACTTACGAAAATAGCCTCATTCATACAAGTAATACTTCTTGTTTTTACGATGGGTTTTGAGGTGGTGTGTCCTTACTGCTGAGAAGTCGATACTGAGAGCAGAGGCAGGCAGGAGGGGCACGAAATGCACCCTGCCCTGTTGCAGCAAATGTCACAGCAGGAGCTCTGTCAGCCTGGGGTGTAGGGGTTTTGCATATGAATGCGAATCCTTTTTGGTGGCAGAGGTAGAGGCTGGCAACAACTTGGTCCTGCAGAGCAGTTTACCTTCACCCCAGGGACAGTTTGACCCAAGTAACCCCCTGGGGCAATCTTAGTCCCATGTGTCCATGGGCTTTTTCTCATTTAACATGGCAGCAGTGACAGTGCATTCTCACCCACACTGAGGTGACCTGTGGCAATGGACACATGAACAAACTGGAAAGCCCTAGGTGATGCAAATTGTCCCATGGGCAGATACACTAGCAGGGATGTGATTCTTGCAGTTAGGTTTTCCCAAGTCACCATCCTCAGTGTGTTACCAAATTAAAGGACCTTCCTGATGATCAGGTGAACAACAGAATACCAAATTAGACCTTTCTGTCTGTCAGTAATAGGTATACTATTTGAGTATTGTTGTCACTACTAACTGTATCACACTGGTCCGTTCAGTCTCTGTGTTTCCTGAACTTAAAAAGGAAGTTGAATCCTTCCTGACAGGTCTCCCAGTTTATGAGAGGACCTTGCCTACCACTAATGTACTCTAAACTCGCACAAAAATATATTTGGGCTTCAGGTAGTGTATGAGCCTTATATAGACCTGCTGACTTCACTGGAGCACTCAGGGGTACTTGTGTACATGTGTGTGCACATACAGGTGTGGGGCCTAACTCCGCTAGTCCCTCGCATCTCTGTTATCAGAAGTTAGGGTGTAATGACAGTAAACCTGTACCAAGTTTTGATTAATCAGTCTAGTAATTGCATGTGTCACCACACCCTTGAAATGAGATTCCCAGCACAGCAGAGGTGTTAGCTACAGCTTCCCGTACATGAGTCACAAGCAGATATAATGAGCTCATCCCAAATCATTATGGTTTGTTTTTTAAAGCTCAAGGGGTGGGTTTCTGCAGGGCTGGAAATGGAGACAGCTGATTTCCTAGGCAGTACACACCTTGAACTAGTCCAGATGGAGAAGACAAGGCAGAAGATGGGACAGGTCCATTTGGAGCACCGGACCTAACCCCACCCCAGACTTTAGAGGCAAAAGTTTCCTGCAAGAGCAGCTCTGGGCAATGGGCAGCTGTGACCATATCATTTCCTTAAAACAGCAGGAGATGGGTGAGAGAAATCTTGAGTCCTTGTAAAGTCAATGGCTGAACTGCCCCAGGATGCTGTGGAGCATGTCAGCCCCTGAGGATTCGTGTGGGCCAGAAGAGGCTTCACAGTTCCTGCTGGGGAAGTTTTTTGGGCTTGATTTGAGTAAGTTGTAAGATGAGCGATGCTACACATGCAAACTTGAATGACTCAAACCAGACAAACAGCCTAGGAGGAAGAAACCTGGAAAGAATATACTGCAGCAGCAATGCTAACTTCACTGTATTGTCCTGCAATCTGAGCTCATTTGTAAACTGGGCATGGGAAGTTTTAGCCATTTACTGCTCCTTCAGAAACACGATGGAGCAGGCTATGCTGTCCTGGTTATTGTGGCAGCTCCCTTTTGTGCCACATTTCCCTGGGACTTAAAGTTATTTCCCTACCCGCTGTTTTCAGTCAGCCTCTCCGGATGCCTGTTACCTTGACAGCCCTTTCTTCTTTTATTTTCAGGAATTAAAAGGCATCAAAAGCTGTCCTCTCTCCCGAAAACAACTGTCACCAGAATGAACACACCAGTCAGGCTGGTGATGAATGGTAATGACTCAGCCTCCACTGCAGATGCACAAAGAGGAGTGTATTCGTTCCCATTTGCCACATCGTCCCTTGACGGCAGCCTCACCTACATTGCTCTCAGCATGAGATGTTCCAAACCTGTCCCCCAAGGAAACAGGCTACACTTTTCCTTGAGAAAGGATAAGTTAACACGGACAAAAGTAGCCCACCTCAAGTGGGTGCCCTGACCCTCCTTCTTCCTGCTCCATCTTTGCATTTGTGGAAGCATGTTTGCTGTGCCAGTTTGCGTGCCCCTGTCTTTGCCATTTCCTGGTCTCAGCCATCCAGCCTAACAATGCAGCTTCCTCCCTGCTTTATTTTGTAGCATCTCAGTTTTTTATTCCCCTCTGTACCCACAAGAAGTACTTTGTTTTGTTCTTGTTGAGCTGTTCCCAAACACAGTAACTTTTCATCTGTTGGCTAGTGAAGCCCTACTTCACACCGGAAAAGTCCCAAATCAATTCTGCAGTCAAGGCAAAGCTCTCACATGTGTGTTTTTCAAGTAACCACATCGGATGTTGCTCTCAGAAAAAGCCACCACCCATCCTCTAAAAACCTGTCAACAAAAAGTGGGTAGACCAGGGAAGTGTCAAAAACAAGGGTGGATCAAGCAAAAGACAGCTCCTTTAAATCACCCCAACTTTACTCTTCTTATCCTGAAACTCCGTCTATTAGAATTTCTGACCCAGGAGAAAAATCAGGTGTTCTGATGCTTTATCTTCAGATACAGGACTAAAAGCAAAGACATCCTTAACGAAAAAGAAGTGTGAAAGCTGGTGCTATTTAGCAGTCCAGATGGGGCTGTTTTAATTCATCCCTATCTTAAATTACCAACACTTCCACACGCAATAGGAGAGATGAGTTGGCCCTTGTCTGCCCTGCTATGCTGGTGCAGAAGGGAGGTGTTTTTAAACAGCTTCTGCCCTATTTGTATCTCCTGCTCCAGTGCAAGGAGGATTTCCAGGACACAGAAATTTGTTTGTCAGAGGGTTAGTCAGTGCTCTGCTTTGTTCTGGGGTTACTTTGAGGGTGAAGATTGCATATGGGGGAATAACATACATGGAATACAAGGAGGGAAAAAAGAGATAAAGGAAGAGCAGATGACCCCAAGGTGGAGACAGTATGAAGAGGGATATAGGAAAAGGGGGTTGACATCAGTTACTGGTCAGTTTGGGAAAAGGGAATGTTCACATGGATTTTAAGCACTTCTGAAAGTTTTGCTCTGGATATTGCTGCAGTTTCAGTTCTCCTGGTAAACATCCTCCACAGAAACCTGATGGATGGTGCTGCAATAACTTGCTTGTTGTTAACTCATTTGCAAGCTACAGGGACTCCAGAGACTTAGATTATATTTAGACAGTCTGTGTCAGTTACTGACTGAGTTTAGTACAATTTTTTCATTGCCAACTCTTGAGACTTTTTGCACTTTTCCCCCTAAAAACTAAGAAAACCCAAAAAAATTATATTCAATTTCAGAGAAAACTTGGGAGAAATTCTCCCTCTTACTGTCTGGGAGAAGAGTCAGCAGGCCAGGCCAGTAGAAGACACGATTTACTCAACACAACTTCACAGAGCTTAGGAGCCCTGTGCACAAATCTTCATGAGCCTATAAAATAGACACCATGTATGTGTGCTGATAAAAGGGCAGGCTCCAGGAACCATTCACCCAGCAGAGAGGAGAGTGGTTCCTGAGGACCCCCATATTGAATTAGATGGTGGATGTATGAGCTGGTCTCAGGGGAAATTGCACTCTTGTGCCAGGTGGCTGAAAAACTGCGAGCTGGTTTGCCTAGCCCAGCTGGTGTCAATGTCCATCTTGGACATCTTGGTCTGGGAGCCCGGAGGGAGATTCAAGCACAGCCTTGCATTCAATAGCCCAACACGCACACACATCACAGTGAGCAGGAACCACAATCTGCGTTGTTGTTGCCTACTGTTTCCCTTCATGTTCCCTGCCCTGTTGTGAGCAGTGAACCCTTCATGTAACCTGGAAGTGAGCTGTATGCGTATCCATTCAGGTGTGCCACTGCATCTAGCATGTTCCACTACACCCATCAAAGGTGACTTTGGCTTTCTTCTTCTTCTGAGAGCCATTTTGCATTCCAGTATCATCTGGCCTATAAAAGCAATCACTTTCTCATAGCAAAATGCTAGTTTAGTAAAAGGAAGGAAGCAAACCACCCTGACAAAACCCCTACAGAATGAATATAATCTTGAAACTTGTACTTAGTGAGTAGTTCTCAGTGATTCATTATCAGAAGAGAAAAAAAAATGGTCAAGTGTGATTTTGCAGAGATGGATCTGATATTATTCAACATATTCTTTAATATCCTAGATGACAGAATGGATATGATCGCACTCATTACAATTACATATACTGGGGTTACAAGGAGTGTACATACACTGGAGGACAGAATGAAAACTCAAGCTCATATTGCAAAACTGAAGAAGTGGTCTGGAAAAAACTAAATCCAAGAAAGCGAGCTGTGAAGTACTATGCTCAAGCAAGAATAATCAACCTCATAAACAGAGGCTGAGAAATGGTTGTTTAATTGTGACATTTTAGAAAGGAGGCTGGAGGCAGCCAAAGGGGCTCAGCAATAATGCCTGAAAATAGCAGGCACCTTGCCATCAGGTGTGATCAAAAGCAGAGGCACAAAGTAATTCAGTCACTGTGGTTGGGCTTAGCAAGGCCTCTGCAGAGGCAGGACATGGCCTTCAGGCATCTCAGTTCAAGGACGATAGAGGCTGTTTGGTGACAGTGCTGAGGGGATGGACCAGACCGCTCAGAGGGCTAGAAAACAGGAAATGGAGGAAAAGATAGGGGGAACCAGAACAGCTTCATTTGAGGGACACAAAATGAATAAGGGAGATAAGAACAGCCCTCAAGCCCTCCACCTCTGTGGTGCACGAGGAGTCATAGACTTACACTGTAGAATGGAAGAATCGAATTAGGAAGCAAATTAGGTAGCAAACTCGCAGAAACTAGGAAGAAGCAAGCTAGGAAAAAACCTTTCCAGCAGTCAAGGCAGTGAAGCAGCAAAAGTGAGCGCTTGTGTGAGTCTGTGCTGAGTGAATCAGAGTGCTGCTTTAACTTATAAAGGATCCATAACGCTTTTGAAGAGCAGAATAGTCAAGTATCTATTGGGAATAATATAAGAATAGTTGATCCTGCCTTAGGGAGAAGCAGTGGGAGTAAGGGATCTGTTGAGGTTAGACTCAATGTTATTTTGCTAGAACAGCTATTGAGTAACATTGGATTTCTGCTTGTTAGGTTTATTTCTTAGTGACACTTAGCTGAGTGCTAAGTTGTCACACTGCTTGAGGGGTCCAGCACATTCCAGTGGCTCTTGGCTGGGATGGGAATATATTTGCTGTTTCAGCCAATTTATGTATCCCTGCTGTCTCTCTCCTCCTGTATAAATCTTTGTGTCTGGTTGTTTTTGCCTTCATTCTTTCTTAATTATTTTCACACCTATTCCTCTATGAGGTCATTGTCATCAACAAGGAATAGATGATGGACTTTTCACCCTTTGATGACTAAACCCCACCAGTTTCTCTCAGAAGTATTTCAGATTGTTTTGATAAATTGTTAAAAAGAAGTACTCTGCAGACCATAACATGCAAACTAGCTGATGCTGTCGCCAGCACAACCTACAAATACGCTCAATCCTGGTAAACATCAAAACCTTATGTTACACATCAATTATATAAACTTTTAACCAACTTGATCGAATTCTAAAATTGACCAAAGAGGTCTATACAATATTCTAATGCCAATACCAAAGCCACAAGACCTTCCACCTGTTCTCCACCATAGCATCTGTTAAACATTTTTTTCCCCAAGAGTACTTTTCTTGGGTGTTGGAGGAAGTACAGGGAACAGTACTCATTGTTCAGCTCTATGTTTTCAATCCCAGGCAAAGTATGCCACAAGTTGATTCATAGCAATATTTCAGTAATATTTCCATAAATATATGGAGTTCCTTTTCTTGCCCTTTAGGAAGACTAATAGAAATGGAGTGAAAGCCCCGGGTTGTTTATTGTAGACTCCCAGGTCACACTGTCAAACAAATGATGCCTGTAGATGGACGTCCTTGCTTCATGTTAAATTAGTTCTGCTTGTAGACTATTCCATTTTAGAACCTTTGCTGCTCTTTGTTGTGTACACCTTGTTTCCAGTTTCTCCAGCTATTGGAAGGAGTCATGAGTTGGCCTTCTCCCCTAGCCTTTTCTGTTTCTTCCAGTTCCAACCAGCACAGCATTTATTCTGCTCCTGTGAGATGACTTTTGACAGTATTGACCCCAAGCATTTTGCAAGACAATGTGGGGGTTTTTCTCTGACAAAGGAATTTCTAAAGACATTCTCCTATATTCCCAGAAACTGTGGGTAAGATGGGCAGCCGCAGTTGTGAGATGTCTCAGACCCTGCCTGGGGCAGCTGCAAAAGGAGAATGCAAGCATTTCTCTGAGGCTGTCTGACTTAGCCACTTCCAGCACCAGGACACTGTTAAGTCTCAGTATTTTCCCTTGCCCACAATGCATTCCTTTCATCAGTCCATAAAATGCTATGAATCACTATTTAGCATGATTCTGTGGCTCTCTTACAGAGCACCACTTAACAGGGGCTGCCACAGATAATGTTCCAGGCAGAAGTATGAAATTCAGGACATGCCTTTGCTTCCAAACTCTGTTACAGAGAGCTCAAACACCACAGGTTGTCTCTGACAGGAATTTCTCTGCTAGACTCTGTATTTGCAAGAGCTGGAACAGCCCTAAACCTTTGTTTAGCAGGAAAGTTTTACTTCAGTCTTGCTCACATAAGTAACTGCAAAGCTGGTATGGCACCAGCTTCACCACAGGCTGGAGACCCTAGTGAAGTACTTTGGTATGTAGCCCAGCCTGGTTTCCATCAAACCTTTGCTGATACTGGTTCCTGACTTACGTTCTCTCTTAGGCCATGTGTCACTCACACCTTGTACCAAGGTGCCAGGGGATCAGAGAACTTAAACCCAGACTTACTGGCAATGCCAACACTCAAGCTTTTGATCCTTCCCAGTAGTGTGTTCCAATCCATTCACTGCAGGTGGCTATGGCACAGTTGTATTAAAACTGGAGGATCTTTGTGTTAGAAGAACAAACATATGTCTCTAAAAGATGGAAAAGCTCTCTTATATTGCCTGTTTGGCATGTGACAGCACACAAGAACTTATTTGTTAAGGACAAGAAGGTGATGAAGTTGAGGCAGGCCTATTCTCTTCTTGCTTTTGGGCACCTTCTTGAGAACTTCTTGTGAAAAATGTCCCCACTTTGTATTTGCAACCTCCTGGTACATCAGTGCCACCCCAGGATTGAGTTCTCTGAATAATTGCAACAGCAGGATTTGCTTCTCCTTTTTCTGAAGCTGTAGAATAGAAATATAGCTGAGAACGGAACCTGTGGTAAAGGAAACCTCATTGCAAGGGATCCCCACCCTGTTTGCCTTCCTTCTTGAGCAAGCGGTACAGGGCATGCGCAGGGACTGGATGCACACAGGGCTGGTAATAGCTCTCCTGGAGGGATTGCTCCATTTTTACTCCTACAAAGTAGGGCAGAAGGGAGGATTTTTATAATTTATATATTTTTTTAGCACAATGTCTCACTTTCTGCAGTTTTCTGAAATGAGTAACAGCTCAGAAACAGTGCAATGGCCACAGCAGACTGATTTGACATTTGTGAGTTTGGTTGCTTTTAACTGCAGAGTAACACTTCTCCCTCCCCTGAAAAGCATGTAGGGTCAAAAGAAGGGGTGTGGATTTGAGGCCCACCAAAAGAAGGAAGGGAAGAGCCACTTCCATAACTTCTAGGAAGAAATTCTGCCAGCTGGGTGGACAAACAATGGTAATATTTGTGAAGTATCTTAAAATGAGGAAATCCCTGCAAACATTTACATGCTCCTGCAATTCTCTACCCCACCAAGGTATAATATACCTGTTTAAGACAGGAAGTGAAGAACAGCTTTTCCACCTTTGCAGGATGGATGTACATAAACTGGCTGCTGTTGACCATGGTATCCTAAACAAATTTCCCACCCTCGTAAAATGTACCTAAAGCCTTCCACTGGCAAGAAGTTTGGTTCCCTCCTTCTGCATTGCTGCACTAAACACTGAGCTGGCCCAGGGGAAGATCACCACCCACTGCATCAGTGCTTCTTCAGAAGCCTTGATTCTGTTAATCAGCCCGTCTTTCATCCTGGCCTTGTTTGCTGAGAGAGCTACTTCAGAGAGAGAGGTACAACGCAGGAAAGTAAAAATAGCAGCAAGTTTCAGCAAAATGTGGCACTTCGTGCAATTATTTTTTTTTTTGCTGTTTGCATCTCCTGAATTTTCTTTTCCTGACAAGTTTAACTCTTGTGTAGAGACCACCACACACACACACAGATTGAGGCTAGTGAGCGGCTCTCCTAAACAGTGATGGATCAAAGAGTTATATTCTCAAAGTAAGCAAAAAATGGCTGAATCTGAAGTACAAGCGTTCATGAGATTTAGTATTCTACACAAAAGGCAGTTCAGAAATAATAGTCATGGCTGATAGAAAATAACATAGGCTGGCCAAAAGGTAAACCATAAACAAACTAGTGTACCCCTGTGGGCAGACTCTGTTCTGGTTCAGAAAGGTGCTGTGCTTTATCTAACAGCTCCGTACATTGCAGAATTGATGAGAAACTGGTGATAGCAAAGTGGCGACCTGCAGTGTGTGACCAAGCAGCTACTGTGGAAGACACACTTGCATGCCCTACTTCATGCTCTCTGCATGGAGAGTGCACAGCCTTTGAAAAAGCTTGGGGGTTGTGTGTATATTCTATCACAATTTGACTTCATGCTGCCCCCCTAATTGTGGAGATAGGCAGAGAGATGGTATCGCTTGGGTAGGGTGGTAGGGATGGAGGAGCCTGGCTATGAGCTGGCTTGGTGGACAGCACCAGGCACTGCAAAGTGTGCAGCAGCTCACCTTTGCCATCAGAAGGCAAAGCCCCAGAGAAAGCCTCTCCCCACTTTTATCCAGGTGGTTGCCCCACATCACAGCACCCTGCCCTCCATGGGATGGTGGGGACAGGGATGGTACCCCTCCTCCCTGCTCTCTTGCAGAGGCTGGCCAGGATGGGGATAACAGTCAAAGTCAAAAGAAAAAAGGTTAATTATATTTTTCATCATGCATCTTAGCAACCACACCTACATGAAAATCTAAGTATAAGATCTTTTACCCCCCACCTTTCCAAGCAATTAGCATTCTGAAATAGAGGCAAGAAACAGGATGGTGGTGTCAAAACTGACACGTAGGAAGAACGTTTCCTTTTCTCAAGGGTACACCAAGCTGGCTGAGAACAATTTCTGAACTTTCTCCTCCCTGTGGAGAATTGCCTCCGCAGCAGCTTTGGTAACTGTCCAAAACCTCCTACTTTTGGTGACTGGCACTCTGCTGGCAGTCGACGCCCAGAAGGTCTCACATTTCCTAAGTAAGGAAGCCCCAGCCCCCATGGACCGCTCTCCAGTGAAACTAGGTTGCTCAAAAACATCTGAGAAAGAAGGCTGCCTGTTTGAAGTAGAGAGACTGTCTTTTGGAGCACAGTAAAGAAGAAAGGCAGCTGATGACATATTCAGTGCAGCGCTGGCTCTGTCTGAGCCTTCTTTTGTCGGCCAAATTTTAGATTAATCTCAGTCTGGTCTCTGAATCTTGTTGGCAAGTTTTCTGGTAAACTTCAGACTTAGAAGAGGCTAAAGAAGGATGCTAGCCAGACAAATTTATGTTAGGGTTTCCAGGTGTGGCCAGCAGTGCCTGGGAATATGTTTGTGAAACTGGAGGCTGCTGTGGGAAATGTGGGGTGATCTCCTCCAGCACTGCACATCTCCTCTGTGCAGGGTGAGCAGGCAAAGGCCCCTGGCTGAAACTCGGCCAGGCCTATGTAGCTGGCTGTGAACCCAATCTGGATATGCTCATGAGCTGATATATCTTGAATAAAGACTGAATCCAAGGCCTTTGCTTGTGCTATGTTTTCCTTCATAAGAGCAAATGATGACTTCTTTTTTTAATCTTAGCACCCAAGAAATGTTATTTCCACCCAACAAGTTTGCTGCTCCAACATGCAGATGATGACTAGAGCAGACAAGGCATCGCCATGTAAGGAGGACTGTCACTGGGGATAGCAGGGAAGATTGAGTTGGGAAGGAAATGCCTGTGGGGCTCCTTACACAAGGGAAACCAAAATCTCTAGAGATATCTCTATAAAGATATCTTAATTACTTCACGTTTACTGACATTTGCCCTCTGAGTGCCTTGTCGGACTGACAGCCTTGTTCTTTTTCTTCTCTCTGTGCTCCACAAGGCTGGGACACTGCCTAATGCCAACTCATCCAAACAATCCTTCCCAGAGTGCCTACTTGTCCCTGCGCAGGGTCTGGAGACTTGTGATCAATTAAAACAAGGCAAAAGGTCTTGTCTTGAAGGTTCTAATCAAATTCTCTTTGGTCTCCACTTACCTTAGCAGTTAGGTTAACAATCCATCACCAATGGGCTTGCAGGCCTAGCTCTGTAAGTGTGCCTGAATAAGGCTGTTTTCATTTTCAAGGCCAAACCTGAATTTCTGAGGCAGGCAATAAGCCTGTGATTAGGCCTTTAGAGTAGTTTGCATTTGAGAAGATGCAGTAACTTGTGGAATTAATCACTAAACCTGAAGTTGACTTTTCTGGTCAAGATTAAGAAGAAAGTAGCTGAGTGTAGGAGGATCACAAAATATGTTAAGCATAACAGCAACAGAAGGTCTGACCCAGCCCTATGAGTTTGCGGGTTTTACTTTCTTAATTGCTATTCTTTCTCTCAGGAGCTACCAGGACAGCAAGGCACTGAGCTTTTAGCACATGCTCTCCAGTTCTTTCATCTCATTCTCACCCTCAGCCACAGCCAAATGACTCTGCCTGACCCTAGTGAGCTTGAGCAAGCAGGGGTGAGGAACCCTTGCTTGCTCAAGTCCTCTTTTCTGAGAATAGGGAAGGCAGAGCAACACTGGGCTGCACAGGATGGCTTTCACCTTTCAGACCTGACTGTGGATGAGCTCTCACCCCTCCGCTGCTTGCTCCACAGGCCAATGAGCAGAGCAAACCTGTTTGAGACAGAGACACATGCTCCTCAGTAGCTGATCCATGCTGGTGGAGAGGACTACTGCAAGAGCTGATGAGCTTCCCTGACCCAGTGGCCAACCCAAACTGCTCTTTGTTAGCTGGCCTTTCCTAACACACATGCAGCAGTATAATTAGGTTCACTAAAAGAACCCTTACAAGCCAGAAGCAAACAGGTCACCAAAACACTCTATTGCACACACTTGTCCTTTTAGGGGTAGGAAAATAGAAGAAGGGAGCTATGGCAGATGCCAGTCATGCTTCCTGGCATGCCCCTAGAAGGGTGCTCTTGCCTTGGGCATGAACCCAGCCATGGACTTCAACAGAAAACAGAACACAGCTCCCTGTTGGCTTGCGCAGTGCTCACTTGGATTTGAGGAAAGCACTTTGAGCACAGTGCTTTGCATAAGAGTAGCAGTCCACCCTGAACATCAGGGTTATCTTCTGTTTCATAGCCAATGCTCAGAAGGCCTCATAACCAGCTTGTAAGCACTGTCTGTGGATAGCATTGCCTCCTGGACTACTTGCAGGAAAGGCATCACAGAGCAGACCTGGGCACTTCTCTTGCCTCGTAGCTGTGTTTAAAATTGTGCTTTCTGTGCTCTTAAAGAGAGAGGTTCCCAAGAGCACATAAATACATTATAAAGCAGCAGAACATTCAATAATTAATTTTCAGCAAGGAGAAGATTTTATTCCAACCAGAATGACATAAAAATCCTTTTGGATTCTCGCAGTCTGTAAGTGAAAAGATGAGACAATTCAATCTAAAGTCTTTTGTGAAAGAGGATCAGACATGATCTGATCCTCACACAGTGATATCCTTACTCCATACAGGAGGAAATGCAATTTCCTGTGCTGTTTCTCAGTGATAGAAGTAGAGAGTCCACAAAGCAGCACAGCCCTTTCAGTCCTTTCCTCTTATTTTGTAATCAGAAATTATCTTCCAAAGTGCAGTTCCATTGCAGCAATCCAGAGAATCATCCCACTTGTTTCCACCAGCAGTATGCTGTTTGCTCTTTCGTAGTGTTGTTCCCTTCTCATATACAGCCAACTGATAGCTGGGAAATGGTCGATTTATACTGTATTAAGGCAGAAAGAGCTGATGCATTATATTGTTGGTACTTTGCATGTATTGTGAACAGCTAAATAATTCCTTTGATGAATCACCAAATACAAACAGAGATCATGAAGGACTCAGTCTTGGGATAAGTAACATGATAACTCTACCTGGGGATGAATAACCCCTTCCACAAGCATCTTGGGTGACATATGGCAGTGAAGCAGCTGTTCCTGTGTCAGGAAAATGCCTATATGATACAGATGGTTTAAGAGATGAAGCAACAAAAGAGGAGAGATTTGCTAAAGACACACAAAACCTTCGTGAATAAGAAAACTGATACAAAGCTAGTTACTATGCGTAGTTTTCTGCATACAAAGGTGTATAGGATTCTGACTCCATGGCTTACAAACCACCTATACTAAATTTTATTTTTCATTTATCATCTTTATTAATCTTACAGCTCAAAACCCAACAGCAGATAAATTACTAACCCTATGCAGTGCAGTAATGTAGTTTTCTTTTGTAGCTGGGTTTTATAATGCTTCCACTCTGTTAGCATCCCTAGCAAAACCCACCAAAGGCAGTAGACTGCCCACAGGGCAGCATCTGCTTACCCCACTCTTCCTCAGCTCAACCCCACCAGACTCCAGCCATCAGCAGTATGTTCAAGGGTCAGACCCACTTGGTATCTAAGGGTCTGAGTGAGGCAAAAGAAAGCTGAAGAGCTGCGTAGCCCCCAGACCACAACCTAATTGGTAAAAATACCACTAAAAGCCAGGCACACCAGCTCTGGGTGCCAGTGCAGAGGTGAAAGCCAGGAAGACTTCAAGTGAGGTTGGCATCACTTCCCCAGTTTATCCAGAGGATGTGGAAATCACAGACGAGGAGGTTCTCCTTTGCTGAGAATACTGTAATTAAAATGCAGTAATAAGGGTCTAATTACTGCATGACTGATGGCCAGCAGCTGGGTTACTGACATGTAGCAAGGCCTGAAGCGGCTACAGGCACAGAGTGAATTCGTACCCACTGCCCAGCTAACCCACCAGCAGCACCAGGAGTGAGGCGGCACGCAAGGTGCTCTCACAGCACTGGCTGGCTCTTGTGCTGTTTCTGTGATCGTTATAATAGTTTTTTTCCACATTGGTCATAGCCCAGTGATGTTTCTGGTGGGAAAAAGCCACCTCTATTTTGTGCCAGCCTTCCATGAATTTTCATGGCTGCTATTCCAGAACTCATTTCAGTGAGTAGTATCCTCAGAGTTCCCCAGTCTGAAATGCTATGTGTTCCTGGAATAAGGATGCCACTTATAGCTAGAAGCATTTTTCATACATTACTTATTCATTATTCTATGTGATGAATGTAGGAGGTGTTATGAATCCTTGGTAGGAGATCTGGAGGTAAACTCATTTGTTTCTAGTACTATGTGATTAAAAAGAAACTCTCTATTTGCTTAGGCAATGAAGGCAGTGAATTTCCCTTATCACTGCATGGTGAAAAACTTGATTTCTTTCATTTCCTCCATCAAGGAACCAGTGACTGCCAGCACAAGCACAGTGTGATCTGTTCAGAAGATATGCAGTTGCTAGACTAGATCTGCTCTTATCACTTGCAAAACACAGAGCCAGGAAGTAGGCAGTAAAGGGATAACATGAAGTATTTGGGAGATAAAATCTGCAGAGAGTATAAAATGAAAGATTTAATCTAAGCCTTACCTTAAAGACCTGGGTTTGTTTTCCTGTCTACTATTTGCTGCCCAAATCCAAATGAAATGTTGGAAGACACCCATGACATCCTCATAGGCAAGTTCAGGAAGTGTGGACTGGACAGGTGAGGTGGATTGAGAACGGGGTGAATGTCAGGTCTTGGAGTGATGTGGTCAGTGGCACAGAATCTGTTTGGAGACCTGTAACTATCAGTGTCCCCAAAAATCAGTATTGGATCCAGTATTGTTTAGCTTATTCATCAGTGAATTTAAAAGACTGAGTCTGCTGATGACACAAAAGTGGCAGGAGTGGCTGGTAGCCCAGAGTGCTGTTCTGTCACCCAGAAGGATATAGACAAGCTGGAGAGATGGGCAGAGAAGAACCTTCTGAAGTTCAGCAAAGGCAAATGCATGTTACTCCTGTGGAGAAATAACCCCATGCACCAGTACAGGCTAACCTGCTGGAAGGTAGCTCTGCGGAGAGTCAACCGGGGGTTCTGGTGGACAAGAAGTTGTCCATGAGCCAGCAGCAATGTGCCAAGAAGGCCAACGGTATCTTGGGCTGCACTATGAAAACCATTGCCAGGAGGTTGAAGGAAGTGATCCTCCCACTCTATTCTATTCCGGTGAGGCCCCACCTGGAGTACTGTGCCCAGTTCTGGGCTCCCCAGTACAACAGAGATATGGAGTAAGTCCAGCAAAGGGCTACTATAATGATAAAGGGTCTGGAGCATCTCTCATACAAGGGAAGGCTGAGGAAGCCAGGCCTCTTCAGCCTGAAGAATAGAAGACTCAGGGGAGATCTGATCAATGTGATCAAGTGTCTGAAAGGAGTGTGTCAAGGGGATGAGGCCAGACTCTTCTCAGTGGTGCTAGGTGATAGGAAGAGAGACAATGGGTATAAACGAAAGCACAGGATGTTCCACCTGAACATGAGGAAGAACTTCTTTACTGTGAGGGTCACTGGGCATTGGAATAGTTGCCGAGAGAGGCTGTGGAGTCTCCTTCCCTGGTGATATTTAAGAGCTGCCTGGACACAGTCCTGAGCAATGTGTTCTAGGTGACCCTGCCTGAGCAGGGAGGTCAGACTAGATGACACCCTGTGGTGACTTCCAGCCTCCATCATTCTGTGATGCTATGGGACATTACATTTGAGTACAAGCAATGTAGAGTTCAAAATCACCTGTTTCAGTAGTGCTGTCATTCAGGGGTTTGTTTCTGTCTGTGACAGAAGTACAGACCTTAACAACCAGGTGAGATAGTCAAAGGTTTCATGCCGATTTAAAGGGGTAAGTGAAGTCACATATTTTTGGTTTCTTTATAGTTCTACAGTTTCACATTTCCCTTAGCACAAAAGACCCCAAAACAAAAACCCACAAACCCCAGCCACTTGAAAAAATACCCAGCCCTTACTGAAGGTGAGCATGTGGGTGGCATTCAGGAGGACAGACACATAAGAATAGGACTGGTATTTCTCAGCAAGGAGGATCTAAGTACCTGCGCAGGCAGTACTGACAGCTCTATCTGGATGTGGAATAGAGAATGAAAAAGATGATGATGCTCAGAGCACCATCAGGACTTGTGCAGTAGCTCAAAGCCATCTCCCAGAGATGGGAGGAACATAAGCATGACACAAAGAGATAGAGATGGTAACATTCTTAGGCAGAAGACATTCCTCCAGAGGGCTGACGCATTCATGGTGATTCAGTAGCTAATCACAGTGGCCCTCAGAGACAGTGGAGATGTTACGCACCAGTATCCCAGTGCACATTCCAGCAGTGGATATACTGCTGGAATCACAGCTTAAAAATGCCTGGAGTGCTTTAACCACTTGCTCACCCCTGCTGTGCTCAGCCCTAGACTCTCCCTCTGCTCCATATGCCTCTGCCCAGCTCCCAGTGCCCAGCTATCATCTGCCCTGGGCAGAAAAGTACTCCCAGCACCAAGGACTTAGCAGTAGTTGTTTTTGCCTAGATCTTTCCTCTGCTTTGTTTGCATGGTTTCACTTCTGTTTGTATTCATCATGCTCCCTTTAATGAATTGTTCTGCTTTGTTTCTTAAAATATTACTTGCACAGCTACTTTGCTGAGCATCTTAGTGCTGGGGAAAGCACTGGTATGGGAAGATTTGGGAGTAAACTATCCTTTATTCAGTTGTACCTTGGAGGCTGCTGAGCCTGCAAGCTGGGCTTACCAAGCTGCACAGAAAGACCCGCTTTTAACAGTCTTGTTCACCAAAAATCAATGCTGCTCCTGCGGGTAGGAGCTCTCCTCTGCTCCCAAGGCATGAACAGGCTAAGGAGCCATCAGGAATGAAGCACTGCAGACTGAAACTGAGGCTCGAGTAAACAGTATAGTCCCACCAGCAGTAATGCACCATGCATGCAGTTGTCAGCATTTTGGTTTCGGGCTAGCCTCCTGAGCTTTTCTGAGGGTGAGAAAACAGCTGGGGTCTCCCACCCTCAGCTTTCATCCTGAGCCCATCATGGTGCTTGCAGATGCTGTGCAGAATGCAGCCAGCAAACAAATCCCTTGGTAGGAGGCTTTCAAAGTCCCAGTGACATTCCCCACGACAATCCAGCAGTGGTTGCATCTGAGATGGCCACTGTGTGAAGCCTCACAACCCACAGTGGTGAGAAGCAGACAAGGCTGATGAGGGCTGGAAAACCATGAAGGCATCTCAGATCATCCTGAGAAGGCACAGCATCACATCCTCAACTGCAGCATCCACAACTGCAGGGTACGAAACAACCTTGTGGTTGACAACAGGCTGAAGATAGGTGGAGAAACAGCTTTTCCCATTATGGCTTTTGATACAGTGGGAAGTGAAGAGGAAGGGTCCAAAGACTTCAGATATGTGTATCTTGAATCACCCCAGAGTAATTGGGAAATGAAGCCTGCAGATCAGCCCTATTAAAAGAAATGAGATTTCAAACTACATGAGAAATAAAAATACATTGTTATAGCTTTCTGAGCATGTCTTTACTGGTATAAATTCCCTCCTCTGCTATCAAACAGTGGGAGTTGTTTTTTTTATTTCTGTGGCAGGAATTGAGCTCTAAAGACAAATTTTCTATTGCTACACTTTAAAAGGATGCCAACAAAAAAGCCCAACAAACAAGAGCAAGAAAAGAACCCTGAAAATGCCCAAGGTCAGAGAATACAGAGCTGTACATATTTTTGATCTACAGTTAGTATTCTTATCTAGGCATAGAAGACATAACTTTTCTCTTTAGAAGTCAAGCAACTAATACAAATCTACTATGCTGCAGAGGAAATGCAAATCCCATGAAATCACTGTGCCCTGCTCTTATGGTTGGGATTTTGGCAGAGCTCTGGCTATAATGCCCTAAGACTGAAGGCACCTTGTAGGAAGGCTGTGGGCACTGCAGACAGCTCTGTCAGGCTTGTGAGCAAGGGAAGTGCCCAGCAGAGGAAAATCATGAGTGCAGCTTCTTACATGACATTAGTGCATTCACTTACATTAGTGCATTCTCATTAGCCAAGCACCAGCTCGTACTGGCTGTGCAACCTCTGAATCTGATTGTGGACTGGAAGTATGGCTGTTGAGAAGTGATGGATTTACAGAACTCCAGAAGTTGAGTAGGAAAGACCCACGGGTACCCCAGCTTAACTGTGAGTACATCTGTGCCAGACTTTTCCCATGAAGGAAAGGAGGAATTTAAAAGGGACAGGGAAGGAAGGATTTTGGAGAGTTAGTCACATAGCATCAGCTAATATAAGACCCCTGGCTCAGCTGAGACTCGGGCTCTGAGGTCTCCTAGCTAGATAGGATACATCAGAGAGCCGCTTCCTGACAGAAAGAGATGCTGAAACCCCAAATTAAAGCTAAAGTTAACCTGAAGTTGAAAATCTCTTTCTTGGAGAAGATCCCTCATAACATTCTGACAGGACATTTTCTATCTTGAATAACCATCTCAGTGAAGTTAAGTAACTTTAGTAGAGGCAGAAATGCCCATCAGTTACAATTTCCACTTGATCTGAAAACTGTGGTCAAGTGCGGAGTTGGTAGGGCCCGTTTCACCAGTAAACACTCTCTCATGAACACTGGAGAGTTGAGAAAACACAGGCACAGTCCAAGAAAATGTTAACCCACAGTCATCAGACAAATCCATGGCAGTGAATGGAAGAAAATGATTTATTGCTGGTGCTACTCTGAAATTGTCCTTTCAGGACACAACCTGACCATGGTAGCACAATTGCCAGGAGGTCCCTGCCTGACAAGTCCTCTGCCTCATTGAAAACACTTCACTCCTCCTGACAGTCAGTCTTCAAAAAGCCAGAAAAATGCTGAAAGGTGACACAATAAAATAATTGCAGATTATTGCAGCATGTGCTCAGTCGCCTTATGCATATCCGAGAGTATGTTCTACATTGTGTGCCCCCTCATCACAAAATAAACCCTCAGCTCTTTTCCTCACCAGCAGATTTTTGGCAGCCAAGGAAAATAAAGTGCCACTGACCATCTTACTCATGGAATAACTTAAAAGGAGAAAGTCTTGGTGTTTGTGCTCATTTTTGGCACAACAAATGCCTGATTATCAAAGCAGCCCAGAAAGGCGGTGAGGACACTGCTTGGTGTTGCCTGGGGTGTGTCCCAGCCTGTGGTGTGTGGTGTGGAGCAGCCACGTCTCCCCAGTAGAAGATGGTGTTCCTGCCATTATCACCATCACCATTTGAGGAGGCAAGTGCCTGGGAGCTCCCCTCAAGGGTCCCCCCATACTCCTCAGAGCACCCACTTCCCCTCCCTGTGCCAGGCCAGGAGATGTTTGTGACTGCAACACTGACTGGGGACATCAGTTAAGGACACAGGTACAGAGTTGAAATGCAGAAATGTAGAAAATTAAAATAGTGCTGGGAGAGACCCGTAGAAGTTAATTCTCTGCCCAAGGCAAGACCACTCTAGGCAGATTTGCTAAATTGTTCCCTAAAACCTCAGATAACGGGGATCTGAGCCTTTCCCAGCAGTGTGTCCAACTGCTCCATGGTCTCCACCCTTAAAAAAAGCTGCCTGCTGCCTAAAGTTTAACCCAGCTCTGCCCTGCTGCAGTTGAACACCAAACATCAATACAACATTTACCTTTGAGCAAATATATTGAATCTATGTATATTTTAAAGAAAGTCTATTGTAAGGGGTTTTCTGCTTACTTTTCTTGAGCAAGATATTTAGTAAGCCTTTATTCACAATAACCTCAAGCCTTTCCCCTGAATTCCTTGTTGTCAGTCACTTGTCAAAGGGATGACACAAGAGCAAAGGTTGATCCAGGAAACAGAAATATTCATGTGTGAAAAAAAAGTTATGGTTTTGAGTCTAACATCCCCTTTTTGAAGTGAAAGGAGTGCTGTGGTTTCATATCGTACCCTCAACTTTACAAGAGCTGTGGAACAGAGACAGGCATGTGTCAAGAGGTGGATGTGATGAACTGGCTGGCTAGGCTTGCTGCAGGGTGCATGGCTCTGGAACTCCAACTGGATGGGCAGCAGCATACCTGCCATGCACAAGCAGAGCCCTTGCTGAAATCAAGGTATGGATGCTCCTGGTCCCTCAAGACTGGTGCTGCCTGGCACCCCACAAGTACCTCTCCCTGTCCTCAGCATATTTCCATGTCAAGCCAGGGGCTCTTTCTGTATTGTCCTGCCCTGACCTCCCAGCTGGGTTTGCATGAGGAAACCGAACCACACCTGATACTTGTTGCTGCCAGGAGGGGAGGTTTCAGATGCTTAAAGTGTTTCTGCAGCCCTTGTGCTTGGCACCAGTTCAGCTCTGCTTGTTGCTGGTCACTTGTGCTAGAGAGCATTTGATATCACACTGTACACGGTGTGTAACAGGGATACAAGCTGCTGGGAGGCACAGATCTTGGTGGGAAAAGTCTTTTTGCACATGGCAAAATGAGTTACTTGTGGTGGGGAATCACATCACACATGATCTGTCCCTGGTAGTTTTCACAAGCAAAGGAAATACTTTCCGTAAGTAAAGGCTTATTAAACCAGTAATAAAGAAAATGGAAGGCAGAGAGATTCACATCTCAATCAGCCCATATTCAGTAATGTGCAGTGCCCAGCTGCAAGTGCTAGAGCACAGCAACTAACAGTGCAAACAGATGATGCTATGTGGTATTGCTTTCAGTAATTGCAGCTTAGATATGTCTCACTGAGAAATATCAAGGGAAGTCATAAAATAGCAGTGAGTTGTTTATTTGCATGACTGTCCCAGCAGGAGAACGCTCTTTTGCACAAGGTTTGAAATCCCAGGGAGGACAGGGTGTAAACAAGGGAATGCTCACCCGAGATTGAGAAGTATGGTCCAGCAACCCCAGCAGCCCCCAGAGTAGAAAAACTCTCCTAAAGGAATGTTTTCCTTGCCTTTTCAGCATCACAGGGAGGTTTTGACACAGAGTCTTTCTGTGCATTATCAAGACTGTGGCTGACGTAAAACATTTGTTAAAACTTTAAAAGCCATTTCTGGATGGCAATAAGAGGCAGAACTCAGTGACTGTGTGGACGTTTCTGCTGCTGTTTACTTTACAAGGGTGTGATACCCTTTTTGTGTGGGAGTTGTGAATACTTATTCCTTGCTGGCATATGGTATACTGGAGCTACTGATGTCCTACTAGGTATGAGTATTTTCTTTAGCTTCTTGTTCAATGACCTCCTGAGCATGCAGTGCTCACCTTGCCATCTCCATGTGTCATCAGGGCTCTGGAGCAGCAAGATCAAATGTTCCATGGTGGATAAACTAAGCCCTCTGATTTTATTGTGTGCTTTTATCTGGGACCTTAGCACTTCATGTTCCTGCTGGCTCCATGGGATGGTATGAGGTCCAAAGCTCTTTCCCTAAAGCCAGTTTTCCATAGGTTTCTTGGTTATAGTCTCTGCCTCCACCTAACTCAAGACATCTACACAAATGCACTTTGTGCATAGTACATCATTTTGGTATGTGAAGTGTTTCATTGACCCTAAATATGTTATAGATGTTTCTAAACATCTTCACTAGAAGGTAAGCTTCCTGTCAAGTAAGTCATTCCCTGAATTTAACACGGATTGTGAAAATAGGTCTCTGCATGTCTGAGAGCAAATGAATCCCTGAGTTACACTGCCTGAGTCTCAGCAGGATGAATGTGCCTCCTACCTTTGTGCTGCTGCAGGAGCATCAGGCTGCAAAAGCCTGGATGTTGAAGAAAGAGGTCAGAACAGCAGGTGGGTCAGGAAGGGTTTAAGAAAAAAAAATACCCATCAAATATGAAATCCTCTGAAAGTACATGAAGTTCTCTGCCATTAAGGAGGAACAGCCCCAGGATCAGCATCAAGATTCTGGGTGTTATAACGCTGTTCTTAGACTCTGAATTAATATGTGTGTGAGGAGCAAAGGCAGCGCAGCTGTGCCAGAGCTGCTGATGGTGTTTCCAAGCCATGTGGTTGGGAGGCACCAAGGGGAGCAGCTGAGGTCTGATGGGCGAGTTCCTGTGAAGGGAGCTCAAACCATCAACACCCTTGCTATGTATGGCAGGCATTTCAACAACTGCCAGAAAGCAGCTGCTGGCAGAATTCCCTCAGGACACTACCTCTAAAGGAGGATTTAGGAATTGGGAGGGGACAAGAAATTCTTCACTGTGAGGGTGGTAAGGCACTGGAACAGGTTGCCAGAGAAGTTGTGGATGCCTTGGCAATGTTTAAGACAAGGTTGCATGGGGCTTTGGGCAACCTGGCCTAGTGGAAAGTGTCCCTACCCATGGCAGGGGATTGGAACTGGGTGATCTTTAAGGTTCCTTCCAACCAAACCATTCTATGATTCTATGATTTATTACCTCCTTGTGTATTGTATCATTTAGGGACATAATCGCAACTCAAATCTTCATTTTTATATCCATGTCAGCATGGTTCTATTGGCAGCACCTTTCAGCTTTCAGACTAGAAAATTCTGGTAATCTTTAGTAAGATTTATAATCTAAACTAGCTGAAGTTAGAGGGGTCACTGAGAGGTGTAATATGTAGTCTGTTGAAGTTGGGTGAGCCAAATTCCTGCAGTTCAAACTGAAGCTGGAAAGTCTGTGCCTCTCCTCAAACTGCAGCACAAGTAACTTTTTGCTCCATCTTCATTAAACATGGGAGCTCTGGAGTGCGTGGCCTGTGTTTGCAGAGCCTGAGTATAATTGCATGTAATTTTTGACTGTGATAAAGAATCTCTAACGATAAAATACACTACGGAAACACAACAGAGATAAGATCAAAACAACTTGAGATTGGAACACTTGAAGTCTTGGCAGAGAATTTGCTTAGGAAGTTTACATGGCAGGGAGGAGTGTGATCCCTCAAATGCTGGGGATTACATTTCCAAAATTACAGCAGGAGTATGCAATAACAGCTCCATAATATTTTGATTAGGAAGGAATCAAGTAACATACTGCTGGATGCCGCTACCATAGCACACCCATTGGCAACACCCTCTTTAAAGAAAAAGGAAAAAAGAGAGAAAAAAAGGGCGGGGGGATAATATTCCAATTGCTTAAAAATACATAGGCATAAAAGTCAGTGCTTAGAGGAGACATTTGCTTCTTCCCTTAACACTATTTTCCACCTTGAACCCATCAAACAACAATCTGTGTTTACAGAAACCCTGTTGTAGCCAAGAAGGAAGGCTTCTCAAAACTGTTGCAGTCAGTGATGGTTTCTTTGGATCTAACTAGTCTAAACAGGCTTTCCTCCTTTGCTTTTATATAAGTTCCCAATACCTTTCATTCCTGCACAATCCCATGAACCTAGCACACTTCACTGGCTCTAGGTTCTCAGACAGTGGCATGCAGTGGCCTCTTCAAGTTTGGAGAGGACAACTTGGTTTTAATGATTCACTTCTGACAGTCTTGGGGTTGAGGACATTTGAGGCTAAGCTTTAACATGGAAATGTAGCAGGAACTGTTCTTGCTCTGTGGGCTGGCTTGCTTTTGAAACAAGGTTGTTGGGCATTAAGTAGCCCTATCAGTTTCTTTCATGAGTGCCCACCCCGTCACCTAAACCAGAGAAGTGTCCCAAAGGCCATGTGTCAGCCCAGGGCACAGATGGAAGGTGGTGTGTTATTCTTTCCAACACTGCAATATCAGCGCTCTGCATCTGAGTTCTTTCATCCTGCAGGGACTTTCTTGCTGCATGTCATGATATACCATAGATGTAGGTTGAGCAAGAGAAGGTCCACTTGAGTCTTGTCTCACTGCAACTACTAATTTCTTACTTTCTCTCACAAATATCAGGAGGTTTTGAACATGTTGTTTTGTGTCATTGCTAGCTCTTAACAGTTTTAATGTGGAAAACAGGGAGTGTTTGTCCTTATCTCCTGTGAGTAGTCTTATTTCAGACAGAGCACCTACCTCGCAGTGAGAGAACAGACTCAGAAGATGCTGAAATCCAGAAGAACAGGGTTATATTCCTGACCCCTCCATTATACAGTTTATATAATTAGACATAATGACAAAGATAGTACTTTGTATCTGGCGTCCGGTCCTCCCACAGACTCCAGTAAAGTACTGCAGCTTTTCAGGTTCTCCTCCCCAAGTATTCCTATTGCTAAATATTAAACGTCAGCAGTTAACAGTAAAACTGCTCACATATAAATGATATTCCAGCAGGATGCCTTCCAATCCAAACTAAATCTTGACATCTTAAAACTGTCTTTTAGCAATAACTAATCTACTTGTAGTAGGTCACTAGAAAATACACTGCTTACCAGTTACACTATATTATCTGCTAAGAGAAAGAGGCTCCAAAGTTAATTTTACCAATCCTGAATCCCTCATGAGTACTGTTGCAATGCTAATGATGTTGCACAGGGAACAAAGAGAAAGGGCAGTATTTTCCAGAGCTACAAGAGTTGTTACAAACTTAAGTTCAGACACATAAAAAGGCCGTGAGTGAAGCACAGTGGAAAACTATCACAAAGATCTCAGGAAGCATTGTGAAACAGGTATTTCAGCTGCTTTCTTGCGTGGTCCTGTATGCTTGTACATAATGTACAGGCTAAAGAAACCCAACTCAAACCCAAACCAAAAAGAACAAAGCATGCTTACACCCAGAGTGCAACTTTGGTGGCATTGAGACTCAGACTAGCTATGACTCAAAGGTCATAGGCATCAACATTTTCACCAGTAAGCACCCCCCTCCCGGAGTTTCACTGCTGACTTCCAGGGAGGCTCCAAATATCTTGGCACCCTGGCAGCAGGGGGACACTCTTCACAGCAAAAAAACATTTACGTGGGCCTTGTGGTGGTCCCATGCACCCTGCTATTGACACCAGCACTCACCTGCTCCCACCATGAGACCTTACATAGAGCTCAGTGAGGAAAATCTAACTTACAAAAAGATTGCCTGAGCAGCTGAGCCTCTCGGCTCGGCTTGTGGTACTCCCAACATACGCAGCAGTATGTGGTTTGTCACAGTCAGAAGCAGCTGTGTAACTTTATTGTTCAGCATTTACACTTATCAGGGATACTGGCCACACCTAAATAGTCTTGGAATTCTGGGCTTTAATTATTAAGGTGTTCAAAATACTTGCAGTGCTTCTAGAAGACACCTATAAGTGCCTGTAGACAATGCCTGATGGAGCTGGCAGCCCCATCTGTAAAGGGAAATGTAGCTGGGGGTTAAGGAGTGTCACCAGTACTTAGCATCACTCAAAGAAACTAAAGAATTAATTACTCTATCAATATCTATTTATAGCATCTCTGGATAACTAACAAAAGAACAACAGAAACAAGTTAGTAAGAAAAAGACAGGAAAAGGAGATGTTTAAAAACATAGAATCATAGAATAGTTAGGGTTAGGACCTTAAGATCATCTAGTTCCAACTCCCCTGCCATGGGCAGGGACACCTCACACTAAACCATGTCACCCAAGGATCTGTCCAACGTGGCCTTGAACACCACCAGGGATGGAGCATTCACAGCTTCCCTGGGCAACCCATTCCAGTACCTCACCACCCTTACAGTAAAGAATTTCTTATATCCAATCTAAACTTCCCCTGTTTGAGTTTTAACCCATTACCCCTTGTCCTATCACTACAATCCCTAATGAAGAGTCCCTCCCCAGCACCCCTATAGTCTCCCTTCAGATACTGGAAGGCTGCTATGAGGTCTCCACGCAGCCTTCTCTTCTCCAGGCTGAACAGCCCCAACTTTCTCAGCCTGTTTTTATATGGGAGGTGCTCCAGCCCCTGATCATCCTCGTGGCCCTCCTCTGGACTTGTTCCAACAGTTCCATGTCCTTTTTATGTTGAGGACACCAGAACCATACACAAAACTCCAGGTGAGGTCTGACGAGAGCAGAGTAGAGGGGCAGGATCACCTTCTTTGACCTGCTGGTCATGCTCCTTTTGATGCAGCCCAGGATACGGTTGGCTTTCTGGCCTGCAAGCGCACACTGCAGCTGGCTCATGTTCATTTTCTCATCGACCAACACCCCCAAGTCCTTCTCCGCAGGGCTGCTCTGAATCTCTTCTCTGCCCAACCTGTAGCTGTGCCTGGGATTGCTCCAACCCAGGTGTAAGACCTTGCACTTGTCATGGTTAAACTTCATGAGGTTGGCATCAGCCCACCTCACAAGCGTGTCAAGGTCCCTCTGGATGGCATTCCTTCCCTCCAGCGTATCAACCGAACCACACAGCTTGGTGTCATCGGCAAACTTGCTGAGGGCACACTCAATCCCACTGTCCATGTCACCAACAAAGATGTTGAACAAGACCAGTCCCAGCACCGATCCCTGAGGGACACCACTCATTACTGGTCTCCAGCTGGACATTGAGCCATTGACCACAACTCTTTGTATGTGCCCATTCAGCCAGTTCTTTATCCACCAAGTGATCCACCTATCAAATTGGTGTCTCTCCAGTTTAGAGACAAGGATGTCATGTAGGACAGTGTCGAACGCTTTGCACAAGTCCAGGTAGATGACACCAACTGCTCCACCCCTGTCCATCAGTTCTGTAGCCCCACCATAGAAGGCCACCAAATTGGTCAGGCAGGATTTCCCCTTAGTGAAGCCATGCTGGCTGTCCCCAAGCACCTTGTTGTTTTTCATGTGCCTTAGCATGGCTTCCAGGAGAATCTGCTCCCAGATTTTGCCAGGCACAGAGGTGAGACTGACTGGTCTGTAATTCCCTGGGTCATTCATTTTCCCCTTCTTGAAAATGGTGGTTATATTTCCCGTTTTCCAGTAATCAGGAACTTCCCCTGACTGCCATGATTTTTCAGTTATGATGGCCAGTGGCTTTGCAACTTCATTCACCAGCTCCTTCAGGACCCATGGATGGATTTCATCAGGTCCCATGGACTTGTGTACGTTCAGGTTCTTAAGATGGTCTCGAACCAGATCCTTATGTACAGTGGGCCCAAGGTCTTCATTCTAGCAGTCCCTGCGTCTGCCTTCCAAGACTTGGGTGGTGCGATCAGAACCTTTGCCATTGAAGACTGAGGCAAAGAAGTTATTCAGAACCTCAGCCTTCTCCAAACCCAGGGCAGATTTTTTTAGACCATTTAAAACTTGTGCAGTTAATTAACTATTGTGGTTAATTAGCATGAAATCATGTTAATGATTTCTAAACTGAAGCCAATGAGAACAAAGTCAGATTCCACAATATCATGCCAGAGCTTGACCACAGTAACAAGGAGGCACAAAGTGAATAAGTGCAGGAGCACTGGTTCAAATAGCCCAAGCATCTTCGCTTGGCTTTTTCAGCTTCATTTAATGATTGATCTAATTTTTCCAGCTAAATGAAGCCACATAATGCTTAGGAGCAGAAAGCAGTCACATTATGATGTGTGTTAAAGAAATGTGGAGTAAATGCTATGAGGAAATCCTTTTGTGATGATAGTGAGCTGCCTTTCCTGGTTGCAAGGAAATGTGAAGCAAATATGGCAAGACTTGTTTCTCTGCAGAATCAGAGTGATGCCCCTGGGTGAAGGAAGCTTGAGTAGTACTATGCCTGGATGGAGTAGTTCAGAGGCCCATTTTTGGTAAAGCTGCAGATGGCTTGTCCTCTTGATTTCTCCAAGTCTGTTTCTCCAGACTTGACGTAATGGCTTGTGAAGAGCATCACAGAGACAAACTTGTCCCTTTAAATCAGTGGGCAGGAGGACACACCATCTGTGAAGAAGTGGGCATGAGTTTGGAGCCTGTAATGAAAGTGTGCTCTGCAGGAACCACGCTTTCGTTATCTCTCTTAGAGACCTTCGGCTGAAAGAAGAGTCTATGTAAGTTTTGAGAGGGGATTTTTCCTTTTAGTTTCTTATTTCATGTAGCCTCACAGGAGATAGATACACCAAACAGACAGCAGACCTTCACAATAACAGATTGCAGACAGGATTAGCAGGGTTTGACTTCACCTGAAAGATCTGGCTCTCCTGTTGGTGGGCTGGATGCACAGGCTCCCTCAAAGGGGACTACTGTGATCATTACTAAAGAAGGTCACAGAAAGCTTAACCTTTGGCAGACAGAGCAGGATGTTTTAGTCTTTAGCCCCTTTGGGGGGGGGGAATTGAAGAATTGTACTGCTCTTCCTCAGCTTTACAGGGTGGTTTGTTTGGTTTGGGTTGTTTCACATTCAAGGACATAAATGCTTGACAAATTATACCTAGTTCGGTGTGATTTGGGGTAGCTGAGCATCAGATACATCAAGCTGAAGCTCCCAGAGCACTTTCTTCTATTCAGGAGATCTAGAGAGAAACTTTCCCTTGGAAGATTTTAGGACTCTCTGATGCATTTCTGATTAACTGACTGCAAGTCCATCAGTGGTACTCACTCCCAGCAACTGGGAGAGGAGACTTGGGCCCTATATAGGGGGTTGCATGGCTGCAGGGTGGGAAGGACAGGCTGCTGGCATTTGCTCTGCACCCTTTCCTGGGGAAAATGAACAGTTACAGAACTGCGAGGTCTGGAAGGAAAAGGAGGCGGGTTTATTGCACAGGACAGGGAGCATTAACCATTCAATCCTCTGATAAAGTACTGTATCAAAAAACATGCCACCAAACAGCTGTGACCACTGGACTTGCTCTATATTGTGTTAGTAATGCAAGTGCATATAGCAGCACATATAAATTTACAAGGCACGCAATTTATTTGCATTTATTCAGCCTTATTCTGCCTCCAATTGGATATTTGCCTTTTCAGACAAAATTTGTTTTAATGTGAACACAATCTTCATAAAATAACTGAGACAAAAAATGGCCCCCTACTTCTGGCACTTTCTGTGGGGAGCTTGATTAGAGAGATCTGACATAAATAACTCAGCATCTCTGCCCCAGCCACACTATAAGGTTACCACAAATGAAATCATAAGTTGGATGCACACTTTTGCCTTCAAGGAACAAATGTCCCCTAGATCCCATCTGCCACCACAGCAAGAGGGGTTTAAGCTTCTGCTTCTGACAATAAATCAGAGAAAAAACCTTCCACGGATGTGTATGCTGCAGGATGGGCTATTTTAAACAGATGAGAGCAATTTCAGAAGAGGGGGTCTTTGGGGCTGTGCAGGGAGCATGTCTCCTGTTCCATTCCTGGGGGGTTTCAGCACTCCCCCAAAAGCACCTCCTCTTGCAGGTGCAGACACTACAGCACCCTGCCAGTCCCCCAGCACACACAGTGCCTGCTGTCAGCATGTCTATCCACCTCACATTACTGTCAGATGTACACACCAAGCCCACACTGGAAGAATTCTTAAGCTTACAAGATACATGAAATCTGTTGTTGCTACCATTTGTGTTTGTTTGGGTTTTATTTTTAAGTAAATTATATTTAATGACAATGCCTGAGACACAAAGTACCTTGTTTTCATTTTAATTAGCAATTATGGTTGCTAATTAAAGCAATACCAAAATAATTGTGTCATAGTACAAAAGTAATGCACGTATTTCTCTGTGCCAGAAAAATAAGATTATGTCCTCCAGTCATAGTTCCAGAAAAGATAATGTGTTACTAATACTTTTACAGGGCTTAATTTAATGTGTGTAGGAGAGAGAAGAATTGTGTAGCTTTTGTTTTATGGTGCACAATTGATTTATGGACACAATGTCACATAAAGGTGCAGAGAAAGATCACTGCAGTACCTGTTCTTAGAATCACAGAAACAACTAAGTTGGAAAAGAACTTTAAGATCATCAAGCCCAACCATTAGCCCAGGACTGCCAAGACTACCACTAACAAGTAAGTTCTTCATCTGCATGGTTTTTGAACACTTCCAGGAATGGTGATTCCACCAACACAATTAGCCAAAGAATCATCTTTAAGTGATCTCACATTCCTCTCTTGTTTTTTCAAATCTTCTTTGTATGCTAAAATATAATGTTATTCTGTTGGTATGGATTTTCTTTGCCTAGAGCCTTCATATAGACACATTTCGACCATTTACTCAGGGAAGCACTCATCAGACAAGACTGATTACCTGCAACCAACTAAATAGGCTTTTTCTTAAGAATAAAGGCACATTCTCCACAAAAGCTAATTCATGCAGCACAACTCTTTGAATATATAGTCTAGCAATACACAAGAGTTGGAAGTGGCACAAAAGATCCTTGAAAACACTTCTAATTGATTAATTCAGCAGGGTAGAACTGTGGAAATGATTGATCTTAGTCTACCAGACCTCCCTCTGACCTTTTCAAAGACTCTGCTGATCAGTAGTTGAATGGACTAATTTGAATCCAAATGGTAATACGACAATAGCACCCAAATTCTTTAAAGCAAAGTTTTCCCATCATTTTCATGTAGCAAATAGGTTGCAACAAAGATGCCTACCCTGTTTTCTTGCTGGGCTGTCTGATTAGCACTGCAACCCACCTGCGTATTGTACAGAAACAGCATTTTTGTGCAATCCCCATTTAGGTCCTTCCTGCTAGAGTCACAGCAGTACATGTCTCATTATTCAGCATCTCTGTCTTCTTGGACTGCAATAAGTTCTTTTTTCTTCCCATTACAGGTGCATGAGAATCACCACAAAAGTATGAGTGAGTCCAGCTCCCAGGTTAGTCCCAGTTAGCAGTGAGACAAGCTCATGCAGTTGTACACAAGACAATCAGAAATAGAATCATAGAATAGTTTGGGTTGGAAAAGACCTTAAGATCATCTAGTTCCAGCCATCTGCCATGAAATGGCTTAACTGAGCTTACTACTACAAGCAGAGAAGTTAATTATCAATAATTAGCTCACTCAAGGGCTGTGGGCTTACCTCATGTGGTTAAAAAGGAGTGGGTTTCTAACATGATGCCAATTTTCATTACAGAGATAGCAGAGATAATATAATACCAATTTTCACTACAGAGATTTCATTACAAAGATAGAGTGGGTTTCTAATATAATGCCAATATTCATTACAGAGATAGTAGCAGCTATTACTCATCTCAGCATCTAGAAGATGTGTCAGTTTCTCCATTCTTGCTGAAAAACTTGCTGAAATACTTTGGTGTTTTTAATGAGCATCTGGGTGTATTAAAACGATCCCCTATGCATGTTCAGGTAAAATATTGGTTACTTAAGTTTTAAGTTATGGTAGATTTATCCCACACTCTTGCACCAGGAAAGCAAATGAAATAGAAGCAATTACGGGCAAACTGAACTGCTCTGTTTATGTTCTTTGTAGAAGGCTTTTTTCCGGATTCAAAGGGATTTGACATTTTTGGGTTAGACTTTAGGAACTCAGTGCAGGATCCTAGCTTTGTACTGCTGCTCCAAACAAGAAACGATTCAATTATGCAGCAGCCCACTCCTCCCCAAAACTAAACCCTCTCAGATACTGAACTCCCTTCATCAGGTTTTAAATAGAAAGGATAAGTAGGGTAAAGCTGGTTGTGGGAGCTATTTTATCTTCCATATTTTCCATCAGACAATTCCTCTGACCTGGCTGGGCTCTCAGGTTGCTGGCTGTGTTTTCTCCTGCTGGGAGATGCTGATTTCTTTGCACCATGTGGATGACCAGGAGTGGGAAACAGAGACACTTCTGCATTGCAGAGCTCTCCTCTGTAACTGAGAGTCTAGCCACTACTGTGCCAAGATTTAGTGAACCAACAGATGTTGTTTTTAGTATAAGGTTCAAGTTTTATTTCAGATTTTATATTAAGTAAAAGGGCCTAGTTTCACTGAAGTGTGGTTGTCTGAAAGGACTATAAGGCTGTTCATCTTACGCAAAAGTATATAATGGTTACCCCTGCTAAGCAGTTTTACAAACTTGGTGACAAGCTTATTGCTATTATTTTACTGCACACAGTTTCCTTAATACTTCCAACATGTTCATCTTTTTTTCAGTTTTGTCTTAGTGGTCTAAAGTCTGGATGTTAAAAACAAGATTGAAAATTTGACCTTAATTTCTTAGTTGTTTTTAAATATGCTAGTCTGCACCCAGAGAATTCACCCCAGCAACCTGACTTCTCCAACAGAGCAAGAAGTGTAACATTTTTGAAAGTGGAGAGTTTTGTTTGTCATAAACACTAAAGCACCTTTTGCTGAGTATGTTGGAGGATAACCGATATAAAAATCAGAAGTGAAGAGCTCACTTCAAAAAAATTACAGTTCTAAGTAAGTTTTTTTTTTTCAATTTTAATAGCACAATGGTAGTATTTCACTGGAGGTCTGTATTCCTCCCAGAATTTGTGTGATGCATCCTGATATTCCCTAGAGCTGTCCATCACTTAGAAAATATCTGCATTCCATTATTTAATGCAGATGCTTTACAAAGACTTCTGTCATTCAGTTTCTCCTCAAGAGAAACACCCAGCACTTGCAGAGCTACTAGAGCTGAGCTGCAGGCAACTACAGCCCACACTGGCTTCTGAAGGTGACTTGCAAAGAGGACTTCAGGATGTGGTGACTGATGGAAAGCTGCCACCAGCACTTGGGAGCTTTGACAAAAGCAACTGCTGCCTATGGCACAGGATCGTAATCTGCAAGGGATTAAAAACCATGTCAACACAAACATCACTCTATAGTGTCACCCCAATGACATACTCATCCTACTTGTGTTTAAGTCTTAATTTGACAACACCTAGTTTGGTTCTTCCTCAACTTTTAAAATGAAAGTTACATGCTTTTATCTGGACTTCTCAAACCAGATGCTCAGTGTGGTGACCACTCCATGCCCGGTGAATGCAGTAATGCTTTTAAGGCTACTATGTGTCCTTTGCATTTTTTTAGCCCTGATGTCTTCCACTCAGGCATAATCTGTTGTTTCTTTTCATCACTTTCTCTTTGCCTTCCAGCTCAGTTTTCCAACACGTCACTCTTTACCCAGATCGACAGGATTAACAGAGCTAAAAAGCTTAAGTAAAGCAGCCATTGCATTTGGCACAGGTTCACTAGTGCCTATGCTGCAGACACTGTAACCACTCTGTTTAAATGATCAGCTTTGGATGAGCTGATAATTTTTACAGCTGACTGCTAAATCCTTACCTATTTTGAATGAAAAAAATAGGGTTGAAACCCTCTTTATAAGATTATTACAAGTGGGATTTATCTTGACTAATTTTATCCATCCAGAAGTTTTGGGACTACCTTAAGCCTATACTGTTCCCAGGGAGGAGAAGAAAGGAACTGAGGATAGCCAGCAGAGTAATTCAGCAACAGTTAGTGTTACAGCAACACAAAACATCTATATTATTCCATTTCCTTTGTCTTCAGAGCAGGAGCTAGGCACGTTACACTCCAACTCAGAGGCTGTGCTGCACTCTCTGCTTGTGAGAAGATGCTGAAGGGCAGAGCCCATCTCCTCAGTGTAGTGCAAGGCTCATGCACCCCCTCAAAGTGGGATTTATGCAACATTGTCCCTATGCCCAGAGATTTAATTCCTTTGGATTTATGCAAGCAGTTACCAAAGCTATTTAGCACAAGGCATTAGGTAATGTAGCTTGCTCTGAAGACGTAGGGTTTGTGGGTTTTCCACATGTTCAGCAGAACAGTGAAGTCATCACTGTATGAACATAACAGCTTTAATGCAAAAAGCAAAGGGAAACATTTGGCTGTTGGACAGAGTTATTTTCTTGCACAGCCCCATGTATTTGGCAAGTGTCGTTTCATGCCCAGCTAAAACTTCTAAGTCCTACAAGTGTTGGGAGAAGTCTAGTGGCTCAACTCCTTCCTTTCATGCAGCAGTTGTCTCCTAAGGCCAAGGCATCTTTGCCAAGACTTCACAGGACATCTGTCAGCTTGTGCTGTATGAGAATGAGGAACAGTAGTGCCATCCCTGCCATTCCAACAAAAGCTATTGCCTCAGCACAGTACTTTGTAACTGATGTTGAGCATGAGACCACTATCACTCTGCATGAGAGTTAGTCAGATTTCCTGATAATTCAGCTGAGAACTGCAAAAGTTTTGCTGTATCCAGAAGGATGAAATGGAGGAGGGTTTATATGCTAAGTCTATAATTATAAAGCAGAGCATAGCCCTCAAATAGAGGGGGAAAACCAGAAGCAAAATAACTATTGCTACTGGTTTAAGTCATGAAAGTTTTTGTTTGTCTTGATTAGGCAATTGCAATTATCACCTGTTTCCTAGAAATTCTTAGTATTGGTGAATTATTATATGTTATGTAAATGTACCTACCACCTTTTCACTGCCGACTGCCCTGACAGGGCTGTGCCGCAGCCTCACCATTAGGCTGTCAGGTTCCCTGATTGTAATGAGTAATGACAAAGCAGTTCCAACTTCTCTGAAATGCACCTTAAAATGAATGGTTGAGGTGTGATACTAAGAAAACCAAAATGAACCATGCAAATGTTCTTGAGGTCATTTTCAAAGACTTACTGATGTGAAATTCTCAGTATTTTAATTGGTATTCAAAATGTACCTACAAACACGTTATGATTTTCCACTCACTGAAGGATTGAGTCTAAGCATTCCCCGGGCACAGCACTAACAAAGGCTCTGTGGGAAGAAGTTTTGCACAGCAATGGGTGAACATTAGTCATATGTATATATTCTTTCATCACGTCAAAGGTCTGGGAAGACAAAGAGCCATGCCTTAAACAGTTTTGAAATCCATCAATCTGCATCGGTCTTGCATAGACCCCTCTGAGTAGAAAGGCATTTTGCCCACGCAAGTATTCACAGTGCTGCATGAGGAGCCATGCCTCCAGGTACATTACAATATGTTTTCCAAAGAACATTGCCCTGAAGTAAGAGGCAAAATATAGCTCTTGTACCCAATATTGCATACAGTCTGTCTACTCCTCTGCAGGAAAGCAATCTCCTCCTCCTCAATTCCTGAAACAAAAACACCGTTTAAAACTACGTAAGTACCAAGAATGAGCAGGACAAACATCACACGCTTTTTTAATTGCCATTTGATGGCCAAAGTAGTTTAAAGCCAGGCTCACTTGTTAGATTATAGAATATGTCCACTTATAAATACGAATAAGATTTCTGTACTGTTTTCTCTAATAACAGTGACTTGTAAAATTATTTTTTCCTCTATGAACCAATTACACATACCATGAAATAAGGTAGGTTTTGCTATTGTGTGAAGCTGTGCAGTTTATATACAAACTGTGGGTTTGCCTTTTTTTTGTGTCATCACATTTTTGCTCCTGGATTCTTGCTTTTCCCTGATTTTTGGTGGGAACTGATTTATTTCTTTTTGACTTGGAAACAAATTGAAATGCATAGCAGACATTTTCCTGTCTAAATTGCACAGACAGTTTGAAGCAGAAATAATAAAGGGCTGTTCATAGCATTACTCTAGTAGGCCTTGCTGCTGAGGAGAAAAAGTTCCTAATGATTAATACTTCATGAGATTTGGTCAAAACTTGCCACTGATTACTTGCTTTAAAGTTTACAGGTTGTGAAAGCTACATCAGCACCCAGAAGGATATAGCTTTCTAGGTCCATCCTTGGTGGGCAGAAGCTACGGATGGACCACTAACACTTGGCAATGCTCCAGGATAGGTTGGTGGTGGCGACAGGCAGCGGTGCCAAATGCTGGATCCAGACCTGGACCAGCATGGTGCTGCAGGTGGCCGGTGCTCATGGCAAGAACGTGTGGATGGGCATGACTGTGTCTTGCCTCCCAGCCCCAGCTGGGATTATGGCTCTAAACAAGTCACTTCATGTTTCTGTTGCAGCTTCCCCACCTCTTCCCTTCGACCAAATGGTGAGAGTGATACAGGAAGGGGTATGGATGGGTCCAGCAAAGATTAATAGCTACAGAGACCACCCAAGACCAAGAGCCTTGCAACCTCTGAGCACCTGACTGGCATAGCAAGCCATGAAAAAACATCTGAAACTCTCCTCAGCCACACAGCCAGCAGAATTTCCCAATGCCATCTTCCATGAGGGACACAGAATTCTTTTTCTTCTTGTGAAGTCTTAGGTTTTTTTGTGCAAACCCCATCTGTTAAATTTCAGGCAACCGCCTCCCCACAGATCCGAAGGGCTTTAATATGTGTCGGTGGCCAGAAGCCAAGTACATTTTGGGGAGTAGCAGAGAACAGCTGTTTTTCAGACTCTTCCCAGCACAATTTTAAGACTTGCTCCATGAAGGTATTACTAACATGACTCAAAATCTGCTTCTAACCCTGGCATGAGCAGGACCTTTTTGCCTGCTTTCCTAAGGAAACATACATGTGATGACACCCTGACCATTGGTATTTTTTAACCCACTGGCCAGCTTCAAACAAATCTAGCAGTCAAGCAGCAGTCTTGCAGACCCCAAGTTATGACAAAGTTCATGAACTGTAAGTGGCTGGACCAAGGGATGTGAAAGAAAAAGCAGGTTAAACTGTGTGAGATCACAGAGATCCCAGGAGAGGGAGATGCTGTGGGTGCCCACTTCAGAAAAACTTTGAAACATTCTTCATCTGCATGGACCCTGGAGCATCCAGCAGGAAAGCAGGTTTACTTAGTTCCAGTATCATTTTTACAGTAGTACCTCTGTCCAGTGCCTCCCACAGTATTGGAAGCAGTCATCTGTGAGGTGAAAATAATCAGTTTTGTGAATGTCAAAAGCCTCTCAGAGGGACTGTCTGGCGCAAGCTGCAGTTGCTTTCCCTGGGCTGGAGGGACAGCCGCATCCAGTGAGGGAAGTGTTGCTCTCCATTTGAAAATGTGCCTTTGTTCAAGGCAGTGTTTTTGCCATGAGCCCACGTGCCTGCAGAGAGCTTCCTTGAGGGACTCAGCTGTAAAACAGGGCCATAAGGGCAGGCACAGAAGGTCTGCAAAGTCCTCCGGCTGTTTCTTTGAATGACTGTTTTAATAAGAAGGTACAGTGACAGCCTGTGCTCACAGGGACCTCAGAAACCAGCCAGCAATAGCTTCCCTACCAGATTATTATATTCATTTCATTCTAAACTGCAGACTTCTAAACAGAAGTACATGTGCTTAGAAGCACATCTGCTGTTTTACTGCAGTTTTGCTGCAATGCCTTACAAGAAGGCAGCCAGGGAGGACAAGTTGAGTCTGTACATGATCATCTTGCAAGGAGCAGGACTTCATGACTGGCCTCAGTACAGATCACAGAAAGCTGTGCTCCTTCACTGGTGCAGACTAAAGCAATCTAATGAAAGACACCAGAAGTTATTTCGAGTAACAAATCCAACAAATACCCTTCTAAATGATTAGCATTTTTTCAGACTCATGAAGAAATAAAAATAAAAACATATTTCTCTTTTTCTTTCTGTTCAGTCCTGCAATGTTTCCCTAAGCCAAACGCCAGATAAAAAGAGGGGCTCTGAGAGCTGTGCAGAGATAGCACCATTGTCAACCAAAGAAACCTCCTTCAATTATTCAGAGTATCCGCTGTTCTCAAATTTCCCAGTCTTATGGCTTGAGCTAAGTGGTGCTGCATGCATTTGGCAGTAGTTCTTAACTCAGGGGACAGTCCAAGGAAGGAGCATATGTATTCATAGGATAATTAATGCTTAAAGTGAATGTTGTGGGAAGAATTTTCCATATACATTCACAAACTATCTGCCAAATATGTATTTGTGAAGAGCAGGGAGCTTCAAATGGAAAATATAAATGTAACCCAAAGTAGACAGGAAACAAAACTGCTTCTTTTTTAATACTTCATTGACAACCAGAAAATCGATCATAGCTGTGGCACAACAAAATAATCACAAAGCTACAAGCATTGAAAACCAATGAGCAGCTGAGCACAGTCAACCAACAACTAGGAAAATCAGTCTTTCTGACATCTACCAGTAGCATTTTGAACCTGAAAGGCAAACTGGAGTTTAATTCATGACAAAACTATATTTAAGAAGGTAACTGTGAGAGCTTCGTGTCTGTGCTGCGATACCAGACTTACAAAAATTCAAACAGACCTTGGTGTCTCCATGGATAAACCAGAATAGTGAAATGACCTGAGCTTGGGGCAGAGCTGTTGACAGACAGCACGCTCCTTTTATCATGTTTATCCTTTTGCAATGCACTCTGAATAGCATTCTCATTCCAAGATCCCTTTTACAATATATCAGTTGCTTGATAGTACAGACATGCTTCAGTTTGCCAGCCAGCCCAGCCCATCCTCCTGAGCCCCTGCACTGAACCTCCTCAGGGGTGATTAGACACTACAGTTGCCTGCACCAGAGAAATCCCCTCTGTTTCCTCAGTTTGTCATAGATGTATTACCCTTGCTGAGACTCTGCAGAAGCACTGGCAACATTTCTCTCCAAGGTGCCAGCTGAAAGGCAGACTGAAAAAACAGCCAGAAGTGGCTGGGTTTCCACACAGCAGCACCCACTCTAGTATATAAGGTCTGTCATGGAAGGCAAGCAAACTACCTCCAGTAAAAACCATAGTGAAATGGTGAATAACGTACTGCAGCAGCTTGCAGCAAGGCTATACGTTAGGTCAGTGATGGACATGCCTTCTACCAGCCAAAGAAGCAGGGAGCCTCAGGACATGGTCTGCACTGTGATGTTTCACATGTCACTGATCTGGTTATGTTCCTTTCGATCAATCTTCTTTTGAATAGTGCAGCTGGTCAAAGAGCAGCAAGTATCATTCTGCATTTTTCCATACTCCTCTTCCAACACACAAACCACCCTCTCTTAAAACACTCTTACAAGTGTGCAAAAGTGCTTAGCCATGTTAGCAAGGGACCCTGATTTCAAATCAGCCTTTGCCAGTGATGTCCCACCAGCCAAAGGTCTTTGCAGCGCCCATCAGCTCCCACCTCAGGGCTGTAGAGGATAGTCAGCCATGGCTGTGTCCCTGCCCTTCCGCCATGCCCTCAGCAGCGAAGAGCCCTGGGTGGGCTCTGGGGGACCCTCTCCGTGCTGGCACGTTGTGGGATGGGGACAAGCCATAGAGGGCAAGGGCACAGGAGTGGAAAAGGGGGACAGGGTCGCGAGGAATCAGACGCCACACTTACTGCAGAAGCGCCGCCGCCGCCGGGGCCCACATCGCCACAGCCGCGTCCGCACCCACTGCAGGCACGGCGACAGGTCCATGGCCCGAGGGGCTGCCCGTCCCCGGGGCCACCAAGGCCGGCCTGCTCGCCGCCGGACAAGCCTGCGGCAGCCCCGGGCCAAGCCGCGGGCCGCCGGGAGGATGCGGCGGGCAGCTGCCGAGGCCCTGCCGTCCCGCTGTCGCCATGCCATGTTTTATGCATGAAGGTGACGGGGCGTAATTTCATCCTGATTCTCTGCGCCTGGGGTGTACGTGAGCTCCTGCGACGTGAGGGAGCCATGGCATCCATCCCAGGGGAGAGCAGCTCAGGGGAGATGGGAGTCTGCCGTGCTCTTGGGGCTGGGGAACCTGCCTGTCAGGGAAACAGGCGTTGGTCATCCTCTGTGGTACTATCTGAAGTTCATCCATCTTCAGGTCTACCAGTGCTGCCCATGGTGTGGGCCCCAGAGTGAGAAGGATGCAAGGATATCGGGATGCACTGCAGAAACCCATGTGCCCTCTGGTCACAGAACCACAGTCTGTGAAACCTCAGCCCCAGTGCTGCAGTGTGCGGAAAATGGGGTGCTGAGTGTTTGAGCACAATAAAGCTTTAGCATGTCCATGCCAGTGCTGCCTGGGTAGGGGTGGTCATATGTCTCTCTCACATTCTAACCTCACTTTTGATGTTACAGCAATCCCCAGAATGCTGCTCATAACCCTGTCACTGTTGTCCAATGCACTTGTTTTGTAATGTGACAAAATGGTCTCTCCACCAATGAGCTGACTGTTTAGACCCCTGATCCCATACCTATAAGCTTTGCCTCAGCAAACAGATTTATGGGGTTTTACCTTACATGCTCCTTAGATCACAAGAAAAAGGTTACTCTCCACACACACTCCCCCAAGACACCCTTTATTAGGTAAGAGCAAAACTAAGAAGTGGGTCTGGAGCACATGAACTGCGTTGCAAATGCATAGGCAGTGAACTCTTTGGCAGGCCCCCTGAATCACAGACTCATAGAATGGTTTGGGTTGGAAGGGAACATTAGAGATCATCTAGCTCCAGTCCCCTGCCATGGGCCTTTCCCTGCAGCACGTCCTGCTGTGAGACCACTGAAGGCTGGATGGGAGGGCAGCATGCCCTACATGCCCCAGCATGCACCAATGTAACTGGAGAGCAGTGGCTGGCAGCGTTTCAGGTTTCCTTGCTGCCTGAATCTCATAGTAGGGTCATCCAAAGGACCATCATCATGGATTTTTTGTGTCTGATGTAAGCAGGTAAATCTTGCATTCTCATTCATAGTGATGGATAAACCCCAGCAGATGCATTTGAGCTTCATTTTAAAGTTCATTGGATTCATCCTCGTCTGGAATAAAAATAGTAGTTTGAATGCCTACTGGAAACATGAAAGACTGATATTTACCCTGAAGTTTGTGTTAAAGCTTATAGGTGGATCACTGACACTGGGAATTCACACAGGATTCAGTATGACAACCCAAACAGCCTGGAAATTTAAAACCAAAACTGCAAGTCACTGTCAAGGGAAGAAATTAAATCCCATAGAACCCCATTATATTTTGTCAGACAACAGTCGTGTCAGATTATTTGGAGCTGAGCAGGAATGAAAGTAACGGTTGTGCAGAAACACTGAAAAACATGAAGGATTTGCTTTGAGCCTTGAGTCATTGTGCAATAACTTCATTTTGAGACTCATCAGGGTGAATTAGCCACATACTGTGATGGACAGCACTGCTGGCGTAACAGGGAGCAGCCGACCCTGGTTATTTTCTCCACCAACATGCTTCTTTTTTTTCCCAATGGGCACCATCACCTATTTCTCTTCCTACCAAGAAGGACTCATTATGTGATGCTTTGGGTCTGCTGAAACCATTGCTGTACCAGACTGGAAGGAATTCCTGGATCATCATGTCCGGTCTCCAGCTACCTTGGCAATCCCAGCATATCTCCCACATTTGATAAGTTATACCTCAGAATTAATCTGCCTGCCTTATTTTACATGCGAAATAAGCAAATACAAGTTGAGGGGACTTTAAGTGGTGAAGAGTCACTTTTGGATTAGCATTCAGCACAGCAGTGATCTCAGTGTCATCAGTTACTTGCAGTGACTTTGATGCACATAAAGCAATAAATGAGATATACCACCAGGTATGTGTGGGCTGGAAATAGAAATTAGATCTGAAATTAGAAAGTTATGATGGCTTTGGTGTAATTTATGCTTTAAGAGTGCTTATAATTGTCTTTTTAGAATTGCACAGACAAATAAGTAAGAGCAATGAAAGACACTGGCTATGTAACATTCAATGTGGCTTGTTTAAGGAAAATACATTATGGTGACAAGTATATTTGTGCTGATGATAGCTTGTTTTCTTCAGTATTTGATGTTTGTTTTCCTCAGGGTTTTTTTTGTTGTTTTTTTGTTTTTTTTTTTTAACACAGATATACCTAAGCTTAGAATAAGGTGTATATATAGATATATTTTCATTTCAGACGAGGCAGAAGTCATCACTTTTACAGCTGATTCTTTCTATTTCAGTATGATATTCTTCATAACATTCAAGGTGATTTGCATGCAGTCATCTCTCACCAAAGTGCAAGGGAGACATTCAGAAGAGCTTAATTATGCACGTCATTTTCAACACCAACCCCCCTCCAATTTTCCTCCAACTCATCTTTTGTAAATGAATGATGACATGTCAGAGTCACAAGGCAGGACACCCAGTACATGTGTCTATGCGTTTTACTTTAACATCTTGGTAGAGTGGAAGAGACATGCATTTGCACAGCAGAAAAAGGAACCGCTGATGCAGTTTGCACTCAGTTATATTGCTCCTGTAAACCCAGTCAGCCAGAAAAACCTTGGCAACAGCCAACAAAGGCAACAGCCTTCAGTCATTGTAGGGTTTCCAAGGTTAAATATAACCCCTCAGTCTGATGCCTGTCAGTGACGCCCCAGCAAAATGTGAGTTTCTAATGGCTGCTACTATTCCTCAAGAAAGACAGACCTCTTGCAGACCATGATGGCTACAAATTGGTGCCTTGAGCCCTGACATGTGGCCCTACTAGTTTTTTACTTACGTGCTGCTGATTGATAAACAAACACAGTTAATGCACCTTTTCCATCAGCAGAGGGATCTGCTGTGGGGCTGTTCCCCCAATTCTCTTAAACATTTTGAGATACTCTGATTGTAGTATCAGCTACAGTTTTTTGAGTTAGCAACCCATAAGCCTGCTAAATGTCAGAGCATTATATCTCAGCCTGTCAGATGTCTATTTTGATGTATAGTGGAATTCAATCTTATTTAATGCTTGAAAGCAGTTGATAAAATGTGGTGTTAGTGGATGTCAGGAGTACACAGTGCACCCAGTGATGGAGTAATTAAGAACTTCCACATAAGCCATTCACTCTGTGTGCTTCGGTGCAATGATTCAGTCAGTTAAATCACTGGGTAACAGGGTTCATAAATACTGCGTGTGTGTGTAAACCAAGTCAGTATTGGTGGCTCAGGATACAACCCCGGTAGCTCAGCTCTCAAGGTGCAGCGCAGCGCAGTGCAGTCGTGTGCTGTTCTTGTGCCACCTACTGACCAGTTCCTTCTAACTCTCAATTCATCATTCCCTTAAACAGAAAATTGTCCAGTTTGGTTTTAAATGCAAATATTTGATGTTGGATTTTGTCCAAGAAATTAATAGCTAGTCAATACAGTCAGTCTTCATGCCTTCATATTAAGCTCTAATTTAGAGCTGAATCACCTTATTCTGCACTACTTGGCTCATTACAAGAAGGTTGGGATGGGATGGCCTGTGTTAACCCGCATGTCAGATCCTATGGTGCTTTCTGTCTTTAAATATGTAGTTTCCTGCTGAAATAATTATGGTTGCTCAGATGTTCAAAAGCAAAAACTACCTGGAGTTTGCTCCTTGTCTATAGGTGCTTTCTGCATTGTGGCTGAGCTATGGTGAGGGATATTGAAACACAGGCTGCAGGCCCTTACCCACCAGATACACTAATGAAGAAGTGCTTTACTTTTGGCTTTCCAAACCCCTAAAATCAGGAACAATCCTGAAAAATTTAGAAAATACTTTCAACTTTTTTATCAAAAGTCAAATCAGTGACTAAATGGATATGTGTCCCCAAACAAAGATGTTCCTGAAGTGCTTAAAAGTGGAAAACATGTACCTTATTTTAGCTGTAAAGCTACCTGTTTGCATCTGTTTTGGGTAGATATATGCCAGATTGGTCTAACACTGTGAATTGCTCTGCCAGCTGGTGAAACAGTGGCTTTAAACCTATAAAGAGTGGCATATTGATGTGACAAGCCTGGGATTGGGGATCTTAAATGACTGTGGCATCAATAAATTATTTCCTCACAATACCAGCATCAAGTGTATTTGCAGGCTGCTATCAGAGTAGGTAGCACTTACTGAGCTTCTTGTAGGCAAAAGGACGATCAGAATGGTACTCTTTTCTACATTTGATCTTAGATGAATGTGTTGCTACAGGGCCAAAGCAGCCTTGGCCAGGCCAGGGTGTGACACTGAAGAAGTTGCTTCCAGCTGCAGTTCCTACCTCCCCCTCATGCTCTGCTCCAGCTGCACATTTCAGTGGGGCCATGACCTCGCTCTGTGTTTTAAAAAATATGTGGAAAATAAGCTTTCAACTACTTTTGTTGTTAAATGGGCTGCCTCTTGCAACGCTTTATTCAGTGGAAAGGTAAAACCGTGAAGATGGGGTGACAGGCTTCTTCATCCTCATTTAAAGCATGGTGGAAATGTCATACATTCTTTAAAAAGGACGACAAAGGGACTACGCACACATTTTGTGTTTGGGGACACAATATTTTAATTATTTAAATTTCAGTATGTGATCTTAATTAATTTTTTAACTTGCATTTTACTTGTTGGCCTGTGGGCAATTTCTCCTAAAATTAATTAGATGAATCATTCCAGAAATCTCACCTGGATGAGCATGCATTTACCAAATACATGATTGTAAAAATACTAAATATTTTTAGAAAAATAGATTGCCAGAGATTGGCAAGCATTTGCATTATGCTATCAATAAAATTGTCATGCCACTGTACAGGAAGAAGGGGGTTTTAGGTAACTATGATAGCCTTCTTGTTCTACGCTCAAGTACGCTACAGGACCTGCCACAAAGCCTCAAGCATTTAGAAATAACACAATGCTTCCCACTTGTATACATAGATTTGAGTCAGAAACACTGCAGGAAACTCACCTCTGACAAAAAAGCTTTCAAAATAGAGTGCTGGCCATGAATAACAGCAGGAGAGATAGCAGACATACCTCTTAAAATATTTATCTTAGCATTTTCCAATCAAACATTGAAGATAGAGCTGCACCACTTATGGGTCAATAAATACATATTGTATGGAGGCACAATTCTGTTGTTTCCTTGATCTTTTCCTAAACTTCCTTGTGAAAACTTGCAGGTGCAGGAAAGCCAGCTCATTAAGCCAAGCTTCCAGGCTATCCAGGCTTCCACAGGTGTGACAGTTAAACCAACTGCTATACCTTTTCAGATGGAAAAACTCGGGGTGGAGAGATTTGTGTATCTGTAAAGGAGGATGCCCTAAATGGGAGCTGCTGTGAAAGTGAAGCTCATATGGAAACTATCAGCACGACTTAAATGTAATCTTCCTCCTTGAAAAGATGCACCCATGCATGTGTACTTTTTCATGTAAAAGTACACAGAAGATCTGTGACTGTTAATAGTCTTTGTAACACTTTATTACAATGATGCTGTACTTACGCTTTCATTAGATAAGTAGGTTTCACCCTAAAGGCCTCTTAATCAAGAATGAGTATGCTTTATAAGTGGTATCCATTCCTAAACTTACTGAGCTGCCTTCTGTCTTTTCTTTTGAAGCCTGTCCCTTACTAACTCATTTAAAATACCATTTCTGATAGCCCTCTTAATCATCTCTTCTATTAATTTAATCTCATATTTCCTGGACTTAGCTTTATTTGGTATTCTCTGGATTTTTTTTTTCTCTTCTTACTCTTTTAAAACACATGTTGATTGTTAACGCATTGATATTTTCCATAGCCCTGACTATATTTTTGTTATTCTGCATCTTTCTCTTTGAATTCTTTTTGACAAATGTGAGTCCAGTACCAAACACAGTACTCCAAGAGTTTCACAAGGACTATATGGGCCATAACTTCATGTTCTTCTTTTGTATAGTTATGCTTTTGCAAGCACCATGGTGTATACTCTCATATCACAAAGGAAGCTCACACCCACCCTGTTGGTATTTTTTTTCAGTCTTCACAACTGACTTCCTGTAAGTAAATTTATTTCTTAGGATGTCATGTTTATATAAAAGTGATTATTACTATGCTTCAATAATTTTAAATAATATCCCAAAAATAAGGGATGGTAGGATGGATGTCTCATATAACTATAACATACCTGGCTGCCTTAAACCAGAAAGACATAGCACTTAGTCTACTAGTAAGATTTCTAAAGATAAATTATTATTTACCTCCCACAGTCCCTTAAGATAAATAATCTCTTTTAAGAATCCCATCAGAAGTTCATGTCTTGGAATGGATGTGAACAAAGAATCCACAGCTATTGCAGCTAATATTATATGGACTCCCTGCATAGTCACGATTTCTGACTTTGTAAAGCTAAAAAAGATACCAATAGCATGACTCAAAACCAAAGAAATGTGTAAGCCTGTATTCTAAACTATTGTGCTCTCAAACTGAGGTTGCACAAGAGATCTGGTAGCAGAGAAGTAGGTTCAAATTACTCTATAGTCTGACACAAAATTTCCCTTCCACTTATGCGTGACTCAGATGCTTTTATTTACTGACTGCCTCAGAAAAGCATGCTTGAGGAAACAGTTCTGAGCATTGTTTCTCCCTATCTCCAAAACAAATGAATGTTTGTATGAAAATAAACTTTTAGGTTTATTGCAGGGACTATTCCAGAGAATCAAAGACTTTAACTTGGTGCACTGCTGTGAAGGCATGTCAGTGGTCATCCAGAAAATACAAAAAATCATTAAGTCTGCAAAGTCATGTTTCAAACCTAGTTTGCCTCAATCCCATAGGCACATTCATCTTCTCCTGAATTAATTCTGAAATTTCAAGGCTTCAGGAGCTGAAACTTAAAAATTATACCCCAGACATTTGTTATAAAATTGCAAAAGGAGGCATTATGTCTCTCCAGTAGAGTGGTATATCATGACATAAATTAACTGTGAGTTATGTCTGAGCTTCTCTTCAAAGCAAAGACTCTGATCGTGGTTTTATTGAAAGCTTTCTGGTCTGTGGCTTGGTTTGACATGTTACCCAGCTTGCTGGGATAACTCTAGTTCAGAGAATGATAGAAAAACTGAGATTGGAAGGGGCTTCTGGAGGTCACCTGGTCCAACTCCATGCTTGAGTCAGGGTTAACTTCAGAATCAAATGAGATTTCCCAGGGTTCTCTCCAGCTGTGCTTTGAAAGGTTTCCAAGGATTAAGCTAAGAAAGCAGTGCTAGTGTCCTCTGTCTGCATAATAAAGACAGGCCCTCAGATTTTCAATCCTGAAAATTAAGAATTCCTGTTTCTTGTTCTAGACCCATACTCTGAAATGCTAGGGCTCCTCCCCCTTCATAACCAAAGTTTGGCCATAACCAAAATTGTACCCAAACCGCTCAACAGTATATTTTCCCTGGGTTCATCATCAAGAGGTGTCTCATCCTTGTCCTCCTATTAGAGCATAACTACATGTGACACCTCTTCTACAGGGCACAGTAGCACAACCTTGAGTGCCTCCTGTTGCTGCCAGCTAGTTTAGTGCTGAATCAATCCATCTGACACCCTCTGGATAGATCGACAGAGATACAATTGTTCATGCAAGCCCCACAACTTTACATTGACATGAGATTCAGTGTATGTGAAAGCATAACCCATCTCGCACAGTGCTGGAAACGTCCAGTTCATGGCAGCTGAATAGTCTAGTGCTGGAATCAGCCTTTATCAGAAGCTCCAAATGTTGAACAGTTTCTGAGCAGAGGTAGCTCCAGCCAGGAGAACTGACTCGGTTGATGTAATAGGTGTTTGGAGACAGAGCTGTCATCACCTAGCAAAGTAAAAATGGAGGTAATGCACACAAGACCTGCAAGTAGAGTTATTACTGCTACCAACCTGAAACATGGTGTATCTTGGGAGGACACACGCTATCTAGGAGCGCGCCTGCACAAGTTAAATGTTCAGTTGAAGCATATTCTCCCAAACTGGGAAGTCCAGAAGAGGCATTGCCCTTCACTTAAGAGGTTTGGATGAGTCTTTCAGCTCTTAAATTCATAAAGGTTCACACACAAGTCATCTTACAGCACATATAGCAGCAGAGCTGGGAAATCTGTGTCATTCCAATATATTTTTTGTACAGTATCTTTGACATTGTCACTGTGGGTAAATGGTCATTTGCATCATTATAAAGGTTACCCATGGAAAAGTCACGGATTATTTTTCCTGGTCATCTTTAAGTGATGACTCTTGTTCTTTGGGAGAAGTTGTGCACTGCATACAAGTAAAACAGACTGGCCTGGAGTCAGGTAATACTTTCACTGCCAGTCTCTGAACTAAATGAACTTTTCAAGAGCAGGAAGATGCTTTGCATTTTCTTCCTCACTATGCCTTTTTCTTGGGAAAATCTTTCAGTTAAAATCTGAAGAAGTCAAACATACCCTGTCTGCTCAAAATTCACCTTTGCCATGCTGATATACAAATCATTTTCATCTGATATGACCTAAATGGTTGAGTTTGAGATCCTCAGGACAGTGAGAAGAGCATGCAGCAAGCTCACTGCCCTGGACTTCAAGAGAGCAGATTTTTGCCTCTTCAGGAACCTGCTTAGTAAGGTTCCATGGGATATAGCCCTAGAGGGCAGGGGAGCCCAAGACTCTTGGTTAATATTCAGGGATCACCTGCTACAGGCTCAGGAGTGTTGCATCCCAACTAGAAGGAAGTGCAGCAGGAGGGCCAGGAGACCTCCTTGGATGGATAAGGAGCTGCTGAGGAAACATCGAAGGAAAAAAGAGGCTTATACAAGGTGGAAGCAAGGACAGGTGGCCTGGGATGAATACAGGGATGTTGTTTGGGAAGCTAGGGACCAGGTTAGGAAAGCTAAGGCCCAGTTAGAATTAAACTTGGCTAGGGATGTGTCCTGGGTTCAGCAGTAGCAGTCATTTTTCTCCTTCTTGGTACCTGGTGCAGTGCTGTGTTTTGACTTTTGGGCTAGGAACCGTTGCTGATAGCAAGTATGTTTTGAGGCACTGCTCAAATGTTTGGTTTGTCCAAGGCCTTTTCTGAGCTCATGCTCTGCCAGGGAGCAGGGGAAGCCAGGAGGAAGTAGAGACAGGACACCTGACCCAGGCTAGCCAAAGAGGTATTCCATACCATAGCACGTCATACCCAGGATGTAATTGGGAGTTACCCGGAAGGGTTGGAGCCCTGGGGGGATGGAGAAGGTATTGGTTGGTGCTCGGTCAGGCAGGGTGGGGTGAGTTATGGGTCGGTGGCTGGTGAGGTGTTGTATTCTCTTCACTTGTTATTGCCTTTATCATTATTATTTGTAGTAGTAATAGCAGTAGTGATTTGTGTTATGCCTTAGCTGTTAAACTGTTCTTATCTCAACCCGTGGGGGCTACATTCTTTGGATTCTCCTTCCTAACTCTCCAGGAGTCGGGGGATCAAGGGGGGGGAGTGAGAGCACGAGTTGTGCAGTTTGGTTTTAAACTATGACAGGATGTTAAAGATAACAGGAAGGGATTTTATAGGGACTTAGCGAATAAAAGACAGACTAGGGAAAATATGAGCCACCTCCGGAAGCTATCAGAACTGGCTACACAGGATTTGGAGAAGGCTGAGGTTCTGAATGACTTCTTTGCCTCACTCTTCACTGGCAAAGGCTCTGATCACACCACCTGAGTCTTGGAAGGTGGATGCAGGGACTGTGAGAATGAAGACCTTGGGCCCACTGTAGGACAGGATCTGGTTCGAGACCATCTTAAGAACCTGAAAGTACACAAGTCCATGGGCCCTGATGAAATCCATCCGCAGGTCCTGAAGGAGCTGGCAAATGAAGTTGCAAAGCCACTGGCCATCATATTTGAAAAATCATGGCAGTCAGGTGAAGTTCCCGATGACTGGAAAAAGGGAAATATAACCCCCATTTTCAAGAAGGGGAAAATGGATGACCCGGGGAATTACAGACCAGTCAGTCTCACCTCTGTGCCTGCAAAATCTTGGAGCAGATTCTCCTGGAAGCCATGCTAAGGCACATGAAAAACAACAAGGTGCTTGGTGACAGCCAACATGGCTTCACTAGGGGGAAGTCCTGCCTGACCAATTTGGTGGCCTTCTATGATGGGGCTACGGAACTGATGGACAGGGGTAGAGCAGTTGATGTCATCTACCTGGACTCGTGCAAAGCATTCGACACTGTCCTACACGACATCCTTGTCTCTAAGCTGGAGAGACATCAATTTGATAGGTGGACCACTCGGTGGATAAAGAACTGGCTGGATGGGCACATGCAAAGAGTTGTGATCAACGGCTCAATGTCCAGCTGGAGACCAGTAATGAGTGGTGTCCCTCAGGGATCAGTGTTGGGACTGGTCTTGTTCAACATCTTTGTCGGTGACATGGACAGTGGGATTGAGTGTGCCCTCGGCAAGTTTGCCGATGACACCAAGCTGTGTGGTTCGGTTGATACGCTGGAGGGAAGGAATGCCATCCAGAGGAACCTTGATGTGTCTGTGAGGTGGGCTGATTCCAGCCTCATGAAGTTTAACCATGCCAAGTGCAAAGTCCTGCACCTGTGTGGGAGCAATCCCAGGCACAGCTACAGGTTGGGCAGAGAAGAGATTCAGAGCAGCCCTGCGGAGAAGGACTTGGGGGTGTTGGTCGATGAGAAACTGAGCATGAGCCAGCTGTCAACCGTATCCTGGGCTGCATCAAAAGGAACAGGTTGAAGGAGATGATCCTGCCCCTCTGCTCTGCTCTTGTGAGACCTCACTTGGAGTATTGTGTGCAGTTCTGGTGTCCTCAACATAAAAAGGACATGGGACTGTTGGAACAAGTCCAGAGGAGGGCCACGAGGATGATCAGGGGACTGGAGCACCTCCCGTATGAAGACAGGCTGAGAAAGTTGGGGCTGTTCAGCCTGGAGAAGAGAAGGCTGCATGGAGACCTCATAGCAACCTTTCAGTATCTGAAGGGAGCCTACAGGGATGCAGGAGAGGGACTCTTCATTAGGGACTGTAGTGACAGGATAAGGGGTAACGGGTTCAAACTCAAACAGGGGAAGTTTATATTGGATCTAAGGAAGAAATTCTTTACTGTGAGGGTGGTGAGGCACTGGAATGGGTTGCCCAGGGAAGCTGTTGCTCCATCCCTGATGGTGTTCAAGGCCAGGATGGACAGAACCTTGAATGACATGGTTTAGTGTGAGGTGTCCCTTCCCATGGCAGGGGGGTTGGAACTAGATGATCTTAAGGTCCTTTCCAACCCTAACTATTCTATGATTCTAAATCAGTGGATGAGCAGGAATATCTGTTTTTCCCCTCTATGGTCTCATCTTTCCAGCTCACATCCCCAGCTTTAATCTGTTTTGTCTAGCTGGCACTTCTTCTCCACTACTTAGACACTGAAGAGACGAGACATTGCCTAACTACCCTTTGAGCATTTTGTTAGTACAAACCCAAGCACACTGAGTTCCTAGGAGTTAGTGTAATTTAAACAATACAAATACACCTCCACATACGAAGAAATTCTGGGATGGAGCAAGGGCTGTTTCAAGCCCATTATATTTCTGCTTCCTTGAGCTAAATAGATTTTCAGAATCCTCTTTTTGCTAATTCAACAATTAATAAACCAGAGATTTTAAGAGAATCTTAACATTTATATGCAAGTTTTATGGCAGAAGCAGAAACGATGTCCTGAAGTAGCCAGAACTCATCCTGCCCCCAGCCTATGGTGGCTCTCACACCATTTCATTTGCTCCCTAGGCTGAGGTCTGTCCTGAAATGGGCTGACGAGGGGCTGGGGACCCATGTCTAACAGTCCTGGCAATTTCCGCTTCAAGACTTGTTTTTGCCTAGGTCTTGCAAATGTTTCCAGTGGAGAAATATCATTCCTTAAATTCCAGCAAACGACTGGGAATGAAGTCTCCCAGTGAGATGATCCTTGACCTATCTTCTCCTTAGGGGATGGTCTAGCTGGAGCAGAAACCCCCTGTCTGCTGCTAGAGGAGCAAAGCCTCCAAAGGCATTTTCTCTCCCTGGGAGGCAGGAAGTTCAATCATTCTTCACCATAGAAAAACTTAAGCAAAAGATCACAAAACCACACTTATGCTTCTATTTCTGTGGCTCTTTACAGAACTAAATAAATTATAGTTAAAGAAAATTTTGCCTTATAGGGAATGACCAAATGGTTCGAAACGCCATAGGATTTTTTTCTTTAGCACTTTCTGGCCACAAGGTGTCAATCCTTACTCATAAGAACTAATGGCGGGCACATTCCCAAGCAGAGCTACAGCAAAGTTTACTTCCAGGAGCAATGGCAGTTATGGAAATAGAAAATGAAAAGCCAGTAAATGCAAAAGATGAGCGTAAATCTCAACTGCAAAATCTTCTCCTTTCAGTTTGTAAGGAGATCACGTACAGGTTTCTGCAAATCAGCGCTATTCTTTCCCTCCAGCACTCAGTGTGAGTGCTTGAATGCAGAACTGCCACTTGGAGCAATCGAAGTTCACCCAGGGAACCCAGAGGGAATTCAATGTCTATTAGCTGTGGTAAAAATATCTTTGCTGTATTTCAGCTGGACTGTTAGTAGTGTGTTAGGATTTCTGAAGGCAAAAATGCTGTTTATACAGCACCAGTTGGCAAGGGGTTGTTTCATTATTAAAGCACTGTCGAAAAATCTGGCCCTTTATTAGACATCTATATGGTGCCGAGATACTTTCCTGCAATATTTCAGTTTTAATGAGATATGTTAAAAAGCTGTACTCTTCTCAATGTGTTTCTATTTAACGAAGATGTGAAACCCATCAGCAAAAAAAGACAAAGCTCTAGAGACTCATCCAGAAACACTTAACACTTCTGAATAACAAGTGACAGAAGAAAAAAAAAGGTGAGAAAAAAAGCAAAGGGAGAGCCAGGCTTTCAAAAATCTTGACACCATATCGATGTCTAATAAATAGCCAGATTTTTCAACAGTGCTTTAATAATGAAACAACCCCTTGCCAACTGGTGCTGTATAAACAGCATTTTTGCCTTCAGAAATCCTAACACACTACTAATAATCCAGCTGAAATACAGCAAAGATATTTTTACCACAGCTAATAGACACTGAATTCCCTCTGGGTTCCCCGGGTGAACTTCGATTGCTCCAAGTGGCAGTTCTGCATTCAAGTACTCACACTGAGTGCTGGAGGGAAAGAATAGCGCTGATTTGCAGAAGAGGAAAAACACAATTTACATGGCACGTGTAATTTAGTGGTATTCTGAACTGCCTCTTTCAGTGCTGCTATATTTTTTTCTCTGTGAGCAAGATTGTGTGTGAATATGCCTGAATTTATGCTCCATGGTGGCATAATAAGGAGGGGGAGGCTGCATTTTTGTGCCCCTTTACAGATTTTTTCCATGTTTGGAAAAAATTGGAAAGTGGAGAGAACTTTCTTTCTAGTCCACAGCAAAAGAGTCTTCTAGTGCACACAGTCTCTGAAAATTGACTAATGATGGGGTGCTTTTACCCAGGTAGGGTTCTCCTCACCTTAGTCAGTCAGTCCTTAGCTCTTCCCCTGACTCTCAGCAACCCTCTCCAGTATGTACAGCCACCAGCTCTGCCAGTTTCATTGCAGTGAGTTCCCCATGTGACTGTACCAGGGCTACCAGACCCAGCAAGATGTCACTGATAGCGTCAACTGATGGCCACATGGTCACACAGGCACAGTCGGAGTCTGAAGCTTGTCAGCAGGACCCTTGATTGCTAGCAATGATGCTTAAGATGGAAAAAAGCCAGCTTAACTGCTGGAGACTTGATGGAGTTGGCAGCTCGAGAAAAGAGTTTCAAATCAAGCCTATTTCATGGGGAAATCATCATTAGACAGTAAACATTGCAAGCCCTGTGAATGGTCTCTGAGGAGAGCGGAGCAGTATTTCAGTAAGAATTAGCAAAACTAGGTGGGTCTTCCAAAGAAAGTAGAAGTAAATGATAATTTAATGATGTTGGAAATAAGCAAAGAGGATCCTAATTCTGGTGAGGCAGGGAGCTGCTTCAGGTAGGGTTGCTCTGTGTAAATGTCACAGGGAACTAAAGACTTCACTGGCCAGCTTCCACCCCCTGCACCCCTATCTGGCCACAACATCCATGCTTGGAGGGATGAATATCTCCTGCTGCCTCCACAGTTCAGCAGTTCTGGCACACATTGCATTTGTGCTTTGGCATGTGTTGCATTAAATACATTGTCATGTATTTCGTTTCACCAAACTCACTGGTTATGTGTTATGTGTTAGTGTCTGGGCTGGTCCCCTTTCCGTGTGCAATGAGGACATATGGCACATTTTCCCTGACACAGAGGCGATGGTTTCACAGCTGAACATCCTTGTTTTGGAAATCAGGCATCACAGGGCCCTAATTCCTTTGCTGAGGAAAGGAAATGAGTCGATCGGGTGTGTGCAACCGGGAGGAGTGAGGAGGAGTGAAGTCTTTGTGTTTGCAGCAGTTTTCCCCCACTTTTTGTTGAGTCATGGCTAAATAAATAAACAATCCAGGAGAGCCATGGGACAAAACCTGAAGAGCAATCCTAGGCACAGGTAAAGCATAAATAAGCTCTGCCAAAGGTCTAATTGTATCTGTGTTCACCCTGAGATGCTGACAACACACATTTTGCTGCTTATTAAAGAACATCAATTTCAGATGCCATATGATGTAAACCTGGAAAGAGATACAACTACTCCCAGGGCAGCAGCAATAAACTAAAGGTTCATGGAGCTCCTAGCTTGCTGGGAAACATGCCTACACACTGCTTTTGGAAAGGGGCAGCCAGCCTGGTTTGTGTCAACCTGTTCCTGCCCAGCCAAGGGGAGGAGGTGCCAGTACCCCTCCCTGGGAGCCCCACAATGCTCCCTGTGGTGGCATGAAGTCATCATGGCAATTGTGGCTGCTTTGTTTGCAGCTGGAATAGAAGAAAGCTGGATCTCCTCAGTATTTTCCAAGTATTGTGTTTTTTTTTTCCTGATGTCCATCTCTTCCCCAGGTGAATGGGTTTCTCTTCTCCAAACCCTGTCCTTCAGGTGTCTTGCTATCTCTGCTGCAGTTTCTAGCAGTCCTAATAGTTTCTGTGCCAGAGCTCTGACTTTGCTGAGGTGAATGCTGACTTAGCTCTGCAACTTCTATTTTCACCCCAAACCACAGTTTGCTCCACCATCTCTGCCTTATCTGCAAATATTACAGTATGCATATTGTACTGTGTACTCACTGGTTGGAGTATTTTTAATGAGGCTGTTTCTGTTTCTCATTCTCCATATTTTGGTTTTGAGTTATTGCAAGTTTTTCCCTTCCTCTCTAAATGCGCTGTAGTTGAAAGAGATATGAAAAATCCAGGACCATCTGTCTGCTTGCAGCACAGGGAGTGACACTGCCAGCTTCATGCTGCCTCAAATTGAGCTGGTCAGCCCGGCTCTGCTCCAGTGCCTGGGGACCTTGATAGGGCCAGTACAGCCTTTCACCCTCTATAGATCCCTCTGTCTGCTGCCAGGTATATTGAAGGTCATATTTGTAGTCTGCCTGTGCACCCATCAGAAACACAACTGTGCTCATTGAACAATTTAATGCAAGTTGTCTGACAAAGATTTTAGGCTTCTGTTACACTGAATGTAAATGAGTGTTAACACTGACCAAAGTTTCCTGTTATGAAGCTACCTGGGGATAAGGAAACTCATTTGTCTACCCAGATAAGCTCATCTGTACAGAAAACTGAATAAAGCTATGCCATGCATGCAGAAACAGTGCTGATATGTAGTATGTTATCCTCTTTTACTGCCCACATGATGGCATACCAAGTCAATGTGAACACCTTGTGGAGGTTACAAAGGTGACCTTTACTATTTGCAGCAGGTTAGGTAGGTCTTGTCTTTGCTAGGATTTTACATAGATTTGGCTGGTAACGTGTAAAACCATATCCCTTTGCAGTTCAAAAAAGCCTACAGTAACATTTAGCTATCACTATATTAAAGCCAATAAAATGATTCCAGAAGCCTTTGTGTGCACACTGAAACAAAGAGTCTTTCTTAAGCATAGGCAAAAAAAAAAAAACCAAAGCCAAAACCAAAAACAAAGTAATCAGCAAGGTAAAGCCAGTGAGAGACCATGGTCCTCTCTAGGAAAGACTCTTGTCTGCCTGTGTCACTTGCTGTCTCACCACAGCAAATCTTCTCTCTGCCTGCCAACCAAGACAACAGCATAGGTATTTGACATCACAGAGAGATGGAATTTTCCAAAGCTCAGAATTTAATGGGTTGTTGCAAAACAGAAACCGTTTCTGACCTCTTGCCGAAGAATGGGGAGCTAATGCTTTCTAACAGCAGAGAGCTGTTAACACATTGAGGAGATGACGCTGATTCCTTGATGGCGGTGCAAATGAATTAGAATGAGGGAAGGAAAATTGTCATCTTGTACTGAGCACCTCATAATTTTGCTGTCAGTTGAAGAGCTAAGATTACTGCCAGCAGCAGATAATACACAGTGAAAGGAACCAAAAGCATCAAGTTGCAGGGAAAAAAAGGGACGAGCACATGTGCAGTGAGGCAGGGGAGGAAGAAAGGGTAATAAAACCCTCTTCTGAATAGTAAATTAACCACTTAGGGGCAGACTGAAGACTGCTAAATGCTGCTGGATCCTTTCTGTTGAAATGAAGATGAAAAAATTAAATACAAACTCAACTCTGGCCCTGCTTTGTTTTATTGCACATAATCATACTAAACTGATGCATTTGTGCTCTGAGAAATTCTGTTACAGAAAATTGCAACCAAGGTTGACAACTGGGGAAAATGCTTCCAAAAATCTCCAATCAAATTCAGGAGTAGATTCTGAGTCCACTGGGGCAGTATGCATATCGTAATTGTTTTCAGAGACCATTTGAGCACTTGAACTTGATGAGAGCAGACACTCATATGCTGAAAGCAAACTTCAGGCTGATTGTGAAATATGCTGTTCTTGCTATGCTAGTTTATTATGCAAATCATCCAGAGGGGGAACAGAAATAACACCATTTGACCTATATCACCGACTGAAAAGTGTAGCTTGCAAATTGTGAATGTTACAGCCAGCCATACAGTTCTCTATTTGCCATCTTTATGTCCTGGCCTAAATAAGGTGGTCTGCTCCCCTGGCTAGGAGGCATTTGTAACTGAGATAAAAATGTGAACTGGAGATTAGAAACTGCAAATAGTTATTCATAAACTTGTGCTTTGCAGATCACTGATTATTTTCTGGAGAAGCATGCAAGTAATTATTTTCTAATAACAAATACATTCTGAAAGTGTCTGATCTTTTCAGTGGTGATTTGAGATTAGAAAAATGGAAGAGTAGTCTAAAGCATTCACAACAAGTTAAAAGATAGCTGTGACTTTACTGGAGCATCTGATTATGACCTCAACGTCATGACACACTGACTTGTTTTCCACTTGGGTCTTCTCACTTGGCTTATTGTATGGCCCTGCAAAGAGCTGTAACTGCCTGGTGTTGTGGGTTAAGCCCAGTAGGCAGCTCAGTCCCACACAGCCACTTGCTCCCTCCCTCCATAGGATGGGGGAGGGAATAGGAAGAGCAAAAGTGAGAAAACCTGTGAGTTGAGATAAACACAGTTTAATAAGTAAAAAAAAGGAAACAAAGTAAAACAAGTGATGCAAAACCCACAGCTGTTCTGCACCAGCTAACCAATGTCCAATGCCAGCAGCAGCCCTGGCAAACTCCTCCCTCAGCACAGCTTTCATTGCTAAACATAACACTGTATGGTATGGGATATCCCTTTGGCAGCCGGGGTCAGCTGCCCCAAGTCTGTCCCCTCCAAACCTTTTTCCCAGCCCCAGCCCACTTGCTGGTGAGGCAGCAGGAGAAGCAGGGAAGGTCTTGGCACTGTGTAAGCACTGCTCACAACAGCTAACATATCCCCATCTTATTATCAACCTGGTTTTCATTAAACCCCAAAACATAGCACCATAGGGCTGCTGCAAAGAAAACGAATTCTCCCAGCCAAAACCGGTATGACCACTCAAATGACTATGAAATGTGGCTATGGTGTGAGCAGAAACATCTTAGGCTGTTTTTGCTGATGGCATGCCATGGAACTGCACAGGCTTTCCTTCTGCGACCTCCTCATATTTGTGGTTTATCTCAGGAATTTTACAAGTGTTTTTCCTTCTGCTGTTCTCAAAGTGCTCCTTTGGCACTGCTGGCTTGAGGTCATTGCTTCTGCAGCAAAACAGCCAATGATTCTGCTGTATTGGAGAAGTCCTCTGAGCACCCTTCACCATGCTGGGAGGGGAGACAGAGTGTGCTTAGTCTAAGTCTATACACACAAATAATCTGTGCCAGGAACCATACTCAGCCCCTGGAAAGCAAATGTCTGCACTAGATAGCTGTTCTCTGTTTTGAGCCTGCCAAGTGCCACCTGGCAAACAACTCTCCATCACTGCACAGTGACTAAGATGCTCCATGTACCGTTTGAAGGCTAAGGGAGTCATTAGCATAGAAACAAGCCACCCCATGCTCACTATGCTCAGCACCCAGCAACATCACTGGGCCATTCAATTTACTCACAGAAACACAGCCTTTCTCTTCACACAAGTGGTGTGGCAGTGTTTCTCCTGCCTTTATAAAGCTACTGATGTGAATTTTACCTCTCCTTTGCTGGGGAACAGAACACCTAACTGGAGTGCAAAGTGAGGCTGGTTGGCTGTTGAGCTTCCTTGCAGCACCCTGAGGGCCACAATAAATACCAAGAATTGTTTCTTGCCTCTTCAGCAAATCAGAACCTCCCACTACCTTTAGTTCAGTGGTGGCATTTGCTCCCAAATACCAGGCAGCTTAGGAATTAGAAGTAGGGTTTGGAATTAATAATTAAAGATACTGTTTTTCAGTAAGATTGAGTAAAAGGCCATACATGGAGGCAAAGCTACTCAGAGGAACATACGTGTGTACACTGACGAAAAGAGGTTGTGTGTGTTGGTGATAATCCGATTGCACAGGATTATAATTTTTTTTGGATGATGATTTGAACCCAAAAAGCAACATTTTTTAAAATAATTTTCTCCAAATCACTGTTTACATATACGCATCCAGAACAACCGGTGTGACCTCAGCTTTGCTGTGTTACTCAACTCTTATGTTAACATCCTGTTATGGCCAGCCCAGGAAATGGCAATCTCATTTTGCCAGTAAATTCCTATTACATTGCAGTATCACATCTGATACTGTTTTATATTAGGGACATGCAACTAGGATGTTGCTGCTCTTTGCTCACATTGTTTCCCCTGCTTGCTAACTCCTCTATATGTTATTCATAAAACTTTCATAAGTTGTCCAGAGACACTGGCTTCTCCACAGGAAAAAGCCTGTGCAGAGGGAGCAGAAGCACCATACAAAATATTACTGTCATAGCCCATATCAGTGTTCAGATATCCTCTGTGAAGGAGACCTCTGCATGTTCTAGCCACATCCCCACCTTTTCCTAAAGGTGGCTGAAATTCAAAAGGTTGGTGCCTCAGTGTAGCTAGAAAGCTTTTTGGCATTTAAAATTCACCTATAACTGCTGCCAGTCTTCTCTTCAGTCACTGTGTATTCAACTTGTTCTGATCCCAAGGCAGTAAAGTCCAAGATAACTTTTCCTCTTACACTGCTTACCCTCTCTTCCCTGTCTCTCAGGCTATCACAGTGTGAGCTGGAGGGTTATGTGTTTCCCTGTTTAGGCTTAGCACCCCCTCTCAGGCTTTTAAAAAGTAAAGAGATAATAATTTTATATTAGGAATTTAGGTAAGAACTACTCCAGCTGGTGCAGTGCTGGTTTTGACTTTCAGCCTGGGAACAATGTTGATAACACCAATGTTTTTAGTTGTTGCTAAGTCATGTTTATCCTGACCAAGGACTTTCTGAGTCTCGTGCTCTGCCAGGGAGGAGGAGAAGCTGGAAGGAAGCAGGGACAGGACACCTGACCCAAACTAGCCAAAGAGGTATTCCATACCACAGCACGTCATGCTCAGAATGTAAAACTGGGGCAGGTACCCAGAAGGGCAAGATCACTGCTCAGGTCAGGCTGGGTATTGGTCAGTAGGTGGTGAGTGGTTGTATTCTCTTCCCTTGTTATTTCTCTTACGATTATTATTATTGGTGGTAGCAGTAGTGGTTTGTGTTATACCTTAGTTACTGGACTGTTCTTATCTCAACCTGTGGGAGTTACATTCTTTCCACTCTCCTACCCATCCCTCCGGGAGCAGGCGGAGGAAGGTGGGGGGAGTGAGAGAGTGGCTGCATGGTTCTGATTTATTGCCTGAGCTTATACCACAGCAATAGTGTAGCTTGATTTTGCAAAAGGTGAGATGAAGACTTGCAACACTCTCATACCTGTTTTTAAATGCTTTAGAATGTTGCATTTCCACTCAGTATTTTGCTAAGTGTATTCAGCATGTTGCTAGTAATGCCTGGTACAGAACAGAGGAAAACAGGATGCCAGTTAGGCTGTGTGTCTAGAAATTGTCTGCTTTTGCTTGCTAGTTCCACATCTGAAGTCATAAAAGTTGTAAGAATGTCTAGCTAAATGTGATGGGATATGCTAATTTCATGTGAATGCTAAGGAGCAGGAGCAGAAGCAGATGAACTCCTAAGCAACAATGATCCTGGTTTTATGTAAATATGCCTGCTGAAAATAAATCAAGAAAGAGAAATATGGAAATAGATAATAATCATAGAATCATAGCATTATTTAGGTTGGAATAGACCTGTAAGATCATTGAGTGCAACTGTTAACCCAAAACTGACAAGTCCACCACTAAACCATGCCTCTAAGCACTGCATCTGCACACTTGATACCTCCAGGTGCTTCCCTGGGCAGCCTGTTCCAAGGCTTGACTGTCCTTTTGTCAATGAAAACTGGGAAAATAAAACTCCTTAATACCAATGTAGCATTAAGAAGCAGGCACTTCTTTATTGCAGCACTGGGTGCTAGGTGGAATTTCCACAAATCAAGCACACTTCATGTTGATTTCATCCTTACACTTATACACAAAAATTACAAGGTAGTACACTCCCAGTTACAATGATTGGTTAGTGATTTGCATACAGTTATAATATCTGCTGTGTCATTCTCTTCTGTTACTACGCTTGCACAGAGGAAGGGTCTTCACCTGAGCAAGGGTACTCTCGATCTGTGGGTGTGTTTTCTAGTATTATAACGAAGGCAATTTACTTCAGGACACCTTAAAAGTGAGTTTTGTTGCCAAGTTGGCTGGCTAGATTTCTACCTTGCCAGGTTGTCAAATAACCTACATACAACAGACCCTACGTTATGGTCTAGAAAGTAAGGCAGTGGGGTTGGAACTAGATGATCTTAAGGTCCTTTCCAACACTAACTATTCTATGATTCTATGACTAGGGCTAATGTTACAGAGAACAGGGACTTCAAGCAATACAGCACCAGATTTCAAGTAACACATCAAACCATGCTAACATAAAGGTTCTCAGATCAAGATGTTCCTATAGGCAACTGTTTCACAAACAAACAGATAATATAATAAGATTCAGTAAACTTAAGATCTGCAACACTTTCAGTCAAGTATTTTTTCCTAATACCCAATCTAAACCTCGGGTGCTGCCTGGGAGGCCATTCCCTCTTGCGCTATCACTTTGTTACTTGGGAGAAGGGACCAACACCCACCTCCCTACAACCTCCTTTCAGGTAGTTGTAGAGAGTGACATGCCCCCCCCTGTAAGAGACAACTGAAATCAGACTCCATCATCCACTGTCTCAAAGATTGGTGTGAGAAGCTGAGGTCCACTATCTTGAAGATGGGTGTGAGGAGCTGAAACAGGACTCCACTGTCCACTGCCTGAGAGATGAGTGGGAGAAGGTCAGATAACATTACATTATCTCAAGTGTTGGTGTGAGGAATTGCTCTCCATTACCTCAAGGATTACTGATGGACACGTGCAGCTGAAGAGCTGGCTGCAAGAGCAGCAAACTGGATGCAGGTCATCCACCAGGAATGTGAAGTACCTGACATTAACAACAGAGGTACATCACCCAACACATAACAAAAGGATAATTGCCCTTGTGGCCATCCACCTCCGATGAGGACTACAGGGGCTGGGGGACACCCACCACCAAAGACCCTTGGGACTCTGAAGAAGACCAGTTACCTCCGGAACATACTGTCAGCCAGTATGAAACAGGCAAGACTAGAACAATAAAAGATGAAACTCTGGAAGAGCTTGTGGAGAACCTTCTGACAGCTTGTGAGGATAAAGATTTTACCTACAACAGTACATTTCTATCAATATACAGAGCATTTGCTTCTGTTAAGGAAATACTGAATGTTGACAGATTGGGATACATGGAGACCTCAAGCTGTGAAGAAGTTGAAAGCAGGAATTCCTTTGAAAACAAAGCTGTTATCCACACATGGATACCTGGAGACCCCAAGCTGTGAAGAAGTTGCACTGTTTTGGACCTTCACATTAAACTGGCATCATGGCCACCCACCTTCAGTGGCGACTACAGACCCTGGGGGATACCAACCACTGAAGACGGTCATTACGGACCCTTGGATCACTGCTGGATCCATGGTGGTTGAAGATGACCAGCTACCTTGCCTATGCTGCATGCACTGGTGTAGATGCACTTCAGTTGGGCTGCCACCTTTTTGTGGGGAGAACTCCTCATTTCTATGTAACAATTCTCAGGTGCTTCTGTAGTTTCTAACACATCCATAACCCTTGTGACTTTGCTGCCACATAGATCTCCATCCCTGACTATGTGTGGCAGACCTCGCTAGCACACCGTCCATCAGACATTGGTGTGCCACCCCAAGGCTTATCTCTAGTGAGCCTGTTTTTATCCCTTTCCTCCTTCAAATACAGTAGAGTAACCGGAATTATTTTGAATAGATTTCCCTTATTAAGACAGGTCAGCTGCTTTTTGTAATTATCTTCTTAACACTACTGTCAATGTATGACTTATGAAAATATGCCTCTTTGCTGCTGCATTTATATTCACCTTATTTAAAATCAAGACAAAATACTTCTCTGTGTGTGTGTGTGCAGGGTATTGAAATAATCCTAAGTGCATATGGCAACCCAGAGTAGATGGTCTGAAAAGACTCAGTCACAGATAACAACAGGAGACTGCTTACAAGTGTGTCATTTCCTTTGCTAAACTAGCAATCGACGGAGGACACACATTCTTCCCTATCAATTTTGTCTCAGCTGGTGAATTCCAAAGCTGGTATCCAGTCATTCAGCAATATAAGACATATTTATTATTGTGCAATTAGCTACCTACTTGTTTTCTGCTCTTTTTATAATTAATGCTTCATGTCAAAGCATCCCTAGCTCCTGGAACATACAGGTTTCTGAACAGATGTAATCAATGATGGGTCTAAATAGCACATTTAATGGTATCACCACAGATAGACAATGAACACAAAAATATTAACTGGGCAAAAATTATAAAAAAAAAGCCATCAAATCCCTAAATAAACCCTAAAAAAAAAAAGAAACAAAACAAACAACAAAAAAACAAAACCAAACACAAAAAACTGGATAAAGTCCAAAATTGTAAGTGCTGTAAATTATTTTTAGGCTGAGTGGAAATAAAGCTCGCATAGATAGGTAGACTTCATGAACTTCTGAGCTCAGGCATAATTGGAAGTATGTATCTTAATTGTGCTTCACATACATCTATAGAGTGGTAGATAGCTGCCTCTTGGTTTTTAAAATGCTTGTAATAATTGCAGTGATTGAAAAGAAATGCTTCCTTAAATGATACTGCTCATGGATATGCTTGACTGGCTAGCACTGTGGGACGTGAGACAGAGTGACCCCATTCTGTCTGCATTCAACTAGGGCAGTAAACAGTATCTATGGGGCAGCAAAGGCATAGCTTAGAAATGTGACTGGCAAGGCTGGGTGATTTATCTCTAGAGCTGTCTTTTATGATGCGTTCTCAGCTTTTGCTGCATGCTTTAAGGCAGCTTTGCAAATCATACTGGATCATGTTGTTCCTCCCACCAGGATGCTGTTCTGCAGCAGGATGACTCCAGGGCCTGACTTGAATGTTGGTCTGACACCTGCTGTTGGCAACTGAAATCTTTCCACTGGCTTCAGCAGGAGCAGGGCCATGGAATTGACCACATCATAACATTGATATCATACTATTGCTTCTCAGGAAAAAAGACTGAGATTCTTCAGTGCTAAAGCCATAATCTAAGTGGCAGAGGAGTTGGCAGGGAGGATGCGCAGCAGTTGAGAATATGAATACCTTACCGTACCACAGTGTGAATGGCTTGGCACCAACTCTTATTGACACCTGCCTTATCTGCAGGAGGAAAGAGGATTTAGGCTAAGAAGAAGGACAAGGGCAACAGACTGGCTGCAAAACAGGAATATATTACACCATATGTCCTAGAGTCATAGAATCATAGAATCATAGAACAGTTAGGGTTGGAAAGGACCATAAGGTCAACTAGTTCCAGCCCCCCTGCAATGGGCAGGGACACCACACACTAAACCATGTCACCCAAGACTCTGTCCAGCCTGGCCTTGTAAATACATGGTGTGAAGTGCCATCTGAGAAGTGGAGTCACAAGTCCCTTAAAAGTTACTTCATGTAATTAATGGCTAATGTGATGCATGAAGGCTGCAGTTTTGAGGACATCCCCCCCACCCCATCACTTTCTGTCACACATGCCTTCCTGATCCATGACTTCAGAAGCTCCTACGTCCCCCCTGCTCTGTTACTGTCGGTTACATATAAGCTGTGGATGCTGCAACATTCCCTGCAGTCATTTAACACACAATCCAGCCCACTACTCTCATCAGCATTTCTGTCATGCCAGAAATTACAACAACTTGAGATGCCTTCAGAGAAAAAAATATCTCCAACAAAACCACATAGATTCCATTCCTGTGGCAGGCAAATCAGTTCCCCTTTGAATAACTTTAAAAATGACTTCTGCTCTGGCAGAAGAACATGTAGCATCTTTTCATTCTCCACAGGCCTGCTGCACGTGTGATATCCAACGCTGCACTACTGCTGGAGCATAAACCTAGCTAGGGCACTGAAGTGATGGTCATTTGTAGCAATGCAGGTAATGTGAGGTTAGGAGGCCCTGCTAACATAGCTTGGACCACTCAGGAACAGCTCAGGGCATGAGCTGCGCCTGAGAGTTACAGGAATGACACTGAGCTCAGGCAGGAAACCCAGTCATCCCAGTTTAAATTGGTCACATCTGTCGGTGGGCAAGGAGGGATAAAAGACAATTCAATAACTGAAATTACAAAAATCCCCTTTCTGACCTATTCAGGTTACAACACAGTATCACAATTTCTCATGCCAGCACAACATGCAAAGTAGTGAACAGCAGTGAGTGAGCATGTATGGCTTGTTGCAGGGGGATGAACTTCTTCCAAGTGTCCTTGCTGTATCCCTGCTGAACTGATTAGGGGAGAGTAAGGGTCAACAGAAGTACAAAAATTGTTTCCTTACAAAGCCAGCAAACTCTGTGGTGCTCCTTTGCCTTTAAAGTGTGGAGGAGAGGCTCTGTTGTTCAGAAGGCTCTGGGAGTTGATTGTTTGGGATCCCTGGGAAGCAGGCCCAGTCTTCTCTGTGCTGGGAGGTGGATTCCTGGGACTGGAAACCCCCTTTTTTTCCCAGGCTTGACTGACATGATACCTCCAATCCACAGGCACTACTGCAGTTAGAGGAGCAGGAAGTAGCAGCCTGCCTGGCCAAGCATCTTCTGCCAGGGAATAAAGAATGGGAAACCATGCTTTTTGCTGATTGAACCTGGCCTTGGGAGCACTAATCCACCTGAGTTTAGTCTGTACCTCCTGTCCCTTGAATCAGGTCCAGTCTCCCAGGCACCAAAGCGTGGATTATACAGTAGCCTTGGCACTGCTACTTCATTAGTCTATAGTGCTGGTGATAAAAAACCAAAACAAAAAAACCCTGCTTGCTGCCAGTATTCCTTTTTTTTTTCCTGTACACATCCTGGACTGGCAGTACTGGCTGTCCTGGCCAGCTCATGTGGTAGAGATCTGGGAGGGAGGAGGTGCTAGCAGTATCCCAGCAGAATGATGCAGGCAGGCAGGCCTGGAAGGAACACATAATTTTTGGAGCTGATGCATACTGAGAGGCCTGTGGGTGTCTGGTCACAGCCAAGGAAGCGAGGTCCGTGCTTCAAATACTGTTTCAGACAGAAAAGAGGTGGTGGTTTACTGCAGAATGAGAAACTGTCATGCTTCATGTATAGAGGCATGTCAGTCATAGATCCATAAATGTATATTTTTTGCAGTGTAAGTGAATGGTGATTGAAGAGAAAATATCTCCATGGAAGTTTTAGCTGAACACAGGCATTAGACTCAATATGGAAATGACTGCATGAAATAACACGGCCTTTCTTATGCAGACTTTATGATTTGATTTTTCCCTGTTGGGTAGCAGGAAAGGTATGAACTTCTCAATTCTTTTTTTGTTCCCTGCTGAAAGATGCTCATGTTCCTTGGCAGAATTAAGCTAGTGTGTATACAGCAAGCAAGAAACAGTTTTCTGTTGAGCTGTGAGGAAAGATTGGCAGCAAGGGAAGGAAGAGGTCAGCAGGTATTCTGCTTACATTGGAAAAGGATTCAGATACAGTGAGGAAAAGAGAGCTGGGGACTGTCAATGGACAAGGAATACAGTGCTTTCTCTCTCTCTCTCTACACATATCCAGGCAAGATTTGATTGACATTGTTCTTTATTAAAAACACGCAGCTTCTTTACTATATTCTTTTACTAGTATGTTCACTTCTTGTTTATTTTCTTTAAAGGATATCCTTATTCGCTGCATGTAACCAACAAACTGGAGAGCAAATTGTAGCCATTTCTGTCGTGATTGTATCTGCGTTGGTAAAATCATCTCTTGACATTATTTAGAGATCTGGTTGGTGCCACAGGGAATCATCATGAAATTGTTTGACAACTCATATTGATTTCAAACTGCTAGTCATGTTTCTTCCTAAGACCAGCATATGCAGTAGTCCCTCAGATGCAGACTGCTGCTGTGTGGTATCATAACAGCAAAATAACTCTTCTTGGGTTTATTTACTTGCTCTCACAGAATGCATTTCAGATTCCTTAATCAGGCATAAATGACTTGGTTCTCTCAGATCCGTCACTCGCTTGCAGTGTGCTGGAAATATGAGGTTTATACAGGAATCCACCCCTTTAGGATGGAGGGCGGCCAATCACAGTCCTGCTGCAGTGAAAATGATCCTTCCATCGGAACCAAGCATAGCTGCCAGAAGGCAAAGGATTTCCAGAGCTGCTGAGCCTCTTCCCTCGCTCTCATCCAATCAGCTTCTTTCTATCCTCGTTTTCAGAGGTGCAATTAGGCACCTCGCATGCAGCGTTTCTCTAACGTGGTTTTAAGGCACAACAATATTCTCGGCAGCAAAATGCAACAAGCAGAACACTGCAAATCTGTGGATTAGTCTCTGGTCCTGGGAAAGAAGGCATGTTCGGTTCCCTTCGCCCCAGCTCAAGCTCGGAGACTTGACTCTCCCTGCACAAGGAGTTTCCTAAGCAATCTCCAGCGAGGGTGTTAGAACAGGTAGCTGCTGTCCCTATGGAGATAAGGCGCGGGGGAGGAGGGAGAAACAGATGCGTTCTGTATCAAAGGTTACCCTGTTCAGGGCTTGAAGTATTCCAGCCTGGGCAATCGCCTCCTCAGGCCGTGAGGACTGACTAACGACGACAACCTCCTCCTTCGTCCCACGCACCCTTTAATGGCATGAATGCAGCTAATTCCCTCCGTGCAAAGCCCTGCAGGTGCACCCGCGAGAGGCAGAGCGGCAGCTCAAGAGGGCCGGTGCCACCACCACACACCGCGCTCACTGCCCTAGCCTGCGGCTGAGGGGCCGGGCCGCTCGAGCCGCGCCGCTCGCAGCCGCCGGCAGGTGGCCCCCGCCGCCACCCTCTGGTCCCGCCGCAGCGCCGGGGGCTGATCAGGCGAAGGAGGGGCCGGCTCCGCCGCGCTCGATTTCCCAGCCCGCTGCCCTCCTCCTCCTGTTCCTCCCTCTCCGCGCCGGGGCGGGCGCGATGGCTTCCTGAGGGCGATGCTTCGGGCTGCCGCCTCCCGCTCCTCCTCCTCCTCTGCCCCCGGGTGCTCGGTGGGCGCAGGCGGGTGGGTGGCTCCCGGCGGCTCTCGCGAGGTGAGGAGGCCGGGCCGGGGCTCGGGCGCCAGCCCTCCCGGGGCGGGGGCAGCCACCGCCTCCTCCCGCCCGCGCCTCAGCCGCCGGTGCCGGGCGGGGGGAGCCGGACAGCGAGGAGGTGTTGGCTGTGTGAGGGGGAGAGAGGGAGCGGGCGGTGCGGGCTGCGGGCTGCCTGGTCCTCCGCTGGAAATGCCCCTCCTGGCCTCGCCGGCAGCCGGGGGCGTCATGTAGCGCGGAGGGAGCCGGCTCCGCGGGGCGGGAGAAGCCCCTTCCCTCCTTCTCTCTTTCCCTCCCTTGGCCGCGCTCCGCGCACCCCCCGCACCACAGAAGCACCGCACGGACACCCCCTCCCCCGCCCGCTGGTTGATGCCCGCCTAGCCTGGCGGAGGGGCGGCGCGCCGCTGAAGCAGCCCCGCCACCGGGCACCCCCGGGCGCCGGGCAGCGCCGCCATGGCCGAGGAGAGCTCCGACGTCCCCAAAGAGTTGATCGGTAAGAGACGGGGCATGGCGGCGGGGATGGGGATGCAGGGGCTCGGGAGAAGGGGGATGGAGGGCAAGTTTGGGGGCTACCGTCCGCGACCCCCTGCTGCAGCGCTGCCGGTGGGGGACCCGGTGGCCGTGGAGCTCGGGGGGAGCTCCGCGGGGTATGGCTGGGGAGCCGGGGGGTACTCCGAGGAGCCGGTGGGGGGCGGCGGGGCCGCGCCGCAGGCGCTTGGCCCCTCTGCTGCCGCTGCGTGTGGGGAGCGGGCAGGCGGGGGGCTGCGAGGCGGTGGGGAGCGGGCAGGGGCCGTGCCCTTGGAGCCCGCTTCTGGCGGCGCGGGGCTCCCTCGCCGTGAGCGGTGGGTGACAGGCTGTCCCGGCCCGGCCGCCGCTCCCCGGAGGGCTCTGCCAGCGGCGCTGCGGGCTCTGCAGTGGCTGGCGGAGTGCGGGGAAGCTGCTCCGGCCCCTCGAGCCTCCCGCGCCGGGACAGCAGCCCCGTCAGGGCCAGTCCTCTGAGCGCCTCGGCCTGAGGACACGGGCTGAGGCTGCGAGCTGTAGGTCTGGCCGCTGCCCCTTATTTCCTATCGGGGCTTCGTGTTAAGACTCTTTTTCCAATGTATGTACGAAGGAGTGAGGGTATTTGTAATTAAAGTTTTATGGCCACATGTACGCAACCCCCCGTGTTGCTCGGTGAGCTCATCATTGGTGATGGTAAGAACCTTGGAAATGCTGTCATCGCTGTTGCGGAGCTTCTGACAAGTGGATCATTAATGCTGTATGTTGGCAACCGGTGTCATAATGAGGGAACAAGTCTGATGCTCTAGGCCTGGTGCTCAGCCACCTCACTGAGGCTGGACTTCCGTTGGTTTGCAGTTTTTCCTGATGAAGGAGAGATCTAAGGATAGAATACGTTAGAATAATTTGAAGTGTTGCCTTAATGATAGATGAGAACAGAAATTTGTCAGACAGTAAGGTACATATTGTATTGAATACAAACCTTTGAACCTTAGCTGGTTCACTTACAGTGTTGCATTTCCTTCAGTTTCATCAGTCAGGGCTATAGGTGGCAACTGATTTTAGCATTTAGAAAATATTGCTAAAAATCTGATGGATGGTTGCAGCTGTCATAGGATTTTTTTCTGTACAGGCAAAATAGCTCTATTTTGCAGTGTCTTTAGTGTGCAATCCATGCAGTTTGCTTTAGTCTATAGCTTACTACTAAGAAGTGATGAGCTGGGAAGGCTGCTGGGAGTAACAATGATCAAATAACCTGTTTTGTTTTGTCTTGTTTTTTTTTAATGGCCAGGCATGTTTGAGGTGCTAATACAAGGTACTTGTTACTCGCTGTGGATCAGTGCTGTACCCTGGTGTTGTAGGTGAGGTGTAGAGCAAAGTGAGCATCTTCACACATCCCCTCCTCTATTGGCTTTGTTTAAGAATTGCCCCCAGTCCTGGTGTCCTGCACCCAGCTTGCTTTTTCAAGGGCTCTTTTGTGATGTGTGGGTCTGCTAATATAGATTAGTTTAATTTCTAGCAGTATTTTAGTGTCTGCATGTTAAAATCGAGCCTTTTAAATAGTCATTTTGTAGTAACCTTGTTTTGAGAACAGGATGAAAGGATGTGCCTTCACTTAGTGATTGGAGCATGGAGATTAAACTGGGAGTAGGAGTAGATTAAACTGGGGGTGGAAGTGTTTGAGCTGTGGTTTTCATTGTGTTTCTTCCCATGTGACCTTTGTCAGGTCTCATAGGTCATAGTCTTCAAAAAAAGCTCTGTCTCACTGTTGGCTTACCTGGATCCACTCCTCTGAGGTGTGGATATATGAAGTTTCCAGTATCAGAAATAGATCAGTGCTTTAAAATATTTCCATCTGCAAATCTGAAAAACAACTTTGCAAGTCCACTTGCCACCCAGTGTGTAAGGAAGTGGCCTCAGTCACAAGGAGAATCATAGAATCATAGAATAGTTAGGATTGGAAAGGACCTCAAGATCATCTAGTTCCAACCCCCCTGCCATGGGCAGGGACACCTCACACTATCTATGAAATCTGTATCATAACTCTTTGAAGAAGTTTTTTGAGCCCTTTCTGGCATATAGAGATTTAGAGGGAGCTGACATCCTGATGCTTTCTGGAATTTTGGGTCCCAGGCCCTTTCTCTCCCTTCTGTGGCTTGAAATAAGAGGCCTGGAGCTGAGGGCTTGCAGTCGCTCCCCACTGCTCCTGTGTGGGACAACAAAGGGAAGAAGAGGGTCTCCCCACATTGGCTCTTCAGGAGGAAGTCCTTTGCTAGATGCATACATTTGGAGCTGTTTGTGGGAGAGGAGAAACTGAAAGGCAGAGATAAAGTAGCAGAGCCAGCACCATTACCTTTCCTTCTGCGAGGAGGTAGGACTTGAAAAAAACTGAGTGGTCAGCTTGCTTCTGGGTTCCTCAGCAGGAACAGAGAATCCGGAACTGGGCATTACTCATGGGAGAGGAAGACTCAGGAAAATAGCTCCCATCAGGCTGGACTTTTCCCTGGGCTTTTGTTACCTGGCTGCTCAGGGAGCTGACTGCCTGGCTTATGACCAAGCAGTTGCCCGGGGAGCTGGCTGTCTGCCACGGGGCTGCCATGGCTTGGGGCAGGCTTCTCTCTGGGCAAACTGCTGCTACCGAGGAGCTTTTGTTTTCCTGATGGGAAAATTAAAATTCCAGGGGAAATCATGCCGATTCTGCAGAAGGAGCTCTCTGGTGGAGTGGTGCTCTGACCAAGTCCATGTCTGACTTGCACACCCTTGTGCCCTGCAGGCAGAATGCTGTGGCCTGAGCTAAATGTCCAGACTTAATAAATGGTGTATTGTTTGCTGTAATGTATTCTGACTACCAGATTAAAATTGTGCAGAGAAGTGCTATACAGAGCACTATAATTAAAAGCCTTAGGAATAGCCCATTATCTTCAATTTTAGCCTTTAAACTTTAGCATGCACAAGGGCAAAGTGTGTGTGTCTGAGGAGGGTGGAGACTTGCCTTTGGCAGATGCCAGTTGTAGAGCTGGAAATAGGTTAATGTGTTTAAAAGGTTTCTTTCTCATTCCTTTTCTGTGGGGACTGGGGAGGGAAACTTAAGGAAGGTGCCAAATTGGCTCTTCTAGATGAACTTCTCTGTTTATCTCCCAATTACATCAGTGTTAGTAGTTGTATAAGCTTTCTGACACTGTTCCCTGTGTTAGAAGCTCCCTTCAGGCCAGGGTGCAAACGTTTAGGGGAAAGGCTGGTTCATTTAGTACTTGGCAGAATGGTGTATACATGTGTATGCATATACATATTGAAGCATTATGGCAAGTAATGTAACTTTGTTGGCACCATAAGGTGGCTACACTGTCATTAGGACTTGATCTGAGACCAGTGTTGCCCTCCATAGCATTCTCTGCAGAGCTGTCAGGTGTTACTATCTGGAAGTCTGCTTGGTTTGCTTTGCAACTTAAATGCACAGAATGAAAAATGTGTGAACACTTGCTTCTCCTTTGCCTGACCCATTTAGCTTTCCTGATACCAGCAACAGGCTAAAATTTTTGCAATGCAAGAAATTAATTTGCTTTAGCAAGCTTTTCAGGTACAGATAATAGCAAGTGAGGAATCTGTTGTCTTTTCCCGGAGTAGAGCTTAAGCAGTGCTGGGGTTTGTCTTGGGAATGCTTTTGATGTCTAAATAGTGCTGGAAAGAAGTATCAAACTATGTTTAGAATCCTGGCATATGACATTGATAATCCTATCATATTAGACGTAAATTATTGTGTAGATTGTAGTTGTACTTGTGTTAAGTTCAGTCCTGGTGAATTGTGCATGAGACTTCCATGGTTGCAAGCAATCAAGAACGACCTGTTGTTGGAGCTGTGCTGAGCAACGTAGCTCTGTGTCTTCCTGAAAACTCAAAAGAGGTGTCTTTTTTTTTTTTCCTTCTCATGTTGACACTGAAAGTGTTTAATTAAAGTATTTTCTTTCATTTCAGAAAGTGTCAGGGATGTTATTGGGAGGAAAATCAAAATTTCGGTCAAGAAAAAAGTAAAGCTGGAAACCAAGGGAGACAAGGTGGACAACAAGGTATTGGTAAGTATGACAGAATGACTTTGATTATATATGTGAAGGAAAAGCCAGTATCTTTTCAGAAGGCATTAATTCTCCTCTGAACGGCTTCTTTGAGCTTTGTGTGTGCCATACTTTCTCACTAGCCTGCACAGCAAGTTGATGTGAAGGCATGCACATGAACGCACATGTTTATCATTGAGTTATTCTTCAGAGTTTAGGGTATTGGGCTATGGATGATGCTAAAGCAAACTATTATTAGAACCTCTTCTAAAATAATTTGCTGCCATTGTCAGTTAGGTTTCTTGTTTACGTCTGTAGGAATTTTGAGTGGATGGGAAATGTGAAATGAGGCATGTGGAACTATTTATCTTTTGAGAGTCTTCTGAAGCTGTTATGTGGTGCTTTTTGAACTCAAATGACTATTGTACTTTTTAGTATTCTCTGTTAAGTCACACATCTGCACGTTAAAAGAAATGCTTAATGTGTGGGATCCTCTGTTGTCATTCCTGAAACTAGTGGGGGAAAGTGTCAAATTGGTCTCTCTTAAGTATGGTTTCCTGTTTCCTCAGGAATAGTTTTTCTGGCCTCTCTTGATAGGAAGCAAGCTGTGGTAATGCGATGGTATGCTTACATACTATCTTGAATACTTGGGTGAGCAAAAAGAGATGGAACTTTATTTCTGTGTTCTTTTGCCACATCTTTCTCAGGAGAACTAGAGTGACAAACACAAATAAGTACAGTGCTACTATAATATTTTGCAAGATATTTGAGATTTGGTGCTTTGTGTCTGTAAAAATGTATTGCAGATTTGAAAGTTTCGTTGCCAAAACTGTTGTTACAAATTTTGGGTACATGCCCTATGCAGGTACTCTGCCTTTAAAATCTGTAACTTACTAAATCAGTTCTGAATTGTTTTCATAAAGTACGGTTGCTTATTCTTGGGCAGTAAGACTGTAGATAATAGTCTGCTTTTCATCAAGAGCCGCTACTAAGGAATTTGAAGTATTTTCTGCATAATACCTACCCATGTTATGTGTGGCTCCTGGATTTACAGTTCTTGTGGTGGAAATAGGTTGACTATGTAAATGCTGATGGATTGTTTCAATTTATTTAAAAGCCATGTTTATAGGAAAGGCTGACAGTTTCACTGAAGTGGTAGCACTTGTTTGACTTTTTGTTTTATACAGAATTGTTATTCTTATCAATAGTGAAATTTATTGTGAAAATACTGCAATACTGTTCTGATCTAATGGGATCTGTTGGTCGATGAGAAACAGAGCATGAGCCAGTTGCAGTGTGTGCTTGCAGCCCAGAAAGCCAACTGTATCCTGGGCTGTATCAAAAGGAGTGTGACCAGTAGGTTGAAGGAGGTGGTTCTGCCCCTCTTACTCTGCTCTTGTGAGACCTCATCTGGAGTACTGTGTGCAGTTCTGGTGTCCTCAATGTAAAAAGGACATGGGACTGTTGGAACAAGTCCAGAGGAGGGCCACGAGGATGATCAGGGGACTGGAGCACCTCCCATATGAAGATAGGCTGAGAAAGTTGGGGCTGTTCAGCCTGGAGAAGAGAAGGCTGCATGGAGACCTCATAGCAGCCTTCCAGTATCTGAAGGGGGCCTACAGGGATGCTGGTGAGGGACTCTTCATTAGGGACTGTAGTGACAGGACAAGGGGTAATGGGTTGAAACTTAAACTGAGGAGGTTTAGATTGGCTATAAGAAAGAAATTCTTTACTGTGAGGGTGGTGAGGTACTGGAATGGGTTGCCCAGGGAAGTTGTGAATGCTCCATCCCTGGCAGTGTTGAAGGCCAGGTTGGATGAAGCCTTGGCTGATATGGTTTAGTGTGAGGTGTCCCTGCCCATGGCAGGGGGATTGGAACTAGATGATCATAAGGTCCTTTCCAACCCTAAGTATTCTATGATTCTATGACATAAAGAATGTTGAGATTCAAATAGTCAGTGAAGTTTCTGAGGGGTGAACTACTTGGCCTAGATGTGATAACTCAGATTTTTTTTCTCTCTCTAATCTCTGAAGCTCTCATGTGGGAGACTTTAACCTTTCATGACTGAAGAGGTACTGCAAGGGAAACACGTTTTTAGGGTGTTCACAAGTTAGCGAGCACTTACTGTGTGTGTGCGTGCACACTGTCTTCAGTGCAGAGGATAAGTCTTTCAACGGGATGAATTGTTGGAGGGGATGTTGTTTGGAAGAACAAATGGTTCCATGATACAAAAATGCAGGGGATTTATACTGGGGAGGTGTGTGGGGGGAAAGATTTCATGGTCAGAGAAATTGATGGCTGACTGCTTAGGTTGGATTTTGTGTTTTCTTCTACCGCGGAAGAAAACTGCCCTGTGTGAAGCTGCACAAACCACTATGGCATCTTTTTTACAGTGTTTCTCTAGTTGCATGTGTATCTTTATGTGGTTTTGGGTTTGGTTTTTTTTGGTTGTTGTTGTTGTTTTTTTGTTGTTGTTGCAGAAGTGCTGAGTGCTGTCTGCTGTGGCAGGGCCAGTGGAGGCTGTGGTTCCTTCTCTGGATTCAGAGTTCTCTGAAATGCAGAGTGCTCTGAAAAAATGACACCAGCGACACCTTAAGTTGCCATAAATTAGTGAAGACTTTTTGGCCTTGCTCAGTCTACACACTCATTTTTGACCTGTGAAGTAGGGGAGATGTACCCTCCTCTCCTCCAGATTGATGCTGAAAACAAATAACATTGCTTCAGAGATATGCAGATGCTTAATACTAAATGCCACAGGAAAGCTACTGACAAAATTAAGAATTTTTGTACTCCAAGCTGAGACTTCACAATATTCAGTAAATAATGCATATGGTTGCATTCTGACCAGGGCAGGTAAACTGCATACTTGAATTGCTGTGCCTTGGGTAAGCATGTCAAATGAAATGCTGAATGAAGTGTTGGCAGCAAAAGCAATTCAGTAATTAAAGACTATATCCTTAAGTGTATGCACCAGAGGGATCAAATGTGATTGCATGGGCAGCGTTCATGCCAGCACTCCTTGACTCCTGAGAGCCTAGTTTTGAGATGTTAATCTTTTGAGCATGGTCTCTTGAGTGCATGTGTAGCAATGAATTGTTTTGAGATTTTGGTTTAAATTTTATCAGTAGTTGGGAGTTTACAAGCAGATTAGGTAGCATTCATTGGGTCCAGCACTTAATAAGGAGAAAATACCAGTTGCTGTCAGGCTAGCTAACCCCAGAGCCGTGGTGTTATTGCTCAAGGTTTTAGAGGAGGTTGATCGCAGAGGCTGGCACTGAGCCCTAGTACCCAGATCTGTGCTTTAATTAAATGATCTCTCATTCTTCATTTCTAGGAAATTTGAGCAAAATCAGTACCAATTTGAGAAAAGAACATTATTTAAAAATGACTGCACTTGGCAGGTGCCTAGGAAATCACTTGACCCCTTGTCCTGTTGTTCATAGTATATTCAAGGTGCAGAGTACTAGAATATGGATATAACCATCTCTCTAGTCATTCTGCTATAGGAAATTCCTCTGATAGTTAAGATAGAAATTGAAATCTGAGAGTGAAGATGAAATAGTGGAAAACCCCTGCTGATGCTTGAAATAAGGTCCTAATGTTGAACTGGTGGATAAAGTCCATGCTTGCCTTAAGGTGCTTCAGGATCTCAGCTTTCAGTGCCAAAGTTTGGAAATGATGACTAGGAGTTTTGATGGAAACCAGACTTTCTCAGTCTGCACAATGAGTTTGCTGCCTTAGTATTCAATCTGTAGTTGCTTAATTATTCTGTTAGTCATAACGATGCAAACTGTTATGTCACTAAACACAGTGAGCTGCTCAGCTGCCTCTGGTCTACTGGTACCAGGTCCTGGGTGGTCATGCAGCAAGCTGGTACCCGACCCTGAAAAGGCAATAACCAGCTTAAGTGGACAGGTCAGTCCTCGCATGATTAGGGTCAAACTCCAGCTCTATCCAAGTCATCTTGATACTTTAGCAGAGCAAAGCTGCTGTTAGGCAAGGTGAGGAACCTTTCAGGCTACATGCTGATGAGGAATTGCTGGCAGTACCACCATGCACCAGCAAGGCAGGCAGCAGGACGAGGGGTGGTGGCTGGGGGAAGCTTTAGAGCTGGGGCAGAGCCAAGGTCAAGCCAGACAGTTGGGTTTATGAGGCAGGCTCAGGCCGGGGCTGAGTGCTGGAACTCCAGACCAATATGGGGAGTCCTGGTAAAGGCTTCTCTGAGCTTTTTGGTCACATACCTGTGCCATGTTGGGTGCAGACAGCCAGACTGAGGCAGGGCCCTGGGACAGGCTGCCCTAGCTGGCTCCATGTGACCCTTAAGCCAGAGGCAGAGTACTACGGTGTTGGGCTTCAATGTGGTTCTCACAACAATAGTCTTATTGGGTTAAAATAGATAAAGATATCACTATTTTGTAATCAGTCAAGGATTGCTTTGGTTTCCTGGTATTGTTTTGTTTAAAGCTGTTTTCTTACGAGGTCAAGGCTTAAGGCATCATGCAGAGTGGCTGCTGTGTTCCTTTCTCACACTGACAACTCTGACCTTCTCTCTAGTTTCAGCTTAAGCTGATGGGTATGTAGAGGCCTCAGTCGTAATGATAAGAGTCACTTTTTGGGGCGCTGGGGAAAGGCAGGCAGAAAAAGAAGAGAAACTTAACACCTACTCCCTCTCATAAGGGCCCCAGCTTTTGGCACAATAACAAATCAGTCAGAATGTCCTGTCAATTAGAAAGATTTTGGTGTTTTGTCTTGGTTCTTTTTTTAAGCAAGAGGCCTCAGGCCTCGCCTTCAGACAAACACCACTGGGAAACTAAGTTTCTTGATTTCAGTGTTTGTGGTGCTGCTTTTTCACCCTCAAAATAGCCAAGGTATCTGTACAATACTCACTGTTTCGTACAATCTGTACAAATACTCAGCATTTTGTACATTTATACTCATTTTGCTGAGTATTTCCCATTGCGGTTTCTTTCTATCAGATTTATTGTAATTAGTAGCAATGAGAGGTAAAATTGTAAGACAAAAGCAAGATGTTAAATACATTTGGCCAACTCCTTATGAGATACTTATGTTTTCAGGAGTGGCTCATGACCAGAATTCAGGATTTCTCTTACTTTTTGTTTCTTTCCTGTTAATGAAAGAGAATACCCCTAGACTAACTGCCTTTGAGGTTAGTTTTCCTTTCCAAAATAATTTTATTTTAGACATTAAGGACAAGGAAATGTTGCAGGAGACCATGCTCTCTGTATGGCTGGTCTGTTTTTTTGCTATGTTCTTGGGTTGTTTGTGTGTGTTTTTGTTGTGGTTGGTTTTTTTTGTAATGTATCCCTAACCTTAAGGGCATGAAGTAGTGTGATGTGATGTAGTGACCAACAGCACTCTATTAGGAAATCCCCTTGAGGATTCTTTGTTAAGTTGCTGCCCCAGGTCTTTTACTTTCTTCTCTTTGTTAAAATAACACAATGGTGCTTCTGGAACCAGGACAGTTGCTTTGGCAGGTGGCTTCCCTGGGAGTAATCTCTATGTCCCTGTCACTTTCTTTGGGACATATGTTTCCATGGGCTTTTAAAACAAAATTTTTAGTCAACTCCTGTCAAACAGGTTTATATTTGTTCTATGCACATGGTGTGAGATTTCATGTTCTGCTTCTAAAGACTCGCTTACAAAGACTGAAATTCTATTTAAAAAGATCTATCTGCATTCATTTTTAAAGGAGCAATTTTGCACTGTCCATGTGGCTTCTGAATGCTGTCTGAGCAACCTGGCTGACTGCACTGAAGCAGCTGAGAAAAGCCGGTGTGAGCTGCAGTGCCTGTTCAGCTATAAGGGTGGCAGTCTCCAGGTGGAAGCAGAAATAATATTTTGTGTTGCCAAAACTATTTTGGGATTGAAAGCTTTGGTGCTGGTTTCCCGTTGCTCATCTTCTGTCATGATCCATCCATGATATTCTTTTCAAACAGATGAATTTCTCTAGGTGCACACGTCTTGCCTTAAAAAATATGTACTTGTATATTAAACCACTAAAAGCATGAAGCTCACAGGGTTATCCAGGGTTAGTTTTACATAAAATGTGTGCAATCTTGCACATTATATCATGACAGCTGGTGTGTGATAATGTGTTAAATATGGACATTCTTTTAAAATAATGGTGTTTCCTCTTCCCTGCCCAGAAAGTTGACTGTTATGGCATGTATCTTAAGTGTGTGTTTATGAAGATGAAAGGAAGTAGGTGTTGGTACATCCCTCATGTCAGGAAATCTAAATGAAGTGAGGTAGAGTAATCAAAAAGTACTTATATGTGAAAATGTATTTTAATACTTTTACAAGGTGCCTCTTAGAAAACAATTGAACTGTAGCCAATAAGGTTACTACAGAAAACTGAAATCATGAGTGCTGCTGGAAAGAGAATTTATTAATCCAACCATGCAGTTGTATATGGTCCCAAAATAGGCCTTGTTTAAAAAAATACTCATTGATGTGCAAGTTTGACTGAAATCTGTGTTTACATTGTACATCAATCTGTAAGGTTACTTTTTACTGGTTGGAAGATTTACAGACCTAACATTCTGGTGCTGTGATAATGCATGCAGATGTTGAATTCCTTTTGGTTGACATGTTTCCACTCCTGTGAGGAGAAACTGGCATTCAATGGAATTAACCAGGTTTTGAGAAATGTTTCCCTCCTCTTTGGGTTGGTGGGGTTGGGAATAATTTTTTCCTCCCCCTCAATTTCTCTGTCCAGTTCTTACTTCCAGTTTTTCTTTTCCCTTATTTCTCACAATCAAAGCATCAGTTGCAGATAGAAACTTGTTTTGTGTTTAAATTGGTGTTGATACACTTTCTGCAAGATAAACTCTGAGGCTTCTTTCCCTCAGGTTTGTCTGCATTAAGGGTAAGACCTAATCTACTTGCTTAATGAAATTGGTCTTTGACCAAACAGAAACAGTCCTCTTTCTCTGGCTACCCAGGCAAAATGTACATTTTTCTGCAATCCTGACACTTTTGTGTCCTTTTAAGTGCAGCTCTGACTGGAGTTGTATATTTGCTTTTACACTTGCTGGGAGCATAGAAGATTTCTTGCACGGCAAAGAACATAGTGTATTCTTTGCACACTTTGGAAGGGTAGTATAACCATTATAGTATAAGGGCAGCTGCTTGCTCTCCTTTTCTTTAATTTTGGACAACTCGTATATGCAGGGAAAGGCAAGTAAATGTAACTTCTCTTTTGGTGCCTGCCCTTGTTCTGTCTTCTGTACTTTGCATGCGCACACCTACCTGTGGGTGCCTCTGTCCTTAGTGGTGCTCTGGAAGGAGGAAGTGTAAATATGATCTTGCTGTTAGCCACTTCTGGTTTTTCGTTCACAGCTCACAGGGGAAAAGGAATGGTGGAAGGCAGGAATCCACTGTGGCTCTGAATTGTTCATGGGATCAGTTTAAAAACCAGTTGTGTGTGTGTGGGCGTTATGTTTTTTTTTTTTCTTTTTTAATTTTTATTTTTAAAATGTCACACTTTTTCTACTTCTTTGGCTGAATGTAGAAATGGTATAATGGTACCAAAGTGGTTTGCTAATGTACTTCTGTTTGTAGATGGCCTGCCTCTTGCCACTGTTATTTGTGAAATGGAGCTTTCCTAAGCAAGGATTTACATTGAAAACTGTTCATAAAAGTGGCAGAAGACTATTATATCTAATTTCCCAAAAGCTTGAAATAAAGAAGATGAGCACTAAGGTCAACTTCTTGCCTCAGACACTCTTCTCTACTGATGGCTTTTTGTTTTTCTTTTACCCAGGAACAGAATATGTGTTCTTTAGTAGACCAATATAAACACAAAAACATTGTCCCTATTTACTTGTGGCTTTCTTCTTTTCCTTTTTTAAAATTTGTTTTCCTTGTATGGCTTCTTTTGTCTGCCTGAAGATACTTGTTCTAAAAAAAGACTTTTTTTGCACAGGGAATGTGTTTCACTTCATGTAAGTGGTGTGGAGGAGCACACTGTAAGCTTAAGAGGCCACAAAAGCTGTTAATTCAAAAGTTAGTGCCGCATACTGTGAAAAATGCTTCCTGTTGCTCAGAGCCCCTCGTCTCCAACCATTGTTGTGATGGAAAATTGGTGAACATCACTGATTTGTCTGATTATTAAAATGGTTACTTTGGATCACTTACAATTCTGCTTCATTTTTTTCTCAAGATGGTGGTAATTTAATTCTGTGGAAAATAATTACAGGCCCAGGATATAAAATTGCTCTTTAACTATAACTGCTGCTAGCTGTGCTTCATACTGCTACCAGAGTCCCTAACCTGGGTTAGAATGATGGTCCCCAAGCCAATTTCTGTCCTTGTTCTTGCCTCATCTCTCCCTGTTTCCAGAACATGCACTCTGTGGCAATTCATGAGTGACAGCTTTTTGTTAATGATGGCTTCCCTAATTTCATTATTTAAGATAATAAACTATTATGATGAAAATTTAATTATGAGAGCCAGAGTCTGATAACCCAGTGCTTCTGAAACAGACCTAACCAAATTACGTGTCCTGCTGGGTGAGGGAAGAGCTACCCTGGCTTGATGAGTAGAGATTGCAGAATAAGGTCCAAACAGCTGCAGGATGCCATGTTAATGTTAGCAAAGCAAAACAAGTTTCTGCTGGTTGGTACAAAGTTTGAACAAGAAATCACACTGCTGGTAGGGAGTGAGGGAGAAGTGGTTGCCTGGCCCCATGAGGACCAGAGAAGCAGCTTTGGGGGAGCAATGAGTAGGTGGAGTTTTAGCAAAGGGGAAGGCTTCTCCCGTTCTCAGGCAAACAATATTTGCTCTTTGCTATATTACTGTCACTCTTCAGGGGGCTGCAGATGAATCCTGACAGTGCTCAGCTCCCTGAGAAACACAAATTGAAAGGTCCACATGTCCTCTGAGGCTATTGCAAAGGTGACCACAGGATAGAAACTGTGAGCAAGTGAGGAGCAGCTCTCCATTGGACAGGTCGTGTTTCTGGATCTTCTTTGCAAAGTGACCTTTATTTAAAAACAAAAAACAAGAAAAAAACCCCTAAACTTGTGGCTGGACTTCTGGGTGCTGGACATGTTGCAGCTTATTCCCTTAGCTGACAAATGGTGTTTGTATCTCCGTGCACAGTGGAGGGCCTGTGTGACAGCAGGATGAGCTTGAGCAAGTGTGCATGTGGGGATGGAAAGTGGGAGAGTGGATCAGTTTTCCTGTTAGGATTTCTGTCCTGCATTCCTTTTTCAGGTGGTGTTTTTTTCTGTGCCTTTTAGGTAGGTTGATAACTGAATTTAAATTTTTTGCCCTTTCCACAGTTTAAATAGCAGTTAGCAGTGTGCTGGCTGTGAAGTGGGCAGCGATGTGGTTGTGTCTAGGAGAACTCTAATAGTTGGTGCTTAGGAGGCTGAGGTCACTCGGAGCAAGCCGTTTACATTTCGTGCTCCTGAGTGCTTGGAAGATGCTTGCCAGAGGCATGTCTTTATGGACTAAGCACTTCAGGTACATGTTGCATCCTCAGATCTCTGATTAAACCTTAAATCTTAGGTGGAACAATCCTCCACCTAAAACTTTGATAAACCACTGCCTTTGTAGAACTTCATGAAATTTTGAGGGTTTTGAGGAGCTAAGTTACAGATACCTACTTGTTATTGGGGCATGGCAGGAAAACAAGAAAGTGAAAGAGCTGCTGCAGAACAGTTTTTACTCAGATCTGATTGGGGAAGTGAATGGCTGTTGACCCTGATCTGAGTTGGGAGACAGGGGATTTCTGTGTTTGTTCAGGGTCAGCCTTAGAATGAAAAGGCTTCTCCCTCTCTGCCCTCAAGGCCGTTAGCCAGACTGAAACTTTTCACACAAAACTATGGATAAAGGGAAAGCCTTGTTAAGAGAGGAGCCTCTGAAAACACTTGGGCCTGATGCTTAAGGATGATTCTGTCTTACAGCCCTGCATGTGAGCTTCTACTCCAGTGTAGGTCTCCGGGAGCCTCAGGTGGGGAGCGGTGAAAGTAGGTCAGTACAGATGTCTGGATTTTTAGTGCAGCCCACTTTAGCTGAAGATGTTCTCTTCTGGTGTTTACCATGTTGCCAGTAAACATTTGAAGAAGCACTAGCTTTCTTAGGTACTCATGAGTAATAATTTCTGCTATCTTGACAAGTTTATTCTTATCTCAAATCCAAAATAGGTAACTTTTAAATTATTAATAATAGTGTATAATGAAAAATGTATTCTAAATATAACAAGCAGTTTTCTTAACTATATTACTGTTCACATTTGTACCTTGCAAGTGTCAGAAGAGCACAGTGGGCTTTGGGCTTTCTGTTCTCTCATGTCAAGAAGACACAGAAATGTGTATGTTTTTTGTGAAGAATATTGTTGTATGCTGTGTGCAGCTGTGGCATACGCTATGGGTATCTTTATGCCCCTTTTCCTACCTTTCCGTCTCCCTCTTTGCTGTCCTTCCATCTTCCCTGCTTCAGCAAGTCCCGGGAAATTTCATGTGTAGATAAGCATCAGGATTTGTGTTTGCTTTTTAGTCTACCCCTTCTCACACTGGTGTCCTCATTTTCCCACTCGTGTATTGACTGACTTGTTTGTTCTCTTTAAAGAGATAATACAAATATCTCTAAAGACCTCAGTATCCATACAAATATGGGGATGATGGACAGAGCATAATGCTGCTATGCTAAAATATGTTGATGGCTGCTATAAACTTATTCTGTTATGTGATTTTGATCCTGCTAGCCAAGTTCTCTGCTGCATTGTTCTCAGCTTTCATAAAAATCTGTGCTAGAGCTGTTATTTTTGTAATAGTTTGGTTCATGCTGGGTATTGCAGAGCTGTTAGTATAATCTGGCTTTAGGTTCTTCCTACCTTTCTCAAAGCTGCTTTGTTTTGTTAGAACCAAACAAAGCCCAAAACAACTTCTAGCATCTCAATAGAATGCTGTGCAAATGATGCTTGTACTGAGGGGAAGCAAGCCATTAGGATGGACACAACTCAGCTGTACTGGTCTCTAGGTAGGTGAGATGTTGGGATGAAGAAAGAGGAAAAAGTGAAAATGGATCAAGTAAACTGTAGTATAACATGGCAATTTAAATGCAATTACCTGATGTGCCAGAGCAGTCTAAAAGACTGTAAAATAGCTTTAAAAGGTTTTGCCTGTGAATACAATGCTGTGTTCCCCTATTTTGATAGTTTTCGCTTTGGGAAGACATCTTCTAAGAGATTTCACAGTTTTGTCAAATTTCAATAAATTTAACTTTATCTTATGTAATCTCTACTACTTCCTTCACAAATTATTTTAAATCCACTTTTCTGCTGTTTTCTTGCTTAGCTATACAATGTAGGCAAGCTGCAGGAGAAGCTGAAGGCTGACTTTCTTAGGCTTCTGTGTAGGTATGTCAATGAAAGCTTGGAAAAGCTGGTTATCTAGAGAAGAGTGTATGTTCAATCTTTAGCCAAATGCTGAGAGAAGTCTTCAAGAGTGGCTTAATGCAGGAGGGACGTATGCTTTGTTTCAGTTGTATACTGGTTTTATTTTCTTTCTTGCACTGAATACTGCTGAAAATGGTAAAGTGTGCAGGTCTCAGCTCCTAAGACTTGCATATTCAGATTTGAAAGATTTTAGGTAGTTGCAGGATTGATGCCAACACTGAAGGCACAATGTCTTTTTGCCCTCTCATTCTCATCAAACGATGACCTTTGTCAACTGGCAGAGATTTCTTAAACTTAATAAATACATATTGTAAGCCTTGGAAATATATTTTTCCCCTGTTAAATATTTTGAAAACATTCAGCAGAATATGCAAAACCTAAAGAAGGGTTAGTTTCATGCGATGTTTCCAGTGTAATGCTATCCTTTTAAAGTATTTCCTGTAACACTATTAGATGGATCTGCTGTTGTTTGTATGTGCGTGAAATTGTGTGAAATTAAAATCCTGCAGGTTTTTGTATGGTATTAATTTATCACAATGTAGCCTTAATGCAATTTTAGTAGGTCTTTGTTCAGCCTTAGTGGTTAACTCCACCCAAAAGACATTATTCTTCTATTTTAGAGTATTCCTAATGTTTGGGTTTTTTTTTTTCCTTTTTGGAGTGTCTGACTCTCATTATAAAGAAAATATTGTAGACAATTGTTTGGTACCAAGGCTGGTCTTAAGGACATATGTGTAGTTGAGGGAACACTGGCAAGTCAGCTTCTCAGCGTCCCTTTTAACCTCTTTAACTACTCCAGCCCTCCACTGCTGTCTAGAGTGCAGTTCGTATGGTGCTGATGGTGCCTCTCCTTTCAGCCAGGAGCAGCATAAAGTTTTCATGGAAGGAGTTAGTGACACAGAGTACTATGGACCTCCTGTCCTCTGCCTTCTGAGGTGCTGCCTTCTCAGGAGCCAGAGCTGCCTGATGGTAATGCTCTCCTCTGAATAAATGTAGTGTAGTGTCAGGGTAGCTTAGATCCTAATGAGAGGAGGGATGCTATTGTGCTTGTACCTCGAAATGTGCTGCAAAGAAAGCTGTGCTGTGGAGCAGCCTGTGCACTTCAAGTTCACAGTGTGGCATTGTGGCCATTCCTTGTGCAACCTTGTTTGTGTGCCAGAGCTCCAGGGAACTGGAAGAGGCTGCACTGCACTGGAAGGGGAGATGTCTCTGCTTGCAGAGTTTCTTCTGGGATGTTAGACTTCTCTCTTGCCAGATGCGTGAATTTGCATGGTGCTGCTTGACATCCGAAAATGATATGAGGGAGGGTTTCGCTCACTCTACTGCTGCTTTTGTTGCACCAATGAACAAGAGTAGAGGAGTTATATTGCAGGGACTGCATGCTCCTACTGCGCTCATTTCACTGTACTCGTTCTGTGAGGTCCTAGCCTCAGAAGTGTTTTCCCAAGTCATCTTCACCTGCTAATTTTTTTGGTTTGATTCATAATACTTATAAAAAACCTCAGCTTATGCAAAAGGGGATGTAAAGCCTGGCAGAACTTTCTCCACCTCCCTGTGTCACTGTTTCTAAAGTGGTAATAGCAGCTTTTCCTGGAACATAAAGAGGAAGAGCTGGCAGTGACATGAGACTCTCAGTTGGAAGCCTGGCAGGAATTAAGCAAGCTGCCTTAGTTGTTCTTGTGTTTTTGTGTTCTCTTGAAGTGTATTTTCTATGGTCCAGGCAGAGGGATTTGTTATAAATACTGCACCAATCTCACTGGGCTTCAATTTGAGATCCTTTGGCAAAAGGTGTTATTTTCATCCATTTATTTATGCTGTTGCAGTTACCCCCTTGAAAGAGTTGCTGCAGTATCACAAATCACATAGGTTTTATTTCTGTAGGAATATGCTCATGGTAATTGAAGCAAATTGACAAGAGGACTGCAGAAGTGTTCTAAAATACATGAGACACCTGCTGCACTGCATGGATGTTGCTCTGCTTTCCCACAGTACTGTTTCAAGCTCTATGTTAGGCTTGGGGTCCAGTGAATTAAGATTTAATGTAATAAAATATGTTGAGAGAATCTGTAAATATGTAGGGTTCAGATGCATCTTTGGGGAAGCCATCAGAGTTGTTTGGTTCTTACCACCTAGTGTTTTGAAGGACACAAAGTTGGGTAATCGACTTTATGTGCATGGATATCAGATGACTCTCCCTCGGGGGCAGAGAGGTTTTGTTAATTGACCTTAGGGTAATCTGATGGCATTGTCTAAGAGGACAAACAAAAACCACATGTGGTCAGGTGGAATTTTTCTTGCCATGTTAAACTTGGGTGGTAGAAATCCATTAAACAGAGATCTGTTATATTTTTAGGATTTCTGAATAACCCATTTGTTCAGTTATGTTGAATGGTACCTTCTTAAAATGTGACCACAACCAGATTTTGGTTTCCTAGCTGTAATCCCTTGTGGTCTAAGTATAGAGCACTCCCAGGTGGCTTTTGGACCCCACATTTGCAGGGTGAAGAAAGGATTGGATTGCCTTGTTCAGAGTTTCTTGCACAGCCTGAGGGTTAGTGGATCTGTTGGTGCATGGTGGAGCCAGGCCAGTCAGACTAAGCATTAGGTTAATGCTCAGGGCATTGTGACTCCATTGACATGAGGAAATTTAGTATCTGGGTTACAGTAGCCTCTGGCAGTAGCATTAAGCTGCTACTGTAAGAAAAATACTCCTTTTCTCCCTCTCTCTCTTTTTTTTTTTTTTTTTAATTCCCCTGTAATGGAAAATCTGTCCTGAGCTGATTTTGGCATTACATGGAGGTAAAAATTCGTAGTGGTTTGCAGTTATCACTGTACAACTGTATGGCAGGGTTCCTTTCAAGCATCTGTAATGGGGATATTGATGTTCTTCCGTTTCTGTAGGCAGAGTTCATGCGTAAAATGAACGTTGAGCTTTTACGTGTGTTTAATCATCACCCCTCCCACAAATCTATACCAGTGCATATAATGTTGCACACACTGATGCTTGAGATGGATCTGTAACTGAAGGAGCCAGTTTGTTATATATTGCCCAATATACTTCATGTAGATTATATACATTTCAGAAATTATTATGTTATACTCTTATTCTAAGGTCAGTAGAGTAGCTGAAAGAAGAAGCAGTAAAATCAAATCTTCTGAGCCCAGCATGCTGCCTCTTGCATCAAGATGATCTTCAGTTGCTAAATGTGTGTTTTTTCCCCAGACAGCGAGTGCATCTGCAGATTCTGCAGTGCCCATTTGTTTCAGCCTGGGCACACTCCTTTGTCGACACTTGCTGTGAAATGCCATAGCCTGGTTCACCTTCTGTGCTGCTGAGTTCTTGTATCTGCTTTGTTTATTCATTATTAAATGCATACTTTCTGCTTGACAAGTGCTATAAAATCCCTTTCACTGTGGCTGAACCCAAGAACCTCCACTGAGAGTCTAGAAGGGTTATTAATTTTTTTTTAAAAGCAAATACTATGCATTTCTATTTTCTACTGAAGTGCTCTTCAGGCTAGACTGCTTAACAGGATGGTGGATCCTCTCCATCCTGGTCTCTAAGCTGTGTAGTTGTGTAAAATTAAAGTGCTAGATTTCTACTGAAAACAGAAACAAAAATATCTCATGTATTTGAAAACTCCTATAGAGGTCTAGTAATATATTAGGTCTACCTAAAAATGGATGTTCATACCATATGTATGAACGTTCTGTACTTCTGTATTAATGAAGCTGGTATGCAGTCCCCATGAATAACATGCGCAGAGCATAAAACTGAAAGGTATGCTTTTCTGACATGAGGTATAAGGGTTCAAGCTTTCTGAAGTTTTAATTTTAAAGTAACTTAGTTTACACATCCAGTGCTAAAGGTTTTTTTATTTACTTCATGTTTAAGATGTTTTGAGAGCAACAAATAAATGCTTTGGGTTTTCTTCCTAAGCTCTGTCCTGTGTATGCACTGGCTTGTCTTTCAACCATTATTAAGCATGTTCTGACTAGTTTTTATTACATTATATTTTACTTATCATTTCTTAAATGAGCATTCCAGTATTTGGGAGTTACAAACATACCTGATACTAATCCAGAACATCAACTTTTCCAGTAAAGGGAGAAGAACAAAGTTAACCCCTAGACTTTGGTTTGAGAAGAAGTTATCTTTCCAAATACAGGCTTTTGGTTCTGATTCAGAAAATACAGTCATGGTAGATTTTAGCTCAGTCTTCACCTGTGTGTGTTTGTTTGCTTTGAAAAATAACCAGTTTGGAACTGTAAGGTTCTTTTTCTGTAAGATTTCATCTCTTGGGTCAAGAGAGGTAGCCTTAGGACTTCTCATGCTGTTGGATGTAACACCACCAGTGACATGGCACAGCAGTTTTGCTGTCAAGATAGCTAACAGTGGAAGAGCTGACTCTTCACTAGAAAAGCACAAAGAAGAAGAGGGGAGGCTCTCTGAAGAATATTTCAAAGAAGGGTCAGGAAGGGTGAGATCAGGGCCAGAGGAATTACTCAGACTGGGTGACCTTCCTCCTTGCTTTCTGTACTTGACAGACTGCAGCTGTGAACCTTGTCCTCCTCCACGCAGCAGAAGGCCTGGAAGGAAAGACGTATTTTTTTCCTCACAGTAGGGGTCATCTGGTGTTTCTCTAATTGGGCAAACAGAAGCTGAAAAAAAAGCGATAGAGCTCAAGTGCCTTTGGGAAACTTCATCAGTCTGCGTACTGAATGTTTTTATGGCCATTATTAGTAAAGCAATCCAAGGAGTTGAGGCTTTCCATGCCTCAGACTTGTGGGTTTTATCTGGTCTCAGCTGTGATTATCTTAGCTGTTCCATAGCTTCACTCTTACCTGGCCAAGGGGCAGTTGTACATCTGTTCCCAAAGCCTGTAGCTGGTAAAATAGCCATAGGTAGGCCATGAGCATGGCAGGCGGTGTGCCACCTCAAGATGCTGTAAGCCAAGCTGGGCACCAGAAACCAGTTTCTTTGGACTGGTAGGCTGTTGCTGTCCCCCCTCCCCAGTTGAAATGGCAGAGTAATTCCTTCTGGGTCATAGTATCTCCTCAGAGGAGAAGTACTGGATTCCAGGGCAAGTGTGCAGCTGAGGACCCTGACCCTTGCTAGACAATGCGTCTACATGCAGTCAGTACTGGTTTAGCCCCAAGTGTTCCACTACTCCTTTCTACTAAGGAATGCTGTTCCATACCATAGCTGTAATTATCAGGTACAAGCTCTTCAATAACACTGTGACTGCTGAAATACTTCATTTCCAAGGCTTAGAATAGAGCTTCCCTGCTTGTTTTAGTGCTGCAGAATGCATGGAAGTTGTGGGAGCACTAATTGGAACCAAGTGTGTCATCTGCAATGAATTAATAATTGTATAAATGTGTACCTTTACCTCCTCTGTCTGGTTATGCATTTACAAAAATGCCATGGTGTTTGGTTTTGAGGTGGAGTTAACACCATTCCTTGGAAATCTCAGATGGCTGTGAGGAGCTCGCTGTTCAGAGGCTTGAGATATTATTGGATATTTGTTCAAATGATTTTTCCACACCCAAACTTATGGAAGTTGGAAGCATTTCTGGTGTGAATATTAATTTCTATCTCCTGTGAAGACTCATGGGGTCAAGCCCTGCTATCATTTCTGTGGGTGCTTTTTCAGTCAGCTGTGTTTCTCAAATGCTTATTGAAGCATTTGGTGAGTCCTTGTGTGAGAATGCTAGCCTATGGCTTTTGGTGCTTGTTGAGAGCAGTGTGTGGTTGTTTGCTTAGCCTTGCTCTCTTTACTGAGGTTTCTTTCTGCCTTTTTCTGGGGTGAAATGATTGTGAACAAATCTAAACTTGAAAATAAAACTTTTAGTTTTGTGCTTCTGATGGCTGACCACATAACACTGTATCAGAGTACACAAGAACGGTGTTAACTCTGAACTGCACTACGTTTTAGCTGTTGTGTTTATGGGTGAAGAATTAGAAAGTGGGACCTGCCACACAAGCATTTATAATGGCAGTTTCTAGCAACAGAAAGGCAGAAGGAAAGTCTGCTACCTCAGGTCATATTGACAGTCATATCTGCTGTCACACTCTCATTTCTTTGGATTTACTGGTAATAAGAATTCCTGAGCATAAGCTCTGAGCAGTATATTGATAACTGGGTGAAATGCTAAGTATGAATATTTAATAGCATTAAATACTTAGGATCAGATGTATAAAACTTTAGCTCTAGCCAGCAGCATCCAATAATTAAGCGAGTGTCAACTCACCGTAGCCATCACATAAATCACCTTGCACCCATTCACGCTGAAGGTGAATGGATCTTCCCCCATGCCCCCAAACCAAGACAAATCGAATGAATATTTTGTTGGTTTTGTTGGTTTTTTTTTTAAACCCCACCAGACTCAAGAGGTGATTATTTGCCTGCAGTGAGAGGGATGGTTTAATGACAGAAGGATAAGATCTGAATCTTGGAGTCATAAATGATACTGGGAGCTTTCAGCAGCTGTCTGTTTTCATGAGAAGGCAGACTCCTTTGGAATGGCTCCACTTTGCAGCTGGGGAAACATGTATCAAGCAAAAATGCTGTTGGGCTTGACAAACTAACTTTTTTTAGTTTTAAATAGTTTTCTTCCAATATAATCTCTGTGCTCTGATGGTGCGATTGCAGGGAGTTTGGGTGCTTCCCAGTCTGTGCTTCCCCAGTAAATTCCATGCGATAAGGTCTCCTGGACAAGTGTTGTCTTTACAGGGCAACTTACTGTCCTTGAACCGTATGATGAGCTGTTATTTCCTGAGAAGTCTGAGGCAGACATGGCCACTGACTTGGACAAATAAATAACAATCTAGTGTAGGAGATATTCTTTTTTTAAACTATAATGCAGGCCATTCCTCTGTTTTTAAAATACTATAATTTTTCATAAGGTCTGTATAACTTTCTTGCATGTTATAGCAAACTAAGGATGTTGCAATATATTTATTATTAAAAGGAAAACAAAGCAGAAGGGAATTGTCTCTGAGTCTGACTCTAGGGAGTACCACCTGTAACTGAGATGTAAAGCTCTTCCCTGAAGTGAAACACCATGCAGACATATTTATTATTAGTAAGTAGGGGAGAAAATACATTGTGAGGCAACACAAGCATTTAACAGATTTTAATAAATACACAATATGCAAGGACAGGCAAAAATATTTATAGTATTACAAGTCTGCTAATTTTTCAAATGACCTTGAATATATGCAAGTGCAGCTGTTGTTAGTGTGGAAGGATGCTGCTGAGTGGGTAAAGTGGGACATGAGTCTGGTGGGGTCTGTGTCACATCCTTACATGTAAAAATCTTGAAGACGGGGACTGGTGACATTAATGTCTAGTTTGACTGAGTTGGAAAGGTCTGCGGATATGAAGCAGACTTTAGGAGGCTGTGTTAGGATTTGAGTACTGTCCTTCAGTATTTATCTAATTTTGACTGATCAGGCTGGAAGAGGGATATCTTTGCCAAGAAGCAATCTTGAAAGCAATGCTGCAGCTTTTAAAGAATTGCTCATTTGTAGTTAAGTAGTGGACATGAGCTACTTAAATTGCTGGAGAAACTGGAGGTTTTCTAATTTAGGCCCAGTTTGGTTTTGGGATTGATTCCTAAAATGCAGGAGGTCTAGGGTAGAAACTGCCAACTTGATCTGTGTAATTCAGTAGAAAGAAAGACAATATTTACATGGCCAAGATGGCCTTTAGGAGGGCCGTGATGAATCATCTTCAAATGTTTAGTTTCTTTGTACTTCTTGGATGTCTCTGTGTGTACTGAATAAACTGATTGACCTTGAATCTTCATGATCTTATAAGAAAAGATTGTTTAATTAGGACTTGTCAAATGCTGGAAAGGATTAAAGTTTGACTCACTTTGGAAACTCTTCCCGTATACAGAGGAACATGTAGTGTAATCCGTGCTCTAGAAGTTAGCTAGTTTCCATTTAAAAGGTCATTAGTGTTTAAAAATGCATTTGGAAAGTTGATTTCTGCGAACTTTGAGAAGTCATATATTGTCAGGATTTTTTCTGCTGAGCTACATGAGTGATTAAACAAACTTCCCTGGGCTTTGTGGCAGTTTTATCTTTTCAGTGAAGAAGCCACTTCCCTCGGTTTGTTTTTCTTCTGTAGAGAAGTGCATTAATCCCTTAAAAACTTGATACAACAGTTATGGGTTTTTTTTTCTGTGAAGAACTATTGTTTTTCTGCTTTTCATTGTCTGAATGCCCTGTCTCTTCAAGCAAGGTATTGCACTTCAGTTAATAATTCAGAGGATGCTTTATGGAGGTAAAGATGTCCAGGGAAATGAGCATCTTTATGAAGGAGAGACCTCATGTTGAAGCTGTTGATGCTTGGCTTTTGTGGCTTTACTCTTACCCATGTTTAAAAAAACACAGTGTTGATTTCTTTGTAATCTGCCTGCGCCTGGTGAGAGAGAGAGAGCAGCAGCAACCTATGGATGTTTTGAAAGAATAAAAGCCATAACAATAACTTTGAGCTCTCTACCCTGGATTTTCCTTCATTATTTGTTGTGCTAGCCATAGGTGAGACACCAAGCTGTTCATGATGGGTTTTCATATTTCCTTGAAGGCTGGAGAAGAGCAGGGGGAAAGGCGTTCCAGCTAGAGAGCAGCTGCCCATTACTGTGGTCTGCTGAGTTTTCCTGAGCTGCTTTGATGAGCAGAATGACAGACAGTGAGTAAGCTAAGCAGGCTCAGGCTGCTGCAGGGCAGCTTTACATGTTAGTGTAGATAGAAACCAGGCAGGTGTCAAATCAAAGTGCAGTGGAATAGCTCTTGTGAACAGTAGTTAGTGGGCTTCATGGCGCCAAGGAGGAAAAAGCAGATGGAAATGCTCAAATGTATTTCCTCCTCCCCTTTCCTGTCTCTTGGATCTTTTATTTCAGTCAGTAATGGAAATCTGTGCTCTGAGTTTTGAATGAACAGCTTACACTGTGTGAGTGTTAAGTACTTAATGAGCCTCATTTCTCAAAGATCTTGCAGTCTGCCTCAGTTAACCCAGCTGCTTTTTTTAGGAGAACTTGTTTTGGCAGAGACTTTTCTGTGTGTATGAAGAATGAACAAATAAACCGTTGTGCAATTTGCAATTAAGAATGAGGTTGTAGGGGACGGGACATTTTTAAACTAGGAGATCAGAGACTGCAGAGCCAAGTAAAACAGTTGCTCAGTATCGCTTCATAGACCCCTGTCTCAACAAGACGCCTGTGTTTGCATTGTCTACTGAAGAGAATGGAAATGTGAGTCCATGCTGGGGGGAGTCCTGCAGTGCTTATCAGGACCAGGCCATGGCAAAGGGATGTGGAAGTAGCCTGGAAAGGCCAGAGATTTAATTTGGTTTGGCTGGTTGTTTCTTGGTGTCATTCCTGCCTCCGCAGTGTGGTAAAATACTGCAAAACATGTGCAATGATACTGGTCAGGATTACTGTGATTAAAATGATTGAAACTAGCAACTCAGGAAGTGTGTACTTCCAAGGAGTGTTTGAAAGGATACAAATACATAAATCTAGAGCTTAGCCGCAGCTGCAGAGTTGTTTTGATTCACAGACATCAGCAGTTAGCCATAAGAGTAGGTGTGCTGAAGTTTATGCTGAACTCAGATTTCTGCAGTGATTAGGTTAGCTTTAAGCAGGAGTGGTTTGGTCTGATATAAATTTTATTTGGGATGGAAAGGGAGGAGGGCTGTTGCCTGAGTTAATTGCATCCCATCAGCAGTTCCAGTAACAGCTTGGTGCTGGCTAGAATTCCAACTGTAAACGAAGTTTTAAAGATGGACCTATGTTTATCTTCTTCCTTTTGTATAGGGGTCTTGAACAACTGTTTCCTGAATGGGCTGCTTTAAAAATGTACCTTTTAGAAGTATTTGGAATATGGAAGAGGGCATAACTACACAGGTTAAAAATGTCAGCTGTGGGTTACACAAACAATTGCCTGATTGCTGGAATGCAGATGTCTGGCATATTTGCTACAGCTGGCATTTGTGTGTGTGCATGCTCTTGCTCTGTGAGAAGTCCTGCGTAACCTCCTGTTCTTTGCTTGCCATGTCTACTGCCCTGCTGCCAAGATGTGCTGCTGAAGAAGGACCATGTTCTGTATCCAGCTTCTTGTGACAGTGTTTTAACCTTATGTCTCCTTCTTACTTAAGTGGCCACAGCTCAATACTTTGCTAGTCATGAGGCAAGATAGAACCTGCTGCATGTTTAGCTGGCAAAAACCAAAGGGTTTATTTGATCTAGTTAGATCATCAGAGAACAACTCTGAAGCAGGTGGGGTGAATCACCCTCTTTGAGTAGAGAAGGGACCAAAGGGGGCACCTAGATTTCAACTTGGGTTAAATGCCTGTCTTTTGGGTAGCTCAGGAATGATTTTTCACTTTGCTTCTCTGCACTTTGCTTTCATGTTTGAGAAATGGAAGAGTGGCTGGGCGCTGCCTTGCAGAATGACCGTCCCTTTGCCTGACAGGTGTATCCCACTGTTGTGCAGGGTTTTTTTACTGTGATGGGTTTCCACAAATGTGTGGCACTTGGTCATGGTGTTGATCTGTCCATTTGTCTTGCTGTGGCATGCTGTAATATTGTGGCTTCTGGTCTTCTGCTGAAGCGTGTAATGGTATATGGGGACATTGTCTGTGGGATGTGGCAAAGCATTTAGCAGATGTTTTGTGGAGTCTGCTAGACACTCCACCTCCTTGTGATCTTCTAAGTGTCCAGCACTGCTTTCCTCTCTCTATCGCTTAGGGGTGAACAAGACTGGAATATGTTCTGGTGTCCCCAACATAAAAAGGACATGGAACTGTTTCCAGAGGAGGGCCACGAGGATGATCAGGGGACTGGAGCACCTCCCATATGAAGACAGGCTGAGAAAGTTGGGGCTGTTGAGCCTGGAGAAGAGAAAGCTGTGTGGACACCTCATAGCAGCCTTCCAGTATCTGAAGGGGGGCTATAGGGGTGCTGGTGAGGGACTCTTCATTAGGAACTGTAATGACAGGGGTAATGGGTTCAAACTTAAACAGGGGATGTTGTAGAGCAACACTGAGTAACTGTGGAATTTGATAAAAAACCATTTGCCTGGGTTGCAGCTGAGGAGGCTTTCCTTCACCATCTTGATGGAGGCCTTTGATACCATCCTGCCCTGCTATGTGCTTGAAATGTGGCCAGTGCTTTGGCAGTCCCTTTCCTGTGGCCAGGGTGGGCATCCCTTCTGTGGTTCAGGCACAGCTGGTTTCCTGCCAGGTGCTGGAGGAAGGAGATGTGCCTTTCTCTTTGAGACCAGTGCCTCTCATCAAGTATCTTCCAATGCCTTTGCTGTAATCGTTTTTTTTTCCCTTTTTTCTGAGAACAATTTTTTCCAAGGATCCCAAGATCAGAATTACTTTAAATAAAGCTAAATAATTTAGAAGAGCTGAGGCACATGCTCTTAAATCAGAGACGAACAGAATAAAGTGTTGTCTAATCCATCACCAAAAGCCAGTTGAACTAGCCAGCAACAGTTGTGAAGGGACTGTCTACAGGAGCAGTGAAGTCAGTTCAGGAGTCGTCTTCTCCTCACGCAGGAGTTGCCTGTTACCAGCACTGTAACAAGACTCTAAAAATGCAGCCTCTGAACTGGTGACTTGCATCACTGATTTAATATTATCTTGGCAGTTTCTGAAAGTCCAGCTGTGAAACTACTTTATTTTATTAACCATGGGATCCTATTTTGTATTCACAGAACGCTTGCTTAAGCACAATATCCTGGGAAGGGTAATAATCCATTGTAAATATAATATAGCCACTGAATGCCTTATTTCATGGAGCTCCTCGTCTTTCTCCCTTCCCCCAAGAACTCTTAATTATTTTTCTAGGCTATCCATGCAGTTATGCTATGTAAACATGTATTTATTTCTCCCTTCCCCCCCCCTTCTCCTGCTGTTTGTTGTACTATAATGTCTGGTCTTAACTGTTGCAAGCCTTGGGGGGATTGATGTCTGTGTTCAGGTAAGATGGTAAACTCTCAGTTCTAAAAGGGTTTGTAGGTGCTGCTTGAGTGGATATAATAATGAAATGTGATGTGGTTTTGGTGATATACGGTACATGTTTGTGGTGTTTAGCTTGAGGTATAAAAAAGAGGGCAGTTTAATGACTAGCTACTAAAAAGTAGTAGTAGTAGTAGTTTTCTTCAAAAACTCATTATGTCTGGAATGCAGAGCGTTTTCTTGTATGCAACAATTCTGCCTTATGTTTCATCAGCACAGAAAATGGGCCTTGAGCTTTGCTGTTGTCCATGGTGGTTTGCAGATACAATTGTAACAAGTGGAATCAAAGAATCATAAAATGGTTAGGGTTGGAAAGGACCTTAAAATTATCCAATTCCAACCCCACTGCCATGGGCAGGGATACCTCATGCTAGAATATGCTGCCCAAGGCGACATAAGTGAGCCAGGCTGTTGTGAATGTTCACGGTGCCAGAGTGCTTGGAGTGATCAGGGTGATAGGGAGGAAATGGAGGGGACATGGAATCTAGGGTTCTGCATACAAAGTGTGGGAGGCATATGAACAAATATGCTTCTTTCTGTTGGATGAATTTGATCTGCAAGGGTGCTACATACGTAACCTATTGATTCTCTTTTGAGTGCTTCAAATAGGTGTCTTTTCCTATGGAAGTAATAATAAGCATCTTGCAAAAGTTTTCTTGTATATACAACCCTGTCACAGAAAAAAATCATCACTGTATTAATAAGTTGTATGACTTTTTATTTGGTTTTATTTTACATCCTAGTGGCAGATGTCTTTTTCTTTCTCAGCCATTTTACTTATGTCTTATATACGACATCTCAGCAAATGATGTTCCTCTACTTCATCTCACTTTCCAGAGGATTTGGATTAGAATTGGCAGGTATCAAAACCCCCTAAATCCTTGCAGAAAAAAGAGCACGCAGCAGTTTGTGTGAAAGATTCTTGCCTGCTTCTGCCTGGCCTCTGCCCTAAGAGGACTGTAGTCCATTGGAGAAGCTGTTGATTGTTTGCCTGCCTTTCATTTGAAGAATGACTTCCCAAGGGCAGGTTTGTAATGGGCTCTATACTCCCACTCTTCAAGCTGTCTGGGGTTATTTGGTCTTTAGATGCCATCCATACTGTGAGAAAAGGAAGCATTTTTCTTCTTTCTCAGTATTTCTTGCCTGTCTGGTATTTTTTAGAACAGATATGAGCTGTGAGTGGTGCTTGATGCAGTTCAGTAGAAATTGTGGCCAGTTCCAAACTGAAATAATGATAAACTTCCTTCATCCTCCAAATATGAAGTGTAAACACACCTGAGGTAATTCACTCCATAGGAATGAGGCCTGAGGTATGTCCCTTCAGTGTGACTACAAGTGTATCTGCCTCTGTATGTCAGGAAACAGTTTCTAGTCTGGTCTTTGTGTTCCTGTTATGTTAATGTATTCCTAACAGGACAGGTGGGTGGGAGACAGTGGGTTTTATTTTAACATCTTATTCCACGAGTGGAAAGGAAGATTTGTTCTAGTGTTTGGCTCTGTATAGTCCCACTAAAATTAGTAGCCACCTTCTATTTGTGATGGTAACTTTTACCTTTCAAAGTTGTATAGAAAGGTGCTGTTTTTAAACCTGAGTTAAAATGTAGTGCACATCTCCCATTTTGTTTTAAATATGGAATATCTCAAAGGAAGAAAACTGTCAGGAAGAGAATGCATCTGTGTTTTAAAAAGACACAGATTGGAATGAATAATAGACATTGTTTAATGCCCCATCTTCCATTAATTGCCAATATTCACCCCATGGGAAGACCTTAAAGTGTTTTCTTGTTTGTCACCTTATCTCTCTGAGTGCTGTTTAAACCCTGCTTCTCTAATTTATTGACATATTATTTTCAAGAAATAGAGTTATTAAATTTATTGGATACCCTAGTGGAGCAAACAAAGAGGATAATTTTCTTTTCTGTAGAAATGTTTCCTGTAGGAAACAAAGGGCTACTAGCTAAGCAGAGATATTATCTAGGTGTGGCAACATATGTGGATAGGATTTTGATAGCAATTCTACGTGTTTCTTGCTGCCTCAATGATTTTTGAATATACAGGTAGAATTTTGAGACTTTCAAAGTAAAGGACATTTTGTAAAAATCTAGCTATGTCTGTGTTTATAAGGCGCTGAATATAAATACCTTTTGAAAACCTGCTTGATAGCTGATAACTACCAGAAAAATAGAGAGGAAATTAAATTAATTTGTATTCTTTTTGAAGATCAATGAAATGAAAAGAGTATTTTTTTTTACTTTTGGGAAATAGCATTTTCTGAATTATTTTGCTATGGAATTTTGCAGGGAAGTCTCATGAAAGGATGGTTGTAGCGGTGGTTTTGTAGCCAATACAATGGAATCAAATCTTGAAAACCATCACTTTCTTTGCAAACCAGTTCCTTGTTTACTGTGTCATTGACTTCTGAGGTATTTTAGAAATCTTGTTCATCTTTGTAAAAATACCTACTTGATTGTGATATAAAAACATCAGGAAAGAAAAGAAATGTGCTTGTAATAGAAGATTAGAGCAGGAGGGATAGATAAAGGCACTCAGCTTTGATCTGGTGAGGCTCCCTCTGTTATCGGTATATAGATATAGGGGCTTCTGCAGACAGTGTTTGGGAGAATCGAGATTAAGCTGCTCTTCTGAACTTCTTTGTGGAGACTGCTGTATCTCTCTGTGATTACCATTTACCTCTGAATTCAGATATTTAGTTACCTGGCTGCACCTAAGCAATATGAATATCCTCTGCTGCTATGAATCTGAAGAACGTGATTTGGAAGGGGTGAGCTTGTTTGGGAGGGAATAAAAAAGGGAGCTCTGTGTGACTACACGAGTTTTGGAATTTCAGTATGCAGTAAGTGTGAGGAATAGGTGTAAAAAAAAAAATCTTACGGTGTCAAGTGCAGGGGCTTTAAACTTCCCTTGGAATGTTTTGCCTTGACAGTTCATTAGTTTTATTGCTTCAGTTTTGGCAGGAACCCAGACATGGCAGTATTATGTTTGCATGGATAACGAAGACTCCATTTGTAACTGTTTGACTGAAAAGCTATCAGTATACCTTAAATGGGCTGTGCTGGTAAGCACTGTTCTCCATTTCTGAAAGTGCCTGGTGAATCTATGTTAAATCCTCCTAGAAGTGTGTCTTGTCATATCACTCTGTGTTGCTTCCAGGAGGTTTCTACTTTTCCAAATTCATTCTACAGTATACGTCCTTTGTAGAAGAGGTTGTGAGGGATCATAGGTGTTTGGTTTTGGCACTCATTGCACTCAGAGTTGACAAAACAGTCACTTGTTGGTATATTGCTGGATGACCACACTGGAGAGGAATGCCACTGCAGGGGTGGGGGAAGGATGTTCACTAACCACCAATGGCAGAAGTGTGGGAATTTCAGAACTGAAGAGAAATAGGCTAGTCCAGTGTCCCCTTTCCATGTTTATTGTCTTAAGAATTGAAATACTAGTCCCTGAACACTGTAGAATATATAAAATATCTTCCCAACATATTAAATATTGTTTATCCCCTCTCCTCCTGTTGTTCTTTTTTTGTTGTTCTATTTTTAACAATAAAAAAAGTAAATTGCATTGAGTGGCTCAGTGGATATATAATGGTAAAAATAATAGCCAGATAGGCCCTTGCTTAGTATTCACAGTATCATGTTTTCTAGGAAATGAGATTAAGATGTTAAAGCATACCAAGAGGAACTTTTTTCTCCTTGGGACTTGTGCTTACATGTAATTACGTATTTTTATCCTTACTGCTAAGCATATCATGCATCTCCAGCCTCAAACTGCATCACATGAAACATAAGTTATTATTTCATGGCTGATGAAATCAGCAGAGGCAGATTCCCTCTGGCTGTAGAAAGCTGGTGATGCTTTCTGCCCTGGGTAAGCCGAGGAGACTGACCTAATGATGACCCATCAAGCAGTGTAATGATAGGGTGCGCTGTATCCCAAAATCTGACCTTTGTAGCTGGATTATGGGTGACTCATGAAGGGCACTGCAGGGTTCCACTCTTTTCCCAGGCTTTACCCAGGCAAGCATCATGCTGAATTGCAACAGTGGATGCGATGGAGAAATGTTATCTTGTTTTGCAGCTGAGATGCTTGTTTTTCTTCAGGTGTGGTAGCTATCATGTACATCTGATAAAGGCTGTCTGGAACTGAAGGGCTTGCAGCTTGTTGAGAGTGATATTTCTAGTTAGTTTTTCTTTCCACATTTAATTACTTACAGGTAGGTTTTGAAACAGTGCATGCTTCTCGAGTAGAAAACTTAATAAAGGTGGGGAAAAAACGTAATAGAAGGTAACAACAAGGAAAAAATGCTTTTAGAAGGTGGAAGAGGTTCTCAGTGATAGCGGAGTCGTAGCAGTGAGTTACTACTTTATAGGCACCATTGAAAATAGTAAGGAGGATTGCAGTTATCCAAAGGACAGGGTGTTGGCAAACACTCAGGAATCTTCTCACTGGCCCCAGTAAGGGGCATCAGTGTTCTAGGAAGGCGGTCATATGTCCTGTATAGGAACAGGCAAAACAGAGTTTTGCAGTCTATGCCCACAGCTGTTTTATCTGTACAGGGAGAAGAAACACAGTTTAATTTTTCTTTTTCTTTTTTAGCCATTGAGATACATGTTTATACAACTGGAGAAAGGTTGGATGACACTCTCCAACAGGAGTATGGTGCAGTTGCCACTGGTTCCTAAGGCTTTCCCTTTTCTAATTCATATGAGTATCTGTTAACTAGCCAGCTTCCTAACAGACCTTTAATTGTGTATTTCTTGCTTACTAAAGTAAGCACTTTCTAAAGTAGCACATTTCTCAGTTTATTGCAGTGAAATAATAAAGATTTTAAGGCTTTGTTTACCACAGGCTTGCAAAAGAAGTGTTATGTTACAAGGGCAGCTTCACGTCTTGATTATTTATAAGGCTAAGCTATACTATTCAGGAATCATGTGGGTTTTCATTTCATTTCAAGGCCAACACAGATGCTGGATATTGGAGGCTTGCACGTAATTGCTGTACCACAAAATGGGAATGTTTCATGTGACTCTTCACTTGTAAGATTGTGCCTTGCATTTTGTGGGGTTACTGCACTGTATTTGGGGTATGTGGGTGTTTTTGGCACTGTACTGCTGCTATAAAACTTCTGAATAAAGATGTTTGTTCCGAAGTTTGAATGGGCTGTGTGAATACCTGAAAGTTTGGGTATCAGAGACCAGCTGGCCTCAGGTACCAAATGGTTACATGTATGCAAATACGTAAGAGTAAGATGGAATAATCCCCTAATGCTGTCTGCTCCCGTTTTGTTCCAGCTGTCCCTGCAGCTGGGTGCAGAAATGCTGCCCACATTGCAGCAGCAGGGGAGTGACTAGGAAGTGACACACGCCGGTGATTAACACCGGGCAGCCAGAACAGGACGTTCGGATCGCGAAGGAACATGAACTTTCCAATTTTCTGTTTTGTTTTGGATTTTTTTTGATCTGCTATTGTTTAAAACTGACCTGTTGCTTTCTTAGCTGGTGTCACTATTCCAGAGGAACGTCAATCTGTGGTTGTAACTTCACAACAAAGAAACAAATAATAGTTTCATAATTCTGAGGAATCAAAACATATTTGTTAAGGTGACAAATTTTGCCCCCTGGTTGGTGTCAGTAAGGTGGACAGCAATAATATATTCACTGTCAGGTGACTGAGCTGAAAGCATATTTCTGTTTATGCTTTATCATGTTGCTGGATTTGCTCTCGTTTTTTCTATTTTTTTCTCGTTTTCCTTTCACTCATTAGGTTGTTAAGCCAAGTTAGTATACTCGTTGCTTGGCAGTTAACTCCCTGTTTCCCATCTCTTTGGAATACATATGTTCATAGTGCTCTTAGAAAAAGCTTATTTCAGGGAAGGATTCCACCATTCTTAATTAACTTCAAAGTGAATATCAGTTATGTGTTACTCCTGTTCGTCAGTAGACACTCTTTTCCTCCAAAAAAAGAATGCATATTTGTATGGCTTTTCAGTTTTTGTCTTTGCAGGTGCCTCACTGCTAAATGTTTCTGTGGAATGCATGTAAAAATTGGTGAAAATAAACTTGTATTTATTTTATAATTACTTCTGGCTTTGCATTTAAGATGTGGGTCACACTGAGCAGTTAATTTATACTTCATTTTGTCAGTAACAGAACAAACCATTTTTTGTGTAACATTAATACAGCATTACTAAAGTGATAGGATTACACTAGTTCCAAGATTCTATAGTTATTGGGCAATAAATTTGTAAAGTAAAGGCCATGTGTTTATGAACTTCACAGTTTCATCTCTAAGTCGGTTTTAATGGCGTTATCTAGTGTGACCTACCCCTTCCTGGCTTTGCGTGATAGGTGATTTTTCTGCCCCATTTTGTGGGGAAATCTCACCCAGGCAATAATACGGCTGCTGCTACTTTATCAAATCAGTGCACTGTATTGTTGGGAGGTAAACAAAGACTGCAAGGTTGAGTGACTTGTCCAGGAAGGTGCTGGCAAGGGAGAATTCAGGCATCAAGGCTTGCTCAGCAGTAGAAGGTAGGACAGGAAAACATGGATTGTGTCCTGGGACAGGATAAACCACTGTGAGATGAGGAAGTATGAGCGTCCATCACTGAGATGAGACTTGTGGAGTAGACTTAAGTGACTTGTTTGGAGTTACAGAGGGGGAAATCTGAGACAATGCCATATTTTGGACTAATGTCTTAATCTCTCATATCTGGAGTTCCTGACCTGGGTCCATAAAATGAAGAGTATTTTACCTGATTTTTTGTAAGGATATTTCCCCTCTGTTTTCCTCTGGCAGAATATTGTTTACTGGCAAGTATTGCAGGCACAGAAACCAGTATCATAACAGCTTGTCAGCACTGGCTGTTGTTGCAGAATGAGGGTAGTACTGGTAGGTATCAGGAAAGAAGGTGTGTATAGTAGCACCTGGTGTCTGAGATGGGCTGACTGAAGGCTCTCCTGATTCCATGGATCTGATGAGTGTGGCCTGCCAGACCAAGGCACTCTGGGGTCCTGACAGCCAGTGTTACCTCTGTCAACTTTGCAAGCGGGGTGTTGGTGAAGAGTCCCCTCAACACCACTGCACCAGTGCTGAGGAGATTGCTCAACCATCCTCTGTTGTCAGGATCTGGGTTGCTGCTCTGTGATTGCCTCAAGGGGCAGTACTGGCCAATCTGTGCCTGGGTTGGGCTGCTCACTGTGGGCCTCCTGGCATTCTCCAGTGCTCTATGCTCAGCCAAAACTTACCTCATAACCCTGCATGAACTCTTTATGGAAAGGCTTCCCAAGGAGCACAGCACTTTCTCATCATTAACATAATCAACTTGTATTTATTCAGCTGAGAGGCTGAATAGTAATAAATGCTTAGAAGACTTGAGCAGAAATGGTGTTGACTCAAAAGCTATAGGAAGAACCGATTGCTTGTGGGCAATAACTGTCTGTGGCATAAAGCATTTAGAGCATGCTTGAATTGTCAAAGCTCTTGAAAGAGAATGGGGACTTAGTCGTGTCCTATGGCAGGGCAGGCTTGTTCAGCCTTACAGGGAGACAGGTAAAGATGAACACAGCAAACACGATTCATTTGAACAAAATGAGTGTGGGTGCTTGCTCCCGATACATGTGGAGCTGTCACGCTCTGGCTGTTTGCTGCCATCCTGACTTCTCAGGTTTGCTGGTAGTTTTCATCTTCAGCTGTGGTGGTGAGCTGTTGTGAGAAGTGTGTTTTCAGAGGAGACTGTATGTCCATGAAAAAAGCACAATTTTATGTATTTGGGACCCAAACGTGTGCGCCCATGTCTGCCTAATAATATATTGAGGTCAGTGGAACTATGTGTGCACGTGGTGTTTGTGTATGTCCTGTATGCAAAATAAAGCCTTCACTTAAACATTGTCTACAGTTTGGGCCATAGGTAGTTAATTAGCTGGGAAAGCACTTGGTAACTGTACAAAGCATTGTGGTTTTGCAGAACTCTGATGTGACTGTACTGTGAGACAGGGTGATGACAAGGTCATTCTTTGAAAACCAAGGTGGTTGGTTAACATCCTGCCTGAGTGCTTTGTAACTGATAGGGGTGGAGAGCTTAGAAAACTGTTCATAGGTCTGTGAGATGGTTTGAGAAGCTACAACACTGGACAGTTTTACATCTGTACAGAAGAGAAATTACTTTTATGGACATGTTTCAAATGGTTCTGAGGTATTTGGGGAAAATGCAGTGACTTATTCCCCTTCCACCCTCCCCCCCAACATTCAACAAAAATAGCTGTGTAACAATGTTGTACACAAATGTTCACAAATGTTTTGATTTTTAGATACTGGTATACTGTGCTTTAGTGTCTGGAAAGCATAACTGAGCAGTTAGATCATATTTCCTGACATGGCTAGTACTGTACTGGTAACCACAATACCCCAGTGACTGTTTAACTAATCTAGAGTTTTTCCAAGAGAGGAAAGCTAATGTGCATAAGTATTTTCCTTAGCTGTGCAAAACACAGAGGCATCTGTAAAGAAAATAAATGCCATGAATGCGTAGCCAAAATTAAAAGTGTGTGCAACTTACTGTAGGGCAGCCAAGTGCTGTCCAGGAACAGGACACATGAGAATTTTACAAAGCACCTCCTGCTCTGAAGTGCTTCAGCCTGCATAGGGTGCTGCTGCTTCTCTGGAGGGTCTGGAAATCTGTCCCCTTCCCTCCTTTCTGAGAACATAACACCTTCTGGATTAGATAGGCGCAGTCTTTGCATGTCCATTCACTAAAGCATTTGAAGATTTGCTCCAGGGCACACGAGACTGTACTATAGGAGTAGGGGCAGTGTCAAGCGATCCGGGGCTTTGATGGATTTATGTGACTGGTGGCGTTGCTGACTGAAACATTAAGCTCCTGTTTTGAAGCTGGAATAAAGCAATGGAACAGAAAGCTTATACCAGTGACTTATTTTTAATTCTCTTTTTTTGGGCACTGAGAGGGTGCTGTGCAAACTTATATGCAGCACTACAGTGTGGGTGTTTTTGAACGGAATAGTATGTACACCAATATTAAACAGTGCTTGTTCTACAAATGAGACAGCTTTAATGTCACAAATTTGGGGAAGAATTTGCGCTGTGCTGAGCTGCAGCAGCAATGTTTCTTGTTCCTTGCATTGATATTTGACTTGTGCGACAAAACAAAACATACTTCTTAAAATAATGGAGTTGCTTTTGCAGCAGTAATGCCTCAGACAATGCGAAGGGAAGTGAAGTATTGCGCTACAGAAGGCAAGGATCTGAGAGGGAGCATCCCAAAAGTCAGGAAGAATGGTTATAGGACATAATAGCTACACGTGCTTAATACAAGCTAAAACATAGTCTGGTGATGTCTTCCCAGTTCTATTCTTACAGTAAGGAGCCCAGTGCCTCAATCTTGCTTCCTCTATCCGCTGAAAGTCTCAAGGTTGGCTGGAAGAAATGAGCTCAGCCTGGGAGGCTAGCTCCAGGAGCCTGGGCTAAGAAGGACAAAGGAGAAAAAAAACTGAGCCCATATGCTCCAGTTGACATGGAGAAATTGGCTCATGAGTTTATACCGTGCTTGCTGTTTGAGCTCAAGTCTTGTGTACATGGCAGCAGCATTTCAGCAAACTTGGGTGGCTGAAAGTCCACTCCATTGCAGAAGTGCATTGGAAATGACTAGGAGCAGCAGGGTGCAGGACTGGCTTTTGCTGTCACTCTGGATTGGAGGCAACATGCAGGCCTGCTGGACTTGATGCTACTTTATCCATTGCCCTTCCTTCCCTGCTGCTCAGGAGCTAGAGATTTTCACATACCTTAAATGCATTTCCCTTTCTGTTTAGCTGAGCTCTCGTGCATCATCCAAATACCGTCATGCAGCTCAGTGAGGAAAGTCTGGCCTCTGAGGTGGCAATTAGACATTTTACTGGCTTCAGCAAAGTCTTTGAATACCTCTCTGAGCAAATCCAAGATAAGCATTCCTGTAATAAAGGGATCTGAAGTTCACTTGGTGCCTCTTCCGTTCGTGTTTTCAAGAAGTGTAAAATAAACCTTGTAAGGATGGACAGTATAATAAACCCTAAACCCTTATTACCCATTATCTCTCCAGTGAATTCTCTGGTGTCTGTAATACTTGATGGTACATGCTGAAGCCTGGGAATAGCAGAGAAATGAGCTTTTGCTGGTTTGCTGTGAATGTTCCTTTTCATGAGGTTTACTAGTCACAGTTACTGCCATTCATCATCTGCTTTTTCTTTTCTTGAACAGTTCATTCATAAATCTGACATCAAGTTGCTACTTTTGAGAACCAGCCTCCTCTAGTTTGTGTATAATACATCCAGTGGTACTCTGCATTGCTTAGAAAGCCAAGCTTAGAAATACTTCATTGAAATAATTTAAGCTGTATGGGAAAGACAGCTATGCAACTCATCATTAAAAAATTATCTTAAATCTTGTGTTTGGACTTACGTGCTTTACTGACCTTTTCATAGTTGCTGCTACATAATTAGCCAGTACTAGAAAGCATTTTAAATATCACTTTAATATCTTTTTCACAATAGGAAGCTTTTCCCAAGGAGTTTCAGTGATTTTATGCCTTACAGAGGACATGGAATGAGATTAGCAAACTTCATAGAGCATTAGTGTAGTGTAAAAGATTTTAAGTTTAATTGCAGTAAAGAAGTAGTTTCTGTAAACCACAGTTAAATAATTTCCGAGAATTCAAATTAGGATTCACATTAATTTGATAAAACTCAAATAAACCAGCCATGTTGGCAGTAAAAACCACTGCAATGAAATGATATGTCAGATAAAAAAGAAGACATTATTCCAAGTTCGTCAACTACTCAGTGAGTTTGAAAACTGTCCTATAAAATGTTGATTTATATATTTGGGGGTCAGCAAGTAATGCTACATTAAATACTAAGGGTTTTTAGTTATGGGTTTGTGGCTGGGGTGTTTCTTGTTGTTGTTTGTGTTTTGGTGGTTTTGTTGGGTTTCTTCCCGTGAAATGAACTGAGTAAATGCCATTTTGCTGAAAAAAATAAAGTGATTTTTGTTGTTTTCTAAATCTTTCCAAAGCTTTTCTTAACAGGGTAGTTTTCTAGGAGGTATCAGGCTTGTGCCATGGTTGAGGTTCATCTCTGTTAAATAAATCCTATCGTTTGGTTTTGAAATAGCATTCATTCTTGTTCTATGGCTGCCCTGGAGCCCTTTCTTCCTTTTGTAGTTGACTATACTAGGTATTTTTTTCTTCTGCTCTTTGGGATTGAGGTATAACATTCCTATTAATTTTCGTTGTGTGGGAAACTCCTCATAAACATTATGTGCTCCTTTTGACTTCACTGCAAAGAAAGAATATTTTGCAAATACGCAAGTCACTTCTGCAGCAAAGAGCAAGGGTCCTCTTAAACCCAGTGAGCTGGTCATCATCCAGCCTTCCTTGGTGAACAGTCTTTATCGTCCCTCTGTATTCGGCACTGGTGAGGCTGCACCTCGAGTATTGTGTTCAGCTCTGGGCCACTCACTACAAGAGAGACATTGAGGAGATGGAATGGGTCCAAGGAAGGGCAATGGATCTGGTGAAGGGCCTGGAGTACAAGGCTGATGAGGAATGGCTGAGGGAGCTGGGGGTGTTTAGTCTGGAGAAGAGAAGGCTCAGGGGAGACCTTATGGCTCTCTACAACTGACTGAAGGGAGTTTGTGGTGAGGTAGGGTTGGTCTCTTCTCCCATGTAACAAGCAATTGGACAAGAAGTTGCCTCAAGCTGCACCAGGGGAGGTTTAGACTGGGTATTAGGAAAAATGTCTTGACCCAAAGAGCTGTCAAGGATAGGAACAGGCTGTCCAGGGAAGTGGTGGAGGTATTTAAAAGACATGTAGATGTGGCACTTGGGGATGTGGTTTAGTGGTGGACTTAGCAGTGTTAGGATAATGGCTGGGCTTGATGATCTTGTAGGTCTTTTCCAACGTAAATGATTTGGTGATTATAATGCTTAGTAATTTAAAAAAGGGAATAGAATCCACAATAATTCTGGGAGTTCTTCCTTCTTCTCTCTTCTTTTAAAATACGATTGTTATGATGTAGCTAGGCTAAACATCTTTAATCTGCAATAGAGGTTTCTGTGCAAAGTTGTCCAAGCCACACAGTTGATAGGTGTCAGTCTGCAGCAGATCCCAGGCTTGTGCTGCCCTCCAGCAGACTCTTGCCTAAAGCAGATGTGTCAGCAGTGGTATGCTTGATTTTTGAATTAATTTGGGGTTCTGCTGGTGGGTTCATAAGCTTAGTTGAATTAATGAATTAATAATTAGTGGTCTCTGTGGAGGAGGGAAGGTGATACGATGGTTGTCCAGCAGCTTCTATAAATTTCTGCTTCTTTCAAGAACAGGGACTTCTTTGGGTAAGTGTTGTGTAATTATGAGTATTTTCTGAATTATTTGTTGTTTCCTGCTCTTTTCCCTTTCTCTAGTAGTATTTGTTTTAGAGAGAGGGTTTTGGTGTTTGTTTTAGTAGAGCTGTATTTACAAGTTTTAATTCAGTTGGAAAAACTTCAATACTAAGAAAAAATCCGTTTTTTTTCTCTCCCTCTTCCTGTTATTGTTTTTTATACTCTTTACGGTAGCATCCAGTGTCTGCTTTTTGAAAGCAGCACAAGAGAAGAGTGAAACAAGTAGGGTGTTTTCAGCCTGGCAGGGGAGAGATGGAGGGGTGGTGGGAAAGCACTGGATGTTGGAACAGCAGGTTTCTTGTTGCTACAGCTCATGAGTGTTGCAATGGGGAGGCTGGATATGGACATGGGCCTTCTGCTGTGTGACCCCATTTTCATGTTGTTTTCAGAAGAGAGAAAGTGGTGCAGACATAGGATAACAAAGACTAAATCCTACTGTGTGCCTGAAGAGCTGTTTGGGGGGTGTGTGTATGTATATATATATATATATATATATGTATACACGTTTGTACAGAATACATAGTATAAAGCTAAGGAAAATGGGGAGCAGCTGTGAAGTGCTGTGATGCACAATTACAACAGTTTGTTTTGGAACAAAAATGCTTTGAGTGTTCCTGTACAGCCATCACAGACTCTTAAAGGTTTTCTTAACTGTTACATGTGCCATATTATTTAGGTCTTCGATTTTCAAAACTAAGTGTCAAGAGTGCTGCAAAAAACATACCAAATAGGCTTTAAATTAAGTTCATTTCACTGTAAATTTTTTCCAAACTTCCAGTTCCTAGCGGATTGGTCACTGTAAGAATAAGAGCAAATGACTCACGTTTGAATCCTGAGGGTAAACTCAGCCCTTTTAAATGCATCTAAACAGCAGGGATGGCTGTACCTCTAGTAAGGCTGCATGTTGAAATCCCGCAGAGTAAACTATGATTGGTTTTTATTTGTTCAAGTTTGAGTGGTGTATCTTTTTTCCTGCCACTCAGTTCACCTGGGGTGAACTGCTTGACTTTGTATGGACATATTTTTTTGAGAGAACATAGTCGTCTAATTTGGAGGTTTATTACAGAGGTCTTAGAAGGAGTAAAACCAGGAGGAAACCCTTGGGGATGCAGTGAAAGAGAGGATGATTGAGAAAGAAGCTTCTTTGGAAAGAAAGTGGTGAGTAGCAAGAAGTGCATAAACTCCCTGCCTGGACAGTTCTGGAATGGAAACCACCTTCTTTTTTTTCTCATGTTATAATTTTGTACACTAAGTGGCAAGCTGTTAGAGCTTATGAATTAACCGTGCTGGCTGGCAGGTTAAAAATAATCAGAAAATTATGTTACTAAATACACTGGGAGTTTATTGAAATGGGAGTTATTTAAATAGAAACCATTCATGAAATCAGCAATTCATTAAACTTGTTTTGCTGCTCATGAAGTGCCTTTTTGAGGTAGGGGTCCTGCTTTTTCATGCTCTGCATTCAAAGCTAAACCACTGCATTTCTGCCAAGGATTTGTGGCCTTTTCTTGAGAATGGTGACATTGGATTGAAGTGTTATTTCATTGACTGATGGTATGATTTCCCATATGGTTTAGGTTATCTTTTCATTTAGTTTTTAAATGAGCGGTAGTATTGAAGAATGATTTAGGAAAGCTTGAAAACAAGGTGAACTAGCTGAATAGAAGATTAGACTGGACCTTTAAGGTATTTCTTTGGTTTTCATGCCTGGTGCCTGCTATTGCCTGCAATGGTTAAATGGTCTTTAGTTGACCTCTTCCATTTCTTTGAAGGTTGTTTTTGACTGTTTTCTGTACCAGTATAAGAGAAACTTCCTGAACAAGTTTACATGATTTACACTGTGCTACATATCCCTTCTTGTTTCTTTTCTTCAAACCTTTGACTAAAAGTATGCGACCTCATGGGGTGCAAATAACTTGCAGACCTTGTAAATCAGTAGCAAGTTAAATGTACACTAATGTTTCTTAAATAGACACAGATATCTTTTTTAGGCCAAAACATAGGAAGCCTGGATGTCTAATAATGAAGTACATGATTTTTATGCCAGACATTTGTTTCTGTAATACAGTATAAAAATTTTAGAAGTTATCTGGGCAGTATTTCAGCAGAGTAAGTAAGCACATGCCAAAATCCAGCTATTCACTAGTATCTGTACTTCAGCACAGGGTTATGTGTTAAGGGACTTCTCAATCAGAAGTTAAAGAATTTTGTGTTGGTTTTTTTTTGTGTTATTATTTTTTTTTTAACTATAATTCAAAGAGTCTGTGTGACGAGAGACGTAGTTGTGCTCTATCAATTGTTTTAGGTTTATTCTTGATTTCTTTGTAAGTCATGTTTGGTTTCTGTGCAGTTATTATTATCTGAACATTACCAGTCTTGAGTCTTAGTTAATAACTGATGTTTTGTCATTGAGCAAACTTTATCCTGGGTGAGACAGAAGGTTAGAAAGAAGCCATTTGTTCTCTGAAGTGTTGCAAGCCATTTGGACTTCTCTGTTTAATTACTTCTGCATGGACAGAAAAGGTGTGTCAGGTGATACTGCAGTGGAGTTCTTAATGGATTGCTTGACACTAGGAAACATCAAATACTGCCTTAAGTCTGCTAAAGTATGTTTTCCTCTACTCTGGGCTTTTGATGATGATGAAAAACAGTGTATAACCAGAGGTTTTCTGTCTGGCTCTGTGTGGGAGGAAATGGGTGGTTTTCAGAGTTGACAATTTGCACAAAGTTACTCTGTCTCAGAGAAACTTATTCTGAGGCACAACATAAACTCAGAGAAAAGTGGGCATCCTGTGGTTTTCCCCTGATAACTTCTAAAGCGATGAACTCCAGAGGACTTTGCCTGTTAGCATTACAGTCTAGCAGGGGGCAGACAGCTCTAGATGCCTTCTTGCAAGCCTGGGAAATAAACTCTCACAAAGGAAAGAGCTGTCCTAGCCTGGGGTATAGTGATGGATGTTTGTACACAGATACTTTCTTTTGAATGTTTCTCTCTGGAATAGTTAACACAGGGGCACTGAAGCTGTTCACAGACTTACAGCATCTGTGGCATTCATCCTTATCCCATTTGCTGGATGTCTGCAACGTTAGGCCTGGTGGAACTTTATTGGGCCCTGAATGACTGTGTGTCACATAGCTGCTTCAATAGCGTGAAGTTCTTCTTGTCTGCTGCATGTGTGTAGCTGTTGGCTTTGCACTTTTTCCCCCTAATGTGTTAATATCGCATTGTGTAAACAAGCTGCATGAAGAAGGAGAGTTGTGCTCTGCTGTCAGAAACCTTGATGGGCAGTGCAGTCTTAGATGCACCCAGGAGGAATGACAGCTTGCTGGGAAAGTGATGAAGGGCTGGAAAGGTAGGTAATAGCTTTATCCTGGCTGTGACATGTGCTGAGCAGGACTGGGTCTTGCATCCTTCAGAAGAGCAACCATTCGTGAGGTACATGGCCATGTATACCTAAATTTTAGGTGGCCAAGGATGAAAGCTGTTAACAGCTGTTTTATTAACCTCTTCACATTCAAGACCAGTTGTTTTTATCTCTCAGTGAGCTGGCTAAGATCTCTTGCATAGATGTGTCTTCTGCACCTGTCTTTTCAGGTGGCCAAGCCTTCTGGAGTGTTACATGAATTCTCACAAGAAAAAGTTGTAGGCCTTTCTGCTTGCAAGTGTGTAAGGTACTGGATATGATTTCAGTATTGTCCAGTTTCTTAACTGGGGAATTCTTTTCTGTTCTGCTAGCTTTTCAGCAAGGAAAAAGCCTGCAGGCTTTATTAAATAATCTTTAACAAAGATTAATGTCTGCTATGGTATTTTGAGTATTTCAGATTGAATTCTCAACCCTGTGTGTGAAAGTACTCTTTCTACATGACAGGAGAGAGTCTTACAACCTGCTTCTTCAGTATTTCTTGATTGCAGCAATCAGTGTAATAAAAGATTAAGTGAAAGACTGTTACGAGAAGAATGGAAAAGACTATCTAAATGAAGTCTGTATCAGGAGCTTTCCAAGATAAAATTTTGGATGTTAACTTTGTCTTTGGGAAAAGGTGTTTTTTTTTTAAAGAACTTAGGATAAAACTTCTGTTAAGAAATTTAAATGGTAAATGCTTGCAGGGAGCCATTCTGTCACACCCCAAACATACCACAAAGTGATCTAATAAAAGGTGAAGAGCTTTTAAGTTCTATCTCTGTCCTAGCAATGCTGAAGTTTGTAGAAGTATGGAGAAAAGGCATGAGAGGATAAAATGAATAATATCTGCCATGAGTAATAATTTCCATTTGCTTCATCAAACAAGGCACTAATTAGATAAGTTCTAAAAAAAGGTCATGATTCGCTTATTCTCATGGTAGTTTTTTGTTTCTTGTAACAATAAGTATGTAGCAGAGTTGATTACAGTAGAGCAAGAACGACAGCAGTTCTCATCATATCTTATTACTTTTAAACCCAGTAGTACTCACATGACAGAAATCCTGCATTTATTCAGTCTGCTCCCTGAAAATTTAATTCACATAACAATTTGTAATATGGTTACCCAGTGAAGTATGAAATCTTGAAATATACGGTTCCAAAATAAAATTACCTCCCCTCCTCAGTCTCATTCTGGTTGTTCTGTGCCTGTTTACTGATTCACTGTTACGGAATTCAGTAGGAAATAAATCATTTCAAACAGTCATCTTTCAGAATCTCAGTGAATGGAGAAGTGGGCTCTCTATAGGTTGTGTAAAATTAATCAAATCTCTAGTCTGTGGATTTAGCAAGTTGTAAGTTCAGTGTGAGATGGAAAAAATAATGTACAAAACCAAAAAGTGAAAAAGCAATTGTTTTGTATTAAAAAAACCCATTCGTAAAGAATACTCTTAACTTTATTCCTAATTCTTATTGCAGGAAACGTTGGCTGATGTGTCCAGAGAAAATTAGTGGCTGCTTTGTCCTAAATATAAGAAATTTTTCCCTACTATTTTTCTTTCTGGAGTGTAAGCAGTATTTTTGAAGTTGTAAATTCATTGTTCTAACAGGGAAAAGGGAAGGTTCAGAGAGGCATACAGTTTTAAAGTACAATAAAACATGGAGATTGTGAGAGGGGAGGAGTGTAAGTCAACAGTTTTGAACTTTGTTGAATCCTTTGACTGGGGACTGCTGTGATGTTGAAATTAGTAATAGTGTCTTCAGGATGAGCTGGCTGGTTTTGAAGGGATTAATTTACGTGACAGGAGCTAATATTGAAGATTGATTCAGTGCTAGATTTATGCATTTGTTGATGTATTAATTATGACAACTTTTAAACAAAACCACTAACCAACTAAAAGGTTTTTAATCCTTATTTAAACTCACAAAGACTTTGGGAAGTGGCTTTTCTCAGTGAGCTGCTACACAATATGGAATGGAAAAAAAAGTGTGCTGAGAAAGGAGGAATTGTTAATACCAACAGAAGAGTCAAATTTAAACAAACAAACCCAAACTACGCAGCATTATTAAATTACCAAATGCAGGCCTGCCTGCCCACAGCCAAGGTTTAAATTCCTTGAGTTAATAAAGTGTTTATGACAAAGAGTGCTGATGTACAACAGCTCTTCAGTGAGTGATAGATGGTAAAGTCAACACTATAGGGCTTTCTTTGAGATAGAGCTGAATCAGGCAAAAAACATTCCCTCCCTCTTGTGCGGGGTAGGACTGCAAAGATCCTGCCCTCTTACGTTTTCCAAAGTGTGCTATTTTAATTCCTGATATTCAGCTGGTTACAAGTGTCTAATTATTGTGATTATATGCATGCAGACTTCATCAATCTTTTTTTTTCAACTGGAGCTGGCAGTGCAAGAGAAGCTTGGCGTTATATCTGCTGTATAATTTGCTTGTTTTTAGGCTTAGTGTAACAGCTTGCTGAATGAGCGCTGGGGTGAGATGTAGACAAACAAAGGGAGGGTGGGCACCCAGGCACACCGGTCCTCAGTGGTCATTGCAGAGATCTGAAAAGGCCTATCAAAGAGGCAGTGGGAAGGCAGAAAAAGTGATAGAATGTTTGGAAATGACTGCTGCTGCTTGCTGTGTTGACACCTGCGTCTTCAGTTTTCCCCCCTGGGAGGTAATTTCCCTCTGGGTGAATGACATGTGTTGCTTGAGGACGGTCCTGCGATGCCCAGGTGTGCACTTGGTTGCCAGCCTTCCCTTGTGGGCACAGCGCTTCCTGGCAGCAGTTCCTTGGGATGCACAGAGGGGTGGAAGGAGGACATCTGTTACTGGAGTTTGTGCCCCATTGTTTTTGGTGTGGGGTCAGCCAGGGATGACGGTGTTACTCTGCAAGCAGGACCTGGCCGCCAGCCTGCCACCAGAACGGCTGGAGGCTGATTTGCTGAGAGGTGTTTTATCATGAGCTCTCTGGAAATCTAAGATGGCTTCAGTCAAGAAACACGTACATAAAGCCCTGCCTGCTGCACTGGGGCAGAGTAGGAGGCAGGGGTGCCCCAAGGGTACTCTGCTATCAGGACGTGGTGGGGGCTTCTTGCTCGTTTTGTGGTTGCTCAGCTGAGTGAAGGGCAGGAGCCTCAGTAGGCCTTGCTTCTTCCATGGCCTGCACTTACACAGCAGCCCCGCTGCTATGGCCTCGTTGCCTGTGTGCTTCACTTCCTTGGGTACCTGCACGTGGTTTACAGTTTACATGGGGTAATTTGTTGGAGGCCACTGCTGTGTTCATTTTAACAGCTTCCTTCTCCCGCAGATACCAGGTGACAGGTAAACACTAGATCAGAAGGCGCTGGTTTTGGTTCCTAGCCCCACAGACAGCTTGTGACCTGTCAGCATTGGTAGACAGGATCATTCTGGTAGTAATACAGATCAGACCAGGTGTTGATCCCAGTCACTGCCTCAGGTAGGTGTGAAGGCTCTCCATGGCCATGCTTACTTATCTGCCCTTGCTTTCCCTTCATGGAGCCTCCCTGCCACTTCCCCACTGACTGGACTCCTCATTCACCTTCTCCTTCCCTGCTTTGCATACACCAAGGCTGCAGGATGATGCAGTGAGCTCTGGGTTGTCTCAAGACTCAGCCAAGTTGTTTCCAGCCTGAACCATGACAGGGAAGACTCATATGTGGATCAAATTGCTCCTTGAGAAGCTAGCTTAAGTCAGTTGGCATGGGTTCTGCAGCATGCCAGGAGGCAACTTCCACGACCTGCACTAAATCCTGTTGTATACTGCTAGGGTTGTTCAGTAGTGTTTGGGCGTTTCTATACTATACCACACTCTGAAATAGCTTCCCAGAGACTGTTACAATGAAGTGAGGATAGAGTATGTTAGCAAAGTGACACATTTTGACTTCTTTTTTGAGCATGTCCCTTGTCAGAGCAGATGGAGCTGTGTGAGCAGCCTGCTTTTGCTCGCCAAGTAAAAGTAAATATCTCAAACCTGTGCAGCAGGACCTTCTGAAGCCTGTGTTTCCTCTTGACCTTTTTCTAGGTTTTAAGCTGAAAAGTTTCTGATTGTTCTTAAAGCGGTGGCTTGGTTTTATTTGTGTTCTCATTTTGTAGTTTTTAGAGTGGACTTTGGTAGCATATCCAAGATTTTGTTTGGAAGCCTAAGGTCCATGTTCAGGAGATTTTGGAGAATAAAATGGGCTCTGATATTACCCTGGTATTGACAATGGGATGTGGGATTTACAAGAAAAAAAAGGTATTATGAGACTTGACAGTAAAATGATGTAAGGTAGTTTAATATCCCTTCACAATTCTGCCTGCAGTGAGCTCATGGAAATTCTCAGTTACCTCTAAAAGGTCACTGAGTTGCAGTAGGAACCATTGGCTTATGATAGTATTGTGGTTTATTCATACTTTGTTCTTCTGGAAATTCTAGCATTGCAACAGGAAATTAATGTTTTCTTATCTGAAGCTGAAACACACACCCCAGTATTTTGGGAAGTATTCTGAACATGAGAATTCTGAAATACTATTAGGAGGAGCATATATGAAATGTTGTATTTCAATAATGGTGTGAAACTTCATTATTTTTTAAAAAAACGAATTGTTAGCTTCAGGTACTAAATAGAACGAAGGCACATGTCTGCTCTTGTGAATGAAGAAGTAGAGGGCAAAACAACTGACATAGAAATGTCAATGTCATTTTAGTTTAAAATGCCTGTATGCCTCTACATGTTTCCATGAAATGCTGAGCTCATCAGAAAGTGCTTTGGTGTGTGGGCTTGGGTTTTTTTTGTTTGTTTTTTCTTTTTAATTCCTTTTTTCTTTTGGGTATTCATTTGAAGTATATGTAACAGCCTGTCTCTTTCTCCCTCATGCCCCTTCCCTCTTTTTTGTTTCTTTCATCTGCCATATGTTGCATGTCTTCTTGCAAGATCACCAGGGATAGATGATATCTAAATATACTTTTTCGCAGTTTTATCACAGTGTGGCTCTGATTCTTAGCGGGACTTGAATGTTCTTCAGGATAAAAATGTTAAGGAACATGATGCCATTTGTAAAATGGACCCTTTATAACCATAGGAAGTGCTTTGAACCTTCAGCAGAAACAACATTTCTCAAAAATGTCCTGATATTTCAGCTGAACAAGGTGTCAGCCGAAACCATAGGATATTGAGCAATATGAAATAAGTGGGTTTGTTTTTTAATCAGATTTTATATACATGGTGTATTTTCATGTCCTGCTATGAGCTGTGTGTCCCCTGAATAAGGACTTCAAGACAGTACGTTTGTAATGTACTTACAATCTAAGGTTGAAATAAGGAAAGGAAAAGTTAAATAAACATATCCAACCAGCTTTTTAATCTCTCTTCGATACCAATAAAGCAGTTCCTCCCTCCTGTATGATCTCTAACATGTGTTAACACTGGCACACTGAGGGTGCTGTGTCTGCAGGAGGTATCTGGTTTAATGGAGACTGCCCCTTGTGTTTAGCCTGTTCTGTGTCTTGGTGTCGAGGAGGACTTGTGGTTGCTGCTATGGGTCCCTGCAAGCAGGTGAGCAAAAGTCATTAACTTAAGCAGAAGCTGCCGAGTGGAACCATAAGAGCACACATACACTGCCTGGTTATTTCCTAGGTAAAGAAAAGTAAGCAGAACATTTGATGAGCTCTTTTCTGCCCTGGTCTGAGTAAACAAAGATTTTTTTCCGTATAATCTGTTCTTTTGTTGTTTTTTAATTGTAATGGGGTCTAGAAATCAAAAAGCAATTATCCACGGTATTCCGTGTAATGGCTAGGGATTCTTGGGCAAGCCTAGATCATGCTAGCTTGGATACTAGAAGTTGTATAGTACAGAAAGGTACAGAAAGTAAGAGATTATAGCAGTGAATAGTGTCTTCATAGTGCTGTAACTGGGCTGCTTCCTGAGGCTATTTGATATGCTGCTGTTCTTGCCATTTAGACATAACTATATGTTGCCCAAAGCACTGTCCCTTTTAAAAGCTTTAAAATAGACTAAGGAAAGATTACGAGAAGTTACTCTGAAGTAATGGGACTTGCTTGAATTTACTGGTGAAGTCCTACACAGACTGCCATCTCTTTTGCCTCCATCAGGCTCCAATCTGTTAGACACTACAGTCCTTTAGTAGCTTGTTCCCTGTTATTCGGTAGATGAAGGATATTGGGGTAAATAAAGTAATGAAGAAGACCATAAGCCTCTTATGGTGTGTAGTTTGAAGAATGGCAATGAAGTTTCCTTTGTCCTATTTTGTTTTTGGGGTGTGCTGCAAATCATATATTATGGAAAAGAGCTTTCTCTGTGAGATCCCAAATGCAGCCAAAAGTGGTTTGAAGCCTAGACTACAATTACTGCAGCAGGATGGAGGGAAGTGCAGGATGTACCTAGTTTTATGGTTAATTTTGTAGTATTTCTATGTATACAGAAGCATTTATATCTGACAATTTTGTGTTGTTTGAGAATGCACAGTAATATTTCTTTAGCAGGACTAATAAAAAGAAATCTACTTGCACTTCCTGGATGAGCATGATTTTCCCTTTCTATACCACCCTGTCTTTTTACTTCCTCAGTTAGTGAATGTGAACTATTTTGGATTTATAGGTATTAATTTGGAAATGTTACAGTTTCCTGGCAGCAGTTTTGTCTTCAGCAGAGGAATCTAGAAATGTTTATTAATTAAGTTAATTTGTTTTGAAGTACACATTGTTTCAATATGGAGTTCTGGGTTTGATGTTTATAGAAAGGAAACAAAAACTTCCAGTTTGGGAATATTATTGTTCATGTTACTGCAGCTTACAGGAAGAAATAAAATCAGATTGATTGACTCATTTTAAGAATATTTTGATTCTTTTTTTTCTAAGTTGAGCAACTGTTGTGAGCTTTTTTTTGTTGTTGGTTATCTTCTGTTACTGCTCACATCATACTTGGCAGCTAATTCTGTGTCCCTTCTATACCATGCTGTTCTGGATCCGTCGCTTGTGGGTGGGTGTTTTTTTGCCAACCGTTTTTTCGTGGCTTGTATTACAGCTTTTTCCCATTGTTACATCTACCTTTCTCCATCTTCCCAACGAGGTGCATTAGTGGGAACACTTATATAACTGAATTGGGATATAGAAGTTTGCTTTATATATGTATCTGACATGAATTCTGTAGATTCTGAATGTGGTCTGTGAGAACCGAATGCACTGCTGGACCTTCCTGTGTCAAGCTGGGGCTAGCTGCACCTCCAGACCTGCAGAGTCCCAGGTGTCTAGTAGGATTGCACAAGAATTCAACCACCTAAATTCCGCTGGATGTCCTCTGGCTGTTTGTAGAGGCAGCTAACAGTTGGAAAGGCTAGTCAGTGAGGAATAAGAATGTCACACTGGTCTGATATGGTTTTTCTTTTTGGTGCTGGCAAACTGGTGTTGTGTTTTATTCTGTTTTCCTTCAGCCTGTTTCTTTAATTATGCTTCCCTTTACAATGTGTTCCAATGCCATATGTTTCTGCCGAGGTGATTTTTATGAGCAGTAGTTGCCTGGATGACTTGTTTTTGTTTGCCACTTCCTCTGCCTTTTTTTTAACTTGTTTTTAAATCTAGTTACTGCATTTTTTTAGTGATTTCACGTCATATAACACCCTCTACTTAATAGTTTTATGGAAGTCCTTGCACGTAGTCCTACAATTGCATTTGTCAGTTCTTTAAGAATTCGCAAATAGCAATTACTGAGGTTTTTCTAGTTTGGAGTGGATTAAGCTCTTTGAGTTTTGCTGCTGTTTTCATGCTCTTTGCCTCATAGGCATCTTGAATTTCCTAGCCTGTAAAACAAAGTTAATTCCATTTCAAGACTGTTGAAAGTTGCCTGTAGGGCATGTTGATGGTGGATGCTCTGCACAAATGCTGTGGGATGCCTAAGTGAAATTTTCATTTTATCGTTTGAAAGTAAGGATAGCAGTGCCATGGAAAATCTACAGCTATGTCTTGATTTGTTTTTTCACCCCAGTGGAGTGTCTCTCCTGCTCTTCATCTACGCTTCCCTATGTGCTTGTTCACACTGAGTAGGAGCAGCAGTAATTCCTCACCCCAGTGCTCACCCATCATTCAGTGAGGTACCACCCAACGGACAACCTTTCCAGGCACCTCATCCTTTGCCCAGGAGGAGGGTTGTGCTTGTGCAGCTGTTGTGCTGAACTCTGTTGCTAAAAAAGAAGCAATTTCTCCACTACCTCTTGGGGTTTTGCAAGGACAGAAAGAGATAAAACCACACTTCTGAGTCATGGAATATGGTATTTCCCAAAAGATAACAGACCCCAAAAAATGCTTTCTCAATGTGTGTAGTAAAGCTAGGAGTGGGTTAGATGTGAATGGTGGAAAGAGCCGGACTGACTCACCTTGGTGAGTTTAAATGGTTTGTGTAATTTCTAGTTCATGGAGTATTAAAGTCCATTGAGATTCGTAAAACAGCGTTGCCTCAGCTAGTGAGGTAAGTGAACCCAGCTTGTCTCTGGTTTCACTGGGGAACTACGGAGTGGGCAAGAACAGGTAAAATGATAAAGCCACCACAAAAGAAATGTATTTGGACATTGGACAAGCGTTATGACTTTGGGTGATGGTTCTTTCACTGATGACTTCTCTTACAATAAGAACATTTTAAACAGTTGAAGCTCAGCAGATGGCCATATCGTCTGTGGTTGAGACTGTAAAAATGGAGGCTGAGGGGACTTCTGGAAGAACTTGACACACCCTGACAGAGGGGAGGTACAGTCAGTGCACGTCTCCTGTTGTCCAGTCCCTCCTTCCTGTCCAGCTGCCTTCTCCAAACCCTAGAGAGCAGATGCAAACTGCGTTGCATTCAGACTGCTGTTTACAGAAGGGTATTGGAGGGCTTTGAGTAAGTACCATTTCTGAAGCTCATGAAGCATCAACTCTCTAGTAGTGGTGTTTTCCTCTTCCCTTTTTCTCCTGAATTCTTTTGGGAGTAAGGACTGAATCTTAAAAACTCTACAATTTTAGAATTTAAAATTAAAAAAAATAAAATGCAGAGTTTTAGAATCGGCAGAAGTGAGGGTTCAGAAGGGTTGTCCTCCTGGACAGGAGGATTCATGCAGTTGGGGATGATGCTGTTGCTTAAGCAACTGCTTGACCATACACCCTTCTGTTTGGATTGCTGTTGGAGAGGCTTGTTAGACTCTTTCATGGTTTTTGTCATTGCCAAGCCAAGTTCTTTAGCCTTTCACAGAGCAGAAAAGGAAAGCCTTGCTCACACTTTAAGGAGTATTTGAAATCCACTGTTGCCTCAAGCTTTAACTTCCTGTGCTGTACACTACAGTGTCTGATAACGAAAGATGAAAGCTTTCTATTTTTGTCTTGTGAATGTAGCTCATGTTTTATGGGCCAGATTGGTTGATTTTTGTGTCTTCCTTTTCAGTGCTGCCTTTATCTTGGAGAAGGAGAGAATAGCAACTTCACTGAGATGCTAAATTTAAAGTGGTTAGAAGTAAGGATGTGTATCTGGGGTCTTCCCAGCTTTTCAGGCTGGAGGCACCTGAAGAGACTGATGTGTGACCAAGCATGTCAAGTTGAAAGGATGGTGCCTGGGCATCAGCAACCGCCTTGCCCTTCATCCCAGTGAAAATCACAAGTGGCAGATCTGTGTACCCTGTGACACATAAAGACAATCTTTCTGTGTCATTTGAAGTATACATTGCAGAGATAGCTGTCAGTGGTGTGTTCTGATCTCAACAAGCTTAAAATACACCTTTGAGAAAGTTATGGTTGATTCTGGGTGTTTAATTCGGTGTGCTTAATACTCTAATAAAGTTTGATATAGTAATTTTTATTTACATAAAAGTATAAAGTATTCTCAAAGATGAGGAACAGCAGATTTGTGTTGTGGGTTGTTTTTAATCCCTCTCTTTCCCCCAGCTGTACAAAGTAGAGACGATGTTAAATGGAAAAGGGAGAGTGCAAAAAGAATACATAGAAGAGAGGCCATGACATTCTGTGCCTCAAGTGTAACCTACTTTCTGCCTTAGATTTATAGGGGAAACTTGCATACCTGAACTGTTGTTATCCAAGTGTTTTTATTGTATAAAAGCAAAATATGGTTTGTATTTTCTTTTTCTAAGGCTTACAGCCTAGCTGTAGAATTAGTATCTTTTCATTATAGTTGTGTGTGTTGGGTTTTTTTCACACCTCATTTTCAGATGTTGCTATTTCCACATTCTTTTATAGGGGGATGGATACCTTAATTAAAAACATGTCTGCGCAAGCGCTGCAGAATGACAAACTATGTCTCTTCATGGTATGTTCCTGCTGTAGGAATTTTTGTGCAGAGACAGAAGCCTGCATACTTGTGTGACCAGCCTGAAGTGCTCCAGAGCAGATGCCACCCATGTTCTACATGGGGCTATAGTCCAGGATGTAGTTTTGTCTGCAAACCCCAGCCAAGAAGTTCTTTCTATGGCTCAGTCTTCCCTCTCTTTCTCCCTCAGCTGTTCACTGCTATCCCTTTCGAACCTGCTAACGGTTGGAACTGGCAGCAAGTGTGATGCATGTGATTCCTAGGTTATTCTGGTAGGACTCAGATTAAGTGAATGCTACTGGATTTCACCTCCTTCTGAACACTGGCATACCTGGACAGCATTCCACACCAAGGATGGCTAAGATCCCCTACAAAGCAATGCTGTATTCATTGCAAAACAGTTAGGGTTGTTAATATTTGTAGTAGGTGCTACTTTTTGTGATGGTACACCCCAACTACTGCTTCATTGTCAGGATGCCTAAGACGTTTTGTACCATGCTGCCCTGTTCATTATGAACTGGCTAGCATCATTAGCATATTTACAGTAGGTCCTGCTTTCTGTGATTACAGTATCCAAACTTTTGTGGAGCCAGTTGTCTAGTTTTCTTGTTTGTAATTCTCCTTGGCACAGCTGGTTTTCAGGCATTTGTGAGAAGAGTTTGGCTCGTGGGTGCTTTTGTACAGCAGCAGCAGCTCATTGTCAGGCCCTGCATGTGTAGTACAGAAAGAAGCACTCAGCTGCTTGGGCAATCTTTCCTGCTGAGAGGTGGTGTTCTGTTCTGTGGAAAAAGATGTCTCCTCACATGAAAGCATCTGGGAAGGCTTCATTCAGCTTCCTTAGTGTACCTTATTTTCTAGAAGGCAAGAGCTGTGCTAAAAGCACACACAGTCATCAGAGGTTTCCTTGTTGTGAGTGAGAAAATCCACAGTGATTTTTCTTTTACTTTTCCTATGACAAACGCTCAGCCTGGGAAGATGAGACTAGACTACAAATGATAAACAGTGAGGCTTGTACAAGTGCTGACTTCATGGTTGGTCTGCAGTATGAGCTCAGTGCTTGTTTTTACCTGGTTATGAAAATATGAAGATTATGTTTTGCTGTTTCACATTTGTAAGGTAGTATAAAGGACATCTTACAGGGTATCATTTTGATCCTGCTTCTTAGAATTCAAAGTACTGTATTCAAAAGACATGAAAGTGCATTTTAATCCAAATCAAAACGACAAAAAAGGAGTGTATGTTGGAGAGCTGTCTTTGGAGTGTACTTGAAGTTAGTTGCTGCTTTGTTCTCCAAGTGCTCTGAGACAGAACAGGCTGTTGCTATTACATGAGACCTTTGTGCAGTGATTCCCCAGGTCTCCTGAGCAGTTTATGAAGCTCAGTGCCCTGGTATGTTACACAATTGAGCTGGCATGTTGGTAAACAAAATAGGTTCTGTTGAAGTCATTGATGGGAGCCAGAAAGGAAGCATTGTGTAGACACTGTGGCTTGTGTGGAGGGTATGAATAAGGAGGTTCTGTGCCCTACTCTCAAGAGACCATGTTCACAAATAATGGTGTATGTATGAGCATTGCACAAAACCACGCATGTTCACGTGTAATTGTCTCTGTGAAAGGCATGGCATGGCCAGACTTTTGCCTGGCTAAACAGCTCAATCTGATTGAGCTATTGCAGGTGGATTGTTCACAGAAACAATCAGTTTCTTTCACAGAATTGGTTATGCTTGTTTTAGCAGAAGGCAGAGAGTTGTTGTGCAGTGCATTGCAGGCTGGTTTTGTTCAGCTTTGTACCTGCAGCTGCTACATGCTGGAACTAACTTGTTTTTCCTCTTAAGTGAAATATGTCCATAATTACATAAACTCCTCAGTGAGCCATGTTCCTGGTGGCTATGGGATTGCTGGAGGGTGGCCAGTGGGGCTCACTGACTGAAGATAAGGATTGGAAGGCTGCAGTGTGTAAATCTGGAAATGGGAAATGCTGGTACTTGGCTACACAGAGCTAGAACTGCTTTGTGAGCAGTCTGAGCACCATAAACCAGCTAGTGACACATCTCTGAAAGATGGGTTTGGCTTACAATCTGCAGTCACGCTCTATGAGTTACAGAGCAAACTTCAGTTAATATTTGCATTTTGTTATGTAGGTGGCTCTTTTTTAATGTTGCTCGGGATAATTTGTGCTCTTCTTTTTTTCCTGTCTTCCTTCCCTCCTGCAGCATGCGGTACAGTTATTTATCTTCAGTCTTTCTGTTTTCTCTCATCTTTCTCCTTGTTCTCCTGCTTGCTGCTTAAGTCCATAAGGAAATGGATTCAGCTCCTCCACCTATATGCTGTGTCAGTAACTGAAGCTGCCTCTTCAGGGCAGAGCAGGAAAGAGAAATGACAGTATCTATAATACTGTCTGTAAGCTCAGAAGTCAGCAAGCTCCCATGCTGTATCAGTGTGACATTTCCATTGTTAAAAGGGGTTTCCCAGAGTGGGGAAAAGCACTGTCAGAGTCAGGTTCAGAAGAAAAAGGGGCTGTGTAAAATCACAGGCAAGTTCTTAGCAGTCAATACCTGTTTGTTAATGGTTCCACCTTTATGACAAATTAGATTTGTGGAGAGAAATGACTGTAGGGATTACTTTAAATGGAAACACCCACAATCAATGGATTTTCAGCGCTGTGGGATTTTTCTATAGAGGCAATAATGATGAGCAGCAGTACTTCTGATATTGTCTAAGAGTCTATACAAAGGCAAATACTGCATCCAGAAGTAAATTACTGCTTTGTTTTTTATTTTTGGGGTTTGCTTTTGTTGTTTTTCGGTGACACCCCTGATCCTGTTTGTTATAGCAAATCTCTGATGCTGTTTTAAAGTTTTCCTGTAGAAGTAAGAGACAAATCCTGACAGTTCACCAAAAATGAATGCATGAAAAGTTGAAATGTGTATTTAATGCAAGACCATTGGAAGCACATCCAAATGGAGAGCTGGTGTTGCCTGGAGTAATGGTGCTGTCTTTATAGAAAGGAGATTTTATTGCTGTCCCATTGAGGAGTGAGTTTTTCTAGAACTTCTCAAGTTTTTTGAGATAGGTTTTGTGTTCTGTAATGCGCAGTGGCGGAAAGTTACGAGGCAAACCATTGTTGATTACACTTTATAGTTCATAAATGTGCTTTAATGTCTTGCTTAGCAAATGTAATTGTTGCTGATGAAAATTGAGAAGTTAATATTACATGACCCAAGGCAAACAGCTGCAAAACAAGCCCATTCCTGAAGTTTTCCGTCTGAGCAGATGCCTCCATTCAGACAAAACTTCAAATAGCTGTGACTCATGGCCACCAAATACAAGTGTTTTGTTGTTCCTCAGGGTACAAAGCAATTTCTTTTATGTTTTGAGCAGTGAGTCATGGCTGAAAAACATGTCGGTGGTACTTCTAAAGGTAAATTGGAAACGGTAATGTGGACAGTATCTGAAATTCATGCACCATTAGTTACTTGTGGTGTGGGACTTCGGTTTGGTGTTGCGGCTGTGCTCAGAAAATACGACCAAGTGGTTCATAAGGTTTATTCTGCTGGTGTGTCTGACCTCCTCTGGAGTCACTGGTGACAACTGTGAGTTTCCACGGTTTGGTACTGGTTATAGACAGATAAGAATGTTGATGCTTCCAGTTTCATTAGAGATGAGGTATGGGATTGTGCAATGCGGTGGTAATTCCTGGACTGATTCACCGTGCTCTCCTGTTGTGCACGTATCAGGATTTACAAAACATGCAGGCTGCTGTTGCTTCCAGTTGACTCCTTAGCTGCATCGACAGTGCTCTGCTGTGCAGCCTTGTGGTGTGTTCCCCTCTCGGTCAGACTAGCTCAGCCTCTGTGCCATCAGTTGGTGTCCTTGAGGTCTTCTTGTTGCATTTAAGGTAAAACTGAAGTGCATTGCCTTTACTGTGAGCTAACCTGAGAACAGTGTCATGAAATTACAGATGTTTTTAAAATAGAAAAAGCTATTAGCTTGGCAGTTAGGAAGAGGGTGTCAGCACTTTGTCTAGTGCAGTAGCTGTGGATATGGGAGGGAAGCATTGTTCTTGCCTGCTGTTCCAGGTGAGAACACTTCTGCCTGTGTGTGGTTAGCAGCAGATTCTTTCAAGCTACTTTGCCCGTCTGCAGGTCTGAAGTTGTTTCTTCCTGTACTGGAGGAAGTTTTATGTTCTGGGATAGGTATTCTGGCTGCACACATGTGACTGCCGCTCTGCTACACTCAGGACCAGAGGTGAGTAGGGCATGTCAGCTGTGAATGGGGTTTCTCTGAGTTTGGTAGCATCTAGATGCAAAGGTATGGAGATTTGCACAGCTGATGCCAAGTCAGGGGTGGAAAAGCGTAGGTGATAGCTGTCATGTCTCTGTAAATTCTCCCTTGCAGGGGATAGAGGGCAGGTAGCTCTTCTTTCTGAGGGCAGCAGGCATCCAACAAGCAGAAGGACTGAAGCTGCCTGGCCTCTGGAGTGCAAGTATTTCACGGTTCGTAGGGCAGCTGGGCAGATGAGTAAGTTCCCTGGTGTGTTCTTCCTCACAGGCATGGATTTGATACTGTGGAGAGTGTGGACTGCAGCTGACTTCCCCAGTGACTCTGCTTGTCTGCTGATGGTGTTGTAGATGGAAGATAAATTGCTCATCATTGCAGTCTGACAACTGCCTAGAGAGCAGAATAGGATTAATTCCTGAAGCTCTTCTTTAACTATTTAATTTACCTGGGTGGATGTTCACTACTGAATTTCTAATTCCTTTACGGGAATGAGTAGTAATATAATTGTATCTCGTTCCTTTCATGTATGCTTAGCATCCTAAGTAACACAGCTAGTATATTGTTATTTATCTCTCCTGGGGAAAAACCTAGCTTGTTAAAATAAGCTGATAATGCAGTCTTACACCATTTGGTAGAGGCTGTTGCCTTGAGCTATGGCTTATTTCATTAACCAGTCATAAAAACTGTGCAGTTTTCCATCTTTGCTCTTCATCGAGTATATTACCATTTGTATTATGTATCTACAGTTTGTTCAGGGCACAGGGGTATTTGTAGGGTATTTGTATTTCTGGTGTATTTATACAAGGCTGCTTTCTCATGATTGCAGGCTGGAGTTGGGTCTTAATGCATGTGTTGATGGACAGCTGCTGTGTAATTAAGTAAGAAAATGCCCTATTCATTCGGCAGGGAGGTTTGCTTACCTTGTATTGTGCCATTCAATTACCTATTGAGGTGTTACCCTGTGAATGTGCTGTAATAACAACAGGCTGCTGGAAAAGCAGGTAGCAAAACAACAGCCTGAAATAAAATACTTTCTGGAGGTGTCTCCCGGGTGGTTAATAGATAATTCCTGAGCTTTTAGCTGTAGAATGTCTACTCTGAGCTCCAGCCAGATTACAAAACATGTTTTGTCTGGCGATAGTATGGAACAGTGAGCCAAAGGGTTATGAACAGTTAAAAAAATCCGTTCTGACAGGGTTCACGTCCTTGTTTAGAAAAGCTGTTAAGAGGGGGTGAAGGAGGTAGGATTTCTCCTGGGTGTCCAAGGCAGGAGTTGGATAGTCAGGTAAAAGCAGACTTTGAGGTATGTATTTGTTGTTTCAAACCCACATTCCTCCAGTGCTTTTTGTTTTTCTACTGATTCAGTATTGTTTGGAGAAAGCTGCTTAGCCACTCGACTTAGTATAGCCACAGCCTTCCGGGAGGGAGAAGGCTTGGGCCATGGGGTCCTGGGACAGGGGATGGGAGTCTGTGGGCACCACGGGCTAGGAGCAGGTCTGAGCGGAAGCAGGCAAGGACCCAGCAATGAACTTGGGAGCTCAAAGGGGAGCGCTGGCAAGGACTGGAGTGCAGCCCAAATGTGCAGACTCCAAACAGTGGCACTGCAGCCACCTTTGCTGCTCTTATTAAAATTGTAAGTGGTGCTTTGTGAACGTATAAAAAAGAGACCTTGGAGAATGGCATGTGTTAAAATGTCTGGGTTTAAGTTATTATTTATTGGGTATTTTTGTGAAGATGGGAGTCAGTTATTTGTTTGGCTGTCTCTGCTTTATTTGGGACCTTGAAAGGGAAAACTCTTATAAAATGAAACTTTATTCCTGCTTACAGTTCTGGGACAGATGCTGTATGTTGTCATGCTCTCATTGGAAAGCAAACGTAAATATAGCTACAGCAGTGTTAAATGCTGTGACTAACCTAAGATGCTCTGTAACATACTGTTTAAGATTTTATGCTGCCAAGCATGTTATCTTCCACTGAAAAGAACATTTGCTACAAATTTATTTTAGTACTCTGCAAGGGGTTGCTAAGCATATTTGACAAATGGATTTCTACCTTCAGTATTGTGAAGAATTTTGGAAGAAAACCGTGATAATGTTTTCTGTTCCTTTAGTATCGAAGAAGTCCTGTGGAAAAAAATGACCATGTATCCTTTCTGTGTGTCTTATCAGTCCACTGTATGCATGTATTTATGTATTTCTATGAGTACACCCTCTTCCGCTCCCCCCTCCCATCATTTAGTTCTCTTCTAATTGCTGATTACTTTAGAAGAAAGAATACTGTGTCAGGTCTTGCGTTGTCATGTTTTTCCCCTTTTGTTTCACCAGCTGTAGAGCTAATCTATACTTCTTGTATTAGTAGAGGTTTTTTCCTCTTTTCCTCTAGGCAGACACAATGTTTTCCATGGTGCTGTGGAGGCTACTATGTAGATGACTTCTGCTTTTTAATGTGCAAGCAAAACGAACTCTTTGTGGGCATAGTCAAGCATAAGGGGTTTGTTTTAGGTTTTTTTCCTATTATGGTTTATTTTCTTTTTTTAAATAGCATGAACCTTTTAGAAAACCACCTTTAGTATGAATGTGCTTATCTTGGCTGATGTGATAGCTAAATGGAAACTGAAGGGCTCTTTGGAAACCCACTTGTGTGTCTGTGGAGAGCAGGAGTGTCAGGATTACAGCCAACTTGACCAAAATTACATGCTGTATGTATGTTAGAGCATATGAGCAAAGCATGCTACCAAGTTAACTTGCCCAGGCTGGAGCCTGATTTTACAGTAGACTCATTTCTTTGCTTCAGTTTTCCTGAGTTTGCTTTCTAATTCTGTGAGTTAACATCTCAATACGCATGGGAGGGCATTTTCTTTGGACCCTGCAGTGAATTATTCTGAACTGTGTAGAAGCCCTTGCAGTGAGAGGAGTTGAATGTCTCATCTATCCTGCTAATGGGTTTTTCACTGTGTATTTTTGCACCTATTTGGAGCAGTGATACTAGTTTCCAAGTACTGATCAAGCTCTTTGAGTGCGCCCATGAGCAGTTAGGCAACATGTCTGAGTCGCTTCCTTTTTCCCAAGAGTGGGCAAGAACTGGCTGGGTAAGTGCTCACTCCTGTGTGAAAGTTAACTCTTGAACTGAAATTCAAAGCTCAGGCTGTGAGTACTCTGAATAGATCCCTGATAAATGAGAATGAGGGGGTGCTAGCTATTAAAGAAGGGATGCCACATACTAGCACAGTTTCTGGAGACATGGATTTCAGTCTGGTGCTTCTGAAATGTTGAGCGTAAATTCATGCAGCATTTCCATCTTTCAGCAGCATTGCACTGCAGCATTGCCATCTTTCATCTACTGTAGAAAGCGGTGAGGGGTTTTAATTTATTTATTTGAGGTTGATCTATCCAAATGGCACTGATTGTTCTAGTGTGGTGGTTAAACAAGAAAATGAACCCTCGTGTGTGGGCTTGTTACTGTGCTACTTGGTGCCTCAGTGATCTGCCCTTCCAGCTTCCAGCATCTGTTTTGCCTTCAGGGACCTCCACCATACTTGTGCCCCTGGAACCTGGAGCAGCTTTCCTGGGTTTATCAGCAGAAGCATCTCCAAATGAGGCATCTGTGTCTGGGTAGGATGCTTGGGGGGGAACTGCCAAGTGGTAATTACTAGAGTGGAGGTCTGCCAGGGCTCAGTCTGTATACCTAAATCACAGAATGACTCAAAGTCATCCAGCTGTGGTGCATCACCAGCTTGTTTAGATGTTTAATTACATTGCCCTTCTGCTGCTGCTCTTTCCTACAATAATAACACCCCTGACTGGGTTGGTGGCATGGCTATGGCTGTGCATGACTGCGTGGGGTGCTAGAGAACTGATTTGGTGTGCATGGACATGTTAGCTCTGTTCCTGGATGAGCGACCTGAGCAGCTGTGTGGTGTTGCAGTTGTCATGCACAGTGATGGAACTGGGGGAAGATCAGGCTCAGCCACTTGGGAATAGCCCTGTGGTTATACTGGATTAGTTGTAGTATGCAGCTGCATCCTAAGACCACATTTTGGCACGTGCGCGGAGGCTTTGCACTTCTAATTGATTTCCCTCACTCTCTTTCCTGTTTTCTCCAAGTGTGACCTAGAACATGGAGTGCAACTGATGCAGTGCTCCTGTCACTGCAAGCAGTTTTATGTATTATTACAGGGTATGAATCCCTTTTCAACTGGGGGATTTTTCACCTTGATTTGAGTGATCTAGATTTCCTGTTGCTTATCAATATTTTAGTGGATGCAGCAGATCTTGGAAGAGAGCAGTTCATACACATAAGCAAGGAAGAAAGAGGAGGTGGGTTCTGGTGCTGGTGGATCATCTTCAAATGTGCCTGCATGACTGTGTGGTTAGAAAAAAAGGCACCATGTACTTGTGTGACTGTTGTAAAGCTTCATGTCTTCTTCCTCAGTATCCCCAATTGTGTGCAACTGTTGCCTCTTCCCCTGACACCTTCCATCATCTTTACTTAATAACTAGGGTAAGACGCAGATGACTGCTCAACTCCAGACTTTTCATTTTTATGTGTGTTACAGATTTGCTGACTATATTTTGATAACAGAATTGACTTCTGAAGCTGTACCAGAAACGTACCAGTTCTGGGTAAGATAGAGGATGCTATCTCTGGGTGAGATATCACTAACTGTCTTTTTTGTTTGTTTTTTTTTTTTTAGAGACATTAACTTTTAAGCCTTCTTCTTTCCTTCGTAGTTTTTGGAGAGCCTCATTTGTTCTTCCAAAAGATTTCTCTCTTCTTTAGTAATTATCAAATTAAATACAAAAGGAAACAATATGGTTTTGTTGTTTCTTTAAAATTGTTGGTTACCTTGTATTTGTAGTCTCTCTGTATTTATTTGTTACAGTGAAACAAAAAGTAATACTTGAATCAGTGCTCCATTACAAAAGCAGTGCTGAATTTGAGTGTGCATTGCAAGGGATGGTATTCTGAACTAATAATCTGGAATAAAAAAGCACCGTTTTGTTTAAAATGTGGTTCTGCATCCACCTATACATTTGCTGCTGAAAAGGGTATGTTTATAACATCAGATTGGAATTGGAGAAGCAAAACACATCTCATGGTGTAAAAGTGACCTGGAAAGAAACATTTTCATACAGTTTTATGTTGTCACTGTTTTTCATGCATTACACGCATGGCTGAGACATTCTTTTGTCTTGTTGGTTTCAGAAGCTTCCTGGCTTTTCTCTTAGAATTATTTAGTGTCCCAGATCTGCCAATTATGAGCTGCTCAAGCTGTGGGCACAAGAGCAGAGGGGTGAACCTCCAGGCAGAAACACGGTGCAACACTGAAGCAGCTGCAGACAAAAGGGCAGGCTGCGCATTTGGCAACATTAGACTTGAGTGCACTGAGTTTGAAATGTAGGCATATGAAAGGTGACAAATTTAGCCCAGGGTAAACTTGTCTTTGGGAAAGAACTCAGTCCCTAGTAAGTGTCAGGTGTTCACAGCTTTTAAATCAGGACAGCTTGACTTGCACAGATTAACCCTTTTGTGAACCCCATTCTTGGTCTTGCAACTCATATACATTTGGGTTTCTCTGATCATGTTACCTGTTTCCACTTGAGGGAAACCAAAACTGGGTAAAATGTTGAAGGTATGGTGTGTTTCTTCTGGATTTCCAGGCTTGTGGTGTCCCAGAATAAACCGTGGCTCTGAAGAACATGCTGAACACCTGAGAATCATGGCCACAGCTACTCTAGGTATATATGAATTCAGTAGCCAGACACAGCTTGCATCAGTTGCATGTCAGGACGCATAGAGTGTGTCAAGCATGTTGGCTTGCCAAGTATGAGCAGAGAAGCTATCATTTGTAGGCAGCAGAGAAGCCAGATGCATTTGACTTGCAGTGTATAAGTGCAATCTTAATCTTCTAGAGCCACAATTGAAGAGGTTGGTCAGCTTTAACCTAATTTTCTTCTTCCATATTCTTCTTCAGTATCTGCATATTGTCAATAAGTAGCAGCTTCAGATACTATAAATAAAAATCACTGTCCTTACCAGTGAAGGTTTGTGTAGGATGTTGCAGTCTTTGAACTGGTCATGCAGCCTTCTGGAAGCAAAAATGTGGCAAAGAATGAAAATGGAACTAGAAGCCTGTGGTCTGCAGGCTTTGACCCCTTTGAAGGGAGCATTACTGAGTACCAGTGTTTCCAGACAGCTGTGATTCATTCAGCGTGTGTTTGCAGTGACATGATCATTACAACCAGGGTCAGATCATAAACTGTAAATCTTGAAGAGGAGGAGAAGCTTGTGTTTTCCTAGCTAATTTACTGGGATTCAGAAACTCCATAGAATTGGTTGGTTTGCGCCATGAGTGGGTCAATGATGTACTTTGAAAGTTCTTGCAGATTTCCATGTGGCTCCAGGGAAAGTGAAACTGCCCTTCTCCACTGTTGGATGTTTTAAAGCAAAATTCTTCAGGCTTTTTATTAGGAACCACAACAGACACTCAGCTACTGAAACTGCTTTGAGGGATCAGACTGAGGAGCTGAAGTTACAGGTCCTGTGCTGATACTGTGGATTTAAAACACTGGTACTTGGCATCTTTTCCTGAAAGAGTTATACCTACTTGCTTCTGTCACATGCATTTTTAAATTAGGGCCTTAATCACATGTTGGTATGGTAATAGCTTCTAGGCTGGGAGCAGCCTCATTAAAATGTACTGTATGATCATGATTATGTGATCATTTGAAGTGAAAAGCCAGTTAAATGCATTGGGTAGTGAGCACCCTTGCTTTTTTAAGCTTGAGCAGAAAAATCGTGTCTCCTGGAGCTTTTACTTAGCATGGAGAAGATATCAAGAGAGCATCTCATTGTTTCCGTCTCCCTTGACTGCTACTTTAGGAGAAATCTGTACCTGAGGACAGAGAATATCTTAATTTCTGATCTAATTTATGACCAAGGGGGAAGTGTCCCTTTCAGAATTGGTGAGAGTTCTACAATGTGCCTGAATTCAAAAAGTCATAATTCCACTACAGGCATGTTGATGTGGATGCTTTAGTCTCCTTGTCCTCATTTCTTGGTGCACTTGCTGTGTGAGAAATGCTGGTAGCGTAGGCAGATTGAGTGATCACAGGACACTGACAAAGAAGAAATGGAAGATAAAATAAGGCTGGGGGGGGTGTTGTTTTAGTGTGTCAGTTGAGGTGGGAGGTTTTGATGGCTGTGCTTTACTGACATTAATGCTCTCATCTGAATAATAAAGTTAATAATCCAATAATATGAATGTCTGTGTGTGGGCAGAGTTCATATCTTCAATGTATCTGACGTTCTGTCGGGTGCAGTTTTCTCCAAACCTGCTAAGAAGACCGTGATCATTCATTTATGGTGTTTTGGGGAGCTTATCCGTGAAATTCAGAAACTTTACTGTGATTTCCCCTTCGCTCTCCAAAGTTCTAATTTTACTTGTACAAAACTTCTGCGTTGATGGAAGTATCAACACTCAACAAAAGAAAACATATTTAGAACTTTAAGCAACAAAAGATCTTGACAAGAGATGGTAAACAAGAAGTGTGCTGAAAAGTTGTGATGATGCACATTGATCAGCCATTTAGGCAATACAATTGAAAGGTTATTTTCCTTTCTGACTGGTCAGAGAAGACCAGCAAAATTGGCTGAATCCAGGTGCATTTAAGTAGTTGATGGGTGATGTATAACTCCAGCAATAGTTAATGTTATTGTGAACTTAATTAGGCTAAGGATGATAACCACATTAGAAACAAATTTAGCTGAACTGGTGTGTGTCCTTTAATACCATACTTTAAAACTGGTATAAACTTATAATTGCAATTGTAAGCCTGTCTCTTACAAACTAAACTTTCGGCTTGATTGTCCTTTAACCAAACTAAAACTTCACTTGTGAGGACTTGCACTACCTAAACTAAGTATTACAGTTCCACCTGAAGCTAATAGGTGACAAGGAAAGGCAATAGTAGCAACTGTGTGAGGTCCACCCTGGAAACTCAATATTTGTAGTAGTTTTTTAAAGGATAAGCACTTGTACATTATTGTGAAACATAGTTACCAACATTTGGGTTTGGTTTTGTAGTAAAAAAACCCCATTCACCAACATTATGAATCAAAGAAACCACAGCTTAAAAAAGAAATAACAGCAAAACAGCAATACTTCTTTGAGATTGTTCAGGACAATTTTAGCATGGGTTTTGTCTCACATTGGTTTTGAAGCTGCGATGATAACATGGTGAGTTTAAAGTTGTGTTTAAGGGTCACTCTGTAGTAGGATGAAGGCCTTTAGAGTTTTGTTTTTCTTAGGAATTGCCTACCTTATGACCATAATAGAGACAAAAATTGTGTTTGTAAACACCATGTGTCAGAGCCGAAAAGGTAAAGCTTTGCAAAGATAGAACATGAAAAATTTTGTTTATGGTATGTTGAATTTCAGCAGAAGGTTACTCAGCTTTATTAAAAGCAGTGTTTCTCCAGTGGTAGGAAAGCAAGCGGGTTTTCAGCCATGCTGTTGAATAGGAAGAGATAATAGGCCGTGGGGGTACTGTGCTTAAAGGCACTCTGCTGCTTAAACTTTTGTCTATATTAATTTTTCTCTCTGTTTTCATCATTAGTGGAGCTGTGTTGTTGGCAAGAGCATGGTGGTGCCTGGAAAAACAGGAGCCTGGGGGAATGGGAGTGCTATAAAATGTGTCTGTGCTAAAGTCAGGATACCTTCTGACTTAGAGTATTCAAGGAAGCCTTAAATTTCCGTGAAAACAGGGTTAACTTACAGTAGCATGGAGCTCAGTTCATCCTGAAAGACCTGCCCATGGGATGGAGAAGTTGTTATGCACTTAGCTCACCTGGAGCACCGTGTTCCTGTGCCTCTGCTGCTGCTGGTAGCTGGGTTACATTGCTGCTAAGCTGAGCTAGGTTTGTTGAGATAGAAGAGGCTGCCTTTGACTGTCCTGGGCTCGTCTGGTCGTTCAGTGCTAGTGGCATGTGGGGCTTAGGCCTATAGGGAAGGTAGTCTCACCACAGTGCAAACTGCTTCTGAGCTAGGTGGGTGCTCACCTTTCCTTCTTATCTGTGGTCCTTTACCAGCTTTTCCTCTGTTAGAAATACTTTTAAAAATAAAACACTCAATTACAGTTTTTGAATCTGTGTTCTGTCTACCCAGAATGATTTTTAAGGTGGTTGCTGGAGATTGAAGCCTGGCTTGCAGAAGGCAGGTCTGTCAGCTCCTGAGGTTGGGGCATTGTGCTGCCAGCTCCCAGAGGCTACTCCAGCTTTTCAGGCTGGCCAGCACTGCTGCTCCATGAGCTCCCAGCAAAAAACTCTGGAGAGCAGGTTGGTGTGGTCAGCAGAAGAGCTTAAGCAGTTCCAGAATAAGCAGGGTAAGGCTGAGAGGAACCAATGGCTTGGCTGGCTGAAGAACAAGGCAGAGAGCTGCCCGCAAATCTACCATCTGAAGAGAGCAAAGGATGTTCTCAGGGTTGCTTTCTTTTCTGGCTGACTGTACTGCCATAGCAAAAATTAAGACAAATTGAAGACTTCATAGGTTGTAGCTCTAGGTAAAATGATAAAGCCCAGAAGATCTAGTTTACTTTTGTAGCTTGCACTAGCAAGCTGGGTCATTTGCTCAGGTTTGCAGTAGTGAGTAACCTTTTAGAAGCTCTCTTCTCTGAGACGTCTGCGTTCTGAAATGATCAATGATTAAGCAACATCAAGCATGTAGCTCAGTTCTTATGAAACCAAAATTCACCCACAGAATTGTTCTGAGAAACAGTTTGACTTGGAAGACCTTTGCATCAGTATCTCATGAAGGCTTTTTGGAGAATCTAGCTGTTTTCTTCCCAGTTTTTCAGAGGCAAAGGTAGTTTACAAACCACTGGAGTCTCCTTTACAGCTGGGAGCTGACTCTTCACTGACTGCTGTGTAACAAGTGTTAACAGTTATACTTAGCTCCTAAGTTTGAAGAGCAGAATTATTTGTTATTTTGCATTAAGTGCATTGTAGTTTCTGGTTTGTTTGTTTGTTTGTTTGTTTTTTTAGTGTGGTTTCTGGCATTTTGGAAAGTTTAGTTTCCACTTGGCTGTTAGAAATTGATGTTCTCAGGTAAATAGGGATATTTCATTATCACATATTTTGTCATTTTAGTATACTATTGAAGAAAGTTGTACAAGTAAAGCACAGGCAATGTTAGTGTGATATGTTTAAATAAGAATCTACAAAACCAGAAAGTATTAAAATAATGAACAGCATTATGTAATTGACATCATATGACTTTTAAAACCCAGCACAAACAGTAATAACCCTCCATCGGGGTTACTTTGTGGTTTTTGCTGAGTGCATGCAGTTTGTCCTCCTTAGGCAGACAATACTGTGTGTGTGTTGGGAGTGGGGTGAAACTGCAAGTGTTTGGTTGGTGTTTTTTTTTTTTTTTTGCAGGATGTTGGAAGCAAAATTGCTTTCCTGGAATGTGGCAATTCCTGAATTTCTGTCTGAGGGGAAGTCAGATGCAATCAGCTGTGTCAATGCCCAAAGCTGGCTTGGCCTCTGGGTTTTCTGCTTGCTAGATACAGAGTGGGAGCAGGGACTTAGGATTTAGCATGTGGTGCAGAATTTCATAAGAAAGAAATCTGTCCAGCATTATGTACCTATGTGTTGGGGGTGAGGACATTGTTCATGCCTTGGTTATTTAGCCACCCTGGCTGTAAAAGTGCCGACAAAGAAGCTTTGTGTGTTTCCCTGGGTGTCAGCACTGAGTAAGCCAACAGAGGACATCTCAGTCATCTTCAGCTCCCACCACTTAAATGGTAAAGTATGGGAGCTATGGGAAAGCTCCGTAAAGAAAGTGACCTCCCTTTCACTGCCCATTGCATGCAGAGATGGCAGTGAGCAGTGAAAGAGAGATCTCTTCCAGTCCTGCCTTCTTGTGCAGGGAGAGGGGTGATCAGTTTGTTCTCCTTCCTATTTCTGAAAGGTGTTTCAGAGCTCTGAAAGAAAGGATTTCTTTAGCAGAGGAGAAACGTGGTACAATAATAATAAAATAGCTGCAGAAGAGATAGTCTTACAAAATGTGAAACAGTATAACAAAGAATTCCAAATCTGGGGGCTGGGAGTATAGCAGTGGCTGGTTGCAGCACTTAAGCACCATTCCTGTCTTGAAAGACTGATAGTCTTAAGATGTCAAAATACAAAAAGATGAAGACCTGCAGCATATCTCAGGTGATTAAAAATGGAGTGGCTGTCACAGTTATGTTAATTCTAGCAGGTACTATGTATTTTGAAGATGATAGAGATAGAAAAAGGGTTCTGTTGGGAAGCAAAAAAAGTAAGAGGAAATAAGAGTGCACCTGAGGACTGCAGTGAGGCTTCTGGAGTGATGTAGAGGAGCAGATCTTAAGTAATCCCCTCCAGACCTAATGGGGAAGAGGGTTTTGTCATGCACCTGTAGCAGCGGTTTCTTTGGGAAGGAGTTGCCTTAGTCTGAAGGTTTTCATAACTCTATAGTCATCAATTTGGTTTTGTGTTTGAATGTGTTTGTGCCACGGAGAGGACAAAAAGGACTTAATTCTACAGATTTCTTAGGCCAGCGTCTTTCTCTGGCCCTTAGAGCTCTTGGGGCTGTCCAAGGTCAATGTTATTGAAACTGTGGTTTGTGGCATTGTGTACAGAGCAGAACTGTTTTACTATGTTTATGTATTTTATTTTAGTATTAAGTGGAGCTGAGTGCATTGCACTTTACTAATTAAATCTCCATTTAATTGTTGATAACTAAAAGCAAATACAAATGGTTGTAGGAGAGTTTTGTATAAAACACTTCCATGATGGACAAATGGCCTTTCTTCTGTCCCTGAAGGTTTTGTTTTGTTTCCTGATCTTTAAAATTCTGCATGATGGTTGTGTGTGACATACATACAAAGAGAGCAACTCCGTCACCAAGGAACAGTGTGAAATGTTTAATCTGGCATTTCTAAGTGATGAAATTAAAGACGATAAGAATAAAAGCACTGCAATAGCAAAATCTATTTCCAGCTGCTTCTGCATAGAAACAGCGTCATACGCAGCACACCAAAATGCTTTCAGTTTTACCTACTGTCCGTAAACCTAAGGAAAGAGGCTCTGTGTAGAAAGAGGAAAGATATGCAGATGTTTCTTATTGCTCACACCAGGGATAGACTGTGGGAGAGCTTTTCTAAAGGGTGCCTGTATGTTCTGTTTTTATGATGGAGAGAAGTAATGCAAGAGCATAAAAAAAATATTGCACAGAAAAAGCTAGAGCCCGGGGCCTTTTGAATTACAAGTCAAGAGAAGGCTTTAAAACTCTTATTTAACTCAGTATTGGGGGGCTAGAGCATCATAAAAGGCTGGTATGTGGGGAAGGTATCCTGCTGTGGCCCATCGTAACCTGAATTGAGACAGTGAATCTGTAATGGTTGTATACAGAGGAGAATGAAAATGGGAAAAAATCTGAAATAAAGGTGTATTAGCACTAATGTGCTAGTGACCTATTTATGTTTAATATAGGTACAGAGAAGGAACAACTCCTTTGGGGTTATATACTCATTGATGAGTTACAAATGAATGTATGCAGTTGAGCCAGCATCCCTTCTGCTCCCTTTCTTCACCCCAGCTGGAGTCAGTGTGCTGCGTCCATTGCCACACAGAACACTTTGTATCTGTGAAATGCATCTGCTCTGTTTCCTATTTTCATGACTAAGAGCAGGCTTAACTAATATGGTAGTTAGGTCTTCTGGTATTTAGTGTTTTACCACTGCGGTGTTTTGTTGTTGGGAATTGTGTGGTGGGAAGAAGATCAGCAAGGAAGTTTTGCAGTCTGCAGGGTGTTGTCTTGGCTTAAGTGTTCTGTGTTGGACATCTTGCACAATGCCGTGAAAATCTGTTCTGTGACAGACTGGTTGGAAGAACAAGGAAGCCCCATGCACATCTGGCTGCCCCTCTGCAAGTAGCTCTGCGGTTAATAGAAAGGATAGGATATGATATGCAATTCTTGAGTGTAAAGTCTGTGAATCAGGGGAGTCCCAGTATGCACCACTGGTGACCACATCACAGTCTACTTCAGGTGATGGGCTGGCAGTTGAGCTGTCCATGGCTCCTGTTGCTGCCATTGATGGTGTCCGGCCAAAGGTGAACCCCTGTCTCTGCATCTTCTGAAATCCCACCTTTACTGGAATAGCTGGGTCATTTTGCACATTGTAGATAGGGCTATAACAAGTATTTATATTAATTTGTGCTCCAGGTGTTAAAGCAGCACAATTTGAGTCATGCATCCATTACAAACTGTTTGCAGGGCTAGGATCCTTCCTGAAGGTGGTAGTGGTAGTGTTGTTGTACCTGTTGGAGGAGCTGACAAACAAACTTAGCTTAATCAGGAGATTTTGGTTTAATTTGCTGATAAACCTCCAAACTATGTTGTTTTCCCCTGTACTCCAAAATTAAGAGCTGTTTACTCCAAGCTTCTCTTCAGGCTTGGCTACTTCATTTTGCCCTTTTGCTTTAGACAGATTTCTTGGCTTGTCCATGCCTTGTTTTTTGTCAGTTTTAAACTGAGGATGTTTTTTTCCTTAACTTATCTTCCAGGGAGGACTCTGAAGTAGAAACTGCTCTGCATATTGGAGCAAGTCTTCAATAGCTAAATAAGCTTCTTTTAAAAGGACGCTTTCTAACTTAGACTGAAAGGGAAATCTGAACTAAGCACCTCCGTTGTGCCATCTTGTGGTGTCCCCTGTCTTGTTCGGTAAACTCTTCTCTTTAAACACAGCAGATTTGTTGCCAGCAGTTCTGATATCTGGCCACACTTTGTTGTAAAATCCCATTGCAACTAAAAGCTGTTCCCCATACCATCCTTTGCCATCCAGAAAATATGGAAATTGGTGGCCCATAACAGGTTAGTCTTGAGTTTTTAATGGAATACAACAGTGGTAAGGACCAGTGGAATGAAAACCTGTGCTCTGCAGAGTGTGCCCATGGGAAGGTGGAGAGCAGGCACTCTGTCCATGGCTCCAGCAAGGAGACCTTGTTGTGGAAGCTGTGATTGACTTCAGGAATGATCAGAGAGAAACATGCAACAGAGCAGTTCTTCATGGGAATGGCTGAGGTTGTTACTTGCACTGCAAGTAACGATCTCAAGAGTTGATGTAGAGGGAGAACAATGGCTTCACTTGCTGCTGAGGATTTGCTCTGGGGTGTATTTTGCATAGGTCTTTGGCTGGCCACACAGGCACCAGCGACTTGGGCAAGCCTGGGAATGTGTTCAACTTGGCTGTCAGTTCAGGGACAGAGAAATTCTGGTTTTTGTGTGTGAAAGCCAGGAGCTGAATTGCATTAACCCTTTCACAGAGCATCTTCCCCAGCTGCACAAGACTGCTGTAGTATTGGTAGGTAAATAAGTAATCATTTGAACAGGAGTGAGTAAGCTTTGTCAATGATTTTATCATAGGTGGCATCTTAAAAGTAGCCAAGAGCAAATGTTCAAAGTCAGATTCCACCTCTGATGACTGAGAGGGCTGTGCATGAAGGAGGTGGTGCTGCAGGGTCTTTGGTTAGGGCTGAACTGGGCTCCTTTGCTGGTGTTAGCGCTTTGCAGAGAAACTCTCCATATTCCAAGTGATACCACCATTTCAGAAGCAGCATACGTGTTCATGTTGTGCCTAAGCTAATTAGCCCTCTAAAAAGACCTCCAGGATGTCATCTGTCCTCTTTGTGTAGGGAGCTCAGTGCTTTTAACAGAGACCGCCTCACTTGAAACCAGCTCTAATACCTCTAACATGTTGCTGAAAGGGGCCTTTTATCTAATCGAACTCCAGTTGCTTCAGGATGGAGCATTTACAACATCAGACGTGATGTGGTAGATGAACGGTCGATCCTATAGGAACTGAGGGAGACTAGATGCTCTAACAGGTATTGATTCATCCCTATTTTAACAAAACAAAAACTATTAGTGCTGCTGCTTTACCTCACGTTATTATGTGTACATTAAGATATTGAATCAGTAGTAGTAATGGAAAGGCATCTAGTAAGTGGTGAAACTTAAAAAAAAATCTTATATTTGGGATAATAATGGTAATGAACAATGATAAAAATAGGGATGGTATAACTTAAGTGGTATATAAAGAAAAGCAACTGTATTCTGGGCTTCAAGGATTTCTCAATATGATGGATATCTAAATAAGAAAACACATCACAAATGCTTCTTTCCTTAAGTAAATTGTAATGGAAAAGACCAAAGCAGTTTTGAGACTGACAAAATTGTAAATGCTGTGGGGAAAAGAAGCTGTGGTGGAAGGAAGAGATAAGAGAGTGTACTTTAAGGAGTAAAACTGCAATAGTTGATCAAAGAAATACTAGGGTATTTTTTAATATCTGTGTCAATCAGTTCCAGCAACAAAAACCAGTAGAAGGAAGTTTCAAAATATCTGTGTTTGTGAGTGGAGCAAGCATCACACAGTTTTCCAAGGCCCATGAAGTGCTGAGGTGGTCTCATTTTGTTTTATGTTTGATCATGAAGCCATGTACGGTCACTGTGTTTTCCAGAGGTCTCTGTTCCTGGGCAAAAAAAGGTAGTAGTAACTTTTAAAGTATGTTTTTAATTTGCTTGTGAATTTGAAACCACTTTAAATATAGATGAGGTGTCTTGAGTTGCTGTGGTCTGTCTGGCAAAACAGATGCAATTAGCGCAGAGCTGTGTTGCTCTAATGATCTTCCCCAGAATGACTGCCAGGTAGGGTGGCTGCATTAACCCTGTCAATTTAACTTACAGTTAATGGGTACTAAGGCTAGGATTTGAGAATAAATCACGAAAAGCATCTATGTTTATGTTTTGTTGCTATACTCACTGAGGATCTGTGTTCAAATTAATTTTATTTTCTGAAACAAATTACTTATTCTGGTAAATAGAAGAAATAGAGGATGACCTTGTAGGCCACGAGTCTCTGGAGAAATAATTTGCAGGGTATGTTTCTGGTGAATGTTTCCAAATTACTTTCCAAATATTAACTTGTTCCATGTGCACTATGAGCAGTGTAGGGAGCATTACGGGATTTGAATTGATAAAAATGTAAAGAAATCATCAACTTGGGTATCTGTGTGTGAGTAGGAGTCATTTAACATTCAGATGATAATCCTGTTTTGTGCTTGAAAAAAGGCAGAGTAGGAAGAGACAGTAAAGCTCCTGTAAACTAAATATCATTCTCTTTCATTGTGCCTTCCATGGAGCAGCAGTTGGGTTGTGTATAAAACTGGCTCGGATGTGCTTGTTGCCTTCACATCAGTCACTTGCAAACCTTTTGGCTTACAGGTGTGTTAAAGAGTGAACCCACCCCCGAGTCTCTTTCTTTACCCTGCCCTTATCTTTTTATGGGATCTTTTCACTTTATTAATGATGGACTACTACTTGTGACCAAACAAGATGGTTGTGGAATGGGGCTGCAACTTGTTGAGCTGATCAAATGATCATTTTCTTATCGGAAGACAAGGTGGGTTATAAACTGTGCTGAGCTCATTCCTGATGGTTGTGAGCAAGGGAGTGCTTTGTTCAGAGTTGTCCTGGAATAGGGATCTGCACCTCTGTGTCTCTGGTTTTCAAAGGGACTTTGACCATGGTGCTCCTACTGTATACTCCAGGTTCCCCAAGAGCAGAGCAAATATAATGGTAGCAGAATCTTCTCTTCTAGCCTGACAACTGCTGGAGAGTAACTGGTGGCTACTTTTGCTTTTTAGTGTCTCTGTATGAAGAGATTAAAATCTCCAGGAAATCTAGTATCTGCCTATTCATAAAACCCAGCCCTCCAGGATACTTCTGAAAGCCCTAGACAATTATGCAATTAAGCACATACTTGTTATTCATGTCAGAGGAATGCACAGAGACCTAAAGTTTCCTTCACAAAAATAGCTCAGTGTTTAAAGAGGGGACTTGAATTCTGAGTGTGAAAACACCTCCTGTGCTGTGTGCCTTTGGCGCCAGCATCGTATTTCACACGGGAAGGAATAGAGTGATCTGTTTAAGTCGGCTATAATATATATTCCATTGTCCTTGCAAGTACTAACAACCTATTGACAGAGACGTGGGTGAGCTGGTATCTTGATAGCCATTATTTGTTTATGCACCGCAGCCTTATCGGGAAAGAGGAGGTCACTGGAAATTGTTCGTGTTTCCCAGCTTATCCAACAAGTCTCAAGTTAATTTGAGGTAGAGGCTACTGTGTTCTTGAATGTGAACAAATGCAGGGATGTTAAAATGCAGATGTCACTTAAAAAAATTAAAAAGATTGAAAAGAAATAATGAGAGAGCAGTAAATTAAAGCTGGTCCTGTCAAAGGGTGCAATGCACGCTCATGGGTTTTTGCGGCTAAAATTGTGATTGCCAGCCCTTCTCTTGGCCAGTTCTGCCAGTGTAAAATAAGAAAACAAATAAATAATATAGTCTTGCTGCTGTTAAAATGGGACATTAATTTTGCAGTAATAGTTGGCCTTTAGTTGAACTTAGGTGAAAATCAGACTCTTGCTTGTTTGTGACAGTCTCAACTGTGAAAATGGTAGAAACCTCAGTGTTACTGGGTTACAGGGCTCAGGCATTTTGTACCATCTTATTGCTCAAGAGTAATTTCTTTAGTGGCTAAGTGGGGAGTATCATCTTACAGCAGTACTTTGTATGTAAATGTGTTTTCTTAAGGTACATGGGTAGTTCAGCTGTGTTGGTTTCAGCAAGATCACTTTAGGAGCACTGGTACATCTCCCAGGAGAATATACACTGACATGTGCTCTGTTGGAACATCCTTTCCCAACCTAATTGTGTTAAAGCCTTCTGGTTACCTGGTTTGTGTTTAAATTTGTTGTTTGGACTGCTCATGTGTACTGTAATCATGTTAAAGGGACCCTGTCAGTGCTTATAAAGTGACTTGAACCCATATATGCAGGCAAATGTCTTATAACAGGACTGTGACATGATATTCCTGTAACCAGCTGTCCCAGTGTGGTGACACACACAAACACTGATCTTTCTAATATTGTAGGTCACTACATAGAAGGTGAATATGGCAAGCAGCTCTTCAAAAGCTATCTCACTTCTGCACCTGAGATGTGCTGACCAGAACCAGATATTTACCTTGGATACTTAGCAAGCAGAACTTGTTTCAGGAGGTCCCAGCTCCGTACATGCTCTGGCGCTTTGACCCGGATGTTCAAATTAATTCTGCTTATTTTTTTCTGTGTGGAAAAAGGTGTAGCCAATAGTAGCTAGTTCTGTAGGCAGGTCAATCAAAAGTAATGTTGGAGTTTTGCAGAACGAGTCATCCCTTTGTAAACCTGTGAGTGGGATGTGCCACGGGAGTGTGGAGTGGTACTTTTGTGTGTCATTATATTTTGATTAACAGTAACTTCCAGAATATTTGTTTTTTTGTGTTTTCTCCCAAAGTCACTGGTCTCACTGATTCCATTGTGTTTCTTTGTCGTTTTCCTGGAGAAGAAATTCAGATGGTGTTAGTGAGAAATCTGTGTATTGTTACTCTAGAAATGCACCAAGTATGTCCAATAGAAAACGTTTGTTTATGGGCTCTGTATTACTAACAATATCATGTTTATCTTGCATATTTTTGTTATATTTCAGTACCTCATGTTTTCCTGGTAGGACTTTTTATCCTTCCTTCATTTTTAAATGTCATTACGATTTCTATAAGATGTTCTTGAGAGCTTGATTAAACAAATTTTTGCAGTTCATTGCTGTCCTAACTAGCTGTTAGCTGATCAGATTGCAGCAGTCTCTTCACTATGCTCTACTGGATCTGAGCCCAGTTTTCTTCCCCTCAGTGTATGACAACAAAGGGAGTCAACACTCACTCTGCTAGAGGCCTTTTCTTTTTGGTTTCAGAATTTTCCTGGAAATACTTCTTACTAATTCTGTTCTTTTGTTTGTTTTTTTTTGTCAACAGGTGTTGGCATCATGCCGGGCGTTTCTTTTAACATCTCGGATTCCCACCAAGGTAAAGTTACCGTGTTTCTATAAATATTCTAATTTTTTTAGATACAAATGTAACTTACATAAACTTTGAATATTTTAGTTATACTTGTTCACCTATTTAAAAAAAGAAAGAGAAATATACATTGCATGGTGTTGTGTTAGAACGGTGCTTCTGTTAGTGTCATCTTAAATGGGTTTGTCAACATATACATATGCACACACTGTTCCAGAGGAAGTTTAACTTCTAGAAATGCAGGTAAGTGAAGAATTATGTTGGAAACACCAACTTGAAGAATTGTGAGGTGAGACTGATGGTCTTTCTAGTGGAACGGTTTATGTGCAAACAGACCGATGGTGTTATTCCCTCCAGAGCCTGTAGTATCAAAAAGGAATATATTTGATTTGGAGACAGAAATGGTGTTGATTTTTATTAGATTCTGCTGTTTTCTGATTATTTCTGTTCATTTTGAAAAGCATCTTGCCAACCTGCCTTGCCACTGCCAGTGAATTACTTTTTCTATTCCTGTGACAATTTGTAATGATTGTTGTAGCAGAGGAAGGTAATTTCCACATGAATGAAAATGACTGATATGGAAGAACATCTCCTGTCCAGCTTTGAATCAGTGAATGGGAATTTGGTACATGTTCTATTTTGTTGTGTTTTACATGTGTGCACATGGGGGGTGTGTGTGTATATACTTTATAGAAATACAAAAGTATATGCCTTATAGGAAAAAAACACCCAAACCAGAATTGATAAATGGAATGACTGATACCAGATTTTCAGTTATGGTCACTGATAAATGTGACTATCCTTACCTATAATTTGAGGATATAAACAGATAGGTAGGATGACTCCAGCTTGCATTTCTGCTGAGATTTATTTCCCTCACTTGATCACTCTGACCCTGTAGCACAGATGTCTCCAGTTGGCTGTCAGTTGGCTTTTGGATCACTTCTGTTTTCAGCCAGGTTGTTTTAAGACAGTGTTTGTTGACTGGCTGCATGGAACCAAAGAGCCAGTTGGTGAACAGCTTGAACACAAATGCAGTGGCGGGATGATGGACAGGTGGTGATGGTGATCCTGTTAAATAATAGCAAAGCTATTATAATTAATCAAAAAACTTTTGAAGGCCAGGACTTGGAGTACTAAGGAATAGCTGTGCTTCTAGTTTAGCATTACAGACTCCTCTCAAAACTCCTTTCATTAAATGGATTTACATAGTTGAAAAACTCATTTCTGTTTTCATGGAAATCAAGAATGTGTACCCTGTACAAACGAAAGTGACTTTAGTGCTAACAGATAGAAGAAAGGCAATCAGAAGAAAGTGCCTGCTCATAATGTATGTTCAAAATTAAACTTTGTATATCTAAACAATTATTAGAATGTTTGAAAATTAATTTCTTTCCTAGCAGGGTTAGTGAAACTTACTGAGTTTTCTAATGTCTGTAGGATTTTTCAAACACTGCTCAGAAGTTTTCTGAGCCCAAGAACTTTCAATACAGGCAGTAACTACTAGCAAGTCAGTTCAGAACATGCAGCAAAGATAATTCATTCCTCCAAGGACTTCTCACAAAATCGAGTATGCTAAGGGATGGCCAGTTCTGAGTGGCTATTAATGCTACATCTAATTCCAGGCTTCACTTTTCTTTAAACAATACTATTGAGATACATCTACTAAACAAGGATCAAAGTTAAAAGGTATAAAGTTGATTAACTATAATATCAACTCACATGATTTTCCTTGAAGCAAGGATATTAAAATGACCACTTCCTAACTTTACACTTGGGTCCAATCAGTCATTTCCACTGATTTAGATGGGTTGCTAGGAAAGGAAGTACAGTATTTAAAGCTTGCTAATTCTTGCTACAGCCTATTTTAAACATAGTTGCCACAGTAGTGTATGCTGGGTGTCACCAAGCCAACAGATAAGTGTGTGAAATATTTGTAGGAGTGTATTTCAGGTTTGTGAACATATTTCTAGTGCCAGCTTTCGTGAAGTTTTGCTTGAAAAAAAGTTGGAAACTGTGAAGTTAGCTATCATGGTAACTGAAGGGTCCCTAGAAGAGAGGCACTCATAGCCTTTAAGAGGATTAAAAAAAAAATTGTATGATTTTAGGTATTAAATGACTTTATGCTTTTTATAACCTTGTAAAAATAAGTTCATAGTTTGAGGTAGATGATATTTAAAATGTGTTCTGTAGTTTTTCTGCAACACAAGGACCATAAATCCATGTTTTTAAGTAGAAAAATGAAGCAAAGGTGAACTATAGAAATGTTGCCATGTTTCCTGCTATTTGTTAATTCTAGTCAAGAAGATTTTTTGCAGATTGAATTCTTGAGTTTGAATCTGTGTATGCTTTTGTTAGGCATAGAAAAGTATTCTGATTGCGTGTACATATGTATATGTTTGCACATGCACATTACATTAACAAAAGCAGATCTTTCAATCTGGTAGGTAAATAATTTGCAAAATAGGAAGGATTTCAATCACAGAAACTCTTCCCTTAGAATTTCATTGAGATTTGGGTAAGCAAATGTTAGACAGTCTCATGTTTGTTTAATCTGACTAGCACTGGAGAAGAAGAGCCTTCCGCTTCTGTATGTGTTATCTAGCTTCAGTAGCCAACGACAGAAGCTGTTATGTATTTTTTCCTTTTCTTTCTGGCCTGAACAAACTGCACGGGGCCATGTTCTCTCATCACAAAAGATTGGAAAGATTGCCAGTCTTAGCTTAGAAATAAGGCACTGAAGAGGAGTGAATGTCTTACCCTTGGAAAAATGCAAGACTTTGGTTTGGGCACTGGGAAGATGCTTGTAATGGCTCTGCCTCCCCTGCCTCTGTTCCCTGTGCACGCTAGCTCCGTAAGCAACTGCAGTGACACCCCTGTGGTCTGAAACTGCCTTTTTGATGTGGATGCTGCCTCTGTGGCAGAATAAGGGAAATGAAGCACGTGAAGGCCTCCAGAAATTCAGGGTAGAGTTTGGTCACTAAATTAGGTCTTTGGTGGAAGGTGATCCTAGCACAGAAGTGCCTGAAGGGTGCTTATATCTTCTGGTGCTGTCATGAAGGCAACTGAAGGGACAAGGATTCAGAAAGTAGTCAACCGAAAACAAATAGACAGCAACAACATCTTCAGTCTCTGCACAGCTGTGGGTGTATAATGTAGCTAAGTGCCTAAAGTTCTGATTCATTAACCTCCCCTCTCCCCACCACACCCCCCAACATTTCAGAGCATTCTATATCATAACCATTTTAATTGGATTTTTTGGGGCAGCTTCATCCTGTGGTAACTCTGTGACTGCGTATACATTTGCCAGTTAGACTTTGGCATTTAGGAGCTCTCCCTACTATTCTGCTGCTTTCTGGAAAACTTCTAGCTGGTCCTTATAGATGGAAGCTGGTACTTTTGTTCCCAACTTTCAGATATGCTGTTGCAGCCTTTGTGAATGGGGATTCTTGAGCTGTGCCTGGGTTCTGAGCACACCAGGAGTCATTTGGAGTCATCTTTTACAGATTGCCACATACACAGAAATAGAATAATACGGTGTTAGCATGGAAGCACCCTGACTGTGAACCTAGGATAAGATAAAGGACAGAAGACTTGGTGCAGCTCAGACTGCTCAGTTACATTGGTTTTAATAATAAATTAAAGGAAATGTCCATAATAATGTCTTGCCCTGTAGTTATGATTCAGTCCAAGAGGTTTGTTTCTTTCTGCATATCTGAGCTATCAAGTTGTTTGTCTACGTAGTGGTGAATTCATATCTTAGCGCGCTCCCTGTAGCCCTAGATTTGTCCTTGGAGAAGAGGACTTCCCTTCCTTCTTTGGAGTTTCCATTTGGACTCAATTTGTTCACCCTTCTTCCCTGCCTATCCTGACTGTCATCCAGATTAGCCACTCAGGCAAAGCTAACGTATTAATTCCTCTACTGAAGCAGTCTCGAGCATCTATCTGTCTGTATCTATTTATGTATGGTATTTTTATTTCTATATGTACTTATTAAAAATTGTGCATCCATGTCCCTTCAGCTTCTTTTGCTGAAGCTGTCTTCTTTTTGGGGATAGACTTTTCAGCAAGGCGAGTTGTGACAGGACAAGGGATAATGGTTTTAAACAGGGAAGATTCAGGCTGGATTAGAGGGAAAAATTTTTTACAACGAGGGTGGTAAACTACTGGCACAGGTTGCCTGTAGTGGTGGTGGATGCACCATCCATTGGAGACATTCAGAGCCAGGCTGGATGTGGTTCTGGGCAGCCTGATCTAGTTTAAGATGTCCCTGCTTATTGCAGGGGGGTTGGACTAGATGGGCTTTGAAGTTCCTTTCCAACCCGAACTATTCTGTGATTCTATTTTTTTCACATCTGTGATCAGTATAACTAGTGAAAGAGTAATTGTGATGCTGTAAGTATTGTAATTAGTGATTATTTAGTCACAAGGGTACATACACATCAGCAGGGTATTTTATAAACTGTTTTTTTATAATAAATTTTTGTCACAAATTTCATTAGAAGCTCATGTGCTTAACGCAGCGAAAGGTTGTATGCCTATAACCTCAAATAACCATTTGAACTTGTAACAAACAAATGTGTTCTTTTAGAGAAAAATGAAATGAGATATAAACAAATAGTGTCAGTTCTAGAAATTGATATTAAGTAGCACTAGCCTTGCTTAAGGAGTTTTAATTTTACTGAAAAGTGTAAGTGCCCTTTAAAATAGTATGATGTTTGCATTAATGTGGCATTTTCTTTTTCAACTACAGTTAGAACTAACTTTCAGCTACTTGGAAATCCAAGGAGTAACTTCCAGTAAACCAGGTCAGGTGAGTTTATTCTAGATAAGATACTTGCTCACTCACTGCTAAATCTGTTCCACTGAAGGAGATAATGCTCTGATGTGCAGGTCTCCATATCCAGTGAGTAACTGTATGTTTTTGCATTCTTAAATACATACTGCTTTAAAGTCTTTAACGGTAATGATAAGAATTTTAAAAGTCAGTTTTAGGAATGTGTTGTGCAGATGGGATGATGATAAGAAATATCTTATTTTCTCTAGTTCAATATGGTGCCAGTTTTCATTTGTCTCATAAATGAGTATGTTTCTCGGAGATGATGAAACAATGGCAGCTGGTACACAGTCATCACCACCCAAACTTGAATGGCTTCTGTGGTGTATACCTTTACAGTGAAGCCAAAAGCTACTTAAGCTACTACTTACATTGCAGGCAGAAATAGTTTCCTTCCAACTACTCATGGTGCCATTACTGTATACAACACAAAACATATTTGACAGCAAGTTGTGTGCCAAAATAAGTGAATGCAGAGAGAAGGTGCTGAAAAGAAGAATGACTTCAACACATTTTTAATTCATAAGACGAACATGTTGACAATATTTGACAGTTCAATTGTATTAAAAGTCTGCATGTGTTTCATGTGTGTTTGGCTTTTAAAAAGCTTTTTAAAAATAGGAGCATCTGACACTTTATTTGAACTCTGAAAAGCTCTTATTGTGTTTAGCATGTCATCTTTCTAGCCTGGCTTTTGGAGCTTTCCTTACAGAAGAAAAAAAAGGTCTGGGTGTTTATTATTATAATGGAAGACATTTAGTAAATTCTATGTATGTTTCTGTAGCTTGCTTTATTTAAGGTACTAAAATGCCATGGTAGCTAATGCTAATTATTCCTGGAGGCACAGACAGTCACTGTTGTAGCAGGTTTTACAAGAGATTTTCAGCAGCCTCACTTACATACCATTTTCCTAAATTATTTTTTAAGGTTTTGTATGTTTACATTCATATGTGTTTTAAATGTGTAAGCTTATAGCTGAAGGCAGGCTGAATCCTAGACTGTTGCTTGCGGGGTAAATCATACTGCTGCAGTTTTCCTGCAAGCAGTGTGATGTATCCATGATACCTGAAGAATGTAGTCTTGTGCTAGGCATTTTGCAGAAAGCCATGAAACACTTCCCTCTGTAAGAATAGGGAACAAATGGAAAGAGCGATACAGGGAAATGTATTAATACTGGTGACAATGAAAACCAGTTGTAACTTGCCCACTCATCTTCAAGCAGCGATAGCAACAAGTTCAGAAAATATTTGAATTGATGGGAAAAGGTGTGAAGGTTCTTGGGGTTTTTTGGGATAATGCAGCCTTTTCAATGATTATCCTCCTGATGATCCTGGGAACCAGCTTCAATAAACCCCCATCTTCTGTAGCATACTGTGTCCTCTTGTACTGTCTATCTGTATTTCTTGTTTATTCCTAATGTTAGCTTCTTACTGTGAGTTCACAGCTCCATATCTAAAAGACTAAATATGTGCTAAATAGTCACATTGGAGAAGACAAACATTACATTGCTTCCTGTGGTGCAGCAGACCAGATGTGTCAGTCATACTGTAATCTGATTTAATTCTGAATACTCCAGATGATGAGTTGCAAAAGGCTTTATTTTTCCCCTTCAGTGAAGCAGCTATTCCCCAGACAGTGGGACAGTTATGTTGGCTGAGTTACTGCTTCATCCAAACCAAGACAATAGGTTACCATAACATTTTCTTAAACTGCTTAGATCAAAGCATTTGTGCTTTTCCAGAGGATCACAGCCATTAAAGACTTTTACTTTTTGCTGGAGGAAGCAAGCCCTGCTTGTTCAATAGTTTCCTGTCAGGCTGCACTTGCTTCTCCTGGTGTTCTGGGATGTGTTTCAAAAGAGGACAATGATGTGAAAAGTTCTTGGTTTTCCAAGTGCCAGCTGAGGTCAAGGTCCTTTGAAAATTTACTTCCTGTGGGAAGCAGGATACTGTTAGGAAAAACAAAGTTTGAGTACAGGGGTCTTGTACATTCAAGAAGAACTTTCAGGAAGCTTTACCTGGACCATTGCTGTGTCATGTCTTAAAGAGTAACAAGTTCCTATCAGTGCACAGAGCATTTAGCTGGCATTCAAAATGCTCTCTGTTTTAAATGGACATGAATTACATGATACCCCATTCTTGCCTTCATGCCCTCTTATTTGTAGTTGATTATGGAAACTGAGAAATGCAGCATCTCCATGAAGATGGCGTCCTCAGAAGACGTGAATGAGGTGCTGGCACACATTGGGACCTGCCTCAGGAAGATATTCCCTGGACTCTCACCAGTGTAAGTGTCTTTTAGGGAACCTCTAGTGCGAACGGATTGTGCAGCATCAGTGACAAGCCACCACTTATTGTCCACTGGTGTCCCCACCCTGACCTCAGAAATGCACTGAGGATATGGGAAAAACCTGGAGACAAGTGCTGAGCTTTTGTCCAGGTATATGACAAAACCAGGAGGCAGTGCAGAACACTGGGAGGCTATGTGTCACAAGAGCCTTTGGTTTGAAGAGGGAATGCAGGTATTTGGTGTCTTGAGTTTTCATTTTACCTTGTTGCCTTTCCAGCCTCAGGTATAGCTTAGGTTCTGGGGTTTTGTTGTAATTCTTTTGGGTTTAGTGCAGGTTTTGGTGTTTTTGTTTGTTTGTTGTTTTTTTTTCCTGGAAGTAAAATGTGATTTGGGAGAGGAGAGAAAAGTTCTGTTTACTTTCAGTCTTTGTGGAATGATGCACATGATTGGGAGCCTTGTTCTTCAGAACTGAGCCCTGGGCAGTCTTGTTATATACTTTCCATGGTTCAGCTGGCTCCTTGGAACGTATGTCTCCTATCATTTCTTTGTTCCACTTCTTTCTGCAGTGCTCTTGCCTCTGATTTTCTTTTGTATCTGTGCCTCTGAATTTTGTATCTTGCAGCAGTTTTCAATGGTTTTTATTTGTTTCATTTTCTTTCTGCTGTCTGTCCTTGCCTTATCTTCATCACTGTCTACCAGATCATGCAGTTCTACTATTACTCTCTTCAGCTTCTAGTTTTCAACAGTATGAGAGAAAATGGACTGTGCAGCAGAGTTTTCCAGGACATGCTGATTTTTATAAGTGAACTTTTGTAACAGACATTAGATGTGAATGGTCAAGCTAAATTTAAATGTTTTATTTTGGGTGCATGTCTTTATTATTCACCTTTCCTGTAGGTGGAGTAGGAAATAAAGTTCATAAACTCTGAGCTGGCAGTTTCTGTTTTTGACTTCCAGTGTTCTTCTGTGGCAGTATTACTAACTGCCCTAATGGAGATTGAGCTCTTCCTTCAAAAAGCATGCATACAAGTAAATATTTGTGAGCAGGTTTGCCATAAAACCTCCGTAATGATGTGAGAAACACAGGCAAGAAGAGTAGAGCTAAGAGGGCTGCAAGACTGTGCATGTTTGAGCAATATGCATGTTTTCTCTGACCTTTCCTGAGAACACGGGAAGAGTATTTTGGGGTAGCTCTATGGAGTGCTTGCTTCCCAGAAAAGAAATCAAATTTCTTGCTTTCCTGTCAGATGGCACAGCTTTCCAAAGTGAAGACACTGAGAGTTGTGCAGATGATGTGAGATCAGAACAGGCAAGAAGGGGGATGGAGGTTTACCCATTAATATCTCTTATTAATTCTTCCCCTCACCCCGTTTTATGGAATTCTGCAGTTTATGAGGCAGTCTTGTCATACAGAATAACAGATAATTCAATTTTTATAAGGCAGGAGGGGTTATCTTTCTGGCTTGGGGAGGAAGAACATTACCCAATTAGAAAGATCAGAGCTGAGTATCTAGAGTGCAGCCTGTAGGCCACATGCAGCTACTGAGCATACTCTGTGTCTATTTGCCCTGTAGTGCTTTTACTGGATAAATGCAATGTATAAACATTGGTTTCAGGGTGACCAACAATACCATGTTTATTTCCTGTTTTGGGCATCCTTGTGTTAGATGAGGGCCATAAATTTCCTTAGCTTCAGTGATCCTGTCATGAAAAGGTACTTAGTTGCTCCAGTATTCACAGGGTTAATCACTGGAAAGAAAGAAGAGACAAATAAACGTTACTCCTGTTGGACTGCATCACACT